>NC_084794.1:296932570-297616812 GCF_963169125.1 Humulus lupulus | reverse complement strand
TCGTAGCCCTATGTCTTAGGGTTCTATGTATAAAATTGCGTGCAAATCCGAGGTGTGTAGAGGGTGATACAGTCAAAATACAGAAGGATGTACTAATATGAGGAAAAAACTTGCGAAAATTGCCATCAAAAAGAGGAATTTTATTTGAAATGTTGACTTAAGGCTCCGTTTCGACTCCAATATATTCATTTACCCATGAGATCTCTTGGGGAAAATTATCAAACGAGTTGAACACGTCGTTAATACATTTCGGAGAAATTACTGTAATCTCCAATTCACCAAAGGGGTACCCCTTTATGAAATCTTCGATTTCTCTAATATGGATTCGAGCAATATTTTGATCGTGAATAACAAAGAATTTGCGAGGGTCATGGGCACAGAAGTCGTAGCCCTATGTCTTAGGGTTCTATGTATAAAATTGCGTGCAAATCCGAGGTGTGTAGAGGGTGATACAGTCAAAATACAGAAGGATGTACTAATATGAGGAAAAAACTTGCGAAAATTGCCATCAAAAAGAGGAATTTTATTTGAAATGTTGACTTAAGGCTCCGTTTCGACTCCAATATATTCATTTACCCATGAGATCTCTTGGGGAAAATTATCAAACGAGTTGAACACGACGTTAATACATTTCGGAGAAATTACTGAAATCTCCAATTCACCAAAGGGGTACCCCTTTATGAAATCTTCGATTTCTCTAATATGGATTCGAGCAATATTTTGATCGTGAATAACAAAGAATTTGCGAGGGTCATGGGCACAGAAGTTGTAGCCCTATGTCTTAGGGTTCTATGTATAAAATGGCGTGCAAATCCGAGGTGTGTAGAGGGTGATACAGTCAAAATACAGAAGGATGTACTAATATGAGGAAAAAACTTGCGAAAATTGCCATCAAAAAGAGGAATTTTATTTGAAATGTTGACTTAAGGCTCCGTTTCGACTCCAATATATTCATTTACCCATGAGATCTCTTGGGGAAAATTATCAAACGAGTTGAACACGACGTTAATACATTTCGGAGAAATTACTGTAATCTCCAATTCACCAAAGGGGTACCCCTTTATGAAATCTTCGATTTCTCTAATATGGATTCGAGCAATATTTTGATCGTGAATAACAAAGAATTTGCGAGGGTCATGGGCACAGAAGTCGTAGCCCTATGTCTTAGGGTTCTATGTATAAAATTGCGTGCAAATCCGAGGTGTGTAGAGGGTGATACAGTCAAAATACAGAAGGATGTACTAATATGAGGAAAAAACTTGCGAAAAATGCCATCAAAAAGAGGAATTTTATTTGAAATGTTGACTTAAGGCTCCGTTTCGACTCCAATATATTCATTTACCCATGAGATCTCTTGGGGAAAATTATCAAACGAGTTGAACACGAGGTTAATACATTTCGGAGAAATTACTGAAATCACCAATTCACCAAAGGGGTACTCCTTTCAGAAATCTTCGATTTCTCTAATATGGATTGGAGCATTGTTTTGATCGTGAATACTAAAGAATATGCGAGGGTCATGGGCACAGAAGTCGTAGCCCTATGTCTTAGGGTTCTATGTATAAAATTGCGTGCAAATCCGAGGTGTGTAGAGGGTGATACAGTCAAAATACAGAAGGATGTACTAATATGAGGAAAAAACTTGCGAAAATTGCCATCAAAAAGAGGAATTTTATTTGAAATGTTGACTTAAGGCTCCGTTTCGACTCCAATATATTCATTTACCCATGAGATCTCTTGGGGAAAATTATCAAACGAGTTGAACACGAGGTTAATACATTTCGGAGAAATTACTGAAATCACCAATTCACCAAAGGGGTACTCCTTTCAGAAATCTTCGATTTCTCTAATATGGATTGGAGCATTGTTTTGATCGTGAATACTAAAGAATATGCGAGGGTCATGGGCACAGAAGTCGTAGCCCTATGTCTTAGGGTTCTATGTATAAAATTGCGTGCAAATCCGAGGTGTGTAGAGGGTGATACAGTCAAAATACAGAAGGATGTACTAATATGAGGAAAAAACTTGCGAAAATTGCCATCAAAAAGAGGAATTTTATTTGAAATGTTGACTTAAGGCTCCGTTTCGACTCCAATATATTCATTTACCCATGAGATCTCTTGGGGAAAATTATCAAACGAGTTGAACACGACGTTAATACATTTCGGAGAAATTACTGAAATCTCCAATTCACCAAAGGGGTACCCCTTTATGAAATCTTCGATTTCTCTAATATGGATTCGAGCAATATTTTGATCGTGAATAACAAAGAATTTGCGAGGGTCATGGGCACAGAAGTTGTAGCCCTATGTCTTAGGGTTCTATGTATAAAATTGCGTGCAAATCCAAGGTGTGTAGAGGGTGATACAGTCAAAATACAGAAGGATGTACTAATATGAGGAAAAAACTTGCGAAAATTGCCATCAAAAAGAGGAATTTTATTTGAAATGTTGACTTAAGGCTCCGTTTCGACTCCAATATATTCATTTACCCATGAGATCTCTTGGGGAAAATTATCAAACGAGTTGAACACGAGGTTAATACATTTCGGAGAAATTACTGAAATCACCAATTCACCAAAGGGGTACTCCTTTCAGAAATCTTCGATTTCTCTAATATGGATTGGAGCATTGTTTTGATCGTGAATACTAAAGAATATGCGAGGGTCATGGGCACAGAAGTCGTAGCCCTATGTCTTAGGGTTCTATGTATAAAATTGCGTGCAAATCCGAGGTGTGTAGAGGGTGATACAGTCAAAATACAGAAGGATGTACTAATATGAGGAAAAAACTTGCGAAAATTGCCATCAAAAAGAGGAATTTTATTTGAAATGTTGACTTAAGGCTCCGTTTCGACTCCAATATATTCATTTACCCATGAGATCTCTTGGGGAAAATTATCAAACGAGTTGAACACGAGGTTAATACATTTCGAAGAAATTACTGAAATCTCCAATTCACCAAAGGGGTACCCCTTTATGAAATCTTCGATTTCTCTAATATGGATTCGAGCAATATTTTGATCGTGAATAACAAAGAATTTGCGAGGGTCATGGGCACAGAAGTTGTAGCCCTATGTCTTAGGGTTCTATGTATAAAATTGCGTGCAAATCCGAGGTGTGTAGAGGGTGATACAGTCAAAATACAGAAGGATGTACTAATATGAGGAAAAAACTTGCGAAAATTGCCATCAAAAAGAGGAATTTTATTTGAAATGTTGACTTAAGGCTCCGTTTCGACTCCAATATATTCATTTACCCATGAGATCTCTTGGGGAAAATTATCAAACGAGTTGAACACGAGGTTAATACATTTCGAAGAAATTACTGAAATCTCCAATTCACCAAAGGGGTACCCCTTTATGAAATCTTCGATTTCTCTAATATGGATTCGAGCAATATTTTGATCGTGAATAACAAAGAATTTGCGAGGGTCATGGGCACAGAAGTTGTAGCCCTATGTCTTAGGGTTCTATGTATAAAATGGCGTGCAAATCCGAGGTGTGTAGAGGGTGATACAGTCAAAATACAGAAGGATGTACTAATATGAGGAAAAAACTTGCGAAAATTGCCATCAAAAAGAGGAATTTTATTTGAAATGTTGACTTAAGGCTCCGTTTCGACTCCAATATATTCATTTACCCATGAGATCTCTTGGGGAAAATTATCAAACGAGTTGAACACGACGTTAATACATTTCGGAGAAATTACTGAAATCTCCAATTCACCAAAGGGGTACCCCTTTATGAAATCTTCGATTTCTCTAATATGGATTCGAGCAATATTTTGATCGTGAATAACAAAGAATTTGCGAGGGTCATGGGCACAGAAGTTGTAGCCCTATGTCTTAGGGTTCTATGTATAAAATTGCGTGCAAATCCGAGGTGTGTAGAGGGTGATACAGTCAAAATACAGAAGGATGTACTAATATGAGGAAAAAACTTGCGAAAATTGCCATCAAAAAGAGGAATTTTATTTGAAATGTTGACTTAAGGCTCCGTTTCGACTCCAATATATTCATTTACCCATGAGATCTCTTGGGGAAAATTATCAAACGAGTTGAACACGAGGTTAATACATTTCGAAGAAATTACTGAAATCTCCAATTCACCAAAGGGGTACCCCTTTATGAAATCTTCGATTTCTCTAATATGGATTCGAGCAATATTTTGATCGTGAATAACAAAGAATTTGCGAGGGTCATGGGCACAGAAGTTGTAGCCCTATGTCTTAGGGTTCTATGTATAAAATTGCGTGCAAATCCAAGGTGTGTAGAGGGTGATACAGTCAAAATACAGAAGGATGTACTAATATGAGGAAAAAACTTGCGAAAATTGCCATCAAAAAGAGGAATTTTATTTGAAATGTTGACTTAAGGCTCCGTTTCGACTCCAATATATTCATTTACCCATGAGATCTCTTGGGGAAAATTATCAAACGAGTTGAACACGAGGTTAATACATTTCGGAGAAATTACTGAAATCACCAATTCACCAAAGGGGTACTCCTTTCAGAAATCTTCGATTTCTCTAATATGGATTGGAGCATTGTTTTGATCGTGAATACTAAAGAATATGCGAGGGTCATGGGCACAGAAGTCGTAGCCCTATGTCTTAGGGTTCTATGTATAAAATTGCGTGCAAATCCGAGGTGTGTAGAGGGTGATACAGTCAAAATACAGAAGGATGTACTAATATGAGGAAAAAACTTGCGAAAATTGCCATCAAAAAGAGGAATTTTATTTGAAATGTTGACTTAAGGCTCCGTTTCGACTCCAATATATTCATTTACCCATGAGATCTCTTGGGGAAAATTATCAAACGAGTTGAACACGAGGTTAATACATTTCGAAGAAATTACTGAAATCTCCAATTCACCAAAGGGGTACCCCTTTATGAAATCTTCGATTTCTCTAATATGGATTCGAGCAATATTTTGATCGTGAATAACAAAGAATTTGCGAGGGTCATGGGCACAGAAGTTGTAGCCCTATGTCTTAGGGTTCTATGTATAAAATTGCGTGCAAATCCAAGGTGTGTAGAGGGTGATACAGTCAAAATACAGAAGGATGTACTAATATGAGGAAAAAACTTGCGAAAATTGCCATCAAAAAGAGGAATTTTATTTGAAATGTTGACTTAAGGCTCCGTTTCGACTCCAATATATTCATTTACCCATGAGATCTCTTGGGGAAAATTATCAAACGAGTTGAACACGAGGTTAATACATTTCGAAGAAATTACTGAAATCTCCAATTCACCAAAGGGGTACCCCTTTATGAAATCTTCGATTTCTCTAATATGGATTCGAGCAATATTTTGATCGTGAATAACAAAGAATTTGCGAGGGTCATGGGCACAGAAGTTGTAGCCCTATGTCTTAGGGTTCTATGTATAAAATGGCGTGCAAATCCGAGGTGTGTAGAGGGTGATACAGTCAAAATACAGAAGGATGTACTAATATGAGGAAAAAACTTGCGAAAATTGCCATCAAAAAGAGGAATTTTATTTGAAATGTTGACTTAAGGCTCCGTTTCGACTCCAATATATTCATTTACCCATGAGATCTCTTGGGGAAAATTATCAAACGAGTTGAACACGACGTTAATACATTTCGGAGAAATTACTGAAATCTCCAATTCACCAAAGGGGTACCCCTTTATGAAATCTTCGATTTCTCTAATATGGATTCGAGCAATATTTTGATCGTGAATAACAAAGAATTTGCGAGGGTCATGGGCACAGAAGTTGTAGCCCTATGTCTTAGGGTTCTATGTATAAAATTGCGTGCAAATCCGAGGTGTGTAGAGGGTGATACAGTCAAAATACAGAAGGATGTACTAATATGAGGAAAAAACTTGCGAAAATTGCCATCAAAAAGAGGAATTTTATTTGAAATGTTGACTTAAGGCTCCGTTTCGACTCCAATATATTCATTTACCCATGAGATCTCTTGGGGAAAATTATCAAACGAGTTGAACACGACGTTAATACATTTCGGAGAAATTACTGAAATCTCCAATTCACCAAAGGGGTACCCCTTTATGAAATCTTCGATTTCTCTAATATGGATTCGAGCAATATTTTGATCGTGAATAACAAAGAATTTGCGAGGGTCATGGGCACAGAAATTGTAGCCCTATGTCTTAGGGTTCTATGTATAAAATGGCGTGCAAATCCGAGGTGTGTAGAGGGTGATACAGTCAAAATACAGAAGGATGTACTAATATGAGGAAAAAACTTGCGAAAATTGCCATCAAAAAGAGGAATTTTATTTGAAATGTTGACTTAAGGCTCCGTTTCGACTCCAATATATTCATTTACCCATGAGATCTCTTGGGGAAAATTATCAAACGAGTTGAACACGAGGTTAATACATTTCGGAGAAATTACTGAAATCTCCAATTCACCAAAGGGGTACCCCTTTATGAAATCTTCGATTTCTCTAATATGGATTCGAGCAATATTTTGATCGTGAATAACAAAGAATTTGCGAGGGTCATGGGCACAGAAGTTGTAGCCCTATGTCTTAGGGTTCTATGTATAAAATGGCGTGCAAATCCGAGGTGTGTAGAGGGTGATACAGTCAAAATACAGAAGGATGTACTAATATGAGGAAAAAACTTGCGAAAATTGCCATCAAAAAGAGGAATTTTATTTGAAATGTTGACTTAAGGCTCCGTTTCGACTCCAATATATTCATTTACCCATGAGATCTCTTGGGGAAAATTATCAAACGAGTTGAACACGACGTTAATACATTTCGGAGAAATTACTGAAATCTCCAATTCACCAAAGGGGTACCCCTTTATGAAATCTTCGATTTCTCTAATATGGATTCGAGCAATATTTTGATCGTGAATAACAAAGAATTTGCGAGGGTCATGGGCACAGAAATTGTAGCCCTATGTCTTAGGGTTCTATGTATAAAATTGCGTGCAAATCCGAGGTGTGTAGAGGGTGATACAGTCAAAATACAGAAGGATGTACTAATATGAGGAAAAAACTTGCGAAAATTGCCATCAAAAAGAGGAATTTTATTTGAAATGTTGACTTAAGGCTCCGTTTCGACTCCAATATATTCATTTACCCATGAGATCTCTTGGGGAAAATTATCAAACGAGTTGAACACGAGGTTAATACATTTCGGAGAAATTACTGAAATCACCAATTCACCAAAGGGGTACTCCTTTCAGAAATCTTCGATTTCTCTAATATGGATTGGAGCATTGTTTTGGTCGTGAATACTAAAGAATATGCGAGGGTCATGGGCACAGAAGTCGTAGCCCTATGTCTTAGGGTTCTATGTATAAAATTGCGTGCGAATCCGAGGTGTGTAGAGGGTGATACAGTCAAAATACAGAAGGATGTACTAATATGAGGAAAAAACTTGCGAAAATTGCCATCAAAAAGAGGAATTTTATTTGAAATGTTGACTTAAGGCTCCGTTTCGACTCCAATATATTCATTTACCCATGAGATCTCTTGGGGAAAATTATCAAACGAGTTGAACACGAGGTTAATACATTTCGGAGAAATTACTGAAATCACCAATTCACCAAAGGGGTACTCCTTTCAGAAATCTTCGATTTCTCTAATATGGATTGGAGCATTGTTTTGATCGTGAATACTAAAGAATATGCGAGGGTCATGGGCACAGAAGTCGTAGCCCTATGTCTTAGGGTTCTATGTATAAAATTGCGTGCAAATCCGAGGTGTGTAGAGGGTGATACAGTCAAAATACAGAAGGATGTACTAATATGAGGAAAAAACTTGCGAAAATTGCCATCAAAAAGAGGAATTTTATTTGAAATGTTGACTTAAGGCTCCGTTTCGACTCCAATATATTCATTTACCCATGAGATCTCTTGGGGAAAATTATCAAACGAGTTGAACACGAGGTTAATACATTTCGGAGAAATTACTGAAATCTCCAATTCACCAAAGGGGTACCCCTTTCAGAAATCTTCGATTTCTCTAATATGGATTGGAGCATTGTTTTGGTCGTGAATACTAAAGAATATGCGAGGGTCATGGGCACAGAAGTCGTAGCCCTATGTCTTAGGGTTCTATGTATAAAATTGCGTGCGAATCCGAGGTGTGTAGAGGGTGATACAGTCAAAATACAGAAGGATGTACTAATATGAGGAAAAAACTTGCGAAAATTGCCATCAAAAAGAGGAATTTTATTTGAAATGTTGACTTAAGGCTCCGTTTCGACTCCAATATATTCATTTACCCATGAGATCTCTTGGGGAAAATTATCAAACGAGTTGAACACGAGGTTAATACATTTCGGAGAAATTACTGAAATCACCAATTCACCAAAGGGGTACTCCTTTCAGAAATCTTCGATTTCTCTAATATGGATTGGAGCATTGTTTTGATCGTGAATACTAAAGAATATGCGAGGGTCATGGGCACAGAAGTCGTAGCCCTATGTCTTAGGGTTCTATGTATAAAATTGCGTGCAAATCCGAGGTGTGTAGAGGGTGATACAGTCAAAATACAGAAGGATGTACTAATATGAGGAAAAAACTTGCGAAAATTGCCATCAAAAAGAGGAATTTTATTTGAAATGTTGACTTAAGGCTCCGTTTCGACTCCAATATATTCATTTACCCATGAGATCTCTTGGGGAAAATTATCAAACGAGTTGAACACGAGGTTAATACATTTCGAAGAAATTACTGAAATCTCCAATTCACCAAAGGGGTACCCCTTTATGAAATCTTCGATTTCTCTAATATGGATTCGAGCAATATTTTGATCGTGAATAACAAAGAATTTGCGAGGGTCATGGGCACAGAAGTTGTAGCCCTATGTCTTAGGGTTCTATGTATAAAATGGCGTGCAAATCCGAGGTGTGTAGAGGGTGATACAGTCAAAATACAGAAGGATGTACTAATATGAGGAAAAAACTTGCGAAAATTGCCATCAAAAAGAGGAATTTTATTTGAAATGTTGACTTAAGGCTCCGTTTCGACTCCAATATATTCATTTACCCATGAGATCTCTTGGGGAAAATTATCAAACGAGTTGAACACGACGTTAATACATTTCGGAGAAATTACTGAAATCTCCAATTCACCAAAGGGGTACCCCTTTATGAAATCTTCGATTTCTCTAATATGGATTCGAGCAATATTTTGATCGTGAATAACAAAGAATTTGCGAGGGTCATGGGCACAGAAGTCATAGCCCTATGTCTTAGGGTTCTATGTATAAAATTGCGTGCAAATCCGAGGTGTGTAGAGGGTGATACAGTCAAAATACAGAAGGATGTACTAATATGAGGAAAAAACTTGCGAAAATTGCCATCAAAAAGAGGAATTTTATTTGAAATGTTGACTTAAGGCTCCGTTTCGACTCCAATATATTCATTTACCCATGAGATCTCTTGGGGAAAATTATCAAACGAGTTGAACACGAGGTTAATACATTTCGGAGAAATTACTGAAATCACCAATTCACCAAAGGGGTACTCCTTTCAGAAATCTTCGATTTCTCTAATATGGATTGGAGCATTGTTTTGGTCGTGAATACTAAAGAATATGCGAGGGTCATGGGCACAGAAGTCGTAGCCCTATGTCTTAGGGTTCTATGTATAAAATTGCGTGCAAATCCGAGGTGTGTAGAGGGTGATACAGTCAAAATACAGAAGGATGTACTAATATGAGGAAAAAACTTGCGAAAATTGCCATCAAAAAGAGGAATTTTATTTGAAATGTTGACTTAAGGCTCCGTTTCGACTCCAATATATTCATTTACCCATGAGATCTCTTGGGGAAAATTATCAAACGAGTTGAACACGACGTTAATACATTTCGGAGAAATTACTGAATTCTCCAATTCACCAAAGGGGTACCCCTTTATGAAATCTTCGATTTCTCTAATATGGATTCGAGCAATATTTTGATCGTGAATAACAAAGAATTTGCGAGGGTCATGGGCACAGAAGTTGTAGCCCTATGTCTTAGGGTTCTATGTATAAAATTGCGTGCAAATCCGAGGTGTGTAGAGGGTGATACAGTCAAAATACAGAAGGATGTACTAATATGAGGAAAAAACTTGCGAAAATTGCCATCAAAAAGAGGAATTTTATTTGAAATGTTGACTTAAGGCTCCGTTTCGACTCCAATATATTCATTTACCCATGAGATCTCTTGGGGAAAATTATCAAACGAGTTGAACACGAGGTTAATACATTTCGAAGAAATTACTGAAATCTCCAATTCACCAAAGGGGTACTCCTTTCAGAAATCTTCGATTTCTCTAATATGGATTGGAGCATTGTTTTGATCGTGAATACTAAAGAATATGCGAGGGTCATGGGCACAGAAGTCGTAGCCCTATGTCTTAGGGTTCTATGTATAAAATTGCGTGCAAATCCGAGGTGTGTAGAGGGTGATACAGTCAAAATACAGAAGGATGTACTAATATGAGGAAAAAACTTGCGAAAATTGCCATCAAAAAGAGGAATTTTATTTGAAATGTTGACTTAAGGCTCCGTTTCGACTCCAATATATTCATTTACCCATGAGATCTCTTGGGGAAAATTATCAAACGAGTTGAACACGAGGTTAATACATTTCGGAGAAATTACTGAAATCTCCAATTCACCAAAGGGGTACCCCTTTATGAAATCTTCGATTTCTCTAATATGGATTCGAGCAATATTTTGATCGTGAATAACAAAGAATTTGCGAGGGTCATGGGCACAGAAGTTGTAGCCCTATGTCTTAGGGTTCTATGTATAAAATGGCGTGCAAATCCGAGGTGTGTAGAGGGTGATACAGTCAAAATACAGAAGGATGTACTAATATGAGGAAAAAACTTGCGAAAATTGCCATCAAAAAGAGGAATTTTATTTGAAATGTTGACTTAAGGCTCCGTTTCGACTCCAATATATTCATTTACCCATGAGATCTCTTGGGGAAAATTATCAAACGAGTTGAACACGACGTTAATACATTTCGGAGAAATTACTGAAATCTCCAATTCACCAAAGGGGTACCCCTTTATGAAATCTTCGATTTCTCTAATATGGATTCGAGCAATATTTTGATCGTGAATAACAAAGAATTTGCGAGGGTCATGGGCACAGAAGTTGTAGCCCTATGTCTTAGGGTTCTATGTATAAAATGGCGTGCAAATCCGAGGTGTGTAGAGGGTGATACAGTCAAAATACAGAAGGATGTACTAATATGAGGAAAAAACTTGCGAAAATTGCCATCAAAAAGAGGAATTTTATTTGAAATGTTGACTTAAGGCTCCGTTTCGACTCCAATATATTCATTTACCCATGAGATCTCTTGGGGAAAATTATCAAACGAGTTGAACACGACGTTAATACATTTCGGAGAAATTACTGAAATCTCCAATTCACCAAAGGGGTACCCCTTTATGAAATCTTCGATTTCTCTAATATGGATTCGAGCAATATTTTGATCGTGAATAACAAAGAATTTGCGAGGGTCATGGGCACAGAAGTCATAGCCCTATGTCTTAGGGTTCTATGTATAAAATTGCGTGCAAATCCGAGGTGTGTAGAGGGTGATACAGTCAAAATACAGAAGGATGTACTAATATGAGGAAAAAACTTGCGAAAATTGCCATCAAAAAGAGGAATTTTATTTGAAATGTTGACTTAAGGCTCCGTTTCGACTCCAATATATTCATTTACCCATGAGATCTCTTGGGGAAAATTATCAAACGAGTTGAACACGAGGTTAATACATTTCGGAGAAATTACTGAAATCACCAATTCACCAAAGGGGTACTCCTTTCAGAAATCTTCGATTTCTCTAATATGGATTGGAGCATTGTTTTGGTCGTGAATACTAAAGAATATGCGAGGGTCATGGGCACAGAAGTCGTAGCCCTATGTCTTAGGGTTCTATGTATAAAATTGCGTGCAAATCCGAGGTGTGTAGAGGGTGATACAGTCAAAATACAGAAGGATGTACTAATATGAGGAAAAAACTTGCGAAAATTGCCATCAAAAAGAGGAATTTTATTTGAAATGTTGACTTAAGGCTCCGTTTCGACTCCAATATATTCATTTACCCATGAGATCTCTTGGGGAAAATTATCAAACGAGTTGAACACGACGTTAATACATTTCGGAGAAATTACTGAATTCTCCAATTCACCAAAGGGGTACCCCTTTATGAAATCTTCGATTTCTCTAATATGGATTCGAGCAATATTTTGATCGTGAATAACAAAGAATTTGCGAGGGTCATGGGCACAGAAGTCATAGCCCTATGTCTTAGGGTTCTATGTATAAAATTGCGTGCAAATCCGAGGTGTGTAGAGGGTGATACAGTCAAAATACAGAAGGATGTACTAATATGAGGAAAAAACTTGCGAAAATTGCCATCAAAAAGAGGAATTTTATTTGAAATGTTGACTTAAGGCTCCGTTTCGACTCCAATATATTCATTTACCCATGAGATCTCTTGGGGAAAATTATCAAACGAGTTGAACACGAGGTTAATACATTTCGGAGAAATTACTGAAATCACCAATTCACCAAAGGGGTACTCCTTTCAGAAATCTTCGATTTCTCTAATATGGATTGGAGCATTGTTTTGATCGTGAATACTAAAGAATATGCGAGGGTCATGGGCACAGAAGTCGTAGCCCTATGTCTTAGGGTTCTATGTATAAAATTGCGTGCAAATCCGAGGTGTGTAGAGGGTGATACAGTCAAAATACAGAAGGATGTACTAATATGAGGAAAAAACTTGCGAAAATTGCCATCAAAAAGAGGAATTTTATTTGAAATGTTGACTTAAGGCTCCGTTTCGACTCCAATATATTCATTTACCCATGAGATCTCTTGGGGAAAATTATCAAACGAGTTGAACACGAGGTTAATACATTTCGAAGAAATTACTGAAATCTCCAATTCACCAAAGGGGTACCCCTTTATGAAATCTTCGATTTCTCTAATATGGATTCGAGCAATATTTTGATCGTGAATAACAAAGAATTTGCGAGGGTCATGGGCACAGAAGTCATAGCCCTATGTCTTAGGGTTCTATGTATAAAATTGCGTGCAAATCCGAGGTGTGTAGAGGGTGATACAGTCAAAATACAGAAGGATGTACTAATATGAGGAAAAAACTTGCGAAAATTGCCATCAAAAAGAGGAATTTTATTTGAAATGTTGACTTAAGGCTCCGTTTCGACTCCAATATATTCATTTACCCATGAGATCTCTTGGGGAAAATTATCAAACGAGTTGAACACGAGGTTAATACATTTCGGAGAAATTACTGAAATCACCAATTCACCAAAGGGGTACTCCTTTCAGAAATCTTCGATTTCTCTAATATGGATTGGAGCATTGTTTTGATCGTGAATACTAAAGAATATGCGAGGGTCATGGGCACAGAAGTCGTAGCCCTATGTCTTAGGGTTCTATGTATAAAATTGCGTGCAAATCCGAGGTGTGTAGAGGGTGATACAGTCAAAATACAGAAGGATGTACTAATATGAGGAAAAAACTTGCGAAAATTGCCATCAAAAAGAGGAATTTTATTTGAAATGTTGACTTAAGGCTCCGTTTCGACTCCAATATATTCATTTACCCATGAGATCTCTTGGGGAAAATTATCAAACGAGTTGAACACGACGTTAATACATTTCGGAGAAATTACTGAAATCTCCAATTCACCAAAGGGGTACCCCTTTATGAAATCTTCGATTTCTCTAATATGGATTCGAGCAATATTTTGATCGTGAATAACAAAGAATTTGCGAGGGTCATGGGCACAGAAGTTGTAGCCCTATGTCTTAGGGTTCTATGTATAAAATGGCGTGCAAATCCGAGGTGTGTAGAGGGTGATACAGTCAAAATACAGAAGGATGTACTAATATGAGGAAAAAACTTGCGAAAATTGCCATCAAAAAGAGGAATTTTATTTGAAATGTTGACTTAAGGCTCCGTTTCGACTCCAATATATTCATTTACCCATGAGATCTCTTGGGGAAAATTATCAAACGAGTTGAACACGACGTTAATACATTTCGGAGAAATTACTGAAATCTCCAATTCACCAAAGGGGTACCCCTTTATGAAATCTTCGATTTCTCTAATATGGATTCGAGCAATATTTTGATCGTGAATAACAAAGAATTTGCGAGGGTCATGGGCACAGAAGTCATAGCCCTATGTCTTAGGGTTCTATGTATAAAATTGCGTGCAAATCCGAGGTGTGTAGAGGGTGATACAGTCAAAATACAGAAGGATGTACTAATATGAGGAAAAAACTTGCGAAAATTGCCATCAAAAAGAGGAATTTTATTTGAAATGTTGACTTAAGGCTCCGTTTCGACTCCAATATATTCATTTACCCATGAGATCTCTTGGGGAAAATTATCAAACGAGTTGAACACGAGGTTAATACATTTCGGAGAAATTACTGAAATCACCAATTCACCAAAGGGGTACTCCTTTCAGAAATCTTCGATTTCTCTAATATGGATTGGAGCATTGTTTTGGTCGTGAATACTAAAGAATATGCGAGGGTCATGGGCACAGAAGTCGTAGCCCTATGTCTTAGGGTTCTATGTATAAAATTGCGTGCAAATCCGAGGTGTGTAGAGGGTGATACAGTCAAAATACAGAAGGATGTACTAATATGAGGAAAAAACTTGCGAAAATTGCCATCAAAAAGAGGAATTTTATTTGAAATGTTGACTTAAGGCTCCGTTTCGACTCCAATATATTCATTTACCCATGAGATCTCTTGGGGAAAATTATCAAACGAGTTGAACACGACGTTAATACATTTCGGAGAAATTACTGAATTCTCCAATTCACCAAAGGGGTACCCCTTTATGAAATCTTCGATTTCTCTAATATGGATTCGAGCAATATTTTGATCGTGAATAACAAAGAATTTGCGAGGGTCATGGGCACAGAAGTTGTAGCCCTATGTCTTAGGGTTCTATGTATAAAATTGCGTGCAAATCCGAGGTGTGTAGAGGGTGATACAGTCAAAATACAGAAGGATGTACTAATATGAGGAAAAAACTTGCGAAAATTGCCATCAAAAAGAGGAATTTTATTTGAAATGTTGACTTAAGGCTCCGTTTCGACTCCAATATATTCATTTACCCATGAGATCTCTTGGGGAAAATTATCAAACGAGTTGAACACGAGGTTAATACATTTCGAAGAAATTACTGAAATCTCCAATTCACCAAAGGGGTACTCCTTTCAGAAATCTTCGATTTCTCTAATATGGATTGGAGCATTGTTTTGATCGTGAATACTAAAGAATATGCGAGGGTCATGGGCACAGAAGTCGTAGCCCTATGTCTTAGGGTTCTATGTATAAAATTGCGTGCAAATCCGAGGTGTGTAGAGGGTGATACAGTCAAAATACAGAAGGATGTACTAATATGAGGAAAAAACTTGCGAAAATTGCCATCAAAAAGAGGAATTTTATTTGAAATGTTGACTTAAGGCTCCGTTTCGACTCCAATATATTCATTTACCCATGAGATCTCTTGGGGAAAATTATCAAACGAGTTGAACACGAGGTTAATACATTTCGGAGAAATTACTGAAATCTCCAATTCACCAAAGGGGTACCCCTTTATGAAATCTTCGATTTCTCTAATATGGATTCGAGCAATATTTTGATCGTGAATAACAAAGAATTTGCGAGGGTCATGGGCACAGAAGTTGTAGCCCTATGTCTTAGGGTTCTATGTATAAAATGGCGTGCAAATCCGAGGTGTGTAGAGGGTGATACAGTCAAAATACAGAAGGATGTACTAATATGAGGAAAAAACTTGCGAAAATTGCCATCAAAAAGAGGAATTTTATTTGAAATGTTGACTTAAGGCTCCGTTTCGACTCCAATATATTCATTTACCCATGAGATCTCTTGGGGAAAATTATCAAACGAGTTGAACACGACGTTAATACATTTCGGAGAAATTACTGAAATCTCCAATTCACCAAAGGGGTACCCCTTTATGAAATCTTCGATTTCTCTAATATGGATTCGAGCAATATTTTGATCGTGAATAACAAAGAATTTGCGAGGGTCATGGGCACAGAAGTTGTAGCCCTATGTCTTAGGGTTCTATGTATAAAATGGCGTGCAAATCCGAGGTGTGTAGAGGGTGATACAGTCAAAATACAGAAGGATGTACTAATATGAGGAAAAAACTTGCGAAAATTGCCATCAAAAAGAGGAATTTTATTTGAAATGTTGACTTAAGGCTCCGTTTCGACTCCAATATATTCATTTACCCATGAGATCTCTTGGGGAAAATTATCAAACGAGTTGAACACGACGTTAATACATTTCGGAGAAATTACTGAAATCTCCAATTCACCAAAGGGGTACCCCTTTATGAAATCTTCGATTTCTCTAATATGGATTCGAGCAATATTTTGATCGTGAATAACAAAGAATTTGCGAGGGTCATGGGCACAGAAGTCATAGCCCTATGTCTTAGGGTTCTATGTATAAAATTGCGTGCAAATCCGAGGTGTGTAGAGGGTGATACAGTCAAAATACAGAAGGATGTACTAATATGAGGAAAAAACTTGCGAAAATTGCCATCAAAAAGAGGAATTTTATTTGAAATGTTGACTTAAGGCTCCGTTTCGACTCCAATATATTCATTTACCCATGAGATCTCTTGGGGAAAATTATCAAACGAGTTGAACACGAGGTTAATACATTTCGGAGAAATTACTGAAATCACCAATTCACCAAAGGGGTACTCCTTTCAGAAATCTTCGATTTCTCTAATATGGATTGGAGCATTGTTTTGGTCGTGAATACTAAAGAATATGCGAGGGTCATGGGCACAGAAGTCGTAGCCCTATGTCTTAGGGTTCTATGTATAAAATTGCGTGCAAATCCGAGGTGTGTAGAGGGTGATACAGTCAAAATACAGAAGGATGTACTAATATGAGGAAAAAACTTGCGAAAATTGCCATCAAAAAGAGGAATTTTATTTGAAATGTTGACTTAAGGCTCCGTTTCGACTCCAATATATTCATTTACCCATGAGATCTCTTGGGGAAAATTATCAAACGAGTTGAACACGACGTTAATACATTTCGGAGAAATTACTGAATTCTCCAATTCACCAAAGGGGTACCCCTTTATGAAATCTTCGATTTCTCTAATATGGATTCGAGCAATATTTTGATCGTGAATAACAAAGAATTTGCGAGGGTCATGGGCACAGAAGTCATAGCCCTATGTCTTAGGGTTCTATGTATAAAATTGCGTGCAAATCCGAGGTGTGTAGAGGGTGATACAGTCAAAATACAGAAGGATGTACTAATATGAGGAAAAAACTTGCGAAAATTGCCATCAAAAAGAGGAATTTTATTTGAAATGTTGACTTAAGGCTCCGTTTCGACTCCAATATATTCATTTACCCATGAGATCTCTTGGGGAAAATTATCAAACGAGTTGAACACGAGGTTAATACATTTCGGAGAAATTACTGAAATCACCAATTCACCAAAGGGGTACTCCTTTCAGAAATCTTCGATTTCTCTAATATGGATTGGAGCATTGTTTTGATCGTGAATACTAAAGAATATGCGAGGGTCATGGGCACAGAAGTCGTAGCCCTATGTCTTAGGGTTCTATGTATAAAATTGCGTGCAAATCCGAGGTGTGTAGAGGGTGATACAGTCAAAATACAGAAGGATGTACTAATATGAGGAAAAAACTTGCGAAAATTGCCATCAAAAAGAGGAATTTTATTTGAAATGTTGACTTAAGGCTCCGTTTCGACTCCAATATATTCATTTACCCATGAGATCTCTTGGGGAAAATTATCAAACGAGTTGAACACGAGGTTAATACATTTCGAAGAAATTACTGAAATCTCCAATTCACCAAAGGGGTACCCCTTTATGAAATCTTCGATTTCTCTAATATGGATTCGAGCAATATTTTGATCGTGAATAACAAAGAATTTGCGAGGGTCATGGGCACAGAAGTCATAGCCCTATGTCTTAGGGTTCTATGTATAAAATTGCGTGCAAATCCGAGGTGTGTAGAGGGTGATACAGTCAAAATACAGAAGGATGTACTAATATGAGGAAAAAACTTGCGAAAATTGCCATCAAAAAGAGGAATTTTATTTGAAATGTTGACTTAAGGCTCCGTTTCGACTCCAATATATTCATTTACCCATGAGATCTCTTGGGGAAAATTATCAAACGAGTTGAACACGAGGTTAATACATTTCGGAGAAATTACTGAAATCACCAATTCACCAAAGGGGTACTCCTTTCAGAAATCTTCGATTTCTCTAATATGGATTGGAGCATTGTTTTGATCGTGAATACTAAAGAATATGCGAGGGTCATGGGCACAGAATTCGTAGCCCTATGTCTTAGGGTTCTATGTATAAAATTGCGTGCAAATCCGAGGTGTGTAGAGGGTGATACAGTCAAAATACAGAAGGATGTACTAATATGAGGAAAAAACTTGCGAAAATTGCCATCAAAAAGAGGAATTTTATTTGAAATGTTGACTTAAGGCTCCGTTTCGACTCCAATATATTCATTTACCCATGAGATCTCTTGGGGAAAATTATCAAACGAGTTGAACACGACGTTAATACATTTCGGAGAAATTACTGAAATCTCCAATTCACCAAAGGGGTACCCCTTTATGAAATCTTCGATTTCTCTAATATGGATTCGAGCAATATTTTGATCGTGAATAACAAAGAATTTGCGAGGGTCATGGGCACAGAAGTTGTAGCCCTATGTCTTAGGGTTCTATGTATAAAATTGCGTGCAAATCCAAGGTGTGTAGAGGGTGATACAGTCAAAATACAGAAGGATGTACTAATATGAGGAAAAAACTTGCGAAAATTGCCATCAAAAAGAGGAATTTTATTTGAAATGTTGACTTAAGGCTCCGTTTCGACTCCAATATATTCATTTACCCATGAGATCTCTTGGGGAAAATTATCAAACGAGTTGAACACGAGGTTAATACATTTCGAAGAAATTACTGAAATCTCCAATTCACCAAAGGGGTACCCCTTTATGAAATCTTCGATTTCTCTAATATGGATTCGAGCAATATTTTGATCGTGAATAACAAAGAATTTGCGAGGGTCATGGGCACAGAAGTTGTAGCCCTATGTCTTAGGGTTCTATGTATAAAATGGCGTGCAAATCCGTGGTGTGTAGAGGGTGATACAGTCAAAATACAGAAGGATGTACTAATATGAGGAAAAAACTTGCGAAAATTGCCATCAAAAAGAGGAATTTTATTTGAAATGTTGACTTAAGGCTCCGTTTCGACTCCAATATATTCATTTACCCATGAGATCTCTTGGGGAAAATTATCAAACGAGTTGAACACGACGTTAATACATTTCGGAGAAATTACTGAAATCTCCAATTCACCAAAGGGGTACCCCTTTATGAAATCTTCGATTTCTCTAATATGGATTCGAGCAATATTTTGATCGTGAATAACAAAGAATTTGCGAGGGTCATGGGCACAGAAGTTGTAGCCCTATGTCTTAGGGTTCTATGTATAAAATGGCGTGCAAATCCGAGGTGTGTAGAGGGTGATACAGTCAAAATACAGAAGGATGTACTAATATGAGGAAAAAACTTGCGAAAATTGCCATCAAAAAGAGGAATTTTATTTGAAATGTTGACTTAAGGCTCCGTTTCGACTCCAATATATTCATTTACCCATGAGATCTCTTGGGGAAAATTATCAAACGAGTTGAACACGACGTTAATACATTTCGGAGAAATTACTGAAATCTCCAATTCACCAAAGGGGTACCCCTTTATGAAATCTTCGATTTCTCTAATATGGATTCGAGCAATATTTTGATCGTGAATAACAAAGAATTTGCGAGGGTCATGGGCACAGAAGTCATAGCCCTATGTCTTAGGGTTCTATGTATAAAATTGCGTGCAAATCCGTGGTGTGTAGAGGGTGATACAGTCAAAATACAGAAGGATGTACTAATATGAGGAAAAAACTTGCGAAAATTGCCATCAAAAAGAGGAATTTTATTTGAAATGTTGACTTAAGGCTCCGTTTCGACTCCAATATATTCATTTACCCATGAGATCTCTTGGGGAAAATTATCAAACGAGTTGAACACGAGGTTAATACATTTCGGAGAAATTACTGAAATCACCAATTCACCAAAGGGGTACTCCTTTCAGAAATCTTCGATTTCTCTAATATGGATTGGAGCATTGTTTTGATCGTGAATACTAAAGAATATGCGAGGGTCATGGGCACAGAAGTCGTAGCCCTATGTCTTAGGGTTCTATGTATAAAATTGCGTGCAAATCCGAGGTGTGTAGAGGGTGATACAGTCAAAATACAGAAGGATGTACTAATATGAGGAAAAAACTTGCGAAAATTGCCATCAAAAAGAGGAATTTTATTTGAAATGTTGACTTAAGGCTCCGTTTCGACTCCAATATATTCATTTACCCATGAGATCTCTTGGGGAAAATTATCAAACGAGTTGAACACGAGGTTAATACATTTCGGAGAAATTACTGAAATCTCCAATTCACCAAAGGGGTACCCCTTTATGAAATCTTCGATTTCTCTAATATGGATTCGAGCAATATTTTGATCGTGAATAACAAAGAATTTGCGAGGGTCATGGGCACAGAAGTTGTAGCCCTATGTCTTAGGGTTCTATGTATAAAATTGCGTGCAAATCCAAGGTGTGTAGAGGGTGATACAGTCAAAATACAGAAGGATGTACTAATATGAGGAAAAAACTTGCGAAAATTGCCATCAAAAAGAGGAATTTTATTTGAAATGTTGACTTAAGGCTCCGTTTCGACTCCAATATATTCATTTACCCATGAGATCTCTTGGGGAAAATTATCAAACGAGTTGAACACGAGGTTAATACATTTCGAAGAAATTACTGAAATCTCCAATTCACCAAAGGGGTACCCCTTTATGAAATCTTCGATTTCTCTAATATGGATTCGAGCAATATTTTGATCGTGAATAACAAAGAATTTGCGAGGGTCATGGGCACAGAAGTTGTAGCCCTATGTCTTAGGGTTCTATGTATAAAATGGCGTGCAAATCCGAGGTGTGTAGAGGGTGATACAGTCAAAATACAGAAGGATGTACTAATATGAGGAAAAAACTTGCGAAAATTGCCATCAAAAAGAGGAATTTTATTTGAAATGTTGACTTAAGGCTCCGTTTCGACTCCAATATATTCATTTACCCATGAGATCTCTTGGGGAAAATTATCAAACGAGTTGAACACGACGTTAATACATTTCGGAGAAATTACTGAAATCTCCAATTCACCAAAGGGGTACCCCTTTATGAAATCTTCGATTTCTCTAATATGGATTCGAGCAATATTTTGATCGTGAATAACAAAGAATTTGCGAGGGTCATGGGCACAGAAGTCATAGCCCTATGTCTTAGGGTTCTATGTATAAAATTGCGTGCAAATCCGAGGTGTGTAGAGGGTGATACAGTCAAAATACAGAAGGATGTACTAATATGAGGAAAAAACTTGCGAAAATTGCCATCAAAAAGAGGAATTTTATTTGAAATGTTGACTTAAGGCTCCGTTTCGACTCCAATATATTCATTTACCCATGAGATCTCTTGGGGAAAATTATCAAACGAGTTGAACACGAGGTTAATACATTTCGGAGAAATTACTGAAATCACCAATTCACCAAAGGGGTACTCCTTTCAGAAATCTTCGATTTCTCTAATATGGATTGGAGCATTGTTTTGATCGTGAATACTAAAGAATATGCGAGGGTCATGGGCACAGAAGTCGTAGCCCTATGTCTTAGGGTTCTATGTATAAAATTACGTGCATATCCGAGGTGTGTAGAGGGTGATACAGTCAAAATACAGAAGGATGTACTAATATGAGGAAAAAACTTGCGAAAATTGCCATCAAAAAGAGGAATTTTATTTGAAATGTTTACTTAAGGCTCCGTTTCGACTCCAATATATTCATTTACCCATGAGATCTCTTGGGGAAAATTATCAAACGAGTTGAACACGAGGTTAATACATTTCGGAGAAATTACTGAAATCACCAATTCACCAAAGGGGTACTCCTTTCAGAAATCTTCGATTTCTCTAATATGGATTGGAGCATTGTTTTGGTCGTGAATACTAAAGAATATGCGAGGGTCATGGGCACAGAAGTCGTAGCCCTATGTCTTAGGGTTCTATGTATAAAATTGCGTGCAAATCCGAGGTGTGTAGAGGGTGATACAGTCAAAATACAGAAGGATGTACTAATATGAGGAAAAAACTTGCGAAAATTGCCATCAAAAAGAGGAATTTTATTTGAAATGTTGACTTAAGGCTCCGTTTCGACTCCAATATATTCATTTACCCATGAGATCTCTTGGGGAAAATTATCAAACGAGTTGAACACGACGTTAATACATTTCGGAGAAATTACTGAAATCTCCAATTCACCAAAGGGGTACCCCTTTATGAAATCTTCGATTTCTCTAATATGGATTCGAGCAATATTTTGATCGTGAATAACAAAGAATTTGCGAGGGTCATGGGCACAGAAGTTGTAGCCCTATGTCTTAGAGTTCTATGTATAAAATTGCGTGCAAATCCGAGGTGTGTAGAGGGTGATACAGTCAAAATACAGAAGGATGTACTAATATGAGGAAAAAACTTGCGAAAATTGCCATCAAAAAGAGGAATTTTATTTGAAATGTTGACTTAAGGCTCCGTTTCGACTCCAATATATTCATTTACCCATGAGATCTCTTGGGGAAAATTATCAAACGAGTTGAACACGAGGTTAATACATTTCGGAGAAATTACTGAAATCACCAATTCACCAAAGGGGTACTCCTTTCAGAAATCTTCGATTTCTCTAATATGGATTGGAGCATTGTTTTGGTCGTGAATACTAAAGAATATGCGAGGGTCATGGGCACAGAAGTCGTAGCCCTATGTCTTAGGGTTCTATATATAAAATTGCGTGCATATCCGAGGTGTGTAGAGGGTGATACAGTCAAAATACAGAAGGATGTACTAATATGAGGAAAAAACTTGCGAAAATTGCCATCAAAAAGAGGAATTTTATTTGAAATGTTGACTTAAGGCTCCGTTTCGACTCCAATATATTCATTTACCCATGAGATCTCTTGGGGAAAATTATCAAACGAGTTGAACACGAGGTTAATACATTTCGGAGAAATTACTGAAATCACCAATTCACCAAAGGGGTACTCCTTTCAGAAATCTTCGATTTCTCTAATATGGATTGGAGCATTGTTTTGATCGTGAATACTAAAGAATATGCGAGGGTCATGGGCACAGAAGTCATAGCCCTATGTCTTAGGGTTCTATGTATAAAATTGCGTGCAAATCCGAGGTGTGTAGAGGGTGATACAGTCAAAATACAGAAGGATGTACTAATATGAGGAAAAAACTTGCGAAAATTGCCATCAAAAAGAGGAATTTTATTTGAAATGTTGACTTAAGGCTCCGTTTCGACTCCAATATATTCATTTACCCATGAGATCTCTTGGGGAAAATTATCAAACGAGTTGAACACGAGGTTAATACATTTCGGAGAAATTACTGAAATCACCAATTCACCAAAGGGGTACTCCTTTCAGAAATCTTCGATTTCTCTAATATGGATTGGAGCATTGTTTTGATCGTGAATACTAAAGAATATGCGAGGGTCATGGGCACAGAAGTCGTAGCCCTATGTCTTAGGGTTCTATGTATAAAATTGCGTGCAAATCCGAGGTGTGTAGAGGGTGATACAGTCAAAATACAGAAGGATGTACTAATATGAGGAAAAAACTTGCGAAAATTGCCATCAAAAAGAGGAATTTTATTTGAAATGTTGACTTAAGGCTCCGTTTCGACTCCAATATATTCATTTACCCATGAGATCTCTTGGGGAAAATTATCAAAGGAGTTGAACACGACGTTAATACATTTCGGAGAAATTACTGAAATCTCCAATTCACCAAAGGGGTACCCCTTTATGAAATCTTCGATTTCTCTAATATGGATTCGAGCAATATTTTGATCGTGAATAACAAAGAATTTGCGAGGGTCATGGGCACAGAAGTCGTAGCCCTATGTCTTAGGGTTCTATGTATAAAATTGCGTGCAAATCCGAGGTGTGTAGAGGGTGATACAGTCAAAATACAGAAGGATGTACTAATATGAGGAAAAAACTTGCGAAAATTGCCATCAAAAAGAGGAATTTTATTTGAAATGTTGACTTAAGGCTCCGTTTCGACACCAATATATTCATTTACCCATGAGATCTCTTGGGGAAAATTATCAAACGAGTTGAACACGAGGTTAATACATTTCGGAGAAATTACTGAAATCACCAATTCACCAAAGGGGTACTCCTTTCAGAAATCTTCGATTTCTCTAATATGGATTGGAGCATTGTTTTGATCGTGAATACTAAAGAATATGCGAGGGTCATGGGCACAGAAGTCGTAGCCCTATGTCTTAGGGTTCTATGTATAAAATTGGGTGCAAATCCGAGGTGTGTAGAGGGTGATACAGTCAAAATACAGAAGGATGTACTAATATGAGGAAAAAACTTGCGAAAATTGCCATCAAAAAGAGGAATTTTATTTGAAATGTTGACTTAAGGCTCCGTTTCGACTCCAATATATTCATTTACCCATGAGATCTCTTGGGGAAAATTATCAAACGAGTTGAACACGAGGTTAATACATTTCGAAGAAATTACTGAAATCTCCAATTCACCAAAGGGGTACCCCTTTATGAAATCTTCGATTTCTCTAATATGGATTCGAGCAATATTTTGATCGTGAATAACAAAGAATTTGCGAGGGTCATGGGCACAGAAGTCGTAGCCCTATGTCTTAGGGTTCTATGTATAAAATTGCGTGCAAATCCGAGGTGTGTAGAGGGTGATACAGTCAAAATACAGAAGGATGTACTAATATGAGGAAAAAACTTGCGAAAATTGCCATCAAAAAGAGGAATTTTATTTGAAATGTTGACTTAAGGCTCCGTTTCGACTCCAATATATTCATTTACCCATGAGATCTCTTGGGGAAAATTATCAAACGAGTTGAACACGAGGTTAATACATTTCGGAGAAATTACTGAAATCACCAATTCACCAAAGGGGTACTCCTTTCAGAAATCTTCGATTTCTCTAATATGGATTGGAGCATTGTTTTGATCGTGAATACTAAAGAATATGCGAGGGTCATGGGCACAGAAGTCGTAACCCTATGTCTTAGGGTTCTATGTATAAAGTTGGGTGCAAATCCGAGGTGTGTAGAGGGTGATACAGTCAAAATACAGAAGGATGTACTAATATGAGGAAAAAACTTGCGAAAATTGCCATCAAAAAGAGGAATTTTATTTGAAATGTTGACTTAAGGCTCCGTTTCGACTCCAATATATTCATTTACCCATGAGATCTCTTGGGGAAAATTATCAAACGAGTTGAACACGAGGTTAATACATTTCGGAGAAATTACTGAAATCACCAATTCACCAAAGGGGTACCCCTTTATGAAATCTTCGATTTCTCTAATATGGATTCGAGCAATATTTTGATCGTGAATAACAAAGAATTTGCGAGGGTCATGGGCACAGAAGTCGTAGCCCTATGTCTTAGGGTTCTATGTATAAAATTGCGTGCAAATCCGAGGTGTGTAGAGGGTGATACAGTCAAAATACAGAAGGATGTACTAATATGAGGAAAAAACTTGCGAAAATTGCCATCAAAAAGAGGAATTTTATTTGAAATGTTGACTTAAGGCTCCGTTTCGACTCCAATATATTCATTTACCCATGAGATCTCTTGGGGAAAATTATCAAACGAGTTGAACACGAGGTTAATACATTTCGGAGAAATTACTGAAATCACCAATTCACCAAAGGGGTACTCCTTTCAGAAATCTTCGATTTCTCTAATATGGATTGGAGCATTGTTTTGATCGTGAATACTAAAGAATATACGAGGGTCATGGGCACAGAAGTCGTAGCCCTATGTCTTAGGGTTCTATGTATAAAATTGGGTGCAAATCCGAGGTGTGTAGAGGGTGATACAGTCAAAATACAGAAGGATGTACTAATATGAGGAAAAAACTTGCGAAAATTGCCATCAAAAAGAGGAATTTTATTTGAAATGTTGACTTAAGGCTCCGTTTCGACTCCAATATATTCATTTACCCATGAGATCTCTTGGGGAAAATTATCAAACGAGTTGAACACGAGGTTAATACATTTCGGAGAAATTACTGAAATCACCAATTCACCAAAGGGGTACCCCTTTATGAAATCTTCGATTTCTCTAATATGGATTCGAGCAATATTTTGATCGTGAATAACAAAGAATTTGCGAGGGTCATGGGCACAGAAGTCGTAGCCCTATGTCTTAGGGTTCTATGTATAAAATTGCGTGCAAATCCGAGGTGTGTAGAGGGTGATACAGTCAAAATACAGAAGGATGTACTAATATGAGGAAAAAACTTGCGAAAATTGCCATCAAAAAGAGGAATTTTATTTGAAATGTTGACTTAAGGCTCCGTTTCGACTCCAATATATTCATTTACCCATGAGATCTCTTGGGGAAAATTATCAAACGAGTTGAACACGAGGTTAATACATTTCGGAGAAATTACTGAAATCACCAATTCACCAAAGGGGTACTCCTTTCAGAAATCTTCGATTTCTCTAATATGGATTGGAGCATTGTTTTGATCGTGAATACTAAAGAATATGCGAGGGTCATGGGCACAGAAGTCGTAGCCCTATGTCTTAGGGTTCTATGTATAAAATTGCGTGCAAATCCGAGGTGTGTAGAGGGTGATACAGTCAAAATACAGAAGGATGTACTAATATGAGGAAAAAACTTGCGAAAATTGCCATCAAAAAGAGGAATTTTATTTGAAATGTTGACTTAAGGCTCCGTTTCGACTCCAATATATTCATTTACCCATGAGATCTCTTGGGGAAAATTATCAAACGAGTTGAACACGAGGTTAATACATTTCGGAGAAATTACTGAAATCACCAATTCACCAAAGGGGTACTCCTTTCAGAAATCTTCGATTTCTCTAATATGGATTGGAGCATTGTTTTGATCGTGAATACTAAAGAATATGCGAGGGTCATGGGCACAGAAGTCGTAACCCTATGTCTTAGGGTTCTATGTATAAAGTTGGGTGCAAATCCGAGGTGTGTAGAGGGTGATACAGTCAAAATACAGAAGGATGTACTAATATGAGGAAAAAACTTGCGAAAATTGCCATCAAAAAGAGGAATTTTATTTGAAATGTTGACTTAAGGCTCCGTTTCGACTCCAATATATTCATTTACCCATGAGATCTCTTGGGGAAAATTATCAAACGAGTTGAACACGAGGTTAATACATTTCGGAGAAATTACTGAAATCACCAATTCACCAAAGGGGTACCCCTTTATGAAATCTTCGATTTCTCTAATATGGATTCGAGCAATATTTTGATCGTGAATAACAAAGAATTTGCGAGGGTCATGGGCACAGAAGTCGTAGCCCTATGTCTTAGGGTTCTATGTATAAAATTGCGTGCAAATCCGAGGTGTGTAGAGGGTGATACAGTCAAAATACAGAAGGATGTACTAATATGAGGAAAAAACTTGCGAAAATTGCCATCAAAAAGAGGAATTTTATTTGAAATGTTGACTTAAGGCTCCGTTTCGACTCCAATATATTCATTTACCCATGAGATCTCTTGGGGAAAATTATCAAACGAGTTGAACACGAGGTTAATACATTTCGGAGAAATTACTGAAATCACCAATTCACCAAAGGGGTACTCCTTTCAGAAATCTTCGATTTCTCTAATATGGATTGGAGCATTGTTTTGATCGTGAATACTAAAGAATATGCGAGGGTCATGGGCACAGAAGTCGTAGCCCTATGTCTTAGGGTTCTATGTATAAAATTGGGTGCAAATCCGAGGTGTGTAGAGGGTGATACAGTCAAAATACAGAAGGATGTACTAATATGAGGAAAAAACTTGCGAAAATTGCCATCAAAAAGAGGAATTTTATTTGAAATGTTGACTTAAGGCTCCGTTTCGACTCCAATATATTCATTTACCCATGAGATCTCTTGGGGAAAATTATCAAACGAGTTGAACACGAGGTTAATACATTTCGGAGAAATTACTGAAATCACCAATTCAC
The DNA here is from genome assembly GCF_963169125.1 of Humulus lupulus. Taxonomy (NCBI): domain Eukaryota; kingdom Viridiplantae; phylum Streptophyta; class Magnoliopsida; order Rosales; family Cannabaceae; genus Humulus; species Humulus lupulus. The sequence continues at coordinate 297,588,574 of NC_084794.1, read as the reverse complement.
CAAAGGGGTACTCCTTTCAGAAATCTTCGATTTCTCTAATATGGATTGGAGCATTGTTTTGATCGTGAATACTAAAGAATATGCGAGGGTCATGGGCACAGAAGTCGTAGCCCTATGTCTTAGGGTTCTATGTATAAAATTGCGTGCAAATCCGAGGTGTGTAGAGGGTGATACAGTCAAAATACAGAAGGATGTACTAATATGAGGAAAAAACTTGCGAAAATTGCCATCAAAAAGAGGAATTTTATTTGAAATGTTGACTTAAGGCTCCGTTTCGACTCCAATATATTCATTTACCCATGAGATCTCTTGGGGAAAATTATCAAACGAGTTGAACACGACGTTAATACATTTCGGAGAAATTACTGAAATCACCAATTCACCAAAGGGGTACTCCTTTCAGAAATCTTCGATTTCTCTAATATGGATTCGAGCAATATTTTGATCGTGAATAACAAAGAATTTGCGAGGGTCATGGGCACAGAAGTTGTAGCCCTATGTCTTAGCGTTCTATGTGTAAAATTGCGTGCAAATCCGAGGTGTGTAGAGGGTGATACAGTCAAAATACAGAAGGATGTACTAATATGAGGAAAAAACTTGCGAAAATTGCCATCAAAAAGAGGAATTTTATTTGAAATGTTGACTTAAGGCTCCGTTTCGAATCCAATATATTCATTTACCCATGAGATCTCTTGGGGAAAATTATCAAAGGAGTTGAACACGACGTTAATACATTTCGGAGAAATTACTGAAATCTCCAATTCACCAAAGGGGTACCCCTTTATGAAATCTTCGATTTCTCTAATATGGATTCGAGCAATATTTTGATCGTGAATAACAAAGAATATGCGAGGGTCATGGGCACAGAAGTTGTAGCCCTATGTCTTAGGGTTCTATGTATAAAATTGCGTGCAAATCCGAGGTGTGTAGAGGGTGATACAGTCAAAATACAGAAGGATGTACTAATATGAGGAAAAAACTTGCGAAAATTGCCATCAAAAAGAGGAATTTTATTTGAAATGTTGACTTAAGGCTCCGTTTCGACTCCAATATATTCATTTACCCATGAGATCTCTTGGGGAAAATTATCAAACGAGTTGAACACGAGGTTAATACATTTCGGAGAAATTACTGAAATCACCAATTCACCAAAGGGGTACTCCTTTCAGAAATCTTCGATTTCTCTAATATGGATTGGAGCATTGTTTTGATCGTGAATACTAAAGAATATGCGAGGGTCATGGGCACAGAAGTCGTAGCCCTATGTCTTAGGGTTCTATGTATAAAATTGGGTGCAAATCCGAGGTGTGTAGAGGGTGATACAGTCAAAATACAGAAGGATGTACTAATATGAGGAAAAAACTTGCGAAAATTGCCATCAAAAAGAGGAATTTTATTTGAAATGTTGACTTAAGGCTCCGTTTCGACTCCAATATATTCATTTACCCATGAGATCTCTTGGGGAAAATTATCAAACGAGTTGAACACGAGGTTAATACATTTCGGAGAAATTACTGAAATCACCAATTCACCAAAGGGGTACCCCTTTATGAAATCTTCGATTTCTCTAATATGGATTCGAGCAATATTTTGATCGTGAATAACAAAGAATTTGCGAGGGTCATGGGCACAGAAGTCGTAGCCCTATGTCTTAGGGTTCTATGTATAAAATTGCGTGCAAATCCGAGGTGTGTAGAGGGTGATACAGTCAAAATACAGAAGGATGTACTAATATGAGGAAAAAACTTGCGAAAATTGCCATCAAAAAGAGGAATTTTATTTGAAATGTTGACTTAAGGCTCCGTTTCGACTCCAATATATTCATTTACCCATGAGATCTCTTGGGGAAAATTATCAAACGAGTTGAACACGAGGTTAATACATTTCGGAGAAATTACTGAAATCACCAATTCACCAAAGGGGTACTCCTTTCAGAAATCTTCGATTTCTCTAATATGGATTGGAGCATTGTTTTGATCGTGAATACTAAAGAATATGCGAGGGTCATGGGCACAGAAGTCGTAGCCCTATGTCTTAGGGTTCTATGTATAAAATTGCGTGCAAATCCGAGGTGTGTAGAGGGTGATACAGTCAAAATACAGAAGGATGTACTAATATGAGGAAAAAACTTGCGAAAATTGCCATCAAAAAGAGGAATTTTATTTGAAATGTTGACTTAAGGCTCCGTTTCGACTCCAATATATTCATTTACCCATGAGATCTCGTGGGGAAAATTATCAAACGAGTTGAACACGAGGTTAATACATTTCGGAGAAATTACTGAAATCACCAATTCACCAAAGGGGTACTCCTTTCAGAAATCTTCGATTTCTCTAATATGGATTGGAGCATTGTTTTGATCGTGAATACTAAAGAATATGCGAGGGTCATGGGCACAGAAGTCGTAGCCCTATGTCTTAGGGTTCTATGTATAAAATTGCGTGCAAATCCGAGGTCTGTAGAGGGTGATACAGTCAAAATACAGAAGGATGTACTAATATGAGGAAAAAACTTGCGAAAATTGCCATCAAAAAGAGGAATTTTATTTGAAATGTTGACTTAAGGCTCCGTTTCGACTCCAATATATTCATTTACCCATGAGATCTCTTGGGGAAAATTATCAAACGAGTTGAACACGACGTTAATACATTTCGGAGAAATTACTGAAATCTCCAATTCACCAAAGGGGTACCCCTTTATGAAATCTTCGATTTCTCTAATATGGATTCGAGCAATATTTTGATCGTGAATAACAAAGAATTTGCGAGGGTCATGGGCACAGAAGTTGTAGCCCTATGTCTTAGCGTTCTATGTATAAAATTGCGTGCAAATCCGAGGTGTGTAGAGGGTGATACAGTCAAAATACAGAAGGATGTACTAATATGAGGAAAAAACTTGCGAAAATTGCCATCAAAAAGAGGAATTTTATTTGAAATGTTGACTTAAGGCTCCGTTTCGACTCCAATATATTCATTTACCCATGAGATCTCTTGGGGAAAATTATCAAACGAGTTGAACACGAGGTTAATACATTTCGGAGAAATTACTGAAATCACCAATTCACCAAAGGGGTACTCCTTTCAGAAATCTTCGATTTCTCTAATATGGATTGGAGCATTGTTTTGGTCGTGAATACTAAAGAATATGCGAGGGTCATGGGCACAGAAGTCGTAGCCCTATGTCTTAGGGTTCTATATATAAAATTGCGTGCATATCCGAGGTGTGTAGAGGGTGATACAGTCAAAATACAGAAGGATGTACTAATATGAGGAAAAAACTTGCGAAAATTGCCATCAAAAAGAGGAATTTTATTTGAAATGTTGACTTAAGGCTCCGTTTCGACTCCAATATATTCATTTACCCATGAGATCTCTTGGGGAAAATTATCAAACGAGTTGAACACGAGGTTAATACATTTCGGAGAAATTACTGAAATCACCAATTCACCAAAGGGGTACTCCTTTCAGAAATCTTCGATTTCTCTAATATGGATTGGAGCATTGTTTTGATCGTGAATACTAAAGAATATGCGAGGGTCATGGGCACAGAAGTCGTAGCCCTATGTCTTAGGGTTCTATGTATAAAATTACGTGCATATCCGAGGTGTGTAGAGGGTGATACAGTCAAAATACAGAAGGATGTACTAATATGAGGAAAAAACTTGCGAAAATTGCCATCAAAAAGAGGAATTTTATTTGAAATGTTTACTTAAGGCTCCGTTTCGACTCCAATATATTCATTTACCCATGAGATCTCTTGGGGAAAATTATCAAACGAGTTGAACACGAGGTTAATACATTTCGGAGAAATTACTGAAATCACCAATTCACCAAAGGGGTACTCCTTTCAGAAATCTTCGATTTCTCTAATATGGATTGGAGCATTGTTTTGGTCGTGAATACTAAAGAATATGCGAGGGTCATGGGCACAGAAGTCGTAGCCCTATGTCTTAGGGTTCTATATATAAAATTGCGTGCATATCCGAGGTGTGTAGAGGGTGATACAGTCAAAATACAGAAGGATGTACTAATATGAGGAAAAAACTTGCGAAAATTGCCATCAAAAAGAGGAATTTTATTTGAAATGTTGACTTAAGGCTCCGTTTCGACTCCAATATATTCATTTACCCATGAGATCTCTTGGGGAAAATTATCAAACGAGTTGAACACGAGGTTAATACATTTCGGAGAAATTACTGAAATCACCAATTCACCAAAGGGGTACTCCTTTCAGAAATCTTCGATTTCTCTAATATGGATTGGAGCATTGTTTTGATCGTGAATACTAAAGAATATGCGAGGGTCATGGGCACAGAAGTCGTAGCCCTATGTCTTAGGGTTCTATGTATAAAATTGCGTGCAAATCCGAGGTGTGTAGAGGGTGATACAGTCAAAATACAGAAGGATGTACTAATATGAGGAAAAAACTTGCGAAAATTGCCATCAAAAAGAGGAATTTTATTTGAAATGTTGACTTAAGGCTCCGTTTCGACTCCAATATATTCATTTACCCATGAGATCTCTTGGGGAAAATTATCAAACGAGTTGAACACGACGTTAATACATTTCGGAGAAATTACTGAAATCACCAATTCACCAAAGGGGTACTCCTTTCAGAAATCTTCGATTTCTCTAATATGGATTCGAGCAATATTTTGATCGTGAATAACAAAGAATTTGCGAGGGTCATGGGCACAGAAGTTGTAGCCCTATGTCTTAGCGTTCTATGTGTAAAATTGCGTGCAAATCCGAGGTGTGTAGAGGGTGATACAGTCAAAATACAGAAGGATGTACTAATATGAGGAAAAAACTTGCGAAAATTGCCATCAAAAAGAGGAATTTTATTTGAAATGTTGACTTAAGGCTCCGTTTCGAATCCAATATATTCATTTACCCATGAGATCTCTTGGGGAAAATTATCAAAGGAGTTGAACACGACGTTAATACATTTCGGAGAAATTACTGAAATCTCCAATTCACCAAAGGGGTACCCCTTTATGAAATCTTCGATTTCTCTAATATGGATTCGAGCAATATTTTGATCGTGAATAACAAAGAATATGCGAGGGTCATGGGCACAGAAGTTGTAGCCCTATGTCTTAGGGTTCTATGTATAAAATTGCGTGCAAATCCGAGGTGTGTAGAGGGTGATACAGTCAAAATACAGAAGGATGTACTAATATGAGGAAAAAACTTGCGAAAATTGCCATCAAAAAGAGGAATTTTATTTGAAATGTTGACTTAAGGCTCCGTTTCGACTCCAATATATTCATTTACCCATGAGATCTCTTGGGGAAAATTATCAAACGAGTTGAACACGAGGTTAATACATTTCGGAGAAATTACTGAAATCACCAATTCACCAAAGGGGTACTCCTTTCAGAAATCTTCGATTTCTCTAATATGGATTGGAGCATTGTTTTGATCGTGAATACTAAAGAATATGCGAGGGTCATGGGCACAGAAGTCGTAGCCCTATGTCTTAGGGTTCTATGTATAAAATTGCGTGCAAATCCGAGGTGTGTAGAGGGTGATACAGTCAAAATACAGAAGGATGTACTAATATGAGGAAAAAACTTGCGAAAATTGCCATCAAAAAGAGGAATTTTATTTGAAATGTTGACTTAAGGCTCCGTTTCGACTCCAATATATTCATTTACCCATGAGATCTCTTGGGGAAAATTATCAAACGAGTTGAACACGACGTTAATACATTTCGGAGAAATTACTGAAATCACCAATTCACCAAAGGGGTACTCCTTTCAGAAATCTTCGATTTCTCTAATATGGATTCGAGCATTGTTTTGGTCGTGAATACTAAAGAATTTGCGAGGGTCATGGGCACAGAAGTCGTAGCCCTATGTCTTAGGGTTCTATATATAAAATTGCGTGCAAATCCGAGGTGTGTAGAGGGTGATACAGTCAAAATACAGAAGGATGTACTAATATGAGGAAAAAACTTGCGAAAATTGCCATCAAAAAGAGGAATTTTATTTGAAATGTTGACTTAAGGCTCCGTTTCGACTCCAATATATTCATTTACCCATGAGATCTCTTGGGGAAAATTATCAAACGAGTTGAACACGACGTTAATACATTTCGGAGAAATTACTGAAATCACCAATTCACCAAAGGGGTACTCCTTTCAGAAATCTTCGATTTCTCTAATATGGATTCGAGCAATATTTTGATCGTGAATAACAAAGAATTTGCGAGGGTCATGGGCACAGAAGTTGTAGCCCTATGTCTTAGCGTTCTATGTATAAAATTGCGTGCAAATCCGAGGTGTGTAGAGGGTGATACAGTCAAAATACAGAAGGATGTACTAATATGAGGAAAAAACTTGCGAAAATTGCCATCAAAAAGAGGAATTTTATTTGAAATGTTGACTTAAGGCTCCGTTTCGAATCCAATATATTCATTTACCCATGAGATCTCTTGGGGAAAATTATCAAAGGAGTTGAACACGACGTTAATACATTTCGGAGAAATTACTGAAATCTCCAATTCACCAAAGGGGTACTCCTTTCAGAAATCTTCGATTTCTCTAATATGGATTCGAGCAATATTTTGGTCGTGAATACTAAAGAATATGCGAGGGTCATGGGCACAGAAGTCGTAGCCCTATGTCTTAGGGTTCTATGTATAAAATTGCGTGCATATCCGAGGTGTGTAGAGGGTGATACAGTCAAAATACAGAAGGATGTACTAATATGAGGAAAAAACTTGCGAAAATTGCCATCAAAAAGAGGAATTTTATTTGAAATGTTAACTTAAGGCTCCGTTTCGACTCCAATATATTCATTTACCCATGAGATCTCTTGGGGAAAATTATCAAACGAGTTGAACACGACGTTAATACATTTCGGAGAAATTACTGAAATCACCAATTCACCAAAGGGGTACTCCTTTCAGAAATCTTCGATTTCTCTAATATGGATTCGAGCATTGTTTTGATCGTGAATACTAAAGAATATGCGAGGGTCATGGGCACAGAAGTCGTAGCCCTATGTCTTAGCGTTCTATGTATAAAATTGCGTGCAAATCCGAGGTCTGTAGAGGGTGATACAGTCAAAATACAGAAGGATGTACTAATATGAGGAAAAAACTTGCGAAAATTGCCATCAAAAAGAGGAATTTTATTTGAAATGTTGACTTAAGGCTCCGTTTCGACTCCAATATATTCATTTACCCATGAGATCTCTTGGGGAAAATTATCAAACGAGTTGAACACGACGTTAATACATTTCGGAGAAATTACTGAAATCTCCAATTCACCAAAGGGGTACCCCTTTATGAAATCTTCGATTTCTCTAATATGGATTCGAGCAATATTTTGATCGTGAATAACAAAGAATTTGCGAGGGTCATGGGCACAGAAGTCGTAGCCCTATGTCTTAGGGTTCTATGTATAAAATTGCGTGCAAATCCGAGGTGTGTAGAGGGTGATACAGTCAAAATACAGAAGGATGTACTAATATGAGGAAAAAACTTGCGAAAATTGCCATCAAAAAGAGGAATTTTATTTGAAATGTTGACTTAAGGCTCCGTTTCGACTCCAATATATTCATTTACCCATGAGATCTCTTGGGGAAAATTATCAAACGAGTTGAACACGAGGTTAATACATTTCGGAGAAATTACTGAAATCACCAATTCACCAAAGGGGTACTCCTTTCAGAAATCTTCGATTTCTCTAATATGGATTGGAGCATTGTTTTGATCGTGAATACTAAAGAATATGCGAGGGTCATGGGCACAGAAGTCGTAGCCCTATGTCTTAGGGTTCTATGTATAAAATTGCGTGCATATCCGAGGTGTGTAGAGGGTGATACAGTCAAAATACAGAAGGATGTACTAATATGAGGAAAAAACTTGCGAAAATTGCCATCAAAAAGAGGAATTTTATTTGAAATGTTGACTTAAGGCTCCGTTTCGACTCCAATATATTCATTTACCCATGAGATCTCTTGGGGAAAATTATCAAACGAGTTGAACACGAGGTTAATACATTTCGGAGAAATTACTGAAATCACCAATTCACCAAAGGGGTACTCCTTTCAGAAATCTTCGATTTCTCTAATATGGATTGGAGCATTGTTTTGGTCGTGAATACTAAAGAATATGCGAGGGTCATGGGCACAGAAGTCGTAGCCCTATGTCTTAGGGTTCTATATATAAAATTGCGTGCATATCCGAGGTGTGTAGAGGGTGATACAGTCAAAATACAGAAGGATGTACTAATATGAGGAAAAAACTTGCGAAAATTGCCATCAAAAAGAGGAATTTTATTTGAAATGTTGACTTAAGGCTCCGTTTCGACTCCAATATATTCATTTACCCATGAGATCTCTTGGGGAAAATTATCAAACGAGTTGAACACGAGGTTAATACATTTCGGAGAAATTACTGAAATCACCAATTCACCAAAGGGGTACTCCTTTCAGAAATCTTCGATTTCTCTAATATGGATTGGAGCATTGTTTTGATCGTGAATACTAAAGAATATGCGAGGGTCATGGGCACAGAAGTCGTAGCCCTATGTCTTAGGGTTCTATGTATAAAATTGCGTGCAAATCCGAGGTGTGTAGAGGGTGATACAGTCAAAATACAGAAGGATGTACTAATATGAGGAAAAAACTTGCGAAAATTGCCATCAAAAAGAGGAATTTTATTTGAAATGTTGACTTAAGGCTCCGTTTCGACTCCAATATATTCATTTACCCATGAGATCTCTTGGGGAAAATTATCAAACGAGTTGAACACGAGGTTAATACATTTCGGAGAAATTACTGAAATCACCAATTCACCAAAGGGGTACTCCTTTCAGAAATCTTCGATTTCTCTAATATGGATTGGAGCATTGTTTTGGTCGTGAATACTAAAGAATATGCGAGGGTCATGGGCACAGAAGTCGTAGCCCTATGTCTTAGGGTTCTATATATAAAATTGCGTGCATATCCGAGGTGTGTAGAGGGTGATACAGTCAAAATACAGAAGGATGTACTAATATGAGGAAAAAACTTGCGAAAATTGCCATCAAAAAGAGGAATTTTATTTGAAATGTTGACTTAAGGCTCCGTTTCGACTCCAATATATTCATTTACCCATGAGATCTCTTGGGGAAAATTATCAAACGAGTTGAACACGAGGTTAATACATTTCGGAGAAATTACTGAAATCACCAATTCACCAAAGGGGTACTCCTTTCAGAAATCTTCGATTTCTCTAATATGGATTGGAGCATTGTTTTGATCGTGAATACTAAAGAATATGCGAGGGTCATGGGCACAGAAGTCGTAGCCCTATGTCTTAGGGTTCTATGTATAAAATTGCGTGCATATCCGAGGTGTGTAGAGGGTGATACAGTCAAAATACAGAAGGATGTACTAATATGAGGAAAAAACTTGCGAAAATTGCCATCAAAAAGAGGAATTTTATTTGAAATGTTTACTTAAGGCTCCGTTTCGACTCCAATATATTCATTTACCCATGAGATCTCTTGGGGAAAATTATCAAACGAGTTGAACACGAGGTTAATACATTTCGGAGAAATTACTGAAATCACCAATTCACCAAAGGGGTACTCCTTTCAGAAATCTTCGATTTCTCTAATATGGATTGGAGCATTGTTTTGGTCGTGAATACTAAAGAATATGCGAGGGTCATGGGCACAGAAGTCGTAGCCCTATGTCTTAGGGTTCTATATATAAAATTGCGTGCATATCCGAGGTGTGTAGAGGGTGATACAGTCAAAATACAGAAGGATGTACTAATATGAGGAAAAAACTTGCGAAAATTGCCATCAAAAAGAGGAATTTTATTTGAAATGTTGACTTAAGGCTCCGTTTCGACTCCAATATATTCATTTACCCATGAGATCTCTTGGGGAAAATTATCAAACGAGTTGAACACGAGGTTAATACATTTCGGAGAAATTACTGAAATCACCAATTCACCAAAGGGGTACTCCTTTCAGAAATCTTCGATTTCTCTAATATGGATTGGAGCATTGTTTTGATCATGAATACTAAAGAATATGCGAGGGTCATGGGCACAGAAGTCGTAGCCCTATGTCTTAGGGTTCTATGTATAAAATTGCGTGCATATCCGAGGTGTGTAGAGGGTGATACAGTCAAAATACAGAAGGATGTACTAATATGAGGAAAAAACTTGCGAAAATTGCCATCAAAAAGAGGAATTTTATTTGAAATGTTTACTTAAGGCTCCGTTTCGACTCCAATATATTCATTTACCCATGAGATCTCTTGGGGAAAATTATCAAACGAGTTGAACACGAGGTTAATACATTTCGGAGAAATTACTGAAATCTCCAATTCACCAAAGGGGTACCCCTTTATGAAATCTATGATTTCTCTAATATGGATTCGAGCAATATTTTGATCGTGAATAACAAAGAATTTGCGAGGGTCATGGGCACAGAAGTCGTAGCCCTATGTCTTAGGGTTCTATGTATAAAATTGCGTGCAAATCCGAGGTGTGTAGAGGGTGATACAGTCAAAATACAGAAGGATGTACTAATATGAGGAAAAAACTTGCGAAAATTGCCATCAAAAAGAGGAATTTTATTTGAAATGTTGACTTAAGGCTCCGTTTCGACTCCAATATATTCATTTACCCATGAGATCTCTTGGGGAAAATTATCAAACGAGTTGAACACGAGGTTAATAAATTTCGGAGAAATTACTGAAATCACCAATTCACCAAAGGGGTACTCCTTTCAGAAATCTTCGATTTCTCTAATATGGATTGGAGCATTGTTTTGATCATGAATACTAAAGAATATGCGAGGGTCATGGGCACAGAAGTCGTAGCCCTATGTCTTAGGGTTCTATGTATAAAATTGCGTGCAAATCCGAGGTGTGTAGAGGGTGATACAGTCAAAATACAGAAGGATGTACTAATATGAGGAAAAAACTTGCGAAAATTGCCATCAAAAAGAGGAATTTTATTTGAAATGTTGACTTAAGGCTCCGTTTCGACTCCAATATATTCATTTACCCATGAGATCTCTTGGGGAAAATTATCAAACGAGTTGAACACGAGGTTAATACATTTCGGAGAAATTACTGAAATCACCAATTCACCAAAGGGGTACTCCTTTCAGAAATCTTCGATTTCTCTAATATGGATTGGAGCATTGTTTTCATCGTGAATACTAAAGAATATGCGAGGGTCATGGGCACAGAAGTCGTAGCCCTATGTCTTAGGGTTCTATGTATAAAATTGCGTGCATATCCGAGGTGTGTAGAGGGTGATACAGTCAAAATACAGAAGGATGTACTAATATGAGGAAAAAACTTGCGAAAATTGCCATCAAAAAGAGGAATTTTATTTGAAATGTTTACTTAAGGCTCCGTTTCGACTCCAATATATTCATTTACCCATGAGATCTCTTGGGGAAAATTATCAAACGAGTTGAACACGAGGTTAATACATTTCGGAGAAATTACTGAAATCACCAATTCACCAAAGGGGTACTCCTTTCAGAAATCTTCGATTTCTCTAATATGGATTGGAGCATTGTTTTGGTCGTGAATACTAAAGAATATGCGAGGGTCATGGGCACAGAAGTCGTAGCCCTATGTCTTAGGGTTCTATATATAAAATTGCGTGCATATCCGAGGTGTGTAGAGGGTGATACAGTCAAAATACAGAAGGATGTACTAATATGAGGAAAAAACTTGCGAAAATTGCCATCAAAAAGAGGAATTTTATTTGAAATGTTGACTTAAGGCTCCGTTTCGACTCCAATATATTCATTTACCCATGAGATCTCTTGGGGAAAATTATCAAACGAGTTGAACACGAGGTTAATACATTTCGGAGAAATTACTGAAATCACCAATTCACCAAAGGGGTACTCCTTTCAGAAATCTTCGATTTCTCTAATATGGATTGGAGCATTGTTTTGATCATGAATACTAAAGAATATGCGAGGGTCATGGGCACAGAAGTCGTAGCCCTATGTCTTAGGGTTCTATGTATAAAATTGCGTGCATATCCGAGGTGTGTAGAGGGTGATACAGTCAAAATACAGAAGGATGTACTAATATGAGGAAAAAACTTGCGAAAATTGCCATCAAAAAGAGGAATTTTATTTGAAATGTTGACTTAAGGCTCCGTTTCGACTCCAATATATTCATTTACCCATGAGATCTCTTGGGGAAAATTATCAAACGAGTTGAACACGAGGTTAATACATTTCGGAGAAATTACTGAAATCACCAATTCACCAAAGGGGTACTCCTTTCAGAAATCTTCGATTTCTCTAATATGGATTGGAGCATTGTTTTGATCATGAATACTAAAGAATATGCGAGGGTCATGGGCACAGAAGTCGTAGCCCTATGTCTTAGGGTTCTATGTATAAAATTGCGTGCATATCCGAGGTGTGTAGAGGGTGATACAGTCAAAATACAGAAGGATGTACTAATATGAGGAAAAAACTTGCGAAAATTGCCATCAAAAAGAGGAATTTTATTTGAAATGTTTACTTAAGGCTCCGTTTCGACTCCAATATATTCATTTACCCATGAGATCTCTTGGGGAAAATTATCAAACGAGTTGAACACGAGGTTAATACATTTCGGAGAAATTACTGAAATCTCCAATTCACCAAAGGGGTACCCCTTTATGAAATCTATGATTTCTCTAATATGGATTCGAGCAATATTTTGATCGTGAATAACAAAGAATTTGCGAGGGTCATGGGCACAGAAGTCGTAGCCCTATGTCTTAGGGTTCTATGTATAAAATTGCGTGCAAATCCGAGGTGTGTAGAGGGTGATACAGTCAAAATACAGAAGGATGTACTAATATGAGGAAAAAACTTGCGAAAATTGCCATCAAAAAGAGGAATTTTATTTGAAATGTTGACTTAAGGCTCCGTTTCGACTCCAATATATTCATTTACCCATGAGATCTCTTGGGGAAAATTATCAAACGAGTTGAACACGAGGTTAATAAATTTCGGAGAAATTACTGAAATCACCAATTCACCAAAGGGGTACTCCTTTCAGAAATCTTCGATTTCTCTAATATGGATTGGAGCATTGTTTTGATCATGAATACTAAAGAATATGCGAGGGTCATGGGCACAGAAGTCGTAGCCCTATGTCTTAGGGTTCTATGTATAAAATTGCGTGCAAATCCGAGGTGTGTAGAGGGTGATACAGTCAAAATACAGAAGGATGTACTAATATGAGGAAAAAACTTGCGAAAATTGCCATCAAAAAGAGGAATTTTATTTGAAATGTTGACTTAAGGCTCCGTTTCGACTCCAATATATTCATTTACCCATGAGATCTCTTGGGGAAAATTATCAAACGAGTTGAACACGAGGTTAATACATTTCGGAGAAATTACTGAAATCACCAATTCACCAAAGGGGTACTCCTTTCAGAAATCTTCGATTTCTCTAATATGGATTGGAGCATTGTTTTGATCGTGAATACTAAAGAATATGCGAGGGTCATGGGCACAGAAGTCGTAGCCCTATGTCTTAGGGTTCTATGTATAAAATTGCGTGCATATCCGAGGTGTGTAGAGGGTGATACAGTCAAAATACAGAAGGATGTACTAATATGAGGAAAAAACTTGCGAAAATTGCCATCAAAAAGAGGAATTTTATTTGAAATGTTTACTTAAGGCTCCGTTTCGACTCCAATATATTCATTTACCCATGAGATCTCTTGGGGAAAATTATCAAACGAGTTGAACACGAGGTTAATACATTTCGGAGAAATTACTGAAATCACCAATTCACCAAAGGGGTACTCCTTTCAGAAATCTTCGATTTCTCTAATATGGATTGGAGCATTGTTTTGGTCGTGAATACTAAAGAATATGCGAGGGTCATGGGCACAGAAGTCGTAGCCCTATGTCTTAGGGTTCTATATATAAAATTGCGTGCATATCCGAGGTGTGTAGAGGGTGATACAGTCAAAATACAGAAGGATGTACTAATATGAGGAAAAAACTTGCGAAAATTGCCATCAAAAAGAGGAATTTTATTTGAAATGTTGACTTAAGGCTCCGTTTCGACTCCAATATATTCATTTACCCATGAGATCTCTTGGGGAAAATTATCAAACGAGTTGAACACGAGGTTAATACATTTCGGAGAAATTACTGAAATCACCAATTCACCAAAGGGGTACTCCTTTCAGAAATCTTCGATTTCTCTAATATGGATTGGAGCATTGTTTTGATCATGAATACTAAAGAATATGCGAGGGTCATGGGCACAGAAGTCGTAGCCCTATGTCTTAGGGTTCTATGTATAAAATTGCGTGCATATCCGAGGTGTGTAGAGGGTGATACAGTCAAAATACAGAAGGATGTACTAATATGAGGAAAAAACTTGCGAAAATTGCCATCAAAAAGAGGAATTTTATTTGAAATGTTGACTTAAGGCTCCGTTTCGACTCCAATATATTCATTTACCCATGAGATCTCTTGGGGAAAATTATCAAACGAGTTGAACACGAGGTTAATACATTTCGGAGAAATTACTGAAATCACCAATTCACCAAAGGGGTACTCCTTTCAGAAATCTTCGATTTCTCTAATATGGATTGGAGCATTGTTTTGATCATGAATACTAAAGAATATGCGAGGGTCATGGGCACAGAAGTCGTAGCCCTATGTCTTAGGGTTCTATGTATAAAATTGCGTGCATATCCGAGGTGTGTAGAGGGTGATACAGTCAAAATACAGAAGGATGTACTAATATGAGGAAAAAACTTGCGAAAATTGCCATCAAAAAGAGGAATTTTATTTGAAATGTTTACTTAAGGCTCCGTTTCGACTCCAATATATTCATTTACCCATGAGATCTCTTGGGGAAAATTATCAAACGAGTTGAACACGAGGTTAATACATTTCGGAGAAATTACTGAAATCTCCAATTCACCAAAGGGGTACCCCTTTATGAAATCTATGATTTCTCTAATATGGATTCGAGCAATATTTTGATCGTGAATAACAAAGAATTTGCGAGGGTCATGGGCACAGAAGTCGTAGCCCTATGTCTTAGGGTTCTATGTATAAAATTGCGTGCAAATCCGAGGTGTGTAGAGGGTGATACAGTCAAAATACAGAAGGATGTACTAATATGAGGAAAAAACTTGCGAAAATTGCCATCAAAAAGAGGAATTTTATTTGAAATGTTGACTTAAGGCTCCGTTTCGACTCCAATATATTCATTTACCCATGAGATCTCTTGGGGAAAATTATCAAACGAGTTGAACACGAGGTTAATAAATTTCGGAGAAATTACTGAAATCACCAATTCACCAAAGGGGTACTCCTTTCAGAAATCTTCGATTTCTCTAATATGGATTGGAGCATTGTTTTGATCGTGAATACTAAAGAATATGCGAGGGTCATGGGCACAGAAGTCGTAGCCCTATGTCTTAGGGTTCTATGTATAAAATTGCGTGCAAATCCGAGGTGTGTAGAGGGTGATACAGTCAAAATACAGAAGGATGTACTAATATGAGGAAAAAACTTGCGAAAATTGCCATCAAAAAGAGGAATTTTATTTGAAATGTTGACTTAAGGCTCCGTTTCGACTCCAATATATTCATTTACCCATGAGATCTCTTGGGGAAAATTATCAAACGAGTTGAACACGAGGTTAATACATTTAGGAGAAATTACTGAAATCACCAATTCACCAAAGGGGTACTCCTTTCAGAAATCTTCGATTTCTCTAATATGGATTGGAGCATTGTTTTGATCGTGAATACTAAAGAATATGGGAGGGTCATGGGCACAGAAGTCGTAGCCCTATGTCTTAGGGTTCTATGTATAAAATTGCGTGCAAATCCGAGGTGTGTAGAGGGTGATACAGTCAAAATACAGAAGGATGTACTAATATGAGGAAAAAACTTGCGAAAATTGCCATCAAAAAGAGGAATTTTATTTGAAATGTTGACTTAAGGCTCCGTTTCGACTCCAATATATTCATTTACCCATGAGATCTCTTGGGGAAAATTATCAAACGAGTTGAACACGAGGTTAATACATTTCGGAGAAATTACTGAAATCACCAATTCACCAAAGGGGTACTCCTTTCAGAAATCTTCGATTTCTCTAATATGGATTGGAGCATTGTTTTGATCGTGAATACTAAAGAATATGCGAGGGTCATGGGAACAGAAGTCGTAGCCCTATGTCTTAGGGTTCTATGTATAAAATTGCGTGCAAATCCGAGGTGTGTAGAGGGTGATACAGTCAAAATACAGAAGGATGTACTAATATGAGGAAAAAACTTGCGAAAATTGCCATCAAAAAGAGGAATTTTATTTGAAATGTTGACTTAAGGCTCCGTTTCGACTCCAATATATTCATTTACCCATGAGATCTCTTGGGGAAAATTATCAAACGAGTTGAACACGAGGTTAATACATTTCGGAGAAATTACTGAAATCACCAATTCACCAAAGGGGTACTCCTTTCAGAAATCTTCGATTTCTCTAATATGGATTGGAGCATTGTTTTGATCTTGAATACTAAAGAATATGCGAGGGTCATGGGCACAGAAGTCGTAGCCCTATGTCTTAGGGTTCTATGTATAAAATTGCGTGCATATCCGAGATGTGTAGAGGGTGATACAGTCAAAATACAGAAGGATGTACTAATATGAGGAAAAAACTTGCGAAAATTGCCATCAAAAAGAGGAATTTTATTTGAAATGTTGACTTAAGGCTCCGTTTCGACTCCAATATATTCATTTACCCATGAGATCTCTTGGGGAAAATTATCAAACGAGTTGAACACGAGGTTAATACATTTCGGAGAAATTACTGAAATCACCAATTCACCAAAGGGGTACTCCTTTCAGAAATCTTCGATTTCTCTAATATGGATTGGAGCATTGTTTTGATCGTGAATACTAAAGAATATGCGAGGGTCATGGGCACAGAAGTCGTAGCCCTATGTCTTAGGGTTCTATGTATAAAATTGCGTGCATATCCGAGGTGTGTAGAGGGTGATACAGTCAAAATACAGAAGGATGTACTAATATGAGGAAAAAACTTGCGAAAATTGCCATCAAAAAGAGGAATTTTATTTGAAATGTTGACTTAAGGCTCCGTTTCGACTCCAATATATTCATTTACCCATGAGATCTCTTGGGGAAAATTATCAAACGAGTTGAACACGAGGTTAATACATTTCGGAGAAATTACTGAAATCACCAATTCACCAAAGGGGTACTCCTTTCAGAAATCTTCGATTTCTCTAATATGGATTGGAGCATTGTTTTGATCGTGAATACTAAAGAATATGCGAGGGTCATGGGCACAGAAGTCGTAGCCCTATGTCTTAGGGTTCTATGTATAAAATTGGGTGCAAATCCGAGGTGTGTAGAGGGTGATACAGTCAAAATACAGAAGGATGTACTAATATGAGGAAAAAACTTGCGAAAATTGCCATCAAAAAGAGGAATTTTATTTGAAATGTTGACTTAAGGCTCCGTTTCGACTCCAATATATTCATTTACCCATGAGATCTCTTGGGGAAAATTATCAAACGAGTTGAACACGAGGTTAATACATTTCGGAGAAATTACTGAAATCACCAATTCACCAAAGGGGTACTCCTTTCAGAAATCTTCGATTTCTCTAATATGGATTGGAGCATTGTTTTGATCGTGAATAACAAAGAATATGCGAGGGTCATGGGCACAGAAGTCGTAGCCCTATGTCTTAGGGTTCTATGTATAAAATTGCGTGCAAATCCGAGGTGTGTAGAGGGTGATACAGTCAAAATACAGAAGGATGTACTAATATGAGGAAAAAACTTGCGAAAATTGCCATCAAAAAGAGGAATTTTATTTGAAATGTTGACTTAAGGCTCCGTTTCGACTCCAATATATTCATTTACCCATGAGATCTCTTGGGGAAAATTATCAAACGAGTTGAACACGAGGTTAATACATTTCGGAGAAATTACTGAAATCACCAATTCACCAAAGGGGTACTCCTTTCAGAAATCTTCGATTTCTCTAATATGGATTGGAGCATTGTTTTGATCGTGAATAACAAAGAATATGCGAGGGTCATGGGCACAGAAGTCGTAGCCCTATGTCTTAGGGTTCTATGTATAAAATTGCGTGCAAATCCGAGGTGTGTAGAGGGTGATACAGTCAAAATACAGAAGGATGTACTAATATGAGGAAAAAACTTGCGAAAATTGCCATCAAAAAGAGGAATTTTATTTGAAATGTTGACTTAAGGCTCCGTTTCGACTCCAATATATTCATTTACCCATGAGATCTCTTGGGGAAAATTATCAAACGAGTTGAACACGAGGTTAATACATTTCGGAGAAATTACTGAAATCACCAATTCACCAAAGGGGTACTCCTTTCAGAAATCTTCGATTTCTCTAATATGGATTGGAGCATTGTTTTGATCGTGAATACTAAAGAATATGTGAGGGTCATGGGCACAGAAGTCGTAGCCCTATGTCTTAGGGTTCTATGTATAAAATTGCGTGCATATCCGAGGTGTGTAGAGGGTGATACAGTCAAAATACAGAAGGATGTACTAATATGAGGAAAAAACTTGCGAAAATTGCCATCAAAAAGAGGAATTTTATTTGAAATGTTGACTTAAGGCTCCGTTTCGACTCCAATATATTCATTTACCCATGAGATCTCTTGGGGAAAATTATCAAACGAGTTGAACACGAGGTTAATACATTTCGGAGAAATTACTGAAATCACCAATTCACCAAAGGGGTACTCCTTTCAGAAATCTTCGATTTCTCTAATATGGATTGGAGCATTGTTTTGATCGTGAATAACAAAGAATATGCGAGGGTCATGGGCACAGAAGTCGTAGCCCTATGTCTTAGGGTTCTATGTATAAAATTGCGTGCATATCCGAGGTGTGTAGAGGGTGATACAGTCAAAATACAGAAGGATGTACTAATATGAGGAAAAAACTTGCGAAAATTGCCATCAAAAAGAGGAATTTTATTTGAAATGTTGACTTAAGGCTCCGTTTCGACTCCAATATATTCATTTACCCATGAGATCTCTTGGGGAAAATTATCAAACGAGTTGAACACGACGTTAATACATTTCGGAGAAATTACTGAAATCTCCAATTCACCAAAGGGGTACCCCTTTATGAAATCTTCGATTTCTCTAATATGGATTCGAGCAATATTTTGATCGTGAATAACAAAGAATTTGCGATGGTCATGGGCACAGAAGTCGTAGCCCTATGTCTTAGGGTTCTATGTATAAAATTGCGTGCAAATCCGAGGTGTGTAGAGGGTGATACAGTCAAAATACAGAAGGATGTACTAATATGAGGAAAAAACTTGCGAAAATTGCCATCAAAAAGAGGAATTTTATTTGAAATGTTGACTTAAGGCTCCGTTTCGACTCCAATATATTCATTTACCCATGAGATCTCTTGGGGAAAATTATCAAACGAGTTGAACACGAGGTTAATACATTTCGGAGAAATTACTGAAATCACCAATTCACCAAAGGGGTACTCCTTTCAGAAATCTTCGATTTCTCTAATATGGATTGGAGCATTGTTTTGATCGTGAATAACAAAGAATATGCGAGGGTCATGGGCACAGAAGTCGTAGCCCTATGTCTTAGGGTTCTATGTATAAAATTGCGTGCAAATCCGAGGTGTGTAGAGGGTGATACAGTCAAAATACAGAAGGATGTACTAATATGAGGAAAAAACTTGCGAAAATTGCCATCAAAAAGAGGAATTTTATTTGAAATGTTGACTTAAGGCTCCGTTTCGACTCCAATATATTCATTTACCCATGAGATCTCTTGGGGAAAATTATCAAACGAGTTGAACACGAGGTTAATACATTTCGGAGAAATTACTGAAATCACCAATTCACCAAAGGGGTACTCCTTTCAGAAATCTTCGATTTCTCTAATATGGATTGGAGCATTGTTTTGATCGTGAATACTAAAGAATATGCGAGGGTCATGGGCACAGAAGTCGTAGCCCTATGTCTTAGGGTTCTATGTATAAAATTGCGTGCATATCCGAGGTGTGTAGAGGGTGATACAGTCAAAATACAGAAGGATGTACTAATATGAGGAAAAAACTTGCGAAAATTGCCATCAAAAAGAGGAATTTTATTTGAAATGTTGACTTAAGGCTCCGTTTCGACTCCAATATATTCATTTACCCATGAGATCTCTTGGGGAAAATTATCAAACGAGTTGAACACGACGTTAATACATTTCGGAGAAATTACTGAAATCACCAATTCACCAAAGGGGTACTCCTTTCAGAAATCTTCGATTTCTCTAATATGGATTGGAGCATTGTTTTGATCGTGAATACTAAAGAATATGCGAGGGTCATGGGCACAGAAGTCGTAGCCCTATGTCTTAGGGTTCTATGTATAAAATTGCGTGCATATCCGAGATGTGTAGAGGGTGATACAGTCAAAATACAGAAGGATGTACTAATATGAGGAAAAAACTTGCGAAAATTGCCATCAAAAAGAGGAATTTTATTTGAAATGTTGACTTAAGGCTCCGTTTCGACTCCAATATATTCATTTACCCATGAGATCTCTTGGGGAAAATTATCAAACGAGTAGAACACGAGGTTAATACATTTCAGAGAAATTACTGAAATCACCAATTCACCAAAGGGGTACTCCTTTCAGAAATCTTCGATTTCTCTAATATGGATTGGAGCATTGTTTTGATCGTGAATACTAAAGAATATGCGAGGGTCATGGGCACAGAAGTCGTAGCCCTATGTCTTAGGGTTCTATGTATAAAATTGCGTGCAAATCCGAGGTGTGTAGAGGGTGATACAGTCAAAATACAGAAGGATGTACTAATATGAGGAAAAAACTTGCGAAAATTGCCATCAAAAAGAGGAATTTTATTTGAAATGTTGACTTAAGGCTCCGTTTCGACTCCAATATATTCATTTACCCATGAGATCTCTTGGGGAAAATTATCAAACGAGTTGAACACGAGGTTAATACATTTCGGAGAAATTACTGAAATCACCAATTCACCAAAGGGGTACTCCTTTCAGAAATCTTCGATTTCTCTAATATGGATTGGAGCATTGTTTTGATCGTGAATACTAAAGAATATGCGAGGGTCATGGGCACAGAAGTCGTAGCCCTATGTCTTAGGGTTCTATGTATAAAATTGCGTGCATATCCGAGGTGTGTAGAGGGTGATACAGTCAAAATACAGAAGGATGTACTAATATGAGGAAAAAACTTGCGAAAATTGCCATCAAAAAGAGGAATTTTATTTGAAATGTTGACTTAAGGCTCCGTTTCGACTCCAATATATTCATTTACCCATGAGATCTCTTGGGGAAAATTATCAAACGAGTTGAACACGAGGTTAATACATTTCGGAGAAATTACTGAAATCACCAATTCACCAAAGGGGTACTCCTTTCAGAAATCTTCGATTTCTCTAATATGGATTGGAGCATTGTTTTGATCGTGAATACTAAAGAATATGCGAGGGTCATGGGCACAGAAGTCGTAGCCCTATGTCTTAGGGTTCTATGTATAAAATTGCGTGCAAATCCGAGGTGTGTAGAGGGTGATACAGTCAAAATACAGAAGGATGTACTAATATGAGGAAAAAACTTGCGAAAATTGCCATCAAAAAGAGGAATTTTATTTGAAATGTTGACTTAAGGCTCCGTTTCGACTCCAATATATTCATTTACCCATGAGATCTCTTGGGGAAAATTATCAAACGAGTTGAACACGAGGTTAATACATTTCGGAGAAATTACTGAAATCACCAATTCACCAAAGGGGTACTCCTTTCAGAAATCTTCGATTTCTCTAATATGGATTGGAGCATTGTTTTGATCGTGAATACTAAAGAATATGCGAGGGTCATGGGCACAGAAGTCGTAGCCCTATGTCTTAGGGTTCTATGTATAAAATTGCGTGCATATCCGAGGTGTGTAGAGGGTGATACAGTCAAAATACAGAAGGATGTACTAATATGAGGAAAAAACTTGCGAAAATTGCCATCAAAAAGAGGAATTTTATTTGAAATGTTGACTTAAGGCTCCGTTTCGACTCCAATATATTCATTTACCCATGAGATCTCTTGGGGAAAATTATCAAACGAGTTGAACACGAGGTTAATACATTTCGGAGAAATTACTGAAATCACCAATTCACCAAAGGGGTACTCCTTTCAGAAATCTTCGATTTCTCTAATATGGATTGGAGCATTGTTTTGATCGTGAATACTAAAGAATATGCGAGGGTCATGGGCACAGAAGTCGTAGCCCTATGTCTTAGGGTTCTATGTATAAAATTGCGTGCAAATCCGAGGTGTGTAGAGGGTGATACAGTCAAAATACAGAAGGATGTACTAATATGAGGAAAAAACTTGCGAAAATTGCCATCAAAAAGAGGAATTTTATTTGAAATGTTGACTTAAGGCTCCGTTTCGACTCCAATATATTCATTTACCCATGAGATCTCTTGGGGAAAATTATCAAACGAGTTGAACACGAGGTTAATACATTTCGGAGAAATTACTGAAATCACCAATTCACCAAAGGGGTACTCCTTTCAGAAATCTTCGATTTCTCTAATATGGATTGGAGCATTGTTTTGATCGTGAATACTAAAGAATATGTGAGGGTCATGGGCACAGAAGTCGTAGCCCTATGTCTTAGGGTTCTATGTATAAAATTGCGTGCATATCCGAGGTGTGTAGAGGGTGATACAGTCAAAATACAGAAGGATGTACTAATATGAGGAAAAAACTTGCGAAAATTGCCATCAAAAAAAGGAATTTTATTTGAAATGTTGACTTAAGGCTCCGTTTCGACTCCAATATATTCATTTACCCATGAGATCTCTTGGGGAAAATTATCAAACGAGTTGAACACGAGGTTAATACATTTCGGAGAAATTACTGAAATCACCAATTCACCAAAGGGGTACTCCTTTCAGAAATCTTCGATTTCTCTAATATGGATTGGAGCATTGTTTTGATCGTGAATAACAAAGAATATGCGAGGGTCATGGGCACAGAAGTCGTAGCCCTATGTCTTAGGGTTCTATGTATAAAATTGCGTGCAAATCCGAGGTGTGTAGAGGGTGATACAGTCAAAATACAGAAGGATGTACTAATATGAGGAAAAAACTTGCGAAAATTGCCATCAAAAAGAGGAATTTTATTTGAAATGTTGACTTAAGGCTCCGTTTCGACTCCAATATATTCATTTACCCATGAGATCTCTTGGGGAAAATTATCAAACGAGTTGAACACGACGTTAATACATTTCGGAGAAATTACTGAAATCTCCAATTCACCAAAGGGGTACCCCTTTATGAAATCTTCGATTTCTCTAATATGGATTCGAGCAATATTTTGATCGTGAATAACAAAGAATTTGCGATGGTCATGGGCACAGAAGTCGTAGCCCTATGTCTTAGGGTTCTATGTATAAAATTGCGTGCAAATCCGAGGTGTGTAGAGGGTGATACAGTCAAAATACAGAAGGATGTACTAATATGAGGAAAAAACTTGCGAAAATTGCCATCAAAAAGAGGAATTTTATTTGAAATGTTGACTTAAGGCTCCGTTTCGACTCCAATATATTCATTTACCCATGAGATCTCTTGGGGAAAATTATCAAACGAGTTGAACACGACGTTAATACATTTCGGAGAAATTACTGAAATCACCAATTCACCAAAGGGGTACTCCTTTCAGAAATCTTCGATTTCTCTAATATGGATTGGAGCATTGTTTTGATCTTGAATACTAAAGAATATGCGAGGGTCATGGGCACAGAAGTCGTAGCCCTATGTCTTAGGGTTCTATGTATAAAATTGCGTGCATATCCGAGATGTGTAGAGGGTGATACAGTCAAAATACAGAAGGATGTACTAATATGAGGAAAAAACTTGCGAAAATTGCCATCAAAAAGAGGAATTTTATTTGAAATGTTGACTTAAGGCTCCGTTTCGACTCCAATATATTCATTTACCCATGAGATCTCTTGGGGAAAATTATCAAACGAGTTGAACACGAGGTTAATACATTTCGGAGAAATTACTGAAATCACCAATTCACCAAAGGGGTACTCCTTTCAGAAATCTTCGATTTCTCTAATATGGATTGGAGCATTGTTTTGATCGTGAATACTAAAGAATATGTGAGGGTCATGGGCACAGAATTCGTAGCCCTATGTCTTAGGGTTCTATGTATAAAATTGCGTGCATATCCGAGGTGTGTAGAGGGTGATACAGTCAAAATACAGAAGGATGTACTAATATGAGGAAAAAACTTGCGAAAATTGCCATCAAAAAGAGGAATTTTATTTGAAATGTTGACTTAAGGCTCCGTTTCGACTCCAATATATTCATTTACCCATGAGATCTCTTGGGGAAAATTATCAAACGAGTTGAACACGAGGTTAATACATTTCGGAGAAATTACTGAAATCACCAATTCACCAAAGGGGTACTCCTTTCAGAAATCTTCGATTTCTCTAATATGGATTGGAGCATTGTTTTGATCGTGAATAACAAAGAATATGCGAGGGTCATGGGCACAGAAGTCGTAGCCCTATGTCTTAGGGTTCTATGTATAAAATTGCGTGCAAATCCGAGGTGTGTAGAGGGTGATACAGTCAAAATACAGAAGGATGTACTAATATGAGGAAAAAACTTGCGAAAATTGCCATCAAAAAGAGGAATTTTATTTGAAATGTTGACTTAAGGCTCCGTTTCGACTCCAATATATTCATTTACCCATGAGATCTCTTGGGGAAAATTATCAAACGAGTTGAACACGAGGTTAATACATTTCGGAGAAATTACTGAAATCACCAATTCACCAAAGGGGTACTCCTTTCAGAAATCTTCGATTTCTCTAATATGGATTGGAGCATTGTTTTGATCTTGAATACTAAATAATATGCGAGGGTCATGGGCACAGAATTCGTAGCCCTATGTCTTAGGGTTCTATGTATAAAATTGCGTGCATATCCGAGGTGTGTAGAGGGTGATACAGTCAAAATACAGAAGGATGTACTAATATGAGGAAAAAACTTGCGAAAATTGCCATCAAAAAGAGGAATTTTATTTGAAATGTTGACTTAAGGCTCCGTTTCGACTCCAATATATTCATTTACCCATGAGATCTCTTGGGGAAAATTATCAAACGAGTTGAACACGAGGTTAATACATTTCGGAGAAATTACTGAAATCACCAATTCACCAAAGGGGTACTCCTTTCAGAAATCTTCGATTTCTCTAATATGGATTGGAGCATTGTTTTGATCGTGAATAACAAAGAATATGCGAGGGTCATGGGCACAGAAGTCGTAGCCCTATGTCTTAGGGTTCTATGTATAAAATTGCGTGCAAATCCGAGGTGTGTAGAGGGTGATACAGTCAAAATACAGAAGGATGTACTAATATGAGGAAAAAACTTGCGAAAATTGCCATCAAAAAGAGGAATTTTATTTGAAATGTTGACTTAAGGCTCCGTTTCGACTCCAATATATTCATTTACCCATGAGATCTCTTGGGGAAAATTATCAAACGAGTTGAACACGACGTTAATACATTTCGGAGAAATTACTGAAATCTCCAATTCACCAAAGGGGTACCCCTTTATGAAATCTTCGATTTCTCTAATATGGATTCGAGCAATATTTTGATCGTGAATAACAAAGAATTTGCGATGGTCATGGGCACAGAAGTCGTAGCCCTATGTCTTAGGGTTCTATGTATAAAATTGCGTGCAAATCCGAGGTGTGTAGAGGGTGATACAGTCAAAATACAGAAGGATGTACTAATATGAGGAAAAAACTTGCGAAAATTGCCATCAAAAAGAGGAATTTTATTTGAAATGTTGACTTAAGGCTCCGTTTCGACTCCAATATATTCATTTACCCATGAGATCTCTTGGGGAAAATTATCAAACGAGTTGAACACGACGTTAATACATTTCGGAGAAATTACTGAAATCTCCAATTCACCAAAGGGGTACCCCTATATGAAATCTACGATTTCTCTAATATGGATTCGAGCAATATTTTGATCGTGAATAACAAAGAATTTGCGAGGGTCATGGGCACAGAAGTCGTAGCCCTATGTCTTAGGGTTCTATGTATAAAATTGCGTGCAAATCCGAGGTGTGTAGAGGGTGATACAGTCAAAATACAGAAGGATGTACTAATATGAGGAAAAAACTTGCGAAAATTGCCATCAAAAAGAGGAATTTTATTTGAAATGTTGACTTAAGGCTCCGTTTCGACTCCAATATATTCATTTACCCATGAGATCTCTTGGGGAAAATTATCAAACGAGTTGAACACGAGGTTAATACATTTCGGAGAAATTACTGAAATCACCAATTCACCAAAGGGGTACTCCTTTCAGAAATCTTCGATTTCTCTAATATGGATTGGAGCATTGTTTTGATCTTGAATACTAAATAATATGCGAGGGTCATGGGCACAGAATTCGTAGCCCTATGTCTTAGGGTTCTATGTATAAAATTGCGTGCATATCCGAGGTGTGTAGAGGGTGATACAGTCAAAATACAGAAGGATGTACTAATATGAGGAAAAAACTTGCGAAAATTGCCATCAAAAAGAGGAATTTTATTTGAAATGTTGACTTAAGGCTCCGTTTCGACTCCAATATATTCATTTACCCATGAGATCTCTTGGGGAAAATTATCAAACGAGTTGAACACGAGGTTAATACATTTCGGAGAAATTACTGAAATCACCAATTCACCAAAGGGGTACTCCTTTCAGAAATCTTCGATTTCTCTAATATGGATTGGAGCATTGTTTTGATCGTGAATAACAAAGAATATGCGAGGGTCATGGGCACAGAAGTCGTAGCCCTATGTCTTAGGGTTCTATGTATAAAATTGCGTGCAAATCCGAGGTGTGTAGAGGGTGATACAGTCAAAATACAGAAGGATGTACTAATATGAGGAAAAAACTTGCGAAAATTGCCATCAAAAAGAGGAATTTTATTTGAAATGTTGACTTAAGGCTCCGTTTCGACTCCAATATATTCATTTACCCATGAGATCTCTTGGGGAAAATTATCAAACGAGTTGAACACGACGTTAATACATTTCGGAGAAATTACTGAAATCTCCAATTCACCAAAGGGGTACCCCTTTATGAAATCTTCGATTTCTCTAATATGGATTCGAGCAATATTTTGATCGTGAATAACAAAGAATTTGCGATGGTCATGGGCACAGAAGTCGTAGCCCTATGTCTTAGGGTTCTATGTATAAAATTGCGTGCAAATCCGAGGTGTGTAGAGGGTGATACAGTCAAAATACAGAAGGATGTACTAATATGAGGAAAAAACTTGCGAAAATTGCCATCAAAAAGAGGAATTTTATTTGAAATGTTGACTTAAGGCTCCGTTTCGACTCCAATATATTCATTTACCCATGAGATCTCTTGGGGAAAATTATCAAACGAGTTGAACACGACGTTAATACATTTCGGAGAAATTACTGAAATCTCCAATTCACCAAAGGGGTACCCCTATATGAAATCTACGATTTCTCTAATATGGATTCGAGCAATATTTTGATCGTGAATAACAAAGAATTTGCGAGGGTCATGGGCACAGAAGTCGTAGCCCTATGTCTTAGGGTTCTATGTATAAAATTGCGTGCAAATCCGAGGTGTGTAGAGGGTGATACAGTCAAAATACAGAAGGATGTACTAATATGAGGAAAAAACTTGCGAAAATTGCCATCAAAAAGAGGAATTTTATTTGAAATGTTGACTTAAGGCTCCGTTTCGACTCCAATATATTCATTTACCCATGAGATCTCTTGGGGAAAATTATCAAACGAGTTGAACACGAGGTTAATACATTTCGGAGAAATTACTGAAATCACCAATTCACCAAAGGGGTACTCCTTTCAGAAATCTTCGATTTCTCTAATATGGATTGGAGCATTGTTTTGATCGTGAATACTAAAGAATATGCGAGGGTCATGGGCACAGAAGTCGTAGCCCTATTTCTTAGGGTTCTATGTATAAAATTGCGTGCAAATCCGAGGTGTGTAGAGGGTGATACAGTCAAAATACAGAAGGATGTACTAATATGAGGAAAAAACTTGCGAAAATTGCCATCAAAAAGAGGAATTTTATTTGAAATGTTGACTTAAGGCTCCGTTTCGACTCCAATATATTCATTTACCCATGAGATCTCTTGGGGAAAATTATCAAACGAGTTGAACACGAGGTTAATACATTTCG
Organism: Humulus lupulus; assembly: GCF_963169125.1. NCBI lineage: Eukaryota > Viridiplantae > Streptophyta > Magnoliopsida > Rosales > Cannabaceae > Humulus > Humulus lupulus. Next base: position 297,560,259 of record NC_084794.1, on the reverse strand, counting down.
GAGAAATTACTGAAATCACCAATTCACCAAAGGGGTACTCCTTTCAGAAATCTTCGATTTCTCTAATATGGATTGGAGCATTGTTTTGATCGTGAATACATAAAGAATATGCGAGGGTCATGGGCACAGAAGTCGTAGCCCTATGTCTTAGGGTTCTATGTATAAAATTGCGTGCATATCCGAGGTGTGTAGAGGGTGATACAGTCAAAATACAGAAGGATGTACTAATATGAGGAAAAAACTTGCGAAAATTGCCATCAAAAAGAGGAATTTTATTTGAAATGTTGACTTAAGGCTCCATTTCGACTCCAATATATTCATTTACCCATGAGATCTCTTGGGGAAAATTATCAAACGAGTTGAACACGAGGTTAATACATTTCGGAGAAATTACTGAAATCACCAATTCACCAAAGGGGTACTCCTTTCAGAAATCTTCTATTTCTCTAATATGGATTGGAGCATTGTTTTGATCGTGAATACTAAAGAATATGCGAGGGTCATGGGCACAGAAGTCGTAGCCCTATGTCTTAGGGTTCTATGTATAAAATTGCGTGCATATCCGAGGTGTGTAGAGGGTGATACAGTCAAAATACAGAAGGATGTACTAATATGAGGAAAAAACTTGCGAAAATTGCCATCAAAAAGAGGAATTTTATTTGAAATGTTGACTTAAGGCTCCGTTTCGACTCCAATATATTCATTTACCCATGAGATCTCTTGGGGAAAATTATCAAACGAGTTGAACACGAGGTTAATACATTTCGGAGAAATTACTGAAATCACCAATTCACCAAAGGGGTACTCCTTTCAGAAATCTTCGATTTCTCTAATATGGATTGGAGCATTGTTTTGATCGTGAATACTAAAGAATATGCGAGGGTCATGGGCACAGAAGTCGTAGCCCTATGTCTTAGGGTTCTATGTATAAAATTGCGTGCAAATCCGAGGTGTGTAGAGGGTGATACAGTCAAAATACAGAAGGATGTACTAATATGAGGAAAAAACTTGCGAAAATTGCCATCAAAAAGAGGAATTTTATTTGAAATGTTGACTTAAGGCTCCGTTTTGACTCCAATATATTCATTTACCCATGAGATCTCTTGGGGAAAATTATCAAACGAGTTGAACACGACGTTAATACATTTCGGAGAAATTACTGAAATCTCCAATTCACCAAAGGGGTACCCCTTTATGAAATCTTCGATTTCTCTAATATGGATTCGAGCAATATTTTGATCGTGAATAACAAAGAATTTGCGAGGGTCATGGGCACAGAAGTTGTAGCCCTATGTCTTAGGGTTCTATGTATAAAATTTCGTGCAAATCCGAGGTGTGTAGAGGGTGATACAGTCAAAATACAGAAGGATGTACTAATATGAGGAAAAAACTTGCGAAAATTGCCATCAAAAAGAGGAATTTTATTTGAAATGTTGACTTAAGGCTCCGTTTCGACTCCAATATATTCATTTACCCATGAGATCTCTTGGGGAAAATTATCAAACGAGTTGAACACGAGGTTAATACATTTCGGAGAAATTACTGAAATCTCCAATTCACCAAAGGGGTACCCCTTTATGAAATCTTCGATTTCTCTAATATGGATTCAGGCAATATTTTGATCGTGAATAACAAAGAATATGCGAGGGTCATGGGCACAGAAGTCGTAGCCCTATGTCTTAGGGTTCTATGTATAAAATTGCGTGCAAATCCGAGGTGTGTAGAGGGTGATACAGTCAAAATACAGAAGGATGTACAAATATGAGGAAAAAACTTGCGAAAATTGCCATCAAAAAGAGGAATTTTATTTGAAATGTTGACTTAAGGCTCCGTTTCGACTCCAATATATTCATTTATCCATGAGATCTCTTGGGGAAAATTATCAAAGGAGTTGAACACGACGTTAATACATTTCGGAGAAATTACTGAAATCTCCAATTCACCAAAGGGGTACCCCTTTATGAAATCTTCGATTTCTCTAATATGGATTCGAGCAATATTTTGATCGTGAATAACAAAGAATTTGCGAGGGTCATGGGCACAGAAGTCGTAGCCCTATGTCTTAGGGTTCTATGTATAAAATTGCGTGCAAATCCGAGGTGTGTAGAGGGTGATACAGTCAAAATACAGAAGGATGTACTAATATGAGGAAAAAACTTGCGAAAATTGCCATCAAAAAGAGGAATTTTATTTGAAATGTTGACTTAAGGCTCCGTTTCGACTCCAATATATTCATTTACCCATGAGATCTCTTGGGGAAAATTATCAAACGAGTTGAACACGAGGTTAATACATTTCGGAGAAATTACTGAAATCACCAATTCACCAAAGGGGTACTCCTTTCAGAAATCTTCGATTTCTCTAATATGGATTGGAGCATTGTTTTGATCGTGAATACTAAACAATATGCGAGGGTCATGGGCACAGAAGTCGTAGCCCTATGTCTTAGGGTTCTATGTATAAAATTGCGTGCATATCCGAGGTGTGTAGAGGGTGATACAGTCAAAATACAGAAGGATGTACTAATATGAGGAAAAAACTTGCGAAAATTGCCATCAAAAAGAGGAATTTTATTTGAAATGTTTACTTAAGGCTCCGTTTCGACTCCAATATATTCATTTACCCATGAGATCTCTTGGGGAAAATTATCAAACGAGTTGAACACGACGTTAATACATTTCGGAGAAATTACTGAAATCTCCAATTCACCAAAGGGGTACCCCTATATGAAATCTACGATTTCTCTAATATGGATTCGAGCAATATTTTGATCGTGAATAACAAAGAATTTGCGAGGGTCATGGGCACAGAAGTCGTAGCCCTATGTCTTAGGGTTCTATGTATAAAATTGCGTGCAAATCCGAGGTGTGTAGAGGGTGATACAGTCAAAATACAGAAGGATGTACTAATATGAGGAAAAAACTTGCGAAAATTGCCATCAAAAAGAGGAATTTTATTTGAAATGTTGACTTAAGGCTCCGTTTCGACTCCAATATATTCATTTACCCATGAGATCTCTTGGGGAAAATTGTCAAACGAGTTGAACACGACGTTAATACATTTCGGAGAAATTACTGAAATCTCCAATTCACCAAAGGGGTACCCCTATATGAAATCTACGATTTCTCTAATATGGATTCGAGCAATATTTTGATCGTGAATAACAAAGAATTTGCGAGGGTCATGGGCACAGAAGTCGTAGCCCTATGTCTTAGGGTTCTATGTATAAAATTGCGTGCAAATCCGAGGTGTGTAGAGGGTGATACAGTCAAAATACAGAAGGATGTACTAATATGAGGAAAAAACTTGCGAAAATTGCCATCAAAAAGAGGAATTTTATTTGAAATGTTGACTTAAGGCTCCGTTTCGACTCCAATATATTCATTTACCCATGAGATCTCTTGGGGAAAATTATCAAACGAGTTGAACACGAGGTTAATACATTTCGGAGAAATTACTGAAATCACCAATTCACCAAAGGGGTACTCCTTTCAGAAATCTTCGATTTCTCTAATATGGATTGGAGCATTGTTTTGATCGTGAATACTAAAGAATATGCGAGGGTCATGGGCACAGAAGTCGTAGCCCTATGTCTTAGGGTTCTATGTATAAAATTGCGTGCAAATCCGAGGTGTGTAGAGGGTGATACAGTCAAAATACAGAAGGATGTACTAATATGAGGAAAAAACTTGCGAAAATTGCCATCAAAAAGAGGAATTTTATTTGAAATGTTGACTTAAGGCTCCGTTTCGACTCCAATATATTCATTTACCCATGAGATCTCTTGGGGAAAATTATCAAACGAGTTGAACACGACGTTAATACATTTCGGAGAAATTACTGAAATCTCCAATTCAACAAAGGGGTACCCCTTTATGAAATCTTCGATTTCTCTAATATGGATTCGAGCAATATTTTGATCGTGAATAACAAAGAATTTGCGAGGGTCATGGGCACAGAAGTCGTAGCCCTATGTCTTAGGGTTCTATGTATAAAATTGCGTGCAAATCCGAGGTGTGTAGAGGGTGATACAGTCAAAATACAGAAGGATGTACTAATATGAGGAAAAAACTTGCGAAAATTGCCATCAAAAAGAGGAATTTTATTTGAAATGTTGACTTAAGGCTCCGTTTCGACTCCAATATATTCATTTACCCATGAGATCTCTTGGGGAAAATTATCAAACGAGTTGAACACGACGTTAATACATTTCGGAGAAATTACTGAAATCACCAATTCACCAAAGGGGTACTCCTTTCAGAAATCTTCGATTTCTCTAATATGGATTGGAGCATTGTTTTGATCTTGAATACTAAAGAATATGCGAGGGTCATGGGCACAGAAGTCGTAGCCCTATGTCTTAGGGTTCTATGTATAAAATTGCGTGCATATCCGAGATGTGTAGAGGGTGATACAGTCAAAATACAGAAGGATGTACTAATATGAGGAAAAAACTTGCGAAAATTGCCATCAAAAAGAGGAATTTTATTTGAAATGTTGACTTAAGGCTCCGTTTCGACTCCAATATATTCATTTACCCATGAGATCTCTTGGGGAAAATTATCAAACGAGTTGAACACGAGGTTAATACATTTCGGAGAAATTACTGAAATCACCAATTCACCAAAGGGGTACTCCTTTCAGAAATCTTCGATTTTTCTAATATGGATTGGAGCATTGTTTTGATCGTGAATACATAAAGAATATGCGAGGGTCATGGGCACAGAAGTCGTAGCCCTATGTCTTAGGGTTCTATGTATAAAATTGCGTGCATATCCGAGGTGTGTAGAGGGTGATACAGTCAAAATACAGAAGGATGTACTAATATGAGGAAAAAACTTGCGAAAATTGCCATCAAAAAGAGGAATTTTATTTGAAATGTTGACTTAAGGCTCCGTTTCGACTCCAATATATTCATTTACCCATGAGATCTCTTGGGGAAAATTATCAAACGAGTTGAACACGAGGTTAATACATTTCGGAGAAATTACTGAAATCACCAATTCACCAAAGGGGTACTCCTTTCAGAAATCTTCTATTTCTCTAATATGGATTGGAGCATTGTTTTGATCGTGAATACTAAAGAATATGCGAGGGTCATGGGCACAGAAGTCGTAGCCCTATGTCTTAGGGTTCTATGTATAAAATTGCGTGCATATCCGAGGTGTGTAGAGGGTGATACAGTCAAAATACAGAAGGATGTACTAATATGAGGAAAAAACTTGCGAAAATTGCCATCAAAAAGAGGAATTTTATTTGAAATGTTGACTTAAGGCTCCGTTTCGACTCCAATATATTCATTTACCCATGAGATCTCTTGGGGAAAATTATCAAACGAGTTGAACACGAGGTTAATACATTTCGGAGAAATTACTGAAATCACCAATTCACCAAAGGGGTACTCCTTTCAGAAATCTTCGATTTCTCTAATATGGATTGGAGCATTGTTTTGATCGTGAATACATAAAGAATATGCGAGGGTCATGGGCACAGAAGTCGTAGCCCTATGTCTTAGGGTTCTATGTATAAAATTGCGTGCATATCCGAGATGTGTAGAGGGTGATACAGTCAAAATACAGAAGGATGTACTAATATGAGGAAAAAACTTGCGAAAATTGCCATCAAAAAGAGGAATTTTATTTGAAATGTTGACTTAAGGCTCCGTTTCGACTCCAATATATTCATTTACCCATGAGATCTCTTGGGGAAAATTATCAAACGAGTTGAACACGAGGTTAATACATTTCGGAGAAATTACTGAAATCACCAATTCACCAAAGGGGTACTCCTTTCAGAAATCTTCGATTTCTCTAATATGGATTGGAGCATTGTTTTGATCGTGAATACATAAAGAATATGCGAGGGTCATGGGCACAGAAGTCGTAGCCCTATGTCTTAGGGTTCTATGTATAAAATTGCGTGCATATCCGAGGTGTGTAGAGGGTGATACAGTCAAAATACAGAAGGATGTACTAATATGAGGAAAAAACTTGCGAAAATTGCCATCAAAAAGAGGAATTTTATTTGAAATGTTGACTTAAGGCTCCGTTTCGACTCCAATATATTCATTTACCCATGAGATCTCTTGGGGAAAATTATCAAACGAGTTGAACACGAGGTTAATACATTTCGGAGAAATTACTGAAATCACCAATTCACCAAAGGGGTACTCCTTTCAGAAATCTTCTATTTCTCTAATATGGATTGGAGCATTGTTTTGATCGTGAATACTAAAGAATATGCGAGGGTCATGGGCACAGAAGTCGTAGCCCTATGTCTTAGGGTTCTATGTATAAAATTGCGTGCATATCCGAGGTGTGTAGAGGGTGATACAGTCAAAATACAGAAGGATGTACTAATATGAGGAAAAAACTTGCGAAAATTGCCATCAAAAAGAGGAATTTTATTTGAAATGTTGACTTAAGGCTCCGTTTCGACTCCAATATATTCATTTACCCATGAGATCTCTTGGGGAAAATTATCAAACGAGTTGAACACGAGGTTAATACATTTCGGAGAAATTACTGAAATCACCAATTCACCAAAGGGGTACTCCTTTCAGAAATCTTCGATTTCTCTAATATGGATTGGAGCATTGTTTTGATCGTGAATACTAAAGAATATGCGAGGGTCATGGGCACAGAAGTCGTAGCCCTATGTCTTAGGGTTCTATGTATAAAATTGCGTGCATATCCGAGGTGTGTAGAGGGTGATACAGTCAAAATACAGAAGGATGTACTAATATGAGGAAAAAACTTGCGAAAATTGCCATCAAAAAGAGGAATTTTATTTGAAATGTTGACTTAAGGCTCCGTTTCGACTCCAATATATTCATTTACCCATGAGATCTCTTGGGGAAAATTATCAAACGAGTTGAACACGAGGTTAATACATTTCGGAGAAATTACTGAAATCACCAATTCACCAAAGGGGTACTCCTTTCAGAAATCTTCTATTTCTCTAATATGGATTGGAGCATTGTTTTGATCGTGAATACTAAAGAATATGCGAGGGTCATGGGCACAGAAGTCGTAGCCCTATGTCTTAGGGTTCTATGTATAAAATTGCGTGCATATCCGAGGTGTGTAGAGGGTGATACAGTCAAAATACAGAAGGATGTACTAATATGAGGAAAAAACTTGCGAAAATTGCCATCAAAAAGAGGAATTTTATTTGAAATGTTGACTTAAGGCTCCGTTTCGACTCCAATATATTCATTTACCCATGAGATCTCTTGGGGAAAATTATCAAACGAGTTGAACACGAGGTTAATACATTTCGGAGAAATTACTGAAATCACCAATTCACCAAAGGGGTACTCCTTTCAGAAATCTTCGATTTCTCTAATATGGATTGGAGCATTGTTTTGATCGTGAATACATAAAGAATATGCGAGGGTCATGGGCACAGAAGTCGTAGCCCTATGTCTTAGGGTTCTATGTATAAAATTGCGTGCATATCCGAGATGTGTAGAGGGTGATACAGTCAAAATACAGAAGGATGTACTAATATGAGGAAAAAACTTGCGAAAATTGCCATCAAAAAGAGGAATTTTATTTGAAATGTTGACTTAAGGCTCCGTTTCGACTCCAATATATTCATTTACCCATGAGATCTCTTGGGGAAAATTATCAAACGAGTTGAACACGAGGTTAATACATTTCGGAGAAATTACTGAAATCACCAATTCACCAAAGGGGTACTCCTTTCAGAAATCTTCGATTTCTCTAATATGGATTGGAGCATTGTTTTGATCGTGAATACATAAAGAATATGCGAGGGTCATGGGCACAGAAGTCGTAGCCCTATGTCTTAGGGTTCTATGTATAAAATTGCGTGCATATCCGAGGTGTGTAGAGGGTGATACAGTCAAAATACAGAAGGATGTACTAATATGAGGAAAAAACTTGCGAAAATTGCCATCAAAAAGAGGAATTTTATTTGAAATGTTGACTTAAGGCTCCGTTTCGACTCCAATATATTCATTTACCCATGAGATCTCTTGGGGAAAATTATCAAACGAGTTGAACACGAGGTTAATACATTTCGGAGAAATTACTGAAATCACCAATTCACCAAAGGGGTACTCCTTTCAGAAATCTTCTATTTCTCTAATATGGATTGGAGCATTGTTTTGATCGTGAATACTAAAGAATATGCGAGGGTCATGGGCACAGAAGTCGTAGCCCTATGTCTTAGGGTTCTATGTATAAAATTGCGTGCATATCCGAGGTGTGTAGAGGGTGATACAGTCAAAATACAGAAGGATGTACTAATATGAGGAAAAAACTTGCGAAAATTGCCATCAAAAAGAGGAATTTTATTTGAAATGTTGACTTAAGGCTCCGTTTCGACTCCAATATATTCATTTACCCATGAGATCTCTTGGGGAAAATTATCAAACGAGTTGAACACGAGGTTAATACATTTCGGAGAAATTACTGAAATCACCAATTCACCAAAGGGGTACTCCTTTCAGAAATCTTCGATTTCTCTAATATGGATTGGAGCATTGTTTTGATCGTGAATACTAAAGAATATGCGAGGGTCATGGGCACAGAAGTCGTAGCCCTATGTCTTAGGGTTCTATGTATAAAATTGCGTGCAAATCCGAGGTGTGTAGAGGGTGATACAGTCAAAATACAGAAGGATGTACTAATATGAGGAAAAAACTTGCGAAAATTGCCATCAAAAAGAGGAATTTTATTTGAAATGTTGACTTAAGGCTCCGTTTCGACTCCAATATATTCATTTACCCATGAGATCTCTTGGGGAAAATTATCAAACGAGTTGAACACGAGGTTAATACATTTCGGAGAAATTACTGAAATCACCAATTCACCAAAGGGGTACTCCTTTCAGAAATCTTCTATTTCTCTAATATGGATTGGAGCATTGTTTTGATCGTGAATACTAAAGAATATGCGAGGGTCATGGGCACAGAAGTCGTAGCCCTATGTCTTAGGGTTCTATGTATAAAATTGCGTGCATATCCGAGGTGTGTAGAGGGTGATACAGTCAAAATACAGAAGGATGTACTAATATGAGGAAAAAACTTGCGAAAATTGCCATCAAAAAGAGGAATTTTATTTGAAATGTTGACTTAAGGCTCCGTTTCGACTCCAATATATTCATTTACCCATGAGATCTCTTGGGGAAAATTATCAAACGAGTTGAACACGAGGTTAATACATTTCGGAGAAATTACTGAAATCACCAATTCACCAAAGGGGTACTCCTTTCAGAAATCTTCGATTTCTCTAATATGGATTGGAGCATTGTTTTGATCGTGAATACTAAAGAATATGCGAGGGTCATGGGCACAGAAGTCGTAGCCCTATGTCTTAGGGTTCTATGTATAAAATTGCGTGCAAATCCGAGGTGTGTAGAGGGTGATACAGTCAAAATACAGAAGGATGTACTAATATGAGGAAAAAACTTGCGAAAATTGCCATCAAAAAGAGGAATTTTATTTGAAATGTTGACTTAAGGCTCCGTTTTGACTCCAATATATTCATTTACCCATGAGATCTCTTGGGGAAAATTATCAAACGAGTTGAACACGACGTTAATACATTTCGGAGAAATTACTGAAATCTCCAATTCACCAAAGGGGTACCCCTTTATGAAATCTTCGATTTCTCTAATATGGATTCGAGCAATATTTTGATCGTGAATAACAAAGAATTTGCGAGGGTCATGGGCACAGAAGTCGTAGCCCTATGTCTTAGGGTTCTATGTATAAAAATGCGTGCAAATCCGAGGTGTGTAGAGGGTGATACAGTCAAAATACAGAAGGATGTACTAATATGAGGAAAAAACTTGCGAAAATTGCCATCAAAAAGAGGAATTTTATTTGAAATGTTGACTTAAGGCTCCGTTTCGACTCCAATATATTCATTTACCCATGAGATCTCTTGGGGAAAATTATCAAACGAGTTGAACACGAGGTTAATACATTTCGGAGAAATTACTGAAATCACCAATTCACCAAAGGGGTACTCCTTTCAGAAATCTTCGATTTCTCTAATATGGATTGGAGCATTGTTTTGATCGTGAATACTAAAGAATATGCGAGGGTCATGGGCACAGAAGTCGTAGCCCTATGTCTTAGGGTTCTATGTATAAAATTGCGTGCATATCCGAGGTGTGTAGAGGGTGATACAGTCAAAATACAGAAGGATGTACTAATATGAGGAAAAAACTTGCGAAAATTGCCATCAAAAAGAGGAATTTTATTTGAAATGTTTACTTAAGGCTCCGTTTCGACTCCAATATATTCATTTACCCATGAGATCTCTTGGGGAAAATTATCAAAGGAGTTGAACACGACGTTAATACATTTCGGAGAAATTACTGAAATCTCCAATTCACCAAAGGGGTACCCCTATATGAAATCTACGATTTCTCTAATATGGATTCGAGCAATATTTTGATCGTGAATAACAAAGAATTTGCGAGGGTCATGGGCACAGAAGTCGTAGCCCTATGTCTTAGGGTTCTATGTATAAAATTGCGTGCAAATCCGAGGTGTGTAGAGGGTGATACAGTCAAAATACAGAAGGATGTACTAATATGAGGAAAAAACTTGCGAAAATTGCCATCAAAAAGAGGAATTTTATTTGAAATGTTGACTTAAGGCTCCGTTTCGACTCCAATATATTCATTTACCCATGAGATCTCTTGGGGAAAATTATCAAACGAGTTGAACACGACGTTAATACATTTCGGAGAAATTACTGAAATCTCCAATTCACCAAAGGGGTACCCCTATATGAAATCTACGATTTCTCTAATATGGATTCGAGCAATATTTTGATCGTGAATAACAAAGAATTTGCGAGGGTCATGGGCACAGAAGTCGTAGCCCTATGTCTTAGGGTTCTATGTATAAAATTGCGTGCAAATCCGAGGTGTGTAGAGGGTGATACAGTCAAAATACAGAAGGATGTACTAATATGAGGAAAAAACTTGCGAAAATTGCCATCAAAAAGAGGAATTTTATTTGAAATGTTGACTTAAGGCTCCGTTTCGACTCCAATATATTCATTTACCCATGAGATCTCTTGGGGAAAATTATCAAACGAGTTGAACACGAGGTTAATACATTTCGGAGAAATTACTGAAATCACCAATTCACCAAAGGGGTACTCCTTTCAGAAATCTTCGATTTCTCTAATATGGATTGGAGCATTGTTTTGATCGTGAATACTAAAGAATATGCGAGGGTCATGGGCACAGAAGTCGTAGCCCTATGTCTTAGGGTTCTATGTATAAAATTGCGTGCAAATCCGAGGTGTGTAGAGGGTGATACAGTCAAAATACAGAAGGATGTACTAATATGAGGAAAAAACTTGCGAAAATTGCCATCAAAAAGAGGAATTTTATTTGAAATGTTGACTTAAGGCTCCGTTTCGACTCCAATATATTCATTTACCCATGAGATCTCTTGGGGAAAATTATCAAACGAGTTGAACACGACGTTAATACATTTCGGAGAAATTACTGAAATCTCCAATTCACCAAAGGGGTACCCCTTTATGAAATCTTCGATTTCTCTAATATGGATTCGAGCAATATTTTGATCGTGAATAACAAAGAATTTGCGAGGGTCATGGGCACAGAAGTCGTAGCCCTATGTCTTAGGGTTCTATGTATAAAATTGCGTGCAAATCCGAGGTGTGTAGAGGGTGATACAGTTAAAATACAGAAGGATGTACTAATATGAGGAAAAAACTTGCGAAAATTGCCATCAAAAAGAGGAATTTTATTTGAAATGTTGACTTAAGGCTCCGTTTCGACTCCAATATATTCATTTACCCATGAGATCTCTTGGGGAAAATTATCAAACGAGTTGAACACGAGGTTAATACATTTCGGAGAAATTACTGAAATCACCAATTCACCAAAGGGGTACTCCTTTCAGAAATCTTCGATTTCTCTAATATGGATTGGAGCATTGTTTTGATCGTGAATACTAAAGAATATGCGAGGGTCATGGGCACAGAAGTCGTAGCCCTATGTCTTAGGGTTCTATGTATAAAATTGCGTGCATATCCGAGGTGTGTAGAGGGTGATACAGTCAAAATACAGAAGGATGTACTAATATGAGGAAAAAACTTGCGAAAATTGCCATCAAAAAGAGGAATTTTATTTGAAATGTTTACTTAAGGCTCCGTTTCGACTCCAATATATTCATTTACCCATGAGATCTCTTGGGGAAAATTATCAAACGAGTTGAACACGACGTTAATACATTTCGGAGAAATTACTGAAATCTCCAATTCACCAAAGGGGTACCCCTATATGAAATCTACGATTTCTCTAATATGGATTCGAGCAATATTTTGATCGTGAATAACAAAGAATTTGCGAGGGTCATGGGCACAGAAGTCGTAGCCCTATGTCTTAGGGTTCTATGTATAAAATTGCGTGCAAATCCGAGGTGTGTAGAGGGTGATACAGTCAAAATACAGAAGGATGTACTAATATGAGGAAAAAACTTGCGAAAATTGCCATCAAAAAGAGGAATTTTATTTGAAATGTTGACTTAAGGCTCCGTTTCGACTCCAATATATTCATTTACCCATGAGATCTCTTGGGGAAAATTATCAAACGAGTTGAACACGACGTTAATACATTTCGGAGAAATTACTGAAATCTCCAATTCACCAAAGGGGTACCCCTATATGAAATCTACGATTTCTCTAATATGGATTCGAGCAATATTTTGATCGTGAATAACAAAGAATTTGCGAGGGTCATGGGCACAGAAGTCGTAGCCCTATGTCTTAGGGTTCTATGTATAAAATTGCGTGCAAATCCGAGGTGTGTAGAGGGTGATACAGTCAAAATACAGAAGGATGTACTAATATGAGGAAAAAACTTGCGAAAATTGCCATCAAAAAGAGGAATTTTATTTGAAATGTTGACTTAAGGCTCCGTTTCGACTCCAATATATTCATTTACCCATGAGATCTCTTGGGGAAAATTATCAAACGAGTTGAACACGAGGTTAATACATTTCGGAGAAATTACTGAAATCACCAATTCACCAAAGGGGTACTCCTTTCAGAAATCTTCGATTTCTCTAATATGGATTGGAGCATTGTTTTGATCGTGAATACTAAAGAATATGCGAGGGTCATGGGCACAGAAGTCGTAGCCCTATGTCTTAGGGTTCTATGTATAAAATTGCGTGCAAATCCGAGGTGTGTAGAGGGTGATACAGTCAAAATACAGAAGGATGTACTAATATGAGGAAAAAACTTGCGAAAATTGCCATCAAAAAGAGGAATTTTATTTGAAATGTTGACTTAAGGCTCCGTTTCGACTCCAATATATTCATTTACCCATGAGATCTCTTGGGGAAAATTATCAAACGAGTTGAACACGACGTTAATACATTTCGGAGAAATTACTGAAATCTCCAATTCACCAAAGGGGTACCCCTTTATGAAATCTTCGATTTCTCTAATATGGATTCGAGCAATATTTTGATCGTGAATAACAAAGAATTTGCAAGGGTCATGGGCACAGAAGTCGTAGCCCTATGTCTTAGGGTTCTATGTATAAAATTGCGTGCAAATCCGAGGTGTGTAGAGGGTGATACAGTCAAAATACAGAAGGATGTACTAATATGAGGAAAAAACTTGCGAAAATTGCCATCAAAAAGAGGAATTTTATTTGAAATGTTGACTTAAGGCTCCGTTTCGACTCCAATATATTCATTTACCCATGAGATCTCTTGGGGAAAATTATCAAACGAGTTGAACACGAGGTTAATACATTTCGGAGAAATTACTGAAATCACCAATTCACCAAAGGGGTACTCCTTTCAGAAATCTTCGATTTCTCTAATATGGATTGGAGCATTGTTTTGATCGTGAATACTAAAGAATATGCGAGGGTCATGGGCACAGAAGTCGTAGCCCTATGTCTTAGGGTTCTATGTATAAAATTGCGTGCATATCCGAGGTGTGTAGAGGGTGATACAGTCAAAATACAGAAGGATGTACTAATATGAGGAAAAAACTTGCGAAAATTGCCATCAAAAAGAGGAATTTTATTTGAAATGTTTACTTAAGGCTCCGTTTCGACTCCAATATATTCATTTACCCATGAGATCTCTTGGGGAAAATTATCAAACGAGTTGAACACGACGTTAATACATTTCGGAGAAATTACTGAAATCTCCAATTCACCAAAGGGGTACCCCTATATGAAATCTACGATTTCTCTAATATGGATTCGAGCAATATTTTGATCGTGAATAACAAAGAATTTGCGAGGGTCATGGGCACAGAAGTCGTAGCCCTATGTCTTAGGGTTCTATGTATAAAATTGCGTGCAAATCCGAGGTGTGTAGAGGGTGATACAGTCAAAATACAGAAGGATGTACTAATATGAGGAAAAAACTTGCGAAAATTGCCATCAAAAAGAGGAATTTTATTTGAAATGTTGACTTAAGGCTCCGTTTCGACTCCAATATATTCATTTACCCATGAGATCTCTTGGGGAAAATTATCAAACGAGTTGAACACGACGTTAATACATTTCGGAGAAATTACTGAAATCTCCAATTCACCAAAGGGGTACCCCTATATGAAATCTACGATTTCTCTAATATGGATTCGAGCAATATTTTGATCGTGAATAACAAAGAATTTGCGAGGGTCATGGGCACAGAAGTCGTAGCCCTATGTCTTAGGGTTCTATGTATAAAATTGCGTGCAAATCCGAGGTGTGTAGAGGGTGATACAGTCAAAATACAGAAGGATGTACTAATATGAGGAAAAAACTTGCGAAAATTGCCATCAAAAAGAGGAATTTTATTTGAAATGTTGACTTAAGGCTCCGTTTCGACTCCAATATATTCATTTACCCATGAGATCTCTTGGGGAAAATTATCAAACGAGTTGAACACGAGGTTAATACATTTCGGAGAAATTACTGAAATCTCCAATTCACCAAAGGGGTACCCCTTTATGAAATCTTCGATTTCTCTAATATGGATTCAGGCAATATTTTGATCGTGAATAACAAAGAATATGCGAGGGTCATGGGCACAGAAGTCGTAGCCCTATGTCTTAGGGTTCTATGTATAAAATTGCGTGCAAATCCGAGGTGTGTAGAGGGTGATACAGTCAAAATACAGAAGGATGTACAAATATGAGGAAAAAACTTGCGAAAATTGCCATCAAAAAGAGGAATTTTATTTGAAATGTTGACTTAAGGCTCCGTTTCGACTCCAATATATTCATTTATCCATGAGATCTCTTGGGGAAAATTATCAAAGGAGTTGAACACGACGTTAATACATTTCGGAGAAATTACTGAAATCTCCAATTCACCAAAGGGGTACCCCTTTATGAAATCTTCGATTTCTCTAATATGGATTCGAGCAATATTTTGATCGTGAATAACAAAGAATTTGCGAGGGTCATGGGCACAGAAGTCGTAGCCCTATGTCTTAGGGTTCTATGTATAAAATTGCGTGCAAATCCGAGGTGTGTAGAGGGTGATACAGTCAAAATACAGAAGGATGTACTAATATGAGGAAAAAACTTGCGAAAATTGCCATCAAAAAGAGGAATTTTATTTGAAATGTTGACTTAAGGCTCCGTTTCGACTCCAATATATTCATTTACCCATGAGATCTCTTGGGGAAAATTATCAAACGAGTTGAACACGAGGTTAATACATTTCGGAGAAATTACTGAAATCACCAATTCACCAAAGGGGTACTCCTTTCAGAAATCTTCGATTTCTCTAATATGGATTGGAGCATTGTTTTGATCGTGAATACTAAAGAATATGCGAGGGTCATGGGCACAGAAGTCGTAGCCCTATGTCTTAGGGTTCTATGTATAAAATTGCGTGCATATCCGAGGTGTGTAGAGGGTGATACAGTCAAAATACAGAAGGATGTACTAATATGAGGAAAAAACTTGCGAAAATTGCCATCAAAAAGAGGAATTTTATTTGAAATGTTTACTTAAGGCTCCGTTTCGACTCCAATATATTCATTTACCCATGAGATCTCTTGGGGAAAATTATCAAACGAGTTGAACACGACGTTAATACATTTCGGAGAAATTACTGAAATCTCCAATTCACCAAAGGGGTACCCCTATATGAAATCTACGATTTCTCTAATATGGATTCGAGCAATATTTTGATCGTGAATAACAAAGAATTTGCGAGGGTCATGGGCACAGAAGTCGTAGCCCTATGTCTTAGGGTTCTATGTATAAAATTGCGTGCAAATCCGAGGTGTGTAGAGGGTGATACAGTCAAAATACAGAAGGATGTACTAATATGAGGAAAAAACTTGCGAAAATTGCCATCAAAAAGAGGAATTTTATTTGAAATGTTGACTTAAGGCTCCGTTTCGACTCCAATATATTCATTTACCCATGAGATCTCTTGGGGAAAATTATCAAACGAGTTGAACACGACGTTAATACATTTCGGAGAAATTACTGAAATCTCCAATTCACCAAAGGGGTACCCCTATATGAAATCTACGATTTCTCTAATATGGATTCGAGCAATATTTTGATCGTGAATAACAAAGAATTTGCGAGGGTCATGGGCACAGAAGTCGTAGCCCTATGTCTTAGGGTTCTATGTATAAAATTGCGTGCAAATCCGAGGTGTGTAGAGGGTGATACAGTCAAAATACAGAAGGATGTACTAATATGAGGAAAAAACTTGCGAAAATTGCCATCAAAAAGAGGAATTTTATTTGAAATGTTGACTTAAGGCTCCGTTTCGACTCCAATATATTCATTTACCCATGAGATCTCTTGGGGAAAATTATCAAACGAGTTGAACACGAGGTTAATACATTTCGGAGAAATTACTGAAATCACCAATTCACCAAAGGGGTACTCCTTTCAGAAATCTTCGATTTCTCTAATATGGATTGGAGCATTGTTTTGATCGTGAATACTAAAGAATATGCGAGGGTCATGGGCACAGAAGTCGTAGCCCTATGTCTTAGGGTTCTATGTATAAAATTGCGTGCAAATCCGAGGTGTGTAGAGGGTGATACAGTCAAAATACAGAAGGATGTACTAATATGAGGAAAAAACTTGCGAAAATTGCCATCAAAAAGAGGAATTTTATTTGAAATGTTGACTTAAGGCTCCGTTTCGACTCCAATATATTCATTTACCCATGAGATCTCTTGGGGAAAATTATCAAACGAGTTGAACACGACGTTAATACATTTCGGAGAAATTACTGAAATCTCCAATTCACCAAAGGGGTACCCCTTTATGAAATCTTCGATTTCTCTAATATGGATTCGAGCAATATTTTGATCGTGAATAACAAAGAATTTGCGAGGGTCATGGGCACAGAAGTCGTAGCCCTATGTCTTAGGGTTCTATGTATAAAATTGCGTGCAAATCCGAGGTGTGTAGAGGGTGATACAGTCAAAATACAGAAGGATGTACTAATATGAGGAAAAAACTTGCGAAAATTGCCATCAAAAAGAGGAATTTTATTTGAAATGTTGACTTAAGGCTCCGTTTCGACTCCAATATATTCATTTACCCATGAGATCTCTTGGGGAAAATTATCAAACGAGTTGAACACGAGGTTAATACATTTCGGAGAAATTACTGAAATCACCAATTCACCAAAGGGGTACTCCTTTCAGAAATCTTCGATTTCTCTAATATGGATTGGAGCATTGTTTTGATCGTGAATACTAAAGAATATGCGAGGGTCATGGGCACAGAAGTCGTAGCCCTATGTCTTAGGGTTCTATGTATAAAATTGCGTGCATATCCGAGGTGTGTAGAGGGTGATACAGTCAAAATACAGAAGGATGTACTAATATGAGGAAAAAACTTGCGAAAATTGCCATCAAAAAGAGGAATTTTATTTGAAATGTTTACTTAAGGCTCCGTTTCGACTCCAATATATTCATTTACCCATGAGATCTCTTGGGGAAAATTATCAAACGAGTTGAACACGACGTTAATACATTTCGGAGAAATTACTGAAATCTCCAATTCACCAAAGGGGTACCCCTATATGAAATCTACGATTTCTCTAATATGGATTCGAGCAATATTTTGATCGTGAATAACAAAGAATTTGCGAGGGTCATGGGCACAGAAGTTGTAGCCCAATGTCTTAGGGTTCTATGTATAAAATGGCGTGCAAATCCGAGGTGTGTAGAGGGTGATACAGTCAAAATACAGAAGGATGTACTAATATGAGGAAAAAACTTGCGAAAATTGCCATCAAAAAGAGGAATTTTATTTGAAATGTTGACTTAAGGCTCCGTTTCGACTCCAATATATTCATTTATCCATGAGATCTCTTGGGGAAAATTATCAAAGGAGTTGAACACGACGTTAATACATTTCGGAGAAATTACTGAAATCTCCAATTCACCAAAGGGGTACCCCTTTATGAAATCTTCGATTTCTCTAATATGGATTCGAGCAATATTTTGATCGTGAATAACAAAGAATTTGCGAGGGTCATGGGCACAGAAGTCGTAGCCCTATGTCTTAGGGTTCTATGTATAAAATTGCGTGCAAATCCGAGGTGTGTAGAGGGTGATACAGTCAAAATACAGAAGGATGTACTAATATGAGGAAAAAACTTGCGAAAATTGCCATCAAAAAGAGGAATTTTATTTGAAATGTTGACTTAAGGCTCCGTTTCGACTCCAATATATTCATTTACCCATGAGATCTCTTGGGGAAAATTATCAAACGAGTTGAACACGAGGTTAATACATTTCGGAGAAATTACTGAAATCACCAATTCACCAAAGGGGTACTCCTTTCAGAAATCTTCGATTTCTCTAATATGGATTGGAGCATTGTTTTGATCGTGAATACTAAAGAATATGCGAGGGTCATGGGCACAGAAGTCGTAGCCCTATGTCTTAGGGTTCTATGTATAAAATTGCGTGCATATCCGAGGTGTGTAGAGGGTGATACAGTCAAAATACAGAAGGATGTACTAATATGAGGAAAAAACTTGCGAAAATTGCCATCAAAAAGAGGAATTTTATTTGAAATGTTTACTTAAGGCTCCGTTTCGACTCCAATATATTCATTTACCCATGAGATCTCTTGGGGAAAATTATCAAACGAGTTGAACACGACGTTAATACATTTCGGAGAAATTACTGAAATCTCCAATTCACCAAAGGGGTACCCCTATATGAAATCTACGATTTCTCTAATATGGATTCGAGCAATATTTTGATCGTGAATAACAAAGAATTTGCGAGGGTCATGGGCACAGAAGTCGTAGCCCTATGTCTTAGGGTTCTATGTATAAAATTGCGTGCAAATCCGAGGTGTGTAGAGGGTGATACAGTCAAAATACAGAAGGATGTACTAATATGAGGAAAAAACTTGCGAAAATTGCCATCAAAAAGAGGAATTTTATTTGAAATGTTGACTTAAGGCTCCGTTTCGACTCCAATATATTCATTTACCCATGAGATCTCTTGGGGAAAATTATCAAACGAGTTGAACACGACGTTAATACATTTCGGAGAAATTACTGAAATCTCCAATTCACCAAAGGGGTACCCCTATATGAAATCTACGATTTCTCTAATATGGATTCGAGCAATATTTTGATCGTGAATAACAAAGAATTTGCGAGGGTCATGGGCACAGAAGTCGTAGCCCTATGTCTTAGGGTTCTATGTATAAAATTGCGTGCAAATCCGAGGTGTGTAGAGGGTGATACAGTCAAAATACAGAAGGATGTACTAATATGAGGAAAAAACTTGCGAAAATTGCCATCAAAAAGAGGAATTTTATTTGAAATGTTGACTTAAGGCTCCGTTTCGACTCCAATATATTCATTTACCCATGAGATCTCTTGGGGAAAATTATCAAACGAGTTGAACACGAGGTTAATACATTTCGGAGAAATTACTGAAATCACCAATTCACCAAAGGGGTACTCCTTTCAGAAATCTTCGATTTCTCTAATATGGATTGGAGCATTGTTTTGATCGTGAATACTAAAGAATATGCGAGGGTCATGGGCACAGAAGTCGTAGCCCTATGTCTTAGGGTTCTATGTATAAAATTGCGTGCAAATCCGAGGTGTGTAGAGGGTGATACAGTCAAAATACAGAAGGATGTACTAATATGAGGAAAAAACTTGCGAAAATTGCCATCAAAAAGAGGAATTTTATTTGAAATGTTGACTTAAGGCTCCGTTTCGACTCCAATATATTCATTTACCCATGAGATCTCTTGGGGAAAATTATCAAACGAGTTGAACACGACGTTAATACATTTCGGAGAAATTACTGAAATCTCCAATTCACCAAAGGGGTACCCCTTTATGAAATCTTCGATTTCTCTAATATGGATTCGAGCAATATTTTGATCGTGAATAACAAAGAATTTGCGAGGGTCATGGGCACAGAAGTCGTAGCCCTATGTCTTAGGGTTCTATGTATAAAATTGCGTGCAAATCCGAGGTGTGTAGAGGGTGATACAGTCAAAATACAGAAGGATGTACTAATATGAGGAAAAAACTTGCGAAAATTGCCATCAAAAAGAGGAATTTTATTTGAAATGTTGACTTAAGGCTCCGTTTCGACTCCAATATATTCATTTACCCATGAGATCTCTTGGGGAAAATTATCAAACGAGTTGAACACGACGTTAATACATTTCGGAGAAATTACTGAAATCTCCAATTCACCAAAGGGGTACCCCTATATGAAATCTACGATTTCTCTAATATGGATTCGAGCAATATTTTGATCGTGAATAACAAAGAATTTGCGAGGGTCATGGGCACAGAAGTCGTAGCCCTATGTCTTAGGGTTCTATGTATAAAATTGCGTGCAAATCCGAGGTGTGTAGAGGGTGATACAGTCAAAATACAGAAGGATGTACTAATATGAGGAAAAAACTTGCGAAAATTGCCATCAAAAAGAGGAATTTTATTTGAAATGTTGACTTAAGGCTCCGTTTCGACTCCAATATATTCATTTACCCATGAGATCTCTTGGGGAAAATTATCAAACGAGTTGAACACGAGGTTAATACATTTCGGAGAAATTACTGAAATCACCAATTCACCAAAGGGGTACTCCTTTCAGAAATCTTCGATTTCTCTAATATGGATTGGAGCATTGTTTTGATCGTGAATACTAAAGAATATGCGAGGGTCATGGGCACAGAAGTCGTAGCCCTATGTCTTAGGGTTCTATGTATAAAATTGCGTGCAAATCCGAGGTGTGTAGAGGGTGATACAGTCAAAATACAGAAGGATGTACTAATATGAGGAAAAAACTTGCGAAAATTGCCATCAAAAAGAGGAATTTTATTTGAAATGTTGACTTAAGGCTCCGTTTCGACTCCAATATATTCATTTACCCATGAGATCTCTTGGGGAAAATTATCAAACGAGTTGAACACGACGTTAATACATTTCGGAGAAATTACTGAAATCTCCAATTCACCAAAGGGGTACCCCTTTATGAAATCTTCGATTTCTCTAATATGGATTCGAGCAATATTTTGATCGTGAATAACAAAGAATTTGCGAGGGTCATGGGCACAGAAGTCGTAGCCCTATGTCTTAGGGTTCTATGTATAAAATTGCGTGCAAATCCGAGGTGTGTAGAGGGTGATACAGTCAAAATACAGAAGGATGTACTAATATGAGGAAAAAACTTGCGAAAATTGCCATCAAAAAGAGGAATTTTATTTGAAATGTTGACTTAAGGCTCCGTTTCGACTCCAATATATTCATTTACCCATGAGATCTCTTGGGGAAAATTATCAAACGAGTTGAACACGAGGTTAATACATTTCGGAGAAATTACTGAAATCACCAATTCACCAAAGGGGTACTCCTTTCAGAAATCTTCGATTTCTCTAATATGGATTGGAGCATTGTTTTGATCGTGAATACTAAAGAATATGCGAGGGTCATGGGCACAGAAGTCGTAGCCCTATGTCTTAGGGTTCTATGTATAAAATTGCGTGCATATCCGAGGTGTGTAGAGGGTGATACAGTCAAAATACAGAAGGATGTACTAATATGAGGAAAAAACTTGCGAAAATTGCCATCAAAAAGAGGAATTTTATTTGAAATGTTTACTTAAGGCTCCGTTTCGACTCCAATATATTCATTTACCCATGAGATCTCTTGGGGAAAATTATCAAACGAGTTGAACACGACGTTAATACATTTCGGAGAAATTACTGAAATCTCCAATTCACCAAAGGGGTACCCCTATATGAAATCTACGATTTCTCTAATATGGATTCGAGCAATATTTTGATCGTGAATAACAAAGAATTTGCGAGGGTCATGGGCACAGAAGTCGTAGCCCTATGTCTTAGGGTTCTATGTATAAAATTGCGTGCAAATCCGAGGTGTGTAGAGGGTGATACAGTCAAAATACAGAAGGATGTACTAATATGAGGAAAAAACTTGCGAAAATTGCCATCAAAAAGAGGAATTTTATTTGAAATGTTGACTTAAGGCTCCGTTTCGACTCCAATATATTCATTTACCCATGAGATCTCTTGGGGAAAATTATCAAACGAGTTGAACACGAGGTTAATACATTTCGGAGAAATTACTGAAATCACCAATTCACCAAAGGGGTACTCCTTTCAGAAATCTTCGATTTCTCTAATATGGATTGGAGCATTGTTTTGATCGTGAATACTAAAGAATATGCGAGGGTCATGGGCACAGAAGTCGTAGCCCTATGTCTTAGGGTTCTATGTATAAAATTGCGTGCATATCCGAGGTGTGTAGAGGGTGATACAGTCAAAAT
Organism: Humulus lupulus; assembly: GCF_963169125.1. Lineage (NCBI taxonomy): Eukaryota > Viridiplantae > Streptophyta > Magnoliopsida > Rosales > Cannabaceae > Humulus > Humulus lupulus. Next base: position 297,537,446 of record NC_084794.1, on the reverse strand, counting down.
ACAGAAGGATGTACTAATATGAGGAAAAAACTTGCGAAAATTGCCATCAAAAAGAGGAATTTTATTTGAAATGTTGACTTAAGGCTCCGTTTCGACTCCAATATATTCATTTACCCATGAGATCTCTTGGGGAAAATTATCAAACGAGTTGAACACGACGTTAATACATTTCGGAGAAATTACTGAAATCTCCAATTCACCAAAGGGGTACCCCTATATGAAATCTACGATTTCTCTAATATGGATTCGAGCAATATTTTGATCGTGAATAACAAAGAATTTGCGAGGGTCATGGGCACAGAAGTCGTAGCCCTATGTCTTAGGGTTCTATGTATAAAATTGCGTGCAAATCCGAGGTGTGTAGAGGGTGATACAGTCAAAATACAGAAGGATGTACTAATATGAGGAAAAAACTTGCGAAAATTGCCATCAAAAAGAGGAATTTTATTTGAAATGTTGACTTAAGGCTCCGTTTCGACTCCAATATATTCATTTACCCATGAGATCTCTTGGGGAAAATTATCAAACGAGTTGAACACGACGTTAATACATTTCGGAGAAATTACTGAAATCTCCAATTCACCAAAGGGGTACCCCTATATGAAATCTACGATTTCTCTAATATGGATTCGAGCAATATTTTGATCGTGAATAACAAAGAATTTGCGAGGGTCATGGGCACAGAAGTCGTAGCCCTATGTCTTAGGGTTCTATGTATAAAATTGTGTGCAAATCCGAGGTGTGTAGAGGGTGATACAGTCAAAATACAGAAGGATGTACTAATATGAGGAAAAAACTTGCGAAAATTGCCATCAAAAAGAGGAATTTTATTTGAAATGTTTACTTAAGGCTCCGTTTCGACTCCAATATATTCATTTACCCATGAGATCTCTTGGGGAAAATTATCAAACGAGTTGAACACGACGTTAATACATTTCGGAGAAATTACTGAAATCTCCAATTCACCAAAGGGGTACCCCTATATGAAATCTACGATTTCTCTAATATGGATTCGAGCAATATTTTGATCGTGAATAACAAAGAATTTGCGAGGGTCATGGGCACAGAAGTCGTAGCCCTATGTCTTAGGGTTCTATGTATAAAATTGCGTGCAAATCCGAGGTGTGTAGAGGGTGATACAGTCAAAATACAGAAGGATGTACTAATATGAGGAAAAAACTTGCGAAAATTGCCATCAAAAAGAGGAATTTTATTTGAAATGTTGACTTAAGGCTCCGTTTCGACTCCAATATATTCATTTACCCATGAGATCTCTTGGGGAAAATTATCAAACGAGTTGAACACGAGGTTAATACATTTCGGAGAAATTACTGAAATCACCAATTCACCAAAGGGGTACTCCTTTCAGAAATCTTCGATTTCTCTAATATGGATTGGAGCATTGTTTTGATCGTGAATACTAAAGAATATGCGAGGGTCATGGGCACAGAAGTCGTAGCCCTATGTCTTAGGGTTCTATGTATAAAATTGCGTGCATATCCGAGGTGTGTAGAGGGTGATACAGTCAAAATACAGAAGGATGTACTAATATGAGGAAAAAACTTGCGAAAATTGCCATCAAAAAGAGGAATTTTATTTGAAATGTTGACTTAAGGCTCCGTTTCGACTCCAATATATTCATTTACCCATGAGATCTCTTGGGGAAAATTATCAAACGAGTTGAACACGACGTTAATACATTTCGGAGAAATTACTGAAATCTCCAATTCACCAAAGGGGTACCCCTATATGAAATCTACGATTTCTCTAATATGGATTCGAGCAATATTTTGATCGTGAATAACAAAGAATTTGCGAGGGTCATGGGCACAGAAGTCGTAGCCCTATGTCTTAGGGTTCTATGTATAAAATTGCGTGCAAATCCGAGGTGTGTAGAGGGTGATACAGTCAAAATACAGAAGGATGTACTAATATGAGGAAAAAACTTGCGAAAATTGCCATCAAAAAGAGGAATTTTATTTGAAATGTTGACTTAAGGCTCCGTTTCGACTCCAATATATTCATTTACCCATGAGATCTCTTGGGGAAAATTATCAAACGAGTTGAACACGACGTTAATACATTTCGGAGAAATTACTGAAATCTCCAATTCACCAAAGGGGTACCCCTATATGAAATCTTCGATTTCTCTAATATGGATTCGAGTAATATTTTGATCGTGAATAACAAAGAATATGCGAGGGTCATGGGCACAGAAGTCGTAGCCCTATGTCTTAGGGTTCTATGTATAAAATTGCGTGCAAATCCGAGGTGTGTAGAGGGTGATACAGTCAAAATACAGAAGGATGTACTAATATGAGGAAAAAACTTGCGAAAATTGCCATCAAAAAGAGGAATTTTATTTGAAATGTTGACTTAAGGCTCCGTTTCGACTCCAATATATTCATTTACCCATGAGATCTCTTGGGGAAAATTATCAAACGAGTTGAACACGACGTTAATACATTTCGGAGAAATTACTGAAATCTCCAATTCACCAAAGGGGTACCCCTTTATGAAATCTTCGATTTCTCTAATATGGATTCGAGCAATATTTTGATCGTGAATAACAAAGAATTTGCGAGGGTCATGGGCACAGAAGTCGTAGCCCTATGTCTTAGGGTTCTATGTATAAAATTGCGTGCAAATCCGAGGTGTGTAGAGGGTGATACAGTCAAAATACAGAAGGATGTACTAATATGAGGAAAAAACTTGCGAAAATTGCCATCAAAAAGAGGAATTTTATTTGAAATGTTGACTTAAGGCTCCGTTTCGACTCCAATATATTCATTTACCCATGAGATCTCTTGGGGAAAATTATCAAACGAGTTGAACACGAGGTTAATACATTTCGGAGAAATTACTGAAATCACCAATTCACCAAAGGGGTACTCCTTTCAGAAATCTTCGATTTCTCTAATATGGATTGGAGCATTGTTTTGATCGTGAATACTAAAGAATATGCGAGGGTCATGGGCACAGAAGTCGTAGCCCTATGTCTTAGGGTTCTATGTATAAAATTGCGTGCATATCCGAGGTGTGTAGAGGGTGATACAGTCAAAATACAGAAGGATGTACTAATATGAGGAAAAAACTTGCGAAAATTGCCATCAAAAAGAGGAATTTTATTTGAAATGTTTACTTAAGGCTCCGTTTCGACTCCAATATATTCATTTACCCATGAGATCTCTTGGGGAAAATTATCAAACGAGTTGAACACGACGTTAATACATTTCGGAGAAATTACTGAAATCTCCAATTCACCAAAGGGGTACCCCTATATGAAATCTACGATTTCTCTAATATGGATTCGAGCAATATTTTGATCGTGAATAACAAAGAATTTGCGAGGGTCATGGGCACAGAAGTCGTAGCCCTATGTCTTAGGGTTCTATGTATAAAATTGCGTGCAAATCCGAGGTGTGTAGAGGGTGATACAGTCAAAATACAGAAGGATGTACTAATATGAGGAAAAAACTTGCGAAAATTGCCATCAAAAAGAGGAATTTTATTTGAAATGTTGACTTAAGGCTCCGTTTCGACTCCAATATATTCATTTACCCATGAGATCTCTTGGGGAAAATTATCAAACGAGTTGAACACGAGGTTAATACATTTCGGAGAAATTACTGAAATCACCAATTCACCAAAGGGGTACTCCTTTCAGAAATCTTCGATTTCTCTAATATGGATTGGAGCATTGTTTTGATCGTGAATACTAAAGAATATGCGAGGGTCATGGGCACAGAAGTCGTAGCCCTATGTCTTAGGGTTCTATGTATAAAATTGCGTGCATATCCGAGGTGTGTAGAGGGTGATACAGTCAAAATACAGAAGGATGTACTAATATGAGGAAAAAACTTGCGAAAATTGCCATCAAAAAGAGGAATTTTATTTGAAATGTTTACTTAAGGCTCCGTTTCGACTCCAATATATTCATTTACCCATGAGATCTCTTGGGGAAAATTATCAAACGAGTTGAACACGACGTTAATACATTTCGGAGAAATTACTGAAATCTCCAATTCACCAAAGGGGTACCCCTATATGAAATCTACGATTTCTCTAATATGGATTCGAGCAATATTTTGATCGTGAATAACAAAGAATTTGCGAGGGTCATGGGCACAGAAGTCGTAGCCCTATGTCTTAGGGTTCTATGTATAAAATTGCGTGCAAATCCGAGGTGTGTAGAGGGTGATACAGTCAAAATACAGAAGGATGTACTAATATGAGGAAAAAACTTGCGAAAATTGCCATCAAAAAGAGGAATTTTATTTGAAATGTTGACTTAAGGCTCCGTTTCGACTCCAATATATTCATTTACCCATGAGATCTCTTGGGGAAAATTATCAAACGAGTTGAACACGAGGTTAATACATTTCGGAGAAATTACTGAAATCACCAATTCACCAAAGGGGTACTCCTTTCAGAAATCTTCGATTTCTCTAATATGGATTGGAGCATTGTTTTGATCGTGAATACTAAAGAATATGCGAGGGTCATGGGCATAGAAGTCGTAGCCCTATGTCTTAGGGTTCTATGTATAAAATTGCGTGCATATCCGAGGTGTGTAGAGGGTGATACAGTCAAAATACAGAAGGATGTACTAATATGAGGAAAAAACTTGCGAAAATTGCCATCAAAAAGAGGAATTTTATTTGAAATGTTGACTTAAGGCTCCGTTTCGACTCCAATATATTCATTTACCCATGAGATCTCTTGGGGAAAATTATCAAACGAGTTGAACACGACGTTAATACATTTCGGAGAAATTACTGAAATCTCCAATTCACCAAAGGGGTACCCCTATATGAAATCTACGATTTCTCTAATATGGATTCGAGCAATATTTTGATCGTGAATAACAAAGAATTTGCGAGGGTCATGGGCACAGAAGTCGTAGCCCTATGTCTTAGGGTTCTATGTATAAAATTGCGTGCAAATCCGAGGTGTGTAGAGGGTGATACAGTCAAAATACAGAAGGATGTACTAATATGAGGAAAAAACTTGCGAAAATTGCCATCAAAAAGAGGAATTTTATTTGAAATGTTGACTTAAGGCTCCGTTTCGACTCCAATATATTCATTTACCCATGAGATCTCTTGGGGAAAATTATCAAACGAGTTGAACACGACGTTAATACATTTCGGAGAAATTACTGAAATCTCCAATTCACCAAAGGGGTACCCCTATATGAAATCTACGATTTCTCTAATATGGATTCGAGCAATATTTTGATCGTGAATAACAAAGAATTTGCGAGGGTCATGGGCACAGAAGTCGTAGCCCTATGTCTTAGGGTTCTATGTATAAAATTGCGTGCAAATCCGAGGTGTGTAGAGGGTGATACAGTCAAAATACAGAAGGATGTACTAATATGAGGAAAAAACTTGCGAAAATTGCCATCAAAAAGAGGAATTTTATTTGAAATGTTGACTTAAGGCTCCGTTTCGACTCCAATATATTCATTTACCCATGAGATCTCTTGGGGAAAATTATCAAACGAGTTGAACACGAGGTTAATACATTTCGGAGAAATTACTGAAATCACCAATTCACCAAAGGGGTACTCCTTTCAGAAATCTTCGATTTCTCTAATATGGATTGGAGCATTGTTTTGATCGTGAATACTAAAGAATATGCGAGGGTCATGGGCACAGAAGTCGTAGCCCTATGTCTTAGGGTTCTATGTATAAAATTGCGTGCAAATCCGAGGTGTGTAGAGGGTGATACAGTCAAAATACAGAAGGATGTACTAATATGAGGAAAAAACTTGCGAAAATTGCCATCAAAAAGAGGAATTTTATTTGAAATGTTGACTTAAGGCTCCGTTTCGACTCCAATATATTCATTTACCCATGAGATCTCTTGGGGAAAATTATCAAACGAGTTGAACACGACGTTAATACATTTCGGAGAAATTACTGAAATCTCCAATTCACCAAAGGGGTACCCCTTTATGAAATCTTCGATTTCTCTAATATGGATTCGAGCAATATTTTGATCGTGAATAACAAAGAATTTGCGAGGGTCATGGGCACAGAAGTCGTAGCCCTATGTCTTAGGGTTCTATGTATAAAATTGCGTGCAAATCCGAGGTGTGTAGAGGGTGATATAGTCAAAATACAGAAGGATGTACTAATATGAGGAAAAAACTTGCGAAAATTGCCATCAAAAAGAGGAATTTTATTTGAAATGTTGACTTAAGGCTCCGTTTCGACTCCAATATATTCATTTACCCATGAGATCTCTTGGGGAAAATTATCAAACGAGTTGAACACGAGGTTAATACATTTCGGAGAAATTACTGAAATCACCAATTCACCAAAGGGGTACTCCTTTCAGAAATCTTCGATTTCTCTAATATGGATTGGAGCATTGTTTTGATCGTGAATACTAAAGAATATGCGAGGGTCATGGGCACAGAAGTCGTAGCCCTATGTCTTAGGGTTCTATGTATAAAATTGCGTGCATATCCGAGGTGTGTAGAGGGTGATACAGTCAAAATACAGAAGGATGTACTAATATGAGGAAAAAACTTGCGAAAATTGCCATCAAAAAGAGGAATTTTATTTGAAATGTTTACTTAAGGCTCCGTTTCGACTCCAATATATTCATTTACCCATGAGATCTCTTGGGGAAAATTATCAAACGAGTTGAACACGACGTTAATACATTTCGGAGAAATTACTGAAATCTCCAATTCACCAAAGGGGTACCCCTATATGAAATCTACGATTTCTCTAATATGGATTCGAGCAATATTTTGATCGTGAATAACAAAGAATTTGCGAGGGTCATGGGCACAGAAGTCGTAGCCCTATGTCTTAGGGTTCTATGTATAAAATTGCGTGCAAATCCGAGGTGTGTAGAGGGTGATACAGTCAAAATACAGAAGGATGTACTAATATGAGGAAAAAACTTGCGAAAATTGCCATCAAAAAGAGGAATTTTATTTGAAATGTTGACTTAAGGCTCCGTTTCGACTCCAATATATTCATTTACCCATGAGATCTCTTGGGGAAAATTATCAAACGAGTTGAACACGAGGTTAATACATTTCGGAGAAATTACTGAAATCACCAATTCACCAAAGGGGTACTCCTTTCAGAAATCTTCGATTTCTCTAATATGGATTGGAGCATTGTTTTGATCGTGAATACTAAAGAATATGCGAGGGTCATGGGCATAGAAGTCGTAGCCCTATGTCTTAGGGTTCTATGTATAAAATTGCGTGCATATCCGAGGTGTGTAGAGGGTGATACAGTCAAAATACAGAAGGATGTACTAATATGAGGAAAAAACTTGCGAAAATTGCCATCAAAAAGAGGAATTTTATTTGAAATGTTGACTTAAGGCTCCGTTTCGACTCCAATATATTCATTTACCCATGAGATCTCTTGGGGAAAATTATCAAACGAGTTGAACACGACGTTAATACATTTCGGAGAAATTACTGAAATCTCCAATTCACCAAAGGGGTACCCCTATATGAAATCTACGATTTCTCTAATATGGATTCGAGCAATATTTTGATCGTGAATAACAAAGAATTTGCGAGGGTCATGGGCACAGAAGTCGTAGCCCTATGTCTTAGGGTTCTATGTATAAAATTGCGTGCAAATCCGAGGTGTGTAGAGGGTGATACAGTCAAAATACAGAAGGATGTACTAATATGAGGAAAAAACTTGCGAAAATTGCCATCAAAAAGAGGAATTTTATTTGAAATGTTGACTTAAGGCTCCGTTTCGACTCCAATATATTCATTTACCCATGAGATCTCTTGGGGAAAATTATCAAACGAGTTGAACACGACGTTAATACATTTCGGAGAAATTACTGAAATCTCCAATTCACCAAAGGGGTACCCCTATATGAAATCTACGATTTCTCTAATATGGATTCGAGCAATATTTTGATCGTGAATAACAAAGAATTTGCGAGGGTCATGGGCACAGAAGTCGTAGCCCTATGTCTTAGGGTTCTATGTATAAAATTGCGTGCAAATCCGAGGTGTGTAGAGGGTGATACAGTCAAAATACAGAAGGATGTACTAATATGAGGAAAAAACTTGCGAAAATTGCCATCAAAAAGAGGAATTTTATTTGAAATGTTGACTTAAGGCTCCGTTTCGACTCCAATATATTCATTTACCCATGAGATCTCTTGGGGAAAATTATCAAACGAGTTGAACACGAGGTTAATACATTTCGGAGAAATTACTGAAATCACCAATTCACCAAAGGGGTACTCCTTTCAGAAATCTTCGATTTCTCTAATATGGATTGGAGCATTGTTTTGATCGTGAATACTAAAGAATATGCGAGGGTCATGGGCACAGAAGTCGTAGCCCTATGTCTTAGGGTTCTATGTATAAAATTGCGTGCAAATCCGAGGTGTGTAGAGGGTGATACAGTCAAAATACAGAAGGATGTACTAATATGAGGAAAAAACTTGCGAAAATTGCCATCAAAAAGAGGAATTTTATTTGAAATGTTGACTTAAGGCTCCGTTTCGACTCCAATATATTCATTTACCCATGAGATCTCTTGGGGAAAATTATCAAACGAGTTGAACACGACGTTAATACATTTCGGAGAAATTACTGAAATCTCCAATTCACCAAAGGGGTACCCCTTTATGAAATCTTCGATTTCTCTAATATGGATTCGAGCAATATTTTGATCGTGAATAACAAAGAATTTGCGAGGGTCATGGGCACAGAAGTCGTAGCCCTATGTCTTAGGGTTCTATGTATAAAATTGCGTGCAAATCCGAGGTGTGTAGAGGGTGATACAGTCAAAATACAGAAGGATGTACTAATATGAGGAAAAAACTTGCGAAAATTGCCATCAAAAAGAGGAATTTTATTTGAAATGTTGACTTAAGGCTCCGTTTCGACTCCAATATATTCATTTACCCATGAGATCTCTTGGGGAAAATTATCAAACGAGTTGAACACGAGGTTAATACATTTCGGAGAAATTACTGAAATCACCAATTCACCAAAGGGGTACTCCTTTCAGAAATCTTCGATTTCTCTAATATGGATTGGAGCATTGTTTTGATCGTGAATACTAAAGAATATGCGAGGGTCATGGGCACAGAAGTCGTAGCCCTATGTCTTAGGGTTCTATGTATAAAATTGCGTGCATATCCGAGGTGTGTAGAGGGTGATACAGTCAAAATACAGAAGGATGTACTAATATGAGGAAAAAACTTGCGAAAATTGCCATCAAAAAGAGGAATTTTATTTGAAATGTTTACTTAAGGCTCCGTTTCGACTCCAATATATTCATTTACCCATGAGATCTCTTGGGGAAAATTATCAAACGAGTTGAACACGACGTTAATACATTTCGGAGAAATTACTGAAATCTCCAATTCACCAAAGGGGTACCCCTATATGAAATCTACGATTTCTCTAATATGGATTCGAGCAATATTTTGATCGTGAATAACAAAGAATTTGCGAGGGTCATGGGCACAGAAGTCGTAGCCCTATGTCTTAGGGTTCTATGTATAAAATTGCGTGCAAATCCGAGGTGTGTAGAGGGTGATACAGTCAAAATACAGAAGGATGTACTAATATGAGGAAAAAACTTGCGAAAATTGCCATCAAAAAGAGGAATTTTATTTGAAATGTTGACTTAAGGCTCCGTTTTGACTCCAATATATTCATTTACCCATGAGATCTCTTGGGGAAAATTATCAAACGAGTTGAACACGACGTTAATACATTTCGGAGAAATTACTGAAATCTCCAATTCACCAAAGGGGTACCCCTTTATGAAATCTTCGATTTCTCTAATATGGATTCGAGCAATATTTTGATCGTGAATAACAAAGAATTTGCGAGGGTCATGGGCACAGAAGTTGTAGCCCTATGTCTTAGGGTTCTATGTATAAAATTGCGTGCAAATCCGAGGTGTGTAGAGGGTGATACAGTCAAAATACAGAAGGATGTACTAATATGAGGAAAAAACTTGCGAAAATTGCCATCAAAAAGAGGAATTTTATTTGAAATGTTGACTTAAGGCACCGTTTCGACTCCAATATATTCATTTACCCATGAGATCTCTTGGGGAAAATTATCAAACGAGTTGAACACGAGGTTAATACATTTCGGAGAAATTACTGAAATCTCCAATTCACCAAAGGGGTACCCCTTTATGAAATCTTCGATTTCTCTAATATGGATTCAGGCAATATTTTGATCGTGAATAACAAATAATATGCGAGGGTCATGGGCACAGAAGTCGTAGCCCTATGTCTTAGGGTTCTATGTATAAAATTGCGTGCAAATCCGAGGTGTGTAGAGGGTGATACAGTCAAAATACAGAAGGATGTACTAATATGAGGAAAAAACTTGCGAAAATTGCCATCAAAAAGAGGAATTTTATTTGAAATGTTGACTTAAGGCTCCGTTTCGACTCCAATATATTCATTTATCCATGAGATCTCTTGGGGAAAATTATCAAATGAGTTGAACACGAGGTTAATACATTTCGAAGAAATTACTGAAATCTCCAATTCACCAAAGGGGTACCCCTATATGAAATCTTCGATTTCTCTAATATGGATTCGAGTAATATTTTGATCGTGAATAACAAAGAATATGCGAGGGTCATGGGCACAGAAGTCGTAGCCCTATGTCTTAGGGTTCTATGTATAAAATTGCGTGCAAATCCGAGGTGTGTAGAGGGTGATACAGTCAAAATACAGAAGGATGTACTAATATGAGGAAAAAACTTGCGAAAATTGCCATCAAAAAGAGGAATTTTATTTGAAATGTTGACTTAAGGCTCCGTTTCGACTCCAATATATTCATTTACCCATGAGATCTCTTGGGGAAAATTATCAAACGAGTTGAACACGACGTTAATACATTTCGGAGAAATTACTGAAATCTCCAATTCACCAAAGGGGTACCCCTTTATGAAATCTTCGATTTCTCTAATATGGATTCGAGCAATATTTTGATCGTGAATAACAAAGAATTTGCGAGGGTCATGGGCACAGAAGTCGTAGCCCTATGTCTTAGGGTTCTATGTATAAAATTGCGTGCAAATCCGAGGTGTGTAGAGGGTGATACAGTCAAAATACAGAAGGATGTACTAATATGAGGAAAAAACTTGCGAAAATTGCCATCAAAAAGAGGAATTTTATTTGAAATGTTAACTTAAGGCTCCGTTTCGACTCCAATATATTCATTTACCCATGAGATCTCTTGGGGAAAATTATCAAACGAGTTGAACACGAGGTTAATACATTTCGGAGAAATTACTGAAATCACCAATTCACCAAAGGGGTACTCCTTTCAGAAATCTTCGATTTCTCTAATATGGATTGGAGCATTGTTTTGATCGTGAATACTAAAGAATATGCGAGGGTCATGGGCACAGAAGTCGTAGCCCTATGTCTTAGGGTTCTATGTATAAAATTGCGTGCATATCCGAGGTGTGTAGAGGGTGATACAGTCAAAATACAGAAGGATGTACTAATATGAGGAAAAAACTTGCGAAAATTGCCATCAAAAAGAGGAATTTTATTTGAAATGTTTACTTAAGGCTCCGTTTCGACTCCAATATATTCATTTACCCATGAGATCTCTTGGGGAAAATTATCAAACGAGTTGAACACGACGTTAATACATTTCGGAGAAATTACTGAAATCTCCAATTCACCAAAGGGGTACCCCTATATGAAATCTACGATTTCTCTAATATGGATTCGAGCAATATTTTGATCGTGAATAACAAAGAATTTGCGAGGGTCATGGGCACAGAAGTCGTAGCCCTATGTCTTAGGGTTCTATGTATAAAATTGCGTGCAAATCCGAGGTGTGTAGAGGGTGATACAGTCAAAATACAGAAGGATGTACTAATATGAGGAAAAAACTTGCGAAAATTGCCATCAAAAAGAGGAATTTTATTTGAAATGTTGACTTAAGGCTCCGTTTCAACTCCAATATATTCATTTACCCATGAGATCTCTTGGGGAAAATTATCAAACGAGTTGAACACGAGGTTAATACATTTCGGAGAAATTACTGAAATCACCAATTCACCAAAGGGGTACTCCTTTCAGAAATCTTCGATTTCTCTAATATGGATTGGAGCATTGTTTTGATCGTGAATACTAAAGAATATGCGAGGGTCATGGGCACAGAAGTCGTAGCCCTATGTCTTAGGGTTCTATGTATAAAATTGCGTGCAAATCCGAGGTGTGTAGAGGGTGATACAGTCAAAATACAGAAGGATGTACTAATATGAGGAAAAAACTTGCGAAAATTGCCATCAAAAAGAGGAATTTTATTTGAAATGTTGACTTAAGGCTCCGTTTCGACTCCAATATATTCATTTACCCATGAGATCTCTTGGGGAAAATTATCAAACGAGTTGAACACGAGGTTAATACATTTCGGAGAAATTACTGAAATCACCAATTCACCAAAGGGGTACTCCTTTCAGAAATCTTCGATTTCTCTAATATGGATTGGAGCATTGTTTTGATCGTGAATACTAAAGAATATGCGAGGGTCATGGGCACAGAAGTCGTAGCCCTATGTCTTAGGGTTCTATGTATAAAATTGCGTGCATATCCAAGGTGTGTAGAGGGTGATACAGTCAAAATACAGAAGGATGTACTAATATGAGGAAAAAACTTGCGAAAATTGCCATCAAAAAGAGGAATTTTATTTGAAATGTTGACTTAAGGCTCCGTTTCGACTCCAATATATTCATTTACCCATGAGATCTCTTGGGGAAAATTATCAAACGAGTTGAACACGAGGTTAATACATTTCGGAGAAATTACTGAAATCACCAATTCACCAAAGGGGTACTCCTTTCAGAAATCTTCGATTTCTCTAATATGGATTGGAGCATTGTTTTGATCGTGAATACTAAAGAATATGCGAGGGTCATGGGCATAGAAGTCGTAGCCCTATGTCTTAGGGTTCTATGTATAAAATTGCGTGCATATCCGAGGTGTGTAGAGGGTGATACAGTCAAAATACAGAAGGATGTACTAATATGAGGAAAAAACTTGCGAAAATTGCCATCAAAAAGAGGAATTTTATTTGAAATGTTGACTTAAGGCTCCGTTTCGACTCCAATATATTCATTTACCCATGAGATCTCTTGGGGAAAATTATCAAACGAGTTGAACACGAGGTTAATACATTTCGGCGAAATTACTGAAATCACCAATTCACCAAAGGGGTACTCCTTTCAGAAATCTTCGATTTCTCTAATATGGATTGGAGCATTGTTTTGATCGTGAATACTAAAGAATATGTGAGGGTCATGGGCACAGAAGTCGTAGCCCTATGTCTTAGGGTTCTATGTATAAAATTGCGTGCAAATCCGAGGTGTGTAGAGGGTGATACAGTCAAAATACAGAAGGATGTACTAATATGAGGAAAAAACTTGCGAAAATTGCCATCAAAAAGAGGAATTTTATTTGAAATGTTGACTTAAGGCTCCGTTTTGACTCCAATATATTCATTTACCCATGAGATCTCTTGGGGAAAATTATCAAACGAGTTGAACACGACGTTAATACATTTCGGAGAAATTACTGAAATCTCCAATTCACCAAAGGGGTACCCCTTTATGAAATCTTCGATTTCTCTAATATGGATTCGAGCAATATTTTGATCGTGAATAACAAAGAATTTGCGAGGGTCATGGGCACAGAAGTTGTAGCCCTATGTCTTAGGGTTCTATGTATAAAATTGCGTGCAAATCCGAGGTGTGTAGAGGGTGATACAGTCAAAATACAGAAGGATGTACTAATATGAGGAAAAAACTTGCGAAAATTGCCATCAAAAAGAGGAATTTTATTTGAAATGTTGACTTAAGGCTCCGTTTCGACTCCAATATATTCATTTACCCATGAGATCTCTTGGGGAAAATTATCAAACGAGTTGAACACGACGTTAATACATTTCGGAGAAATTACTGAAATCTCCAATTCACCAAAGGGGTACCCCTATATGAAATCTACGATTTCTCTAATATGGATTCGAGCAATATTTTGATCGTGAATAACAAAGAATTTGCGAGGGTCATGGGCACAGAAGTCGTAGCCCTATGTCTTAGGGTTCTATGTATAAAATTGCGTGCAAATCCGAGGTGTGTAGAGGGTGATACAGTCAAAATACAGAAGGATGTACTAATATGAGGAAAAAACTTGCGAAAATTGCCATCAAAAAGAGGAATTTTATTTGAAATGTTGACTTAAGGCTCCGTTTCAACTCCAATATATTCATTTACCCATGAGATCTCTTGGGGAAAATTATCAAACGAGTTGAACACGAGGTTAATACATTTCGGAGAAATTACTGAAATCACCAATTCACCAAAGGGGTACTCCTTTCAGAAATCTTCGATTTCTCTAATATGGATTGGAGCATTGTTTTGATCGTGAATACTAAAGAATATGCGAGGGTCATGGGCACAGAAGTCGTAGCCCTATGTCTTAGGGTTCTATGTATAAAATTGCGTGCAAATCCGAGGTGTGTAGAGGGTGATACAGTCAAAATACAGAAGGATGTACTAATATGAGGAAAAAACTTGCGAAAATTGCCATCAAAAAGAGGAATTTTATTTGAAATGTTGACTTAAGGCTCCGTTTCGACTCCAATATATTCATTTACCCATGAGATCTCTTGGGGAAAATTATCAAACGAGTTGAACACGAGGTTAATACATTTCGGAGAAATTACTGAAATCACCAATTCACCAAAGGGGTACTCCTTTCAGAAATCTTCGATTTCTCTAATATGGATTGGAGCATTGTTTTGATCGTGAATACTAAAGAATATGCGAGGGTCATGGGCACAGAAGTCGTAGCCCTATGTCTTAGGGTTCTATGTATAAAATTGCGTGCATATCCAAGGTGTGTAGAGGGTGATACAGTCAAAATACAGAAGGATGTACTAATATGAGGAAAAAACTTGCGAAAATTGCCATCAAAAAGAGGAATTTTATTTGAAATGTTGACTTAAGGCTCCGTTTCGACTCCAATATATTCATTTACCCATGAGATCTCTTGGGGAAAATTATCAAACGAGTTGAACACGAGGTTAATACATTTCGGAGAAATTACTGAAATCACCAATTCACCAAAGGGGTACTCCTTTCAGAAATCTTCGATTTCTCTAATATGGATTGGAGCATTGTTTTGATCGTGAATACTAAAGAATATGCGAGGGTCATGGGCATAGAAGTCGTAGCCCTATGTCTTAGGGTTCTATGTATAAAATTGCGTGCATATCCGAGGTGTGTAGAGGGTGATACAGTCAAAATACAGAAGGATGTACTAATATGAGGAAAAAACTTGCGAAAATTGCCATCAAAAAGAGGAATTTTATTTGAAATGTTGACTTAAGGCTCCGTTTCGACTCCAATATATTCATTTACCCATGAGATCTCTTGGGGAAAATTATCAAACGAGTTGAACACGAGGTTAATACATTTCGGCGAAATTACTGAAATCACCAATTCACCAAAGGGGTACTCCTTTCAGAAATCTTCGATTTCTCTAATATGGATTGGAGCATTGTTTTGATCGTGAATACTAAAGAATATGCGAGGGTCATGGGCACAGAAGTCGTAGCCCTATGTCTTAGGGTTCTATGTATAAAATTGCGTGCAAATCCGAGGTGTGTAGAGGGTGATACAGTCAAAATACAGAAGGATGTACTAATATGAGGAAAAAACTTGCGAAAATTGCCATCAAAAAGAGGAATTTTATTTGAAATGTTGACTTAAGGCTCCGTTTTGACTCCAATATATTCATTTACCCATGAGATCTCTTGGGGAAAATTATCAAACGAGTTGAACACGACGTTAATACATTTCGGAGAAATTACTGAAATCTCCAATTCACCAAAGGGGTACCCCTTTATGAAATCTTCGATTTCTCTAATATGGATTCGAGCAATATTTTGATCGTGAATAACAAAGAATTTGCGAGGGTCATGGGCACAGAAGTTGTAGCCCTATGTCTTAGGGTTCTATGTATAAAATTGCGTGCAAATCCGAGGTGTGTAGAGGGTGATACAGTCAAAATACAGAAGGATGTACTAATATGAGGAAAAAACTTGCGAAAATTGCCATCAAAAAGAGGAATTTTATTTGAAATGTTGACTTAAGGCTCCGTTTCGACTCCAATATATTCATTTACCCATGAGATCTCTTGGGGAAAATTATCAAACGAGTTGAACACGAGGTTAATACATTTCGGAGAAATTACTGAAATCTCCAATTCACCAAAGGGGTACCCCTTTATGAAATCTTCGATTTCTCTAATATGGATTCAGGCAATATTTTGATCATGAATAACAAAGAATATGCGAGGGTCATGGGCACAGAAGTCGTAGCCCTATGTCTTAGGGTTCTATGTATAAAATTGCGTGCAAATCCGAGGTGTGTAGAGGGTGATACAGTCAAAATACAGAAGGATGTACTAATATGAGGAAAAAACTTGCGAAAATTGCCATCAAAAAGAGGAATTTTATTTGAAATGTTGACTTAAGGCTCCGTTTCGACTCCAATATATTCATTTATCCATGAGATCTCTTGGGGAAAATTATCAAACGAGTTGAACACGAGGTTAATACATTTCGGAGAAATTACTGAAATCTCCAATTCACCAAAGGGGTACCCCTATAGGAAATCTTCGATTTCTCTAATATGGATTCGAGTAATATTTTGATCGTGAATAACAAAGAATATGCGAGGGTCATGGGCACAGAAGTCGTAGCCCTATGTCTTAGGGTTCTATGTATAAAATTGCGTGCAAATCCGAGGTGTGTAGAGGGTGATACAGTCAAAATACAGAAGGATGTACTAATATGAGGAAAAAACTTGCGAAAATTGCCATCAAAAAGAGGAATTTTATTTGAAATGTTGACTTAAGGCTCCGTTTCGACTCCAATATATTCATTTACCCATGAGATCTCTTGGGGAAAATTATCAAACGAGTTGAACACGACGTTAATACATTTCGGAGAAATTACTGAAATCTCCAATTCACCAAAGGGGTACCCCTTTATGAAATCTTCGATTTCTCTAATTTGGATTCGAGCAATATTTTGATCGTGAATAACAAAGAATTTGCGAGGGTCATGGGCACAGAAGTTGTAGCCCTATGTCTTAGGGTTCTATGTATAAAATTGCGTGCAAATCCGAGGTGTGTAGAGGGTGATACAGTCAAAATACAGAAGGATGTACTAATATGAGGAAAAAACTTGCGAAAATTGCCATCAAAAAGAGGAATTTTATTTGAAATGTTGACTTAAGGCTCCGTTTCGACTCCAATATATTCATTTACCCATGAGATCTCTTGGGGAAAATTATCAAACGAGTTGAACACGAGGTTAATACATTTCGGAGAAATTACTGAAATCTCCAATTCACCAAAGGGGTACCCCTTTATGAAATCTTCGATTTCTCTAATATGGATTCAGGCAATATTTTGATCGTGAATAACAAAGAATATGCGAGGGTCATGGGCACAGAAGTCGTAGCCCTATGTCTTAGGGTTCTATGTATAAAATTGCGTGCAAATCCGAGGTGTGTAGAGGGTGATACAGTCAAAATACAGAAGGATGTACTAATATGAGGAAAAAACTTGCGAAAATTGCCATCAAAAAGAGGAATTTTATTTGAAATGTTGACTTAAGGCTCCGTTTCGACTCCAATATATTCATTTATCCATGAGATCTCTTGGGGAAAATTATCAAACGAGTTGAACACGAGGTTAATACATTTCGGAGAAATTACTGAAATCTCCAATTCACCAAAGGGGTACCCCTATATGAAATCTTCGATTTCTCTAATATGGATTCGAGTAATATTTTGATCGTGAATAACAAAGAATATGCGAGGGTCATGGGCACAGAAGTCGTAGCCCTATGTCTTAGGGTTCTATGTATAAAATTGCGTGCAAATCCGAGGTGTGTAGAGGGTGATACAGTCAAAATACAGAAGGATGTACTAATATGAGGAAAAAACTTGCGAAAATTGCCATCAAAAAGAGGAATTTTATTTGAAATGTTGACTTAAGGCTCCGTTTCGACTCCAATATATTCATTTACCCATGAGATCTCTTGGGGAAAATTATCAAACGAGTTGAACACGAGGTTAATACATTTCGGCGAAATTACTGAAATCACCAATTCACCAAAGGGGTACTCCTTTCAGAAATCTTCGATTTCTCTAATATGGATTGGAGCATTGTTTTGATCGTGAATACTAAAGAATATGCGAGGGTCATGGGCACAGAAGTCGTAGCCCTATGTCTTAGGGTTCTATGTATAAAATTGCGTGCAAATCCGAGGTGTGTAGAGGGTGATACAGTCAAAATACAGAAGGATGTACTAATATGAGGAAAAAACTTGCGAAAATTGCCATCAAAAAGAGGAATTTTATTTGAAATGTTGACTTAAGGCTCCGTTTTGACTCCAATATATTCATTTACCCATGAGATCTCTTGGGGAAAATTATCAAACGAGTTGAACACGACGTTAATACATTTCGGAGAAATTACTGAAATCTCCAATTCACCAAAGGGGTACCCCTTTATGAAATCTTCGATTTCTCTAATATGGATTCGAGCAATATTTTGATCGTGAATAACAAAGAATTTGCGAGGGTCATGGGCACAGAAGTTGTAGCCCTATGTCTTAGGGTTCTATGTATAAAATTGCGTGCAAATCCGAGGTGTGTAGAGGGTGATACAGTCAAAATACAGAAGGATGTACTAATATGAGGAAAAAACTTGCGAAAATTGCCATCAAAAAGAGGAATTTTATTTGAAATGTTGACTTAAGGCTCCGTTTCGACTCCAATATATTCATTTACCCATGAGATCTCTTGGGGAAAATTATCAAACGAGTTGAACACGAGGTTAATACATTTCGGAGAAATTACTGAAATCTCCAATTCACCAAAGGGGTACCCCTCTATGAAATCTTCGATTTCTCTAATATGGATTCAGGCAATATTTTGATCATGAATAACAAAGAATATGCGAGGGTCATGGGCACAGAAGTCGTAGCCCTATGTCTTAGGGTTCTATGTATAAAATTGCGTGCAAATCCGAGGTGTGTAGAGGGTGATACAGTCAAAATACAGAAGGATGTACTAATATGAGGAAAAAACTTGCGAAAATTGCCATCAAAAAGAGGAATTTTATTTGAAATGTTGACTTAAGGCTCCGTTTCGACTCCAATATATTCATTTATCCATGAGATCTCTTGGGGAAAATTATCAAACGAGTTGAACACGAGGTTAATACATTTCGGAGAAATTACTGAAATCTCCAATTCACCAAAGGGGTACCCCTATAGGAAATCTTCGATTTCTCTAATATGGATTCGAGTAATATTTTGATCGTGAATAACAAAGAATATGCGAGGGTCATGGGCACAGAAGTCGTAGCCCTATGTCTTAGGGTTCTATGTATAAAATTGCGTGCAAATCCGAGGTGTGTAGAGGGTGATACAGTCAAAATACAGAAGGATGTACTAATATGAGGAAAAAACTTGCGAAAATTGCCATCAAAAAGAGGAATTTTATTTGAAATGTTGACTTAAGGCTCCGTTTCGACTCCAATATATTCATTTACCCATGAGATCTCTTGGGGAAAATTATCAAACGAGTTGAACACGACGTTAATACATTTCGGAGAAATTACTGAAATCTCCAATTCACCAAAGGGGTACCCCTTTATGAAATCTTCGATTTCTCTAATTTGGATTCGAGCAATATTTTGATCGTGAATAACAAAGAATTTGCGAGGGTCATGGGCACAGAAGTTGTAGCCCTATGTCTTAGGGTTCTATGTATAAAATTGCGTGCAAATCCGAGGTGTGTAGAGGGTGATACAGTCAAAATACAGAAGGATGTACTAATATGAGGAAAAAACTTGCGAAAATTGCCATCAAAAAGAGGAATTTTATTTGAAATGTTGACTTAAGGCTCCGTTTCGACTCCAATATATTCATTTACCCATGAGATCTCTTGGGGAAAATTATCAAACGAGTTGAACACGAGGTTAATACATTTCGGAGAAATTACTGAAATCTCCAATTCACCAAAGGGGTACCCCTTTATGAAATCTTCGATTTCTCTAATATGGATTCAGGCAATATTTTGATCGTGAATAACAAAGAATATGCGAGGGTCATGGGCACAGAAGTCGTAGCCCTATGTCTTAGGGTTCTATGTATAAAATTGCGTGCAAATCCGAGGTGTGTAGAGGGTGATACAGTCAAAATACAGAAGGATGTACTAATATGAGGAAAAAACTTGCGAAAATTGCCATCAAAAAGAGGAATTTTATTTGAAATGTTGACTTAAGGCTCCGTTTCGACTCCAATATATTCATTTATCCATGAGATCTCTTGGGGAAAATTATCAAACGAGTTGAACACGAGGTTAATACATTTCGGAGAAATTACTGAAATCTCCAATTCACCAAAGGGGTACCCCTATAGGAAATCTTCGATTTCTCTAATATGGATTCGAGTAATATTTTGATCGTGAATAACAAAGAATATGCGAGGGTCATGGGCACAGAAGTCGTAGCCCTATGTCTTAGGGTTCTATGTATAAAATTGCGTGCAAATCCGAGGTGTGTAGAGGGTGATACAGTCAAAATACAGAAGGATGTACTAATATGAGGAAAAAACTTGCGAAAATTGCCATCAAAAAGAGGAATTTTATTTGAAATGTTGACTTAAGGCTCCGTTTCGACTCCAATATATTCATTTACCCATGAGATCTCTTGGGGAAAATTATCAAACGAGTTGAACACGACGTTAATACATTTCGGAGAAATTACTGAAATCTCCAATTCACCAAAGGGGTACCCCTTTATGAAATCTTCGATTTCTCTAATTTGGATTCGAGCAATATTTTGATCGTGAATAACAAAGAATTTGCGAGGGTCATGGGCACAGAAGTTGTAGCCCTATGTCTTAGGGTTCTATGTATAAAATTGCGTGCAAATCCGAGGTGTGTAGAGGGTGATACAGTCAAAATACAGAAGGATGTACTAATATGAGGAAAAAACTTGCGAAAATTGCCATCAAAAAGAGGAATTTTATTTGAAATGTTGACTTAAGGCTCCGTTTCGACTCCAATATATTCATTTACCCATGAGATCTCTTGGGGAAAATTATCAAACGAGTTGAACACGAGGTTAATACATTTCGGAGAAATTACTGAAATCTCCAATTCACCAAAGGGGTACCCCTTTATGAAATCTTCGATTTCTCTAATATGGATTCAGGCAATATTTTGATCGTGAATAACAAAGAATATGCGAGGGTCATGGGCACAGAAGTCGTAGCCCTATGTCTTAGGGTTCTATGTATAAAATTGCGTGCAAATCCGAGGTGTGTAGAGGGTGATACAGTCAAAATACAGAAGGATGTACTAATATGAGGAAAAAACTTGCGAAAATTGCCATCAAAAAGAGGAATTTTATTTGAAATGTTGACTTAAGGCTCCGTTTCGACTCCAATATATTCATTTATCCATGAGATCTCTTGGGGAAAATTATCAAACGAGTTGAACACGAGGTTAATACATTTCGGAGAAATTACTGAAATCTCCAATTCACCAAAGGGGTACCCCTATATGAAATCTTCGATTTCTCTAATATGGATTCGAGTAATATTTTGATCGTGAATAACAAAGAATATGCGAGGGTCATGGGCACAGAAGTCGTAGCCCTATGTCTTAGGGTTCTATGTATAAAATTGCGTGCAAATCCGAGGTGTGTAGAGGGTGATACAGTCAAAATACAGAAGGATGTACTAATATGAGGAAAAAACTTGCGAAAATTGCCATCAAAAAGAGGAATTTTATTTGAAATGTTGACTTAAGGCTCCGTTTCGACTCCAATATATTCATTTACCCATGAGATCTCTTGGGGAAAATTATCAAACGAGTTGAACACGACGTTAATACATTTCGGAGAAATTACTGAAATCTCCAATTCACCAAAGGGGTACCCCTTTATGAAATCTTCGATTTCTCTAATATGGATTCGAGCAATATTTTGATCGTGAATAACAAAGAATTTGCGAGGGTCATGGGCACAGAAGTTGTAGCCCTATGTCTTAGGGTTCTATGTATAAAATTGCGTGCAAATCCGAGGTGTGTAGAGGGTGATACAGTCAAAATACAGAAGGATGTACTAATATGAGGAAAAAACTTGCGAAAATTGCCATCAAAAAGAGGAATTTTATTTGAAATGTTGACTTAAGGCTCCGTTTCGACTCCAATATATTCATTTACCCATGAGATCTCTTGGGGAAAATTATCAAACGAGTTGAACACGAGGTTAATACATTTCGGAGAAATTACTGAAATCTCCAATTCACCAAAGGGGTACCCCTTTATGAAATCTTCGATTTCTCTAATATGGATTCAGGCAATATTTTGATCGTGAATAACAAAGAATATGCGAGGGTCATGGGCACAGAAGTCGTAGCCCTATGTCTTAGGGTTCTATGTATAAAATTGCGTGCAAATCCGAGGTGTGTAGAGGGTGATACAGTCAAAATACAGAAGGATGTACTAATATGAGGAAAAAACTTGCGAAAATTGCCATCAAAAAGAGGAATTTTATTTGAAATGTTGACTTAAGGCTCCGTTTCGACTCCAATATATTCATTTATCCATGAGATCTCTTGGGGAAAATTATCAAACGAGTTGAACACGAGGTTAATACATTTCGGAGAAATTACTGAAATCTCCAATTCACCAAAGGGGTACCCCTATATGAAATCTTCGATTTCTCTAATATGGATTCGAGTAATATTTTGATCGTGAATAACAAAGAATATGCGAGGGTCATGGGCACAGAAGTCGTAGCCCTATGTCTTAGGGTTCTATGTATAAAATTGCGTGCAAATCCGAGGTGTGTAGAGGGTGATACAGTCAAAATACAGAAGGATGTACTAATATGAGGAAAAAACTTGCGAAAATTGCCATCAAAAAGAGGAATTTTATTTGAAATGTTGACTTAAGGCTCCGTTTCGACTCCAATATATTCATTTACCCATGAGATCTCTTGGGGAAAATTATCAAACGAGTTGAACACGACGTTAATACATTTCGGAGAAATTACTGAAATCTCCAATTCACCAAAGGGGTACCCCTTTATGAAATCTTCGATTTCTCTAATATGGATTCGAGCAATATTTTGATCGTGAATAACAAAGAATTTGCGAGGGTCATGGGCACAGAAGTTGTAGCCCTATGTCTTAGGGTTCTATGTATAAAATTGCGTGCAAATCCGAGGTGTGTAGAGGGTGATACAGTCAAAATACAGAAGGATGTACTAATATGAGGAAAAAACTTGCGAAAATTGCCATCAAAAAGAGGAATTTTATTTGAAATGTTGACTTAAGGCTCCGTTTCGACTCCAATATATTCATTTACCCATGAGATCTCTTGGGGAAAATTATCAAACGAGTTGAACACGAGGTTAATACATTTCGGAGAAATTACTGAAATCTCCAATTCACCAAAGGGGTACCCCTTTATGAAATCTTCGATTTCTCTAATATGGATTCAGGCAATATTTTGATCGTGAATAACAAAGAATATGCGAGGGTCATGGGCACAGAAGTCGTAGCCCTATGTCTTAGGGTTCTATGTATAAAATTGCGTGCAAATCCGAGGTGTGTAGAGGGTGATACAGTCAAAATACAGAAGGATGTACTAATATGAGGAAAAAACTTGCGAAAATTGCCATCAAAAAGAGGAATTTTATTTGAAATGTTGACTTAAGGCTCCGTTTCGACTCCAATATATTCATTTATCCATGAGATCTCTTGGGGAAAATTATCAAACGAGTTGAACACGAGGTTAATACATTTCGGAGAAATTACTGAAATCTCCAATTCACCAAAGGGGTACCCCTATATGAAATCTTCGATTTCTCTAATATGGATTCGAGTAATATTTTGATCGTGAATAACAAAGAATATGCGAGGGTCATGGGCACAGAAGTCGTAGCCCTATGTCTTAGGGTTCTATGTATAAAATTGCGTGCAAATCCGAGGTGTGTAGAGGGTGATACAGTCAAAATACAGAAGGATGTACTAATATGAGGAAAAAACTTGCGAAAATTGCCATCAAAAAGAGGAATTTTATTTGAAATGTTGACTTAAGGCTCCGTTTCGACTCCAATATATTCATTTACCCATGAGATCTCTTGGGGAAAATTATCAAACGAGTTGAACACGACGTTAATACATTTCGGAGAAATTACTGAAATCTCCAATTCACCAAAGGGGTACCCCTTTATGAAATCTTCGATTTCTCTAATATGGATTCGAGCAATATTTTGATCGTGAATAACAAAGAATTTGCGAGGGTCATGGGCACAGAAGTTGTAGCCCTATGTCTTAGGGTTCTATGTATAAAATTGCGTGCAAATCCGAGGTGTGTAGAGGGTGATACAGTCAAAATACAGAAGGATGTACTAATATGAGGAAAAAACTTGCGAAAATTGCCATCAAAAAGAGGAATTTTATTTGAAATGTTGACTTAAGGCTCCGTTTCGACTCCAATATATTCATTTACCCATGAGATCTCTTGGGGAAAATTATCAAACGAGTTGAACACGAGGTTAATACATTTCGGAGAAATTACTGAAATCTCCAATTCACCAAAGGGGTACCCCTTTATGAAATCTTCGATTTCTCTAATATGGATTCAGGCAATATTTTGATCGTGAATAACAAAGAATATGCGAGGGTCATGGGCACAGAAGTCGTAGCCCTATGTCTTAGGGTTCTATGTATAAAATTGCGTGCAAATCCGAGGTGTGTAGAGGGTGATACAGTCAAAATACAGAAGGATGTACTAATATGAGGAAAAAACTTGCGAAAATTGCCATCAAAAAGAGGAATTTTATTTGAAATGTTGACTTAAGGCTCCGTTTCGACTCCAATATATTCATTTATCCATGAGATCTCTTGGGGAAAATTATCAAATGAGTTGAACACGAGGTTAATACATTTCGAAGAAATTACTGAAATCTCCAATTCACCAAAGGGGTACCCCTATATGAAATCTTCGATTTCTCTAATATGGATTCGAGTAATATTTTGATCGTGAATAACAAAGAATATGCGAGGGTCATGGGCACAGAAGTCGTAGCCCTATGTCTTAGGGTTCTATGTATAAAATTGCGTGCAAATCCGAGGTGTGTAGAGGGTGATACAGTCAAAATACAGAAGGATGTACTAATATGAGGAAAAAACTTGCGAAAATTGCCATCAAAAAGAGGAATTTTATTTGAAATGTTGACTTAAGGCTCCGTTTCGACTCCAATATATTCATTTACCCATGAGATCTCTTGGGGAAAATTATCAAACGAGTTGAACACGACGTTAATACATTTCGGAGAAATTACTGAAATCTCCAATTCACCAAAGGGGTACCCCTTTATGAAATCTTCGATTTCTCTAATATGGATTCGAGCAATATTTTGATCGTGAATAACAAAGAATTTGCGAGGGTCATGGGCACAGAAGTCGTAGCCCTATGTCTTAGGGTTCTATGTATAAAATTGCGTGCAAATCCGAGGTGTGTAGAGGGTGATACAGTCAAAATACAGAAGGATGTACTAATATGAGGAAAAAACTTGCGAAAATTGCCATCAAAAAGAGGAATTTTATTTGAAATGTTGACTTAAGGCTCCGTTTCGACTCCAATATATTCATTTACCCATGAGATCTCTTGGGGAAAATTATCAAACGAGTTGAACACGACGTTAATACATTTCGGAGAAATTACTGAAATCTCCAATTCACCAAAGGGGTACCCCTTTATGAAATCTACGATTTCTCTAATATGGATTCGAGCAATATTTTGATCGTGAATAACAAAGAATTTGCGAGGGTCATGGGCACAGAAGTCGTAGCCCTATGTCTTAGGGTTCTATGTATAAAATTGCGTGCAAATCCGAGGTGTGTAGAGGGTGATACAGTCAAAATACAGAAGGATGTACTAATATGAGGAAAAAACTTGCGAAAATTGCCATCAAAAAGAGGAATTTTATTTGAAATGTTGACTTAAGGCTCCGTTTCGACTCCAATATATTCATTTACCCATGAGATCTCTTGGGGAAAATTATCAAACGAGTTGAACACGAGGTTAATACATTTCGGAGAAATTACTGAAATCACCAATTCACCAAAGGGGTACTCCTTTCAGAAATCTTCGATTTCTCTAATATGGATTGGAGCATTGTTTTGATCGTGAATACTAAAGAATATGCGAGGGTCATGGGCACAGAAGTCGTAGCCCTATGTCTTAGGGTTCTATGTATAAAATTGCGTGCAAATCCGAGGTGTGTAGAGGGTGATACAGTCAAAATACAGAAGGATGTACTAATATGAGGAAAAAACTTGCGAAAATTGCCATCAAAAAGAGGAATTTTATTTGAAATGTTGACTTAAGGCTCCGTTTCGACTCCAATATATTCATTTACCCATGAGATCTCTTGGGGAAAATTATCAAACGAGTTGAACACGAGGTTAATACATTTCGGAGAAATTACTGAAATCACCAATTCACCAAAGGGGTACTCCTTTCAGAAATCTTCGATTTCTCTAATATGGATTGGAGCATTGTTTTGATCGTGAATACTAAAGAATATGCGAGGGTCATGGGCACAGAAGTCGTAGCCCTATGTCTTAGGGTTCTATGTATAAAATTGCGTGCATATCCGAGGTGTGTAGAGGGTGATACAGTCAAAATACAGAAGGATGTACTAATATGAGGAAAAAACTTGCGAAAATTGCCATCAAAAAGAGGAATTTTATTTGAAATGTTGACTTAAGGCTCCGTTTCGACTCCAATATATTCATTTACCCATGAGATCTCTTGGGGAAAATTATCAAACGAGTTGAACACGAGGTTAATACATTTCGGAGAAATTACTGAAATCACCAATTCACCAAAGGGGTACTCCTTTCAGAAATCTTCGATTTCTCTAATATGGATTGGAGCATTGTTTTGATCGTGAATACTAAAGAATATGCGAGGGTCATGGGCACAGAAGTCGTAGCCCTATGTCTTAGGGTTCTATGTATAAAATTGCGTGCAAATCCGAGGTGTGTAGAGGGTGATACAGTCAAAATACAGAAGGATGTACTAATATGAGGAAAAAACTTGCGAAAATTGCCATCAAAAAGAGGAATTTTATTTGAAATGTTGACTTAAGGCTCCGTTTCGACTCCAATATATTCATTTACCCATGAGATCTCTTGGGGAAAATTATCAAACGAGTTGAACACGAGGTTAATACATTTCGGAGAAATTACTGAAATCACCAATTCACCAAAGGGGTACTCCTTTCAGAAATCTTCGATTTCTCTAATATGGATTGGAGCATTGTTTTGATCGTGAATACTAAAGAATATGCGAGGGTCATGGGCACAGAAGTCGTAGCCCTATGTCTTAGGGTTCTATGTATAAAATTGCGTGCAAATCCGAGGTGTGTAGAGGGTGATACAGTCAAAATACAGAAGGATGTACTAATATGAGGAAAAAACTTGCGAAAATTGCCATCAAAAAGAGGAATTTTATTTGAAATGTTGACTTAAGGCTCCGTTTCGACTCCAATATATTCATTTACCCATGAGATCTCTTGGGGAAAATTATCAAACGAGTTGAACACGAGGTTAATACATTTCGGAGAAATTACTGAAATCACCAATTCACCAAAGGGGTACTCCTTTCAGAAATCTTCGATTTCTCTAATATGGATTGGAGCATTGTTTTGATCGTGAATACTAAAGAATATGCGAGGGTCATGGGCACAGAAGTCGTAGCCCTATGTCTTAGGGTTCTATGTATAAAATTGCGTGCAAATCCGAGGTGTGTAGAGGGTGATACAGTCAAAATACAGAAGGATGTACTAATATGAGGAAAAAACTTGCGAAAATTGCCATCAAAAAGAGGAATTTTATTTGAAATGTTGACTTAAGGCTCCGTTTCGACTCCAATATATTCATTTACCCATGAGATCTCTTGGGGAAAATTATCAAACGAGTTGAACACGAGGTTAATACATTTCGGAGAAATTACTGAAATCACCAATTCACCAAAGGGGTACTCCTTTCAGAAATCTTCGATTTCTCTAATATGGATTGGAGCATTGTTTTGATCGTGAATACTAAAGAATATGCGAGGGTCATGGGCACGGAAGTCGTAGCCCTATGTCTTAGGGTTTTATGTATAAAATTGCGTGCAAATCCGAGGTGTGTAGAGGGTGATACAGCCAAAATACAGAAGGATGTACTAATATGAGGAAAAAACTTGCGAAAATTGCCATCAAAAAGAGGAATTTTATTTGAAATGTTGACTTAAGGCTCCGTTTCGACTCCAATATATTCATTTATCCATGAGATCTCTTGGGGAAAATTATCAAACGAGTTGAACACGAGGTTAATACATTTCGGAGAAATTACTGAAATCTCCAATTCACCAAAGGGGTACCCCTATATGAAATCTTCGATTTCTCTAATATGGATTCGAGTAATATTTTGATCATGAATAACAAAGAATATGCGAGGGTCATGGGCACAGAAGTCGTAGCCCTATGTCTTAGGGTTCTATGTATAAAATTGCGTGCAAATCCGAGGTGTGTAGAGGGTGATACAGTCAAAATATAGAAGGATGTACTAATATGAGGAAAAAACTTGCGAAAATTGCCATCAAAAAGAGGAATTTTATTTGAAATGTTGACTTAAGGCTCCGTTTCGACTCCAATATATTCATTTACCCATGAGATCTCTTGGGGAAAATTATCAAACGAGTTGAACACGACGTTAATACATTTCGGAGAAATTACTGAAATCTCCAATTCACCAAAGGGGTACCCCTTTATGAAATCTTCGATTTCTCTAATATGGATTCGAGCAATATTTTGATCGTGAATAACAAAGAATTTGCGAGGGTCATGGGCACAGAAGTTGTAGCCCTATGTCTTAGGGTTCTATGTATAAAATTGCGTGCAAATCCGAGGTGTGTAGAGGGTGATACAGTCAAAATACAGAAGGATGTACTAATATGAGGAAAAAACTTGCGAAAATTGCCATCAAAAAGAGGAATTTTATTTGAAATGTTGACTTAAGGCTCCGTTTCGACTCCAATATATTCATTTACCCATGAGATCTCTTGGGGAAAATTATCAAACGAGTTGAACACGAGGTTAATACATTTCGGAGAAATTACTGAAATCTCCAATTCACCAAAGGGGTACCCCTTTATGAAATCTTCGATTTCTCTAATATGGATTCAGGCAATATTTTGATCGTGAATAACAAAGAATATGCGAGGGTCATGGGCACAGAAGTCGTAGCCCTATGTCTTAGGGTTCTATGTATAAAATTGCGTGCAAATCCGAGGTGTGTAGAGGGTGATACAGTCAAAATACAGAAGGATGTACTAATATGAGGAAAAAACTTGCGAAAATTGCCATCAAAAAGAGGAATTTTATTTGAAATGTTGACTTAAGGCTCCGTTTCGACTCCAATATATTCATTTATCCATGAGATCTCTTGGGGAAAATTATCAAATGAGTTGAACACGAGGTTAATACATTTCGAAGAAATTACTGAAATCTCCAATTCACCAAAGGGGTACCCCTATATGAAATCTTCGATTTCTCTAATATGGATTCGAGTAATATTTTGATCGTGAATAACAAAGAATATGCGAGGGTCATGGGCACAGAAGTCGTAGCCCTATGTCTTAGGGTTCTATGTATAAAATTGCGTGCAAATCCGAGGTGTGTAGAGGGTGATACAGTCAAAATACAGAAGGATGTACTAATATGAGGAAAAAACTTGCGAAAATTGCCATCAAAAAGAGGAATTTTATTTGAAATGTTGACTTAAGGCTCCGTTTCGACTCCAATATATTCATTTACCCATGAGATCTCTTGGGGAAAATTATCAAACGAGTTGAACACGAGGTTAATACATTTCGGAGAAATTACTGAAATCACCAATTCACCAAAGGGGTACTCCTTTCAGAAATCTTCGATTTCTCTAATATGGATTGGAGCATTGTTTTGATCGTGAATACTAAAGAATATGCGAGGGTCATGGGCACGGAAGTCGTAGCCCTATGTCTTAGGGTTTTATGTATAAAATTGCGTGCAAATCCGAGGTGTGTAGAGGGTGATACAGCCAAAATACAGAAGGATGTACTAATATGAGGAAAAAACTTGCGAAAATTGCCATCAAAAAGAGGAATTTTATTTGAAATGTTGACTTAAGGCTCCGTTTCGACTCCAATATATTCATTTATCCATGAGATCTCTTGGGGAAAATTATCAAACGAGTTGAACACGAGGTTAATACATTTCGGAGAAATTACTGAAATCTCCAATTCACCAAAGGGGTACCCCTATATGAAATCTTCGATTTCTCTAATATGGATTCGAGTAATATTTTGATCATGAATAACAAAGAATATGCGAGGGTCATGGGCACAGAAGTCGTAGCCCTATGTCTTAGGGTTCTATGTATAAAATTGCGTGCAAATCCGAGGTGTGTAGAGGGTGATACAGTCAAAATATAGAAGGATGTACTAATATGAGGAAAAAACTTGCGAAAATTGCCATCAAAAAGAGGAATTTTATTTGAAATGTTGACTTAAGGCTCCGTTTCGACTCCAATATATTCATTTACCCATGAGATCTCTTGGGGAAAATTATCAAACGAGTTGAACACGACGTTAATACATTTCGGAGAAATTACTGAAATCTCCAATTCACCAAAGGGGTACCCCTTTATGAAATCTTCGATTTCTCTAATATGGATTCGAGCAATATTTTGATCGTGAATAACAAAGAATTTGCGAGGGTCATGGGCACAGAAGTTGTAGCCCTATGTCTTAGGGTTCTATGTATAAAATTGCGT
This sequence comes from Humulus lupulus, assembly GCF_963169125.1. Classification (NCBI taxonomy): domain Eukaryota; kingdom Viridiplantae; phylum Streptophyta; class Magnoliopsida; order Rosales; family Cannabaceae; genus Humulus; species Humulus lupulus. The sequence goes on along the minus strand of NC_084794.1, from coordinate 297,506,461 downwards.
GCAAATCCGAGGTGTGTAGAGGGTGATACAGTCAAAATACAGAAGGATGTACTAATATGAGGAAAAAACTTGCGAAAATTGCCATCAAAAAGAGGAATTTTATTTGAAATGTTGACTTAAGGCTCCGTTTCGACTCCAATATATTCATTTACCCATGAGATCTCTTGGGGAAAATTATCAAACGAGTTGAACACGAGGTTAATACATTTCGGAGAAATTACTGAAATCTCCAATTCACCAAAGGGGTACCCCTTTATGAAATCTTCGATTTCTCTAATATGGATTCAGGCAATATTTTGATCGTGAATAACAAAGAATATGCGAGGGTCATGGGCACAGAAGTCGTAGCCCTATGTCTTAGGGTTCTATGTATAAAATTGCGTGCAAATCCGAGGTGTGTAGAGGGTGATACAGTCAAAATACAGAAGGATGTACTAATATGAGGAAAAAACTTGCGAAAATTGCCATCAAAAAGAGGAATTTTATTTGAAATGTTGACTTAAGGCTCCGTTTCGACTCCAATATATTCATTTATCCATGAGATCTCTTGGGGAAAATTATCAAATGAGTTGAACACGAGGTTAATACATTTCGAAGAAATTACTGAAATCTCCAATTCACCAAAGGGGTACCCCTATATGAAATCTTCGATTTCTCTAATATGGATTCGAGTAATATTTTGATCGTGAATAACAAAGAATATGCGAGGGTCATGGGCACAGAAGTCGTAGCCCTATGTCTTAGGGTTCTATGTATAAAATTGCGTGCAAATCCGAGGTGTGTAGAGGGTGATACAGTCAAAATACAGAAGGATGTACTAATATGAGGAAAAAACTTGCGAAAATTGCCATCAAAAAGAGGAATTTTATTTGAAATGTTGACTTAAGGCTCCGTTTCGACTCCAATATATTCATTTACCCATGAGATCTCTTGGGGAAAATTATCAAACGAGTTGAACACGACGTTAATACATTTCGGAGAAATTACTGAAATCTCCAATTCACCAAAGGGGTACCCCTTTATGAAATCTTCGATTTCTCTAATATGGATTCGAGCAATATTTTGATCGTGAATAACAAAGAATTTGCGAGGGTCATGGGCACAGAAGTCGTAGCCCTATGTCTTAGGGTTCTATGTATAAAATTGCGTGCAAATCCGAGGTGTGTAGAGGGTGATACAGTCAAAATACAGAAGGATGTACTAATATGAGGAAAAAACTTGCGAAAATTGCCATCAAAAAGAGGAATTTTATTTGAAATGTTGACTTAAGGCTCCGTTTCGACTCCAATATATTCATTTACCCATGAGATCTCTTGGGGAAAATTATCAAACGAGTTGAACACGACGTTAATACATTTCGGAGAAATTACTGAAATCTCCAATTCACCAAAGGGGTACCCCTTTATGAAATCTTCGATTTCTCTAATATGGATTCGAGCAATATTTTGATCGTGAATAACAAAGAATTTCCGAGGGTCATGGGCACAGAAGTTGTAGCCCTATGTCTTAGGGTTCTATGTATAAAATTGCGTGCAAATCCGAGGTGTGTAGAGGGTGATACAGTCAAAATACAGAAGGATGTACTAATATGAGGAAAAAACTTGCGAAAATTGCCATCAAAAAGAGGAATTTTATTTGAAATGTTGACTTAAGGCTCCGTTTCGACTCCAATATATTCATTTACCCATGAGATCTCTTGGGGAAAATTATCAAACGAGTTGAACACGAGGTTAATACATTTCGGAGAAATTACTGAAATCACCAATTCACCAAAGGGGTACTCCTTTCAGAAATCTTCGATTTCTCTAATATGGATTGGAGCATTGTTTTGATCGTGAATACTAAAGAATATGCGAGGGTCATGGGCACAGAAGTCGTAGCCCTATGTCTTAGGGTTCTATGTATAAAATTGCGTGCATATCCGAGGTGTGTAGAGGGTGATACAGTCAAAATACAGAAGTATGTACTAATATGAGGAAAAAACATGCGAAAATTGCCATCAAAAAGAGGAATTTTATTTGAAATGTTTACTTAAGGCTCCGTTTCGACTCCAATATATTCATTTACCCATGAGATCTCTTGGGGAAAATTATCAAACGAGTTGAACACGACGTTAATACATTTCGGAGAAATTACTGAAATCTCCAATTCACCAAAGGGGTACCCCTTTATGAAATCTACGATTTCTCTAATATGGATTCGAGCAATATTTTTATCGTGAATAACAAAGAATTTGCGAGGGTCATGGGCACAGAAGTCGTAGCCCTATGTCTTAGGGTTCTATGTATAAAATTGCGTGCAAATCCGAGGTGTGTAGAGGGTGATACAGTCAAAATACAGAAGGATGTACTAATATGAGGAAAAAACTTGCGAAAATTGCCATCAAAAAGAGGAATTTTATTTGAAATGTTGACTTAAGGCTCCGTTTCGACTCCAATATATTCATTTACCCATGAGATCTCTTGGGGAAAATTATCAAACGAGTTGAACACGAGGTTAATACATTTCGGAGAAATTACTGAAATCACCAATTCACCAAAGGGGTACTCCTTTCAGAAATCTTCGATTTCTCTAATATGGATTGGAGCATTGTTTTGATCGTGAATACTAAAGAATATGCGAGGGTCATGGGCACAGAAGTCGTAGCCCTATGTCTTAGGGTTCTATGTATAAAATTGCGTGCAAATCCGAGGTGTGTAGAGGGTGATACAGTCAAAATACAGAAGGATGTACTAATATGAGGAAAAAACTTGCGAAAATTGCCATCAAAAAGAGGAATTTTATTTGAAATGTTGACTTAAGGCTCCGTTTCGACTCCAATATATTCATTTACCCATGAGATCTCTTGGGGAAAATTATCAAACGAGTTGAACACGAGGTTAATACATTTCGGAGAAATTACTGAAATCACCAATTCACCAAAGGGGTACTCCTTTCAGAAATCTTCGATTTCTCTAATATGGATTGGAGCATTGTTTTGATCGTGAATACTAAAGAATATGCGAGGGTCATGGGCACAGAAGTCGTAGCCCTATGTCTTAGGGTTCTATGTATAAAATTGCGTGCATATCCGAGGTGTGTAGAGGGTGATACAGTCAAAATACAGAAGGATGTACTAATATGAGGAAAAAACTTGCGAAAATTGCCATCAAAAAGAGGAATTTTATTTGAAATGTTGACTTAAGGCTCCGTTTCGACTCCAATATATTCATTTACCCATGAGATCTCTTGGGGAAAATTATCAAACGAGTTGAACACGAGGTTAATACATTTCAGAGAAATTACTGAAATCACCAATTCACCAAAGGGGTACTCCTTTCAGAAATCTTCGATTTCTCTAATATGGATTGGAGCATTGTTTTGATCGTGAATACTAAAGAATATGCGAGGGTCATGGGCACAGAAGTCGTAGCCCTATGTCTTAGGGTTCTATGTATAAAGTTGGGTGCAAATCCGAGGTGTGTAGAGGGTGATACAGTCAAAATACAGAAGGATGTACTAATATGAGGAAAAAACTTGCGAAAATTGCCATCAAAAAGAGGAATTTTATTTGAAATGTTGACTTAAGGCTCCGTTTCGACTCCAATATATTCATTTACCCATGAGATCTCTTGGGGAAAATTATCAAACGAGTTGAACACGAGGTTAATACATTTCGGAGAAATTACTGAAATCACCAATTCACCAAAGGGGTACCCCTTTATGAAATCTTCGATTTCTCTAATATGGATTCGAGCAATATTTTGATCGTGAATAACAAAGAATTTGCGAGGGTCATGGGCACAGAAGTCGTAGCCCTATGTCTTAGGGTTCTATGTATAAAATTGCGTGCAAATCCGAGGTGTGTAGAGGGTGATACAGTCAAAATACAGAAGGATGTACTAATATGAGGAAAAAACTTGCGAAAATTGCCATCAAAAAGAGGAATTTTATTTGAAATGTTGACTTAAGGCTCCGTTTCGACTCCAATATATTCATTTACCCATGAGATCTCTTGGGGAAAATTATCAAACGAGTTGAACACGAGGTTAATACATTTCGGAGAAATTACTGAAATCTCCAATTCACCAAAGGGGTACCCCTTTATGAAATCTTCGATTTCTCTAATATGGATTCAGGCAATATTTTGATCGTGAATAACAAAGAATATGCGAGGGTCATGGGCACAGAAGTCGTAGCCCTATGTCTTAGGGTTCTATGTATAAAATTGCGTGCAAATCCGAGGTGTGTAGAGGGTGATACAGTCAAAATACAGAAGGATGTACTAATATGAGGAAAAAACTTGCGAAAATTGCCATCAAAAAGAGGAATTTTATTTGAAATGTTGACTTAAGGCTCCGTTTCGACTCCAATATATTCATTTATCCATGAGATCTCTTGGGGAAAATTATCAAATGAGTTGAACACGAGGTTAATACATTTCGAAGAAATTACTGAAATCTCCAATTCACCAAAGGGGTACCCCTATATGAAATCTTCGATTTCTCTAATATGGATTCGAGTAATATTTTGATCGTGAATAACAAAGAATATGCGAGGGTCATGGGCACAGAAGTCGTAGCCCTATGTCTTAGGGTTCTATGTATAAAATTGCGTGCAAATCCGAGGTGTGTAGAGGGTGATACAGTCAAAATACAGAAGGATGTACTAATATGAGGAAAAAACTTGCGAAAATTGCCATCAAAAAGAGGAATTTTATTTGAAATGTTGACTTAAGGCTCCGTTTCGACTCCAATATATTCATTTACCCATGAGATCTCTTGGGGAAAATTATCAAACGAGTTGAACACGACGTTAATACATTTCGGAGAAATTACTGAAATCTCCAATTCACCAAAGGGGTACCCCTTTATGAAATCTTCGATTTCTCTAATATGGATTCGAGCAATATTTTGATCGTGAATAACAAAGAATTTGCGAGGGTCATGGGCACAGAAGTCGTAGCCCTATGTCTTAGGGTTCTATGTATAAAATTGCGTGCAAATCCGAGGTGTGTAGAGGGTGATACAGTCAAAATACAGAAGGATGTACTAATATGAGGAAAAAACTTGCGAAAATTGCCATCAAAAAGAGGAATTTTATTTGAAATGTTGACTTAAGGCTCCGTTTCGACTCCAATATATTCATTTACCCATGAGATCTCTTGGGGAAAATTATCAAACGAGTTGAACACGACGTTAATACATTTCGGAGAAATTACTGAAATCTCCAATTCACCAAAGGGGTACCCCTTTATGAAATCTTCGATTTCTCTAATATGGATTCGAGCAATATTTTGATCGTGAATAACAAAGAATTTCTGAGGGTCATGGGCACAGAAGTTGTAGCCCTATGTCTTAGGGTTCTATGTATAAAATTGCGTGCAAATCCGAGGTGTGTAGAGGGTGATACAGTCAAAATACAGAAGGATGTACTAATATGAGGAAAAAACTTGCGAAAATTGCCATCAAAAAGAGGAATTTTATTTGAAATGTTGACTTAAGGCTCCGTTTCGACTCCAATATATTCATTTACCCATGAGATCTCTTGGGGAAAATTATCAAACGAGTTGAACACGAGGTTAATACATTTCGGAGAAATTACTGAAATCACCAATTCACCAAAGGGGTACTCCTTTCAGAAATCTTCGATTTCTCTAATATGGATTGGAGCATTGTTTTGATCGTGAATACTAAAGAATATGCGAGGGTCATGGGCACAGAAGTCGTAGCCCTATGTCTTAGGGTTCTATGTATAAAATTGCGTGCATATCCGAGGTGTGTAGAGGGTGATACAGTCAAAATACAGAAGTATGTACTAATATGAGGAAAAAACATGCGAAAATTGCCATCAAAAAGAGGAATTTTATTTGAAATGTTTACTTAAGGCTCCGTTTCGACTCCAATATATTCATTTACCCATGAGATCTCTTGGGGAAAATTATCAAACGAGTTGAACACGACGTTAATACATTTCGGAGAAATTACTGAAATCTCCAATTCACCAAAGGGGTACCCCTTTATGAAATCTACGATTTCTCTAATATGGATTCGAGCAATATTTTGATCGTGAATAACAAAGAATTTGCGAGGGTCATGGGCACAGAAGTCGTAGCCCTATGTCTTAGGGTTCTATGTATAAAATTGCGTGCAAATCCGAGGTGTGTAGAGGGTGATACAGTCAAAATACAGAAGGATGTACTAATATGAGGAAAAAACTTGCGAAAATTGCCATCAAAAAGAGGAATTTTATTTGAAATGTTGACTTAAGGCTCCGTTTCGACTCCAATATATTCATTTACCCATGAGATCTCTTGGGGAAAATTATCAAACGAGTTGAACACGAGGTTAATACATTTCGGAGAAATTACTGAAATCACCAATTCACCAAAGGGGTACTCCTTTCAGAAATCTTCGATTTCTCTAATATGGATTGGAGCATTGTTTTGATCGTGAATACTAAAGAATATGCGAGGGTCATGGGCACAGAAGTCGTAGCCCTATGTCTTAGGGTTCTATGTATAAAATTGCGTGCAAATCCGAGGTGTGTAGAGGGTGATACAGTCAAAATACAGAAGGATGTACTAATATGAGGAAAAAACTTGCGAAAATTGCCATCAAAAAGAGGAATTTTATTTGAAATGTTGACTTAAGGCTCCGTTTCGACTCCAATATATTCATTTACCCATGAGATCTCTTGGGGAAAATTATCAAACGAGTTGAACACGAGGTTAATACATTTCGGAGAAATTACTGAAATCACCAATTCACCAAAGGGGTACTCCTTTCAGAAATCTTCGATTTCTCTAATATGGATTGGAGCATTGTTTTGATCGTGAATACTAAAGAATATGCGAGGGTCATGGGCACAGAAGTCGTAGCCCTATGTCTTAGGGTTCTATGTATAAAATTGCGTGCATATCCGAGGTGTGTAGAGGGTGATACAGTCAAAATACAGAAGGATGTACTAATATGAGGAAAAAACTTGCGAAAATTGCCATCAAAAAGAGGAATTTTATTTGAAATGTTGACTTAAGGCTCCGTTTCGACTCCAATATATTCATTTACCCATGAGATCTCTTGGGGAAAATTATCAAACGAGTTGAACACGAGGTTAATACATTTCAGAGAAATTACTGAAATCACCAATTCACCAAAGGGGTACTCCTTTCAGAAATCTTCGATTTCTCTAATATGGATTGGAGCATTGTTTTGATCGTGAATACTAAAGAATATGCGAGGGTCATGGGCACAGAAGTCGTAGCCCTATGTCTTAGGGTTCTATGTATAAAGTTGGGTGCAAATCCGAGGTGTGTAGAGGGTGATACAGTCAAAATACAGAAGGATGTACTAATATGAGGAAAAAACTTGCGAAAATTGCCATCAAAAAGAGGAATTTTATTTGAAATGTTGACTTAAGGCTCCGTTTCGACTCCAATATATTCATTTACCCATGAGATCTCTTGGGGAAAATTATCAAACGAGTTGAACACGAGGTTAATACATTTCGGAGAAATTACTGAAATCACCAATTCACCAAAGGGGTACCCCTTTATGAAATCTTCGATTTCTCTAATATGGATTCGAGCAATATTTTGATCGTGAATAACAAAGAATTTGCGAGGGTCATGGGCACAGAAGTCGTAGCCCTATGTCTTAGGGTTCTATGTATAAAATTGCGTGCAAATCCGAGGTGTGTAGAGGGTGATACAGTCAAAATACAGAAGGATGTACTAATATGAGGAAAAAACTTGCGAAAATTGCCATCAAAAAGAGGAATTTTATTTGAAATGTTGACTTAAGGCTCCGTTTCGACTCCAATATATTCATTTACCCATGAGATCTCTTGGGGAAAATTATCAAACGAGTTGAACACGACGTTAATACATTTCGGAGAAATTACTGAAATCTCCAATTCACCAAAGGGGTACCCCTTTATGAAATCTTCGATTTCTCTAATATGGATTCGAGCAATATTTTGATCGTGAATAACAAAGAATTTGCGAGGGTCATGGGCACAGAAGTTGTAGCCCTATGTCTTAGGGTTCTATGTATAAAATTGCGTGCAAATCCGAGGTGTGTAGAGGGTGATACAGTCAAAATACAGAAGGATGTACTAATATGAGGAAAAAACTTGCGAAAATTGCCATCAAAAAGAGGAATTTTATTTGAAATGTTGACTTAAGGCTCCGTTTCGACTCCAATATATTCATTTACCCATGAGATCTCTTGGGGAAAATTATCAAACGAGTTGAACACGAGGTTAATACATTTCGGAGAAATTACTGAAATCTCCAATTCACCAAAGGGGTACCCCTTTATGAAATCTTCGATTTCTCTAATATGGATTCAGGCAATATTTTGATCGTGAATAACAAAGAATATGCGAGGGTCATGGGCACAGAAGTCGTAGCCCTATGTCTTAGGGTTCTATGTATAAAATTGCGTGCAAATCCGAGGTGTGTAGAGGGTGATACAGTCAAAATACAGAAGGATGTACTAATATGAGGAAAAAACTTGCGAAAATTGCCATCAAAAAGAGGAATTTTATTTGAAATGTTGACTTAAGGCTCCGTTTCGACTCCAATATATTCATTTATCCATGAGATCTCTTGGGGAAAATTATCAAATGAGTTGAACACGAGGTTAATACATTTCGAAGAAATTACTGAAATCTCCAATTCACCAAAGGGGTACCCCTATATGAAATCTTCGATTTCTCTAATATGGATTCGAGTAATATTTTGATCGTGAATAACAAAGAATATGCGAGGGTCATGGGCACAGAAGTCGTAGCCCTATGTCTTAGGGTTCTATGTATAAAATTGCGTGCAAATCCGAGGTGTGTAGAGGGTGATACAGTCAAAATACAGAAGGATGTACTAATATGAGGAAAAAACTTGCGAAAATTGCCATCAAAAAGAGGAATTTTATTTGAAATGTTGACTTAAGGCTCCGTTTCGACTCCAATATATTCATTTACCCATGAGATCTCTTGGGGAAAATTATCAAACGAGTTGAACACGACGTTAATACATTTCGGAGAAATTACTGAAATCTCCAATTCACCAAAGGGGTACCCCTTTATGAAATCTTCGATTTCTCTAATATGGATTCGAGCAATATTTTGATCGTGAATAACAAAGAATTTGCGAGGGTCATAGGCACAGAAGTTGTAGCCCTATGTCTTAGGGTTCTATGTATAAAATTGCGTGCAAATCCGAGGTGTGTAGAGGGTGATACAGTCAAAATACAGAAGGATGTACTAATATGAGGAAAAAACTTGCGAAAATTGCCATCAAAAAGAGGAATTTTATTTGAAATGTTGACTTAAGGCTCCGTTTCGACTCCAATATATTCATTTACCCATGAGATCTCTTGGGGAAAATTATCAAACGAGTTGAACACGAGGTTAATACATTTCGGAGAAATTACTGAAATCTCCAATTCACCAAAGGGGTACCCCTTTATGAAATCTTCGATTTCTCTAATATGGATTCAGGCAATATTTTGATCGTGAATAACAAAGAATATGCGAGGGTCATGGGCACAGAAGTCGTAGCCCTATGTCTTAGGGTTCTATGTATAAAATTGCGTGCAAATCCGAGGTGTGTAGAGGGTGATACAGTCAAAATACAGAAGGATGTACTAATATGAGGAAAAAACTTGCGAAAATTGCCATCAAAAAGAGGAATTTTATTTGAAATGTTGACTTAAGGCTCCGTTTCGACTCCAATATATTCATTTATCCATGAGATCTCTTGGGGAAAATTATCAAATGAGTTGAACACGAGGTTAATACATTTCGAAGAAATTACTGAAATCTCCAATTCACCAAAGGGGTACCCCTATATGAAATCTTCGATTTCTCTAATATGGATTCGAGTAATATTTTGATCGTGAATAACAAAGAATATGCGAGGGTCATGGGCACAGAAGTCGTAGCCCTATGTCTTAGGGTTCTATGTATAAAATTGCGTGCAAATCCGAGGTGTGTAGAGGGTGATACAGTCAAAATACAGAAGGATGTACTAATATGAGGAAAAAACTTGCGAAAATTGCCATCAAAAAGAGGAATTTTATTTGAAATGTTGACTTAAGGCTCCGTTTCGACTCCAATATATTCATTTACCCATGAGATCTCTTGGGGAAAATTATCAAACGAGTTGAACACGACGTTAATACATTTCGGAGAAATTACTGAAATCTCCAATTCACCAAAGGGGTACCCCTTTATGAAATCTTCGATTTCTCTAATATGGATTCGAGCAATATTTTGATCGTGAATAACAAAGAATTTGCGAGGGTCATGGGCACAGAAGTCGTAGCCCTATGTCTTAGGGTTCTATGTATAAAATTGCGTGCAAATCCGAGGTGTGTAGAGGGTGATACAGTCAAAATACAGAAGGATGTACTAATATGAGGAAAAAACTTGCGAAAATTGCCATCAAAAAGAGGAATTTTATTTGAAATGTTGACTTAAGGCTCCGTTTCGACTCCAATATATTCATTTACCCATGAGATCTCTTGGGGAAAATTATCAAACGAGTTGAACACGACGTTAATACATTTCGGAGAAATTACTGAAATCTCCAATTCACCAAAGGGGTACCCCTTTATGAAATCTTCGATTTCTCTAATATGGATTCGAGCAATATTTTGATCGTGAATAACAAAGAATTTGCGAGGGTCATGGGCACAGAAGTTGTAGCCCTATGTCTTAGGGTTCTATGTATAAAATTGCGTGCAAATCCGAGGTGTGTAGAGGGTGATACAGTCAAAATACAGAAGGATGTACTAATATGAGGAAAAAACTTGCGAAAATTGCCATCAAAAAGAGGAATTTTATTTGAAATGTTGACTTAAGGCTCCGTTTCGACTCCAATATATTCATTTACCCATGAGATCTCTTGGGGAAAATTATCAAACGAGTTGAACACGAGGTTAATACATTTCGGAGAAATTACTGAAATCACCAATTCACCAAAGGGGTACTCCTTTCAGAAATCTTCGATTTCTCTAATATGGATTGGAGCATTGTTTTGATCGTGAATACTAAAGAATATGCGAGGGTCATGGGCACAGAAGTCGTAGCCCTATGTCTTAGGGTTCTATGTATAAAATTGCGTGCATATCCGAGGTGTGTAGAGGGTGATACAGTCAAAATACAGAAGTATGTACTAATATGAGGAAAAAACATGCGAAAATTGCCATCAAAAAGAGGAATTTTATTTGAAATGTTTACTTAAGGCTCCGTTTCGACTCCAATATATTCATTTACCCATGAGATCTCTTGGGGAAAATTATCAAACGAGTTGAACACGACGTTAATACATTTCGGAGAAATTACTGAAATCTCCAATTCACCAAAGGGGTACCCCTTTATGAAATCTACGATTTCTCTAATATGGATTCGAGCAATATTTTGATCGTGAATAACAAAGAATTTGCGAGGGTCATGGGCACAGAAGTCGTAGCCCTATGTCTTAGGGTTCTATGTATAAAATTGCGTGCAAATCCGAGGTGTGTAGAGGGTGATACAGTCAAAATACAGAAGGATGTACTAATATGAGGAAAAAACTTGCGAAAATTGCCATCAAAAAGAGGAATTTTATTTGAAATGTTGACTTAAGGCTCCGTTTCGACTCCAATATATTCATTTACCCATGAGATCTCTTGGGGAAAATTATCAAACGAGTTGAACACGAGGTTAATACATTTCGGAGAAATTACTGAAATCACCAATTCACCAAAGGGGTACTCCTTTCAGAAATCTTCGATTTCTCTAATATGGATTGGAGCATTGTTTTGATCGTGAATACTAAAGAATATGCGAGGGTCATGGGCACAGAAGTCGTAGCCCTATGTCTTAGGGTTCTATGTATAAAATTGCGTGCAAATCCGAGGTGTGTAGAGGGTGATACAGTCAAAATACAGAAGGATGTACTAATATGAGGAAAAAACTTGCGAAAATTGCCATCAAAAAGAGGAATTTTATTTGAAATGTTGACTTAAGGCTCCGTTTCGACTCCAATATATTCATTTACCCATGAGATCTCTTGGGGAAAATTATCAAACGAGTTGAACACGAGGTTAATACATTTCGGAGAAATTACTGAAATCACCAATTCACCAAAGGGGTACTCCTTTCAGAAATCTTCGATTTCTCTAATATGGATTGGAGCATTGTTTTGATCGTGAATACTAAAGAATATGCGAGGGTCATGGGCACAGAAGTCGTAGCCCTATGTCTTAGGGTTCTATGTATAAAATTGCGTGCATATCCGAGGTGTGTAGAGGGTGATACAGTCAAAATACAGAAGGATGTACTAATATGAGGAAAAAACTTGCGAAAATTGCCATCAAAAAGAGGAATTTTATTTGAAATGTTGACTTAATGCTCCGTTTCGACTCCAATATATTCATTTACCCATGAGATCTCTTGGGGAAAATTATCAAACGAGTTGAACACGAGGTTAATACATTTCGGAGAAATTACTGAAATCACCAATTCACCAAAGGGGTACTCCTTTCAGAAATCTTCGATTTCTCTAATATGGATTGGAGCATTGTTTTGATCGTGAATACTAAAGAATATGCGAGGGTCATGGGCACAGAAGTCGTAGCCCTATGTCTTAGGGTTCTATGTATAAAATTGCGTGCATATCCGAGGTGTGTAGAGGGTGATACAGTCAAAATACAGAAGGATGTACTAATATGAGGAAAAAACTTGCGAAAATTGCCATCAAAAAGAGGAATTTTATTTGAAATGTTGACTTAAGGCTCCGTTTCGACTCCAATATATTCATTTACCCATGAGATCTCTTGGGGAAAATTATCAAACGAGTTGAACACGAGGTTAATACATTTCGGAGAAATTACTGAAATCACCAATTCACCAAAGGGGTACTCCTTTCAGAAATCTTCGATTTCTCTAATATGGATTGGAGCATTGTTTTGATCGTGAATACTAAAGAATATGCGAGGGTCATGGGCACAGAAGTCGTAGCCCTATGTCTTAGGGTTCTATGTATAAAATTGCGTGCATATCCGAGGTGTGTAGAGGGTGATACAGTCAAAATACAGAAGGATGTACTAATATGAGGAAAAAACTTGCGAAAATTGCCATCAAAAAGAGGAATTTTATTTGAAATGTTGACTTAATGCTCCGTTTCGACTCCAATATATTCATTTACCCATGAGATCTCTTGGGGAAAATTATCAAACGAGTTGAACACGAGGTTAATACATTTCGGAGAAATTACTGAAATCACCAATTCACCAAAGGGGTACTCCTTTCAGAAATCTTCGATTTCTCTAATATGGATTGGAGCATTGTTTTGATCGTGAATACTAAAGAATATGCGAGGGTCATGGGCACAGAAGTCGTAGCCCTATGTCTTAGGGTTCTATGTATAAAATTGCGTGCATATCCGAGGTGTGTAGAGGGTGATACAGTCAAAATACAGAAGGATGTACTAATATGAGGAAAAAACTTGCGAAAATTGCCATCAAAAAGAGGAATTTTATTTGAAATGTTGACTTAAGGCTCCGTTTCGACTCCAATATATTCATTTACCCATGAGATCTCTTGGGGAAAATTATCAAACGAGTTGAACACGAGGTTAATACATTTCGGAGAAATTACTGAAATCACCAATTCACCAAAGGGGTACTCCTTTCAGAAATCTTCGATTTCTCTAATATGGATTGGAGCATTGTTTTGATCGTGAATACTAAAGAATATGCGAGGGTCATGGGCACAGAAGTCGTAGCCCTATGTCTTAGGGTTCTATGTATAAAATTGCGTGCATATCCGAGGTGTGTAGAGGGTGATACAGTCAAAATACAGAAGGATGTACTAATATGAGGAAAAAACATGCGAAAATTGCCATCAAAAAGAGGAATTTTATTTGAAATGTTTACTAAAGGCTCCGTTTCGACTCCAATATATTCATTTACCCATGAGATCTCTTGGGGAAAATTATCAAACGAGTTGAACACGACGTTAATACATTTCGGAGAAATTACTGAAATCTCCAATTCACCAAAGGGGTACCCCTTTATGAAATCTACGATTTCTCTAATATGGATTCGAGCAATATTTTGATCGTGAATAACAAAGAATTTGCGAGGGTCATGGGCACAGAAGTCGTAGCCCTATGTCTTAGGGTTCTATGTATAAAATTGCGTGCAAATCCGAGGTGTGTAGAGGGTGATACAGTCAAAATACAGAAGGATGTACTAATATGAGGAAAAAACTTGCGAAAATTGCCATCAAAAAGAGGAATTTTATTTGAAATGTTGACTTAAGGCTCCGTTTCGACTCCAATATATTCATTTACCCATGAGATCTCTTGGGGAAAATTATCAAACGAGTTGAACACGAGGTTAATACATTTCGGAGAAATTACTGAAATCACCAATTCACCAAAGGGGTACTCCTTTCAGAAATCTTCGATTTCTCTAATATGGATTGGAGCATTGTTTTGATCGTGAATACTAAAGAATATGCGAGGGTCATGGGCACAGAAGTCGTAGCCCTATGTCTTAGGGTTCTATGTATAAAATTGCGTGCAAATCCGAGGTGTGTAGAGGGTGATACAGTCAAAATACAGAAGGATGTACTAATATGAGGAAAAAACTTGCGAAAATTGCCATCAAAAAGAGGAATTTTATTTGAAATGTTGACTTAAGGCTCCGTTTCGACTCCAATATATTCATTTACCCATGAGATCTCTTGGGGAAAATTATCAAACGAGTTGAACACGAGGTTAATACATTTCGGAGAAATTACTGAAATCACCAATTCACCAAAGGGGTACTCCTTTCAGAAATCTTCGATTTCTCTAATATGGATTGGAGCATTGTTTTGATCGTGAATACTAAAGAATATGCGAGGGTCATGGGCACAGAAGTCGTAGCCCTATGTCTTAGGGTTCTATGTATAAAATTGCGTGCATATCCGAGGTGTGTAGAGGGTGATACAGTCAAAATACAGAAGGATGTACTAATATGAGGAAAAAACTTGCGAAAATTGCCATCAAAAAGAGGAATTTTATTTGAAATGTTGACTTAAGGCTCCGTTTCGACTCCAATATATTCATTTACCCATGAGATCTCTTGGGGAAAATTATCAAACGAGTTGAACACGAGGTTAATACATTTCGGAGAAATTACTGAAATCACCAATTCACCAAAGGGGTACTCCTTTCAGAAATCTTCGATTTCTCTAATATGGATTGGAGCATTGTTTTGATCGTGAATACTAAAGAATATGCGAGGGTCATGGGCACAGAAGTCGTAGCCCTATGTCTTAGGGTTCTATGTATAAAATTGCGTGCATATCCGAGGTGTGTAGAGGGTGATACAGTCAAAATACAGAAGGATGTACTAATATGAGGAAAAAACTTGCGAAAATTGCCATCAAAAAGAGGAATTTTATTTGAAATGTTGACTTAAGGCTCCGTTTCGACTCCAATATATTCATTTACCCATGAGATCTCTTGGGGAAAATTATCAAACGAGTTGAACACGAGGTTAATACATTTCGGAGAAATTACTGAAATCACCAATTCACCAAAGGGGTACTCCTTTCAGAAATCTTCGATTTCTCTAATATGGATTGGAGCATTGTTTTGATCGTGAATACTAAAGAATATGCGAGGGTCATGGGCACAGAAGTCGTAGCCCTATGTCTTAGGGTTCTATGTATAAAATTGCGTGCATATCCGAGGTGTGTAGAGGGTGATACAGTCAAAATACAGAAGGATGTACTAATATGAGGAAAAAACATGCGAAAATTGCCATCAAAAAGAGGAATTTTATTTGAAATGTTTACTAAAGGCTCCGTTTCGACTCCAATATATTCATTTACCCATGAGATCTCTTGGGGAAAATTATCAAACGAGTTGAACACGACGTTAATACATTTCGGAGAAATTACTGAAATCTCCAATTCACCAAAGGGGTACCCCTTTATGAAATCTACGATTTCTCTAATATGGATTCGAGCAATATTTTGATCGTGAATAACAAAGAATTTGCGAGGGTCATGGGCACAGAAGTCGTATCCCTATGTCTTAGGGTTCTATGTATAAAATTGCGTGCAAATCCGAGGTGTGTAGAGGGTGATACAGTCAAAATACAGAAGGATGTACTAATATGAGGAAAAAACTTGCGAAAATTGCCATCAAAAAGAGGAATTTTATTTGAAATGTTGACTTAAGGCTCCGTTTCGACTCCAATATATTCATTTACCCATGAGATCTCTTGGGGAAAATTATCAAACGAGTTGAACACGAGGTTAATACATTTCGGAGAAATTACTGAAATCACCAATTCACCAAAGGGGTACTCCTTTCAGAAATCTTCGATTTCTCTAATATGGATTGGAGCATTGTTTTGATCGTGAATACTAAAGAATATGCGAGGGTCATGGGCACAGAAGTCGTAGCCCTATGTCTTAGGGTTCTATGTATAAAATTGCGTGCAAATCCGAGGTGTGTAGAGGGTGATACAGTCAAAATACAGAAGGATGTACTAATATGAGGAAAAAACTTGCGAAAATTGCCATCAAAAAGAGGAATTTTATTTGAAATGTTGACTTAAGGCTCCGTTTCGACTCCAATATATTCATTTACCCATGAGATCTCTTGGGGAAAATTATCAAACGAGTTGAACACGAGGTTAATACATTTCGGAGAAATTACTGAAATCACCAATTCACCAAAGGGGTACTCCTTTCAGAAATCTTCGATTTCTCTAATATGGATTGGAGCATTGTTTTGATCGTGAATACTAAAGAATATGCGAGGGTCATGGGCACAGAAGTCGTAGCCCTATGTCTTAGGGTTCTATGTATAAAATTGCGTGCATATCCGAGGTGTGTAGAGGGTGATACAGTCAAAATACAGAAGGATGTACTAATATGAGGAAAAAACATGCGAAAATTGCCATCAAAAAGAGGAATTTTATTTGAAATGTTTACTAAAGGCTCCGTTTCGACTCCAATATATTCATTTACCCATGAGATCTCTTGGGGAAAATTATCAAACGAGTTGAACACGACGTTAATACATTTCGGAGAAATTACTGAAATCTCCAATTCACCAAAGGGGTACCCCTTTATGAAATCTACGATTTCTCTAATATGGATTCGAGCAATATTTTGATCGTGAATAACAAAGAATTTGCGAGGGTCATGGGCACAGAAGTCGTAGCCCTATGTCTTAGGGTTCTATGTATAAAATTGCGTGCAAATCCGAGGTGTGTAGAGGGTGATACAGTCAAAATACAGAAGGATGTACTAATATGAGGAAAAAACTTGCGAAAATTGCCATCAAAAAGAGGAATTTTATTTGAAATGTTGACTTAAGGCTCCGTTTCGACTCCAATATATTCATTTACCCATGAGATCTCTTGGGGAAAATTATCAAACGAGTTGAACACGAGGTTAATACATTTCGGAGAAATTACTGAAATCACCAATTCACCAAAGGGGTACTCCTTTCAGAAATCTTCGATTTCTCTAATATGGATTGGAGCATTGTTTTGATCGTGAATACTAAAGAATATGCGAGGGTCATGGGCACAGAAGTCGTAGCCCTATGTCTTAGGGTTCTATGTATAAAATTGCGTGCAAATCCGAGGTGTGTAGAGGGTGATACAGTCAAAATACAGAAGGATGTACTAATATGAGGAAAAAACTTGCGAAAATTGCCATCAAAAAGAGGAATTTTATTTGAAATGTTGACTTAAGGCTCCGTTTCGACTCCAATATATTCATTTACCCATGAGATCTCTTGGGGAAAATTATCAAACGAGTTGAACACGAGGTTAATACATTTCGGAGAAATTACTGAAATCACCAATTCACCAAAGGGGTACTCCTTTCAGAAATCTTCGATTTCTCTAATATGGATTGGAGCATTGTTTTGATCGTGAATACTAAAGAATATGGGAGGGTCATGGGCACGGAAGTCGTAGCCCTATGTCTTAGGGTTTTATGTATAAAATTGCGTGCAAATCCGAGGTGTGTAGAGGGTGATACAGTCAAAATACAGAAGGATGTACTAATATGAGGAAAAAACTTGCGAAAATTGCCATCAAAAAGAGGAATTTTATTTGAAATGTTGACTTAAGGCTCCGTTTCGACTCCAATATATTCATTTACCCATGAGATCTCTTGGGGAAAATTATCAAACGAGTTGAACACGAGGTTAATACATTTCGGAGAAATTACTGAAATCACCAATTCACCAAAGGGGTACTCCTTTCAGAAATCTTCGATTTCTCTAATATGGATTGGAGCATTGTTTTGATCGTGAATACTAAAGAATATGCGAGGGTCATGGGCACGGAAGTCGTAGCCCTATGTCTTAGGGTTTTATGTATAAAATTGCGTGCAAATCCGAGGTGTGTAGAGGGTGATACAGTCAAAATACAGAAGGATGTACTAATATGAGGAAAAAACTTGCGAAAATTGCCATCAAAAAGAGGAATTTTATTTGAAATGTTGACTTAAGGCTCCGTTTCGACTCCAATATATTCATTTACCCATGAGATCTCTTGGGGAAAATTATCAAACGAGTTGAACACGAGGTTAATACATTTCGGAGAAATTACTGAAATCACCAATTCACCAAAGGGGTACTCCTTTCAGAAATCTTCGATTTCTCTAATATGGATTGGAGCATTGTTTTGATCGTGAATACTAAAGAATATGCGAGGGTCATGGGCACAGAAGTCGTAGCCCTATGTCTTAGGGTTCTATGTATAAAATTGCGTGCAAATCCGAGGTGTGTAGAGGGTGATACAGTCAAAATACAGAAGGATGTACTAATATGAGGAAAAAACTTGCGAAAATTGCCATCAAAAAGAGGAATTTTATTTGAAATGTTGACTTAAGGCTCCGTTTCGACTCCAATATATTCATTTACCCATGAGATCTCTTGGGGAAAATTATCAAACGAGTTGAACACGAGGTTAATACATTTCGGAGAAATTACTGAAATCACCAATTCACCAAAGGGGTACTCCTTTCAGAAATCT
This sequence comes from Humulus lupulus, assembly GCF_963169125.1. Classification (NCBI taxonomy): domain Eukaryota; kingdom Viridiplantae; phylum Streptophyta; class Magnoliopsida; order Rosales; family Cannabaceae; genus Humulus; species Humulus lupulus. The sequence continues at coordinate 297,487,430 of NC_084794.1, read as the reverse complement.
TCGATTTCTCTAATATGGATTGGAGCATTGTTTTGATCGTGAATACTAAAGAATATGGGAGGGTCATGGGCACGGAAGTCGTAGCCCTATGTCTTAGGGTTTTATGTATAAAATTGCGTGCAAATCCGAGGTGTGTAGAGGGTGATACAGTCAAAATACAGAAGGATGTACTAATATGAGGAAAAAACTTGCGAAAATTGCCATCAAAAAGAGGAATTTTATTTGAAATGTTGACTTAAGGCTCCGTTTCGACTCCAATATATTCATTTACCCATGAGATCTCTTGGGGAAAATTATCAAACGAGTTGAACACGAGGTTAATACATTTCGGAGAAATTACTGAAATCACCAATTCACCAAAGGGGTACTCCTTTCAGAAATCTTCGATTTCTCTAATATGGATTGGAGCATTGTTTTGATCGTGAATACTAAAGAATATGCGAGGGTCATGGGCACGGAAGTCGTAGCCCTATGTCTTAGGGTTTTATGTATAAAATTGCGTGCAAATCCGAGGTGTGTAGAGGGTGATACAGTCAAAATACAGAAGGATGTACTAATATGAGGAAAAAACTTGCGAAAATTGCCATCAAAAAGAGGAATTTTATTTGAAATGTTGACTTAAGGCTCCGTTTCGACTCCAATATATTCATTTACCCATGAGATCTCTTGGGGAAAATTATCAAACGAGTTGAACACGAGGTTAATACATTTCGGAGAAATTACTGAAATCACCAATTCACCAAAGGGGTACTCCTTTCAGAAATCTTCGATTTCTCTAATATGGATTGGAGCATTGTTTTGATCATGAATAACAAAGAATATGCGAGGGTCATGGGCACAGAAGTCGTAGCCCTATGTCTTCGGGTTCTATGTATAAAATTGCGTGCAAATCCGAGGTGTGTAGAGGGTGATACAGTCAAAATACAGAAGGATGTACTAATATGAGGAAAAAACTTGCGAAAATTGCCATCAAAAAGAGGAATTTTATTTGAAATGTTGACTTAAGGCTCCGTTTCGACTCCAATATATTCATTTACCCATGAGATCTCTTGGGGAAAATTATCAAACGAGTTGAACACGAGGTTAATACATTTCGGAGAAATTACTGAAATCACCAATTCACCAAAGGGGTACTCCTTTCAGAAATCTTCGATTTCTCTAATATGGATTGGAGCATTGTTTTGATCGTGAATACTAAAGAATATGCGAGGGTCATGGGCACGGAAGTCGTAGCCCTATGTCTTAGGGTTTTATGTATAAAATTGCGTGCAAATCCGAGGTGTGTAGAGGGTGATACAGCCAAAATACAGAAGGATGTACTAATATGAGGAAAAAACTTGCGAAAATTGCCATCAAAAAGAGGAATTTTATTTGAAATGTTGACTTAAGGCTCCGTTTCGACTCCAATATATTCATTTATCCATGAGATCTCTTGGGGAAAATTATCAAACGAGTTGAACACGAGGTTAATACATTTCGGAGAAATTACTGAAATCTCCAATTCACCAAAGGGGTACCCCTATATGAAATCTTCGATTTCTCTAATATGGATTCGAGTAATATTTTGATCGTGAATAACAAAGAATATGCGAGGGTCATGGGCACAGAAGTCGTAGCCCTATGTCTTAGGGTTCTATGTATAAAATTGCGTGCAAATCCGAGGTGTGTAGAGGGTGATACAGTCAAAATACAGAAGGATGTACTAATATGAGGAAAAAACTTGCGAAAATTGCCATCAAAAAGAGGAATTTTATTTGAAATGTTGACTTAAGGCTCCGTTTCGACTCCAATATATTCATTTACCCATGAGATCTCTTGGGGAAAATTATCAAACGAGTTGAACACGACGTTAATACATTTCGGAGAAATTACTGAAATCTCCAATTCACCAAAGGGGTACCCCTTTATGAAATCTTCGATTTCTCTAATATGGATTCGAGCAATATTTTGATCGTGAATAACAAAGAATTTGCGAGGGTCATGGGCACAGAAGTCGTAGCCCTATGTCTTAGGGTTCTATGTATAAAATTGCGTGCAAATCCGAGGTGTGTAGAGGGTGATACAGTCAAAATACAGAAGGATGTACTAATATGAGGAAAAAACTTGCGAAAATTGCCATCAAAAAGAGGAATTTTATTTGAAATGTTGACTTAAGGCTCCGTTTCGACTCCAATATATTCATTTACCCATGAGATCTCTTGGGGAAAATTATCAAACGAGTTGAACACGAGGTTAATACATTTCGGAGAAATTACTGAAATCACCAATTCACCAAAGGGGTACTCCTTTCAGAAATCTTCGATTTCTCTAATATGGATTGGAGCATTGTTTTGATCGTGAATACTAAAGAATATGCGAGGGTCATGGGCACAGAAGTCGTAGCCCTATGTCTTAGGGTTCTATGTATAAAATTGCGTGCAAATCCGAGGTGTGTAGAGGGTGATACAGTCAAAATACAGAAGGATGTACTAATATGAGGAAAAAACTTGCGAAAATTGCCATCAAAAAGAGGAATTTTATTTGAAATGTTGACTTAAGGCTCCGTTTCGACTCCAATATATTCATTTACCCATGAGATCTCTTGGGGAAAATTATCAAACGAGTTGAACACGAGGTTAATACATTTCGGAGAAATTACTGAAATCACCAATTCACCAAAGGGGTACTCCTTTCAGAAATCTTCGATTTCTCTAATATGGATTGGAGCATTGTTTTGATCGTGAATACTAAAGAATATGGGAGGGTCATGGGCACGGAAGTCGTAGCCCTATGTCTTAGGGTTTTATGTATAAAATTGCGTGCAAATCCGAGGTGTGTAGAGGGTGATACAGTCAAAATACAGAAGGATGTACTAATATGAGGAAAAAACTTGCGAAAATTGCCATCAAAAAGAGGAATTTTATTTGAAATGTTGACTTAAGGCTCCGTTTCGACTCCAATATATTCATTTACCCATGAGATCTCTTGGGGAAAATTATCAAACGAGTTGAACACGAGGTTAATACATTTCGGAGAAATTACTGAAATCACCAATTCACCAAAGGGGTACTCCTTTCAGAAATCTTCGATTTCTCTAATATGGATTGGAGCATTGTTTTGATCGTGAATACTAAAGAATATGCGAGGGTCATGGGCACGGAAGTCGTAGCCCTATGTCTTAGGGTTTTATGTATAAAATTGCGTGCAAATCCGAGGTGTGTAGAGGGTGATACAGTCAAAATACAGAAGGATGTACTAATATGAGGAAAAAACTTGCGAAAATTGCCATCAAAAAGAGGAATTTTATTTGAAATGTTGACTTAAGGCTCCGTTTCGACTCCAATATATTCATTTACCCATGAGATCTCTTGGGGAAAATTATCAAACGAGTTGAACACGAGGTTAATACATTTCGGAGAAATTACTGAAATCACCAATTCACCAAAGGGGTACTCCTTTCAGAAATCTTCGATTTCTCTAATATGGATTGGAGCATTGTTTTGATCATGAATAACAAAGAATATGCGAGGGTCATGGGCACAGAAGTCGTAGCCCTATGTCTTCGGGTTCTATGTATAAAATTGCGTGCAAATCCGAGGTGTGTAGAGGGTGATACAGTCAAAATACAGAAGGATGTACTAATATGAGGAAAAAACTTGCGAAAATTGCCATCAAAAAGAGGAATTTTATTTGAAATGTTGACTTAAGGCTCCGTTTCGACTCCAATATATTCATTTACCCATGAGATCTCTTGGGGAAAATTATCAAACGAGTTGAACACGAGGTTAATACATTTCGGAGAAATTACTGAAATCACCAATTCACCAAAGGGGTACTCCTTTCAGAAATCTTCGATTTCTCTAATATGGATTGGAGCATTGTTTTGATCGTGAATACTAAAGAATATGCGAGGGTCATGGGCACAGAAGTCGTAGCCCTATGTCTTAGGGTTCTATGTATAAAATTGCGTGCAAATCCGAGGTGTGTAGAGGGTGATACAGTCAAAATACAGAAGGATGTACTAATATGAGGAAAAAACTTGCGAAAATTGCCATCAAAAAGAGGAATTTTATTTGAAATGTTGACTTAAGGCTCCGTTTCGACTCCAATATATTCATTTACCCATGAGATCTCTTGGGGAAAATTATCAAACGAGTTGAACACGAGGTTAATACATTTCGGAGAAATTACTGAAATCACCAATTCACCAAAGGGGTACTCCTTTCAGAAATCTTCGATTTCTCTAATATGGATTGGAGCATTGTTTTGATCGTGAATAATAAAGAATATGCGAGGGTCATGGGCACAGAAGTCGTAGCCCTATGTCTTAGGGTTCTATGTATAAAATTGCGTGCAAATCCGAGGTGTGTAGAGGGTGATACAGTCAAAATACAGAAGGATGTACTAATATGAGGAAAAAACTTGCGAAAATTGCCATCAAAAAGAGGAATTTTATTTGAAATGTTGACTTAAGGCTCCGTTTCGACTCCAATATATTCATTTACCCATGAGATCTCTTGGGGAAAATTATCAAACGAGTTGAACACGAGGTTAATACATTTCGGAGAAATTACTGAAATCACCAATTCACCAAAGGGGTACTCCTTTCAGAAATCTTCGATTTCTCTAATATGGATTGGAGCATTGTTTTGATCGTGAATACTAAAGAATATGCGAGGGTCATGGGCACAGAAGTCGTAGCCCTATGTCTTAGGGTTCTATGTATAAAATTGCGTGCAAATCCGAGGTGTGTAGAGGGTGATACAGTCAAAATACAGAAGGATGTACTAATATGAGGAAAAAACTTGCGAAAATTGCCATCAAAAAGAGGAATTTTATTTGAAATGTTGACTTAAGGCTCCGTTTCGACTCCAATATATTCATTTACCCATGAGATCTCTTGGGGAAAATTATCAAACGAGTTGAACACGAGGTTAATACATTTCGGAGAAATTACTGAAATCACCAATTCACCAAAGGGGTACTCCTTTCAGAAATCTTCGATTTCTCTAATATGGATTGGAGCATTGTTTTGATCGTGAATACTAAAGAATATGCGAGGGTCATGGGCACGGAAGTCGTAGCCCTATGTCTTAGGGTTTTATGTATAAAATTGCGTGCAAATCCGAGGTGTGTAGAGGGTGATACAGCCAAAATACAGAAGGATGTACTAATATGAGGAAAAAACTTGCGAAAATTGCCATCAAAAAGAGGAATTTTATTTGAAATGTTGACTTAAGGCTCCGTTTCGACTCCAATATATTCATTTACCCATGAGATCTCTTGGGGAAAATTATCAAACGAGTTGAACACGAGGTTAATACATTTCGGAGAAATTACTGAAATCACCAATTCACCAAAGGGGTACTCCTTTCAGAAATCTTCGATTTCTCTAATATGGATTGGAGCATTGTTTTGATCGTGAATACTAAAGAATATGCGAGGGTCATGGGCACGGAAGTCGTAGCCCTATGTCTTAGGGTTTTATGTATAAAATTGCGTGCAAATCCGAGGTGTGTAGAGGGTGATACAGTCAAAATACAGAAGGATGTACTAATATGAGGAAAAAACTTGCGAAAATTGCCATCAAAAAGAGGAATTTTATTTGAAATGTTGACTTAAGGCTCCGTTTCGACTCCAATATATTCATTTACCCATGAGATCTCTTGGGGAAAATTATCAAACGAGTTGAACACGAGGTTAATACATTTCGGAGAAATTACTGAAATCACCAATTCACCAAAGGGGTACTCCTTTCAGAAATCTTCGATTTCTCTAATATGGATTGGAGCATTGTTTTGATCATGAATAACAAAGAATATGCGAGGGTCATGGGCACAGAAGTCGTAGCCCTATGTCTTCGGGTTCTATGAATAAAATTGCGTGCAAATCCGAGGTGTGTAGAGGGTGATACAGTCAAAATACAGAAGGATGTACTAATATGAGGAAAAAACTTGCGAAAATTGCCATCAAAAAGAGGAATTTTATTTGAAATGTTGACTTAAGGCTCCGTTTCGACTCCAATATATTCATTTACCCATGAGATCTCTTGGGGAAAATTATCAAACGAGTTGAACACGAGGTTAATACATTTCGGAGAAATTACTGAAATCACCAATTCACCAAAGGGGTACTCCTTTCAGAAATCTTCGATTTCTCTAATATGGATTGGAGCATTGTTTTGATCGTGAATAATAAAGAATATGCGAGGGTCATGGGCACAGAAGTCGTGGCCCTATGTCTTAGGGTTCTATGTATAAAATTGCGTGCAAATCCGAGGTGTGTAGAGGGTGATACAGTCAAAATACAGAAGGATGTACTAATATGAGGAAAAAACTTGCGAAAATTGCCATCAAAAAGAGGAATTTTATTTGAAATGTTGACTTAAGGCTCCGTTTCGACTCCAATATATTCATTTACCCATGAGATCTCTTGGGGAAAATTATCAAACGAGTTGAACACGAGGTTAATACATTTCGGAGAAATTACTGAAATCTCCAATTCACCAAAGGGGTACCCCTTTATGAAATCTTCGATTTCTCTAATATGGATTCAGGCAATATTTTGATCGTGAATAACAAAGAATATGCGAGGGTCATGGGCACAGAAGTCGTAGCCCTATGTCTTAGGGTTCTATGTATAAAATTGCGTGCAAATCCGAGGTGTGTAGAGGGTGATACAGTCAAAATACAGAAGGATGTACTAATATGAGGAAAAAACTTGCGAAAATTGCCATCAAAAAGAGGAATTTTATTTGAAATGTTGACTTAAGGCTCCGTTTCGACTCCAATATATTCATTTATCCATGAGATCTCTTGGGGAAAATTATCAAATGAGTTGAACACGAGGTTAATACATTTCGAAGAAATTACTGAAATCTCCAATTCACCAAAGGGGTACCCCTATATGAAATCTTCGATTTCTCTAATATGGATTCGAGTAATATTTTGATCGTGAATAACAAAGAATATGCGAGGGTCATGGGCACAGAAGTCGTAGCCCTATGTCTTAGGGTTCTATGTATAAAATTGCGTGCAAATCCGAGGTGTGTAGAGGGTGATACAGTCAAAATACAGAAGGATGTACTAATATGAGGAAAAAACTTGCGAAAATTGCCATCAAAAAGAGGAATTTTATTTGAAATGTTGACTTAAGGCTCCGTTTCGACTCCAATATATTCATTTACCCATGAGATCTCTTGGGGAAAATTATCAAACGAGTTGAACACGACGTTAATACATTTCGGAGAAATTACTGAAATCTCCAATTCACCAAAGGGGTACCCCTTTATGAAATCTTCGATTTCTCTAATATGGATTGGAGCATTGTTTTGATCGTGAATACTAAAGAATATGCGAGGGTCATGGGCACAGAAGTCGTAGCCCTATGTCTTAGGGTTCTATGTATAAAATTGCGTGCATATCCGAGGTGTGTAGAGGGTGATACAGTCAAAATACAGAAGGATGTACTAATATGAGGAAAAAACTTGCGAAAATTGCCATCAAAAAGAGGAATTTTATTTGAAATGTTGACTTAATGCTCCGTTTCGACTCCAATATATTCATTTACCCATGAGATCTCTTGGGGAAAATTATCAAACGAGTTGAACACGAGGTTAATACATTTCGGAGAAATTACTGAAATCACCAATTCACCAAAGGGGTACTCCTTTCAGAAATCTTCGATTTCTCTAATATGGATTGGAGCATTGTTTTGATCGTGAATACTAAAGAATATGCGAGGGTCATGGGCACAGAAGTCGTAGCCCTATGTCTTAGGGTTCTATGTATAAAATTGCGTGCATATCCGAGGTGTGTAGAGGGTGATACAGTCAAAATACAGAAGTATGTACTAATATGAGGAAAAAACATGCGAAAATTGCCATCAAAAAGAGGAATTTTATTTGAAATGTTTACTTAAGGCTCCGTTTCGACTCCAATATATTCATTTACCCATGAGATCTCTTGGGGAAAATTATCAAACGAGTTGAACACGACGTTAATACATTTCGGAGAAATTACTGAAATCTCCAATTCACCAAAGGGGTACCCCTTTATGAAATCTACGATTTCTCTAATATGGATTCGAGCAATATTTTGATCGTGAATAACAAAGAATTTGCGAGGGTCATGGGCACAGAAGTCGTAGCCCTATGTCTTAGGGTTCTATGTATAAAATTGCGTGCAAATCCGAGGTGTGTAGAGGGTGATACAGTCAAAATACAGAAGGATGTACTAATATGAGGAAAAAACTTGCGAAAATTGCCATCAAAAAGAGGAATTTTATTTGAAATGTTGACTTAAGGCTCCGTTTCGACTCCAATATATTCATTTACCCATGAGATCTCTTGGGGAAAATTATCAAACGAGTTGAACACGAGGTTAATACATTTCGGAGAAATTACTGAAATCACCAATTCACCAAAGGGGTACTCCTTTCAGAAATCTTCGATTTCTCTAATATGGATTGGAGCATTGTTTTGATCGTGAATACTAAAGAATATGCGAGGGTCATGGGCACAGAAGTCGTAGCCCTATGTCTTAGGGTTCTATGTATAAAATTGCGTGCAAATCCGAGGTGTGTAGAGGGTGATACAGTCAAAATACAGAAGGATGTACTAATATGAGGAAAAAACTTGCGAAAATTGCCATCAAAAAGAGGAATTTTATTTGAAATGTTGACTTAAGGCTCCGTTTCGACTCCAATATATTCATTTACCCATGAGATCTCTTGGGGAAAATTATCAAACGAGTTGAACACGAGGTTAATACATTTCGGAGAAATTACTGAAATCACCAATTCACCAAAGGGGTACTCCTTTCAGAAATCTTCGATTTCTCTAATATGGATTGGAGCATTGTTTTGATCGTGAATACTAAAGAATATGCGAGGGTCATGGGCACAGAAGTCGTAGCCCTATGTCTTAGGGTTCTATGTATAAAATTGCGTGCATATCCGAGGTGTGTAGAGGGTGATACAGTCAAAATACAGAAGGATGTACTAATATGAGGAAAAAACTTGCGAAAATTGCCATCAAAAAGAGGAATTTTATTTGAAATGTTGACTTAATGCTCCGTTTCGACTCCAATATATTCATTTACCCATGAGATCTCTTGGGGAAAATTATCAAACGAGTTGAACACGAGGTTAATACATTTCGGAGAAATTACTGAAATCACCAATTCACCAAAGGGGTACTCCTTTCAGAAATCTTCGATTTCTCTAATATGGATTGGAGCATTGTTTTGATCGTGAATACTAAAGAATATGCGAGGGTCATGGGCACAGAAGTCGTAGCCCTATGTCTTAGGGTTCTATGTATAAAATTGCGTGCATATCCGAGGTGTGTAGAGGGTGATACAGTCAAAATACAGAAGGATGTACTAATATGAGGAAAAAACTTGCGAAAATTGCCATCAAAAAGAGGAATTTTATTTGAAATGTTGACTTAATGCTCCGTTTCGACTCCAATATATTCATTTACCCATGAGATCTCTTGGGGAAAATTATCAAACGAGTTGAACACGAGGTTAATACATTTCGGAGAAATTACTGAAATCACCAATTCACCAAAGGGGTACTCCTTTCAGAAATCTTCGATTTCTCTAATATGGATTGGAGCATTGTTTTGATCGTGAATACTAAAGAATATGCGAGGGTCATGGGCACAGAAGTCGTAGCCCTATGTCTTAGGGTTCTATGTATAAAATTGCGTGCATATCCGAGGTGTGTAGAGGGTGATACAGTCAAAATACAGAAGGATGTACTAATATGAGGAAAAAACTTGCGAAAATTGCCATCAAAAAGAGGAATTTTATTTGAAATGTTGACTTAAGGCTCCGTTTCGACTCCAATATATTCATTTACCCATGAGATCTCTTGGGGAAAATTATCAAACGAGTTGAACACGAGGTTAATACATTTCGGAGAAATTACTGAAATCACCAATTCACCAAAGGGGTACTCCTTTCAGAAATCTTCGATTTCTCTAATATGGATTGGAGCATTGTTTTGATCGTGAATACTAAAGAATATGCGAGGGTCATGGGCACAGAAGTCGTAGCCCTATGTCTTAGGGTTCTATGTATAAAATTGCGTGCATATCCGAGGTGTGTAGAGGGTGATACAGTCAAAATACAGAAGGATGTACTAATATGAGGAAAAAACATGCGAAAATTGCCATCAAAAAGAGGAATTTTATTTGAAATGTTTACTAAAGGCTCCGTTTCGACTCCAATATATTCATTTACCCATGAGATCTCTTGGGGAAAATTATCAAACGAGTTGAACACGACGTTAATACATTTCGGAGAAATTACTGAAATCTCCAATTCACCAAAGGGGTACCCCTTTATGAAATCTACGATTTCTCTAATATGGATTCGAGCAATATTTTGATCGTGAATAACAAAGAATTTGCGAGGGTCATGGGCACAGAAGTCGTAGCCCTATGTCTTAGGGTTCTATGTATAAAATTGCGTGCAAATCCGAGGTGTGTAGAGGGTGATACAGTCAAAATACAGAAGGATGTACTAATATGAGGAAAAAACTTGCGAAAATTGCCATCAAAAAGAGGAATTTTATTTGAAATGTTGACTTAAGGCTCCGTTTCGACTCCAATATATTCATTTACCCATGAGATCTCTTGGGGAAAATTATCAAACGAGTTGAACACGAGGTTAATACATTTCGGAGAAATTACTGAAATCACCAATTCACCAAAGGGGTACTCCTTTCAGAAATCTTCGATTTCTCTAATATGGATTGGAGCATTGTTTTGATCGTGAATACTAAAGAATATGCGAGGGTCATGGGCACAGAAGTCGTAGCCCTATGTCTTAGGGTTCTATGTATAAAATTGCGTGCAAATCCGAGGTGTGTAGAGGGTGATACAGTCAAAATACAGAAGGATGTACTAATATGAGGAAAAAACTTGCGAAAATTGCCATCAAAAAGAGGAATTTTATTTGAAATGTTGACTTAAGGCTCCGTTTCGACTCCAATATATTCATTTACCCATGAGATCTCTTGGGGAAAATTATCAAACGAGTTGAACACGAGGTTAATACATTTCGGAGAAATTACTGAAATCACCAATTCACCAAAGGGGTACTCCTTTCAGAAATCTTCGATTTCTCTAATATGGATTGGAGCATTGTTTTGATCGTGAATACTAAAGAATATGCGAGGGTCATGGGCACAGAAGTCGTAGCCCTATGTCTTAGGGTTCTATGTATAAAATTGCGTGCATATCCGAGGTGTGTAGAGGGTGATACAGTCAAAATACAGAAGGATGTACTAATATGAGGAAAAAACTTGCGAAAATTGCCATCAAAAAGAGGAATTTTATTTGAAATGTTGACTTAAGGCTCCGTTTCGACTCCAATATATTCATTTACCCATGAGATCTCTTGGGGAAAATTATCAAACGAGTTGAACACGAGGTTAATACATTTCGGAGAAATTACTGAAATCACCAATTCACCAAAGGGGTACTCCTTTCAGAAATCTTCGATTTCTCTAATATGGATTGGAGCATTGTTTTGATCGTGAATACTAAAGAATATGCGAGGGTCATGGGCACAGAAGTCGTAGCCCTATGTCTTAGGGTTCTATGTATAAAATTGCGTGCATATCCGAGGTGTGTAGAGGGTGATACAGTCAAAATACAGAAGGATGTACTAATATGAGGAAAAAACATGCGAAAATTGCCATCAAAAAGAGGAATTTTATTTGAAATGTTTACTAAAGGCTCCGTTTCGACTCCAATATATTCATTTACCCATGAGATCTCTTGGGGAAAATTATCAAACGAGTTGAACACGACGTTAATACATTTCGGAGAAATTACTGAAATCTCCAATTCACCAAAGGGGTACCCCTTTATGAAATCTACGATTTCTCTAATATGGATTCGAGCAATATTTTGATCGTGAATAACAAAGAATTTGCGAGGGTCATGGGCACAGAAGTCGTAGCCCTATGTCTTAGGGTTCTATGTATAAAATTGCGTGCAAATCCGAGGTGTGTAGAGGGTGATACAGTCAAAATACAGAAGGATGTACTAATATGAGGAAAAAACTTGCGAAAATTGCCATCAAAAAGAGGAATTTTATTTGAAATGTTGACTTAAGGCTCCGTTTCGACTCCAATATATTCATTTACCCATGAGATCTCTTGGGGAAAATTATCAAACGAGTTGAACACGAGGTTAATACATTTCGGAGAAATTACTGAAATCACCAATTCACCAAAGGGGTACTCCTTTCAGAAATCTTCGATTTCTCTAATATGGATTGGAGCATTGTTTTGATCGTGAATACTAAAGAATATGCGAGGGTCATGGGCACAGAAGTCGTAGCCCTATGTCTTAGGGTTCTATGTATAAAATTGCGTGCAAATCCGAGGTGTGTAGAGGGTGATACAGTCAAAATACAGAAGGATGTACTAATATGAGGAAAAAACTTGCGAAAATTGCCATCAAAAAGAGGAATTTTATTTGAAATGTTGACTTAAGGCTCCGTTTCGACTCCAATATATTCATTTACCCATGAGATCTCTTGGGGAAAATTATCAAACGAGTTGAACACGAGGTTAATACATTTCGGAGAAATTACTGAAATCACCAATTCACCAAAGGGGTACTCCTTTCAGAAATCTTCGATTTCTCTAATATGGATTGGAGCATTGTTTTGATCGTGAATACTAAAGAATATGCGAGGGTCATGGGCACAGAAGTCGTAGCCCTATGTCTTAGGGTTCTATGTATAAAATTGCGTGCATATCCGAGGTGTGTAGAGGGTGATACAGTCAAAATACAGAAGGATGTACTAATATGAGGAAAAAACTTGCGAAAATTGCCATCAAAAAGAGGAATTTTATTTGAAATGTTGACTTAAGGCTCCGTTTCGACTCCAATATATTCATTTACCCATGAGATCTCTTGGGGAAAATTATCAAACGAGTTGAACACGAGGTTAATACATTTCGGAGAAATTACTGAAATCACCAATTCACCAAAGGGGTACTCCTTTCAGAAATCTTCGATTTCTCTAATATGGATTGGAGCATTGTTTTGATCGTGAATACTAAAGAATATGCGAGGGTCATGGGCACAGAAGTCGTAGCCCTATGTCTTAGGGTTCTATGTATAAAATTGCGTGCATATCCGAGGTGTGTAGAGGGTGATACAGTCAAAATACAGAAGGATGTACTAATATGAGGAAAAAACTTGCGAAAATTGCCATCAAAAAGAGGAATTTTATTTGAAATGTTGACTTAAGGCTCCGTTTCGACTCCAATATATTCATTTACCCATGAGATCTCTTGGGGAAAATTATCAAACGAGTTGAACACGAGGTTAATACATTTCGGAGAAATTACTGAAATCACCAATTCACCAAAGGGGTACTCCTTTCAGAAATCTTCGATTTCTCTAATATGGATTGGAGCATTGTTTTGATCGTGAATACTAAAGAATATGCGAGGGTCATGGGCACAGAAGTCGTAGCCCTATGTCTTAGGGTTCTATGTATAAAATTGCGTGCAAATCCGAGGTGTGTAGAGGGTGATACAGTCAAAATACAGAAGGATGTACTAATATGAGGAAAAAACTTGCGAAAATTGCCATCAAAAAGAGGAATTTTATTTGAAATGTTGACTTAAGGCTCCGTTTTGACTCCAATATATTCATTTACCCATGAGATCTCTTGGGGAAAATTATCAAACGAGTTGAACACGACGTTAATACATTTCGGAGAAATTACTGAAATCTCCAATTCACCAAAGGGGTACCCCTTTATGAAATCTTCGATTTCTCTAATATGCATTCGAGCAATATTTTGATCGTGAATAACAAAGAATTTGCGAGGGTCATGGGCACAGAAGTTGTAGCCCTATGTCTTAGGGTTCTATGTATAAAATTGCGTGCAAATCCGAGGTGTGTAGAGGGTGATACAGTCAAAATACAGAAGGATGTACTAATATGAGGAAAAAACTTGCGAAAATTGCCATCAAAAAGAGGAATTTTATTTGAAATGTTGACTTAAGGCTCCGTTTCGACTCCAATATATTCATTTACCCATGAGATCTCTTGGGGAAAATTATCAAACGAGTTGAACACGAGGTTAATACATTTCGGAGAAATTACTGAAATCTCCAATTCACCAAAGGGGTACCCCTATATGAAATCTTCGATTTCTCTAATATGGATTCGAGTAATATTTTGATCGTGAATAACAAAGAATATGCGAGGGTCATGGGCACAGAAGTCGTAGCCCTATGTCTTAGGGTTCTATGTATAAAATTGCGTGCAAATCCGAGGTGTGTAGAGGGTGATACAGTCAAAATACAGAAGGATGTACTAATATGAGGAAAAAACTTGCGAAAATTGCCATCAAAAAGAGGAATTTTATTTGAAATGTTGACTTAAGGCTCCGTTTCGACTCCAATATATTCATTTACCCATGAGATCTCTTGGGGAAAATTATCAAACGAGTTGAACACGAGGTTAATACATTTCGGAGAAATTACTGAAATCACCAATTCACCAAAGGGGTACTCCTTTCAGAAATCTTCGATTTCTCTAATATGGATTGGAGCATTGTTTTGATCGTGAATAATAAAGAATATGCGAGGGTCATGGGCACAGAAGTCGTAGCCCTATGTCTTAGGGTTCTATGTATAAAATTGCGTGCAAATCCGAGGTGTGTAGAGGGTGATACAGTCAAAATACAGAAGGATGTACTAATATGAGGAAAAAACTTGCGAAAATTGCCATCAAAAAGAGGAATTTTATTTGAAATGTTGACTTAAGGCTCCGTTTCGACTCCAATATATTCATTTACCCATGAGATCTCTTGGGGAAAATTATCAAACGAGTTGAACACGAGGTTAATACATTTCGGAGAAATTACTGAAATCACCAATTCACCAAAGGGGTACTCCTTTCAGAAATCTTCGATTTCTCTAATATGGATTGGAGCATTGTTTTGATCGTGAATACTAAAGAATATGCGAGGGTCATGGGCACAGAAGTCGTAGCCCTATGTCTTAGGGTTCTATGTATAAAATTGCGTGCAAATCCGAGGTGTGTAGAGGGTGATACAGTCAAAATACAGAAGGATGTACTAATATGAGGAAAAAACTTGCGAAAATTGCCATCAAAAAGAGGAATTTTATTTGAAATGTTGACTTAAGGCTCCGTTTCGACTCCAATATATTCATTTACCCATGAGATCTCTTGGGGAAAATTATCAAACGAGTTGAACACGAGGTTAATACATTTCGGAGAAATTACTGAAATCACCAATTCACCAAAGGGGTACTCCTTTCAGAAATCTTCGATTTCTCTAATATGGATTGGAGCATTGTTTTGATCGTGAATACTAAAGAATATGGGAGGGTCATGGGCACGGAAGTCGTAGCCCTATGTCTTAGGGTTTTATGTATAAAATTGCGTGCAAATCCGAGGTGTGTAGAGGGTGATACAGTCAAAATACAGAAGGATGTACTAATATGAGGAAAAAACTTGCGAAAATTGCCATCAAAAAGAGGAATTTTATTTGAAATGTTGACTTAAGGCTCCGTTTCGACTCCAATATATTCATTTACCCATGAGATCTCTTGGGGAAAATTATCAAACGAGTTGAACACGAGGTTAATACATTTCGGAGAAATTACTGAAATCACCAATTCACCAAAGGGGTACTCCTTTCAGAAATCTTCGATTTCTCTAATATGGATTGGAGCATTGTTTTGATCGTGAATACTAAAGAATATGCGAGGGTCATGGGCACGGAAGTCGTAGCCCTATGTCTTAGGGTTTTATGTATAAAATTGCGTGCAAATCCGAGGTGTGTAGAGGGTGATACAGTCAAAATACAGAAGGATGTACTAATATGAGGAAAAAACTTGCGAAAATTGCCATCAAAAAGAGGAATTTTATTTGAAATGTTGACTTAAGGCTCCGTTTCGACTCCAATATATTCATTTACCCATGAGATCTCTTGGGGAAAATTATCAAACGAGTTGAACACGAGGTTAATACATTTCGGAGAAATTACTGAAATCACCAATTCACCAAAGGGGTACTCCTTTCAGAAATCTTCGATTTCTCTAATATGGATTGGAGCATTGTTTTGATCATGAATAACAAAGAATATGCGAGGGTCATGGGCACAGAAGTCGTAGCCCTATGTCTTCGGGTTCTATGTATAAAATTGCGTGCAAATCCGAGGTGTGTAGAGGGTGATACAGTCAAAATACAGAAGGATGTACTAATATGAGATAAAAACTTGCGAAAATTGCCATCAAAAAGAGGAATTTTATTTGAAATGTTGACTTAAGGCTCCGTTTCGACTCCAATATATTCATTTACCCATGAGATCTCTTGGGGAAAATTATCAAACGAGTTGAACACGAGGTTAATACATTTCGGAGAAATTACTGAAATCACCAATTCACCAAAGGGGTACTCCTTTCAGAAATCTTCGATTTCTCTAATATGGATTGGAGCATTGTTTTGATCGTGAATACTAAAGAATATGCGAGGGTCATGGGCACAGAAGTCGTAGCCCTATGTCTTAGGGTTCTATGTATAAAATTGCGTGCAAATCCGAGGTGTGTAGAGGGTGATACAGTCAAAATACAGAAGGATGTACTAATATGAGGAAAAAACTTGCGAAAATTGCCATCAAAAAGAGGAATTTTATTTGAAATGTTGACTTAAGGCTCCGTTTCGACTCCAATATATTCATTTACCCATGAGATCTCTTGGGGAAAATTATCAAACGAGTTGAACACGAGGTTAATACATTTCGGAGAAATTACTGAAATCACCAATTCACCAAAGGGGTACTCCTTTCAGAAATCTTCGATTTCTCTAATATGGATTGGAGCATTGTTTTGATCATGAATAACTAAGAATATGCGAGGGTCATGGGCACAGAAGTCGTAGCCCTATGTCTTCGGGTTCTATGTATAAAATTGCGTGCAAATCCGAGGTGTGTAGAGGGTGATACAGTCAAAATACAGAAGGATGTACTAATATGAGGAAAAAACTTGCGAAAATTGCCATCAAAAAGAGGAATTTTATTTGAAATGTTGACTTAAGGCTCCGTTTCGACTCCAATATATTCATTTACCCATGAGATCTCTTGGGGAAAATTATCAAACGAGTTGAACACGAGGTTAATACATTTCGGAGAAATTACTGAAATCACCAATTCACCAAAGGGGTACTCCTTTCAGAAATCTTCGATTTCTCTAATATGGATTGGAGCATTGTTTTGATCGTGAATACTAAAGAATATGCGAGGGTCATGGGCACAGAAGTCGTAGCCCTATGTCTTAGGGTTCTATGTATAAAATTGCGTGCAAATCCGAGGTGTGTAGAGGGTGATACAGTCAAAATACAGAAGGATGTACTAATATGAGGAAAAAACTTGCGAAAATTGCCATCAAAAAGAGGAATTTTATTTGAAATGTTGACTTAAGGCTCCGTTTCGACTCCAATATATTCATTTACCCATGAGATCTCTTGGGGAAAATTATCAAACGAGTTGAACACGAGGTTAATACATTTCGGAGAAATTACTGAAATCACCAATTCACCAAAGGGGTACTCCTTTCAGAAATCTTCGATTTCTCTAATATGGATTGCAGCATTGTTTTGATCGTGAATAATAAAGAATATGCGAGGGTCATGGGCACAGAAGTCGTAGCCCTATGTCTTAGGGTTCTATGTATAAAATTGCGTGCAAATCCGAGGTGTGTAGAGGGTGATACAGTCAAAATACAGAAGGATGTACTAATATGAGGAAAAAACTTGCGAAAATTGCCATCAAAAAGAGGAATTTTATTTGAAATGTTGACTTAAGGCTCCGTTTCGACTCCAATATATTCATTTACCCATGAGATCTCTTGGGGAAAATTATCAAACGAGTTGAACACGAGGTTAATACATTTCGGAGAAATTACTGAAATCACCAATTCACCAAAGGGGTACTCCTTTCAGAAATCTTCGATTTCTCTAATATGGATTGGAGCATTGTTTTGATCGTGAATACTAAAGAATATGCGAGGGTCATGGGCACAGAAGTCGTAGCCCTATGTCTTAGGGTTCTATGTATAAAATTGCGTGCAAATCCGAGGTGTGTAGAGGGTGATACAGTCAAAATACAGAAGGATGTACTAATATGAGGAAAAAACTTGCGAAAATTGCCATCAAAAAGAGGAATTTTATTTGAAATGTTGACTTAAGGCTCCGTTTCGACTCCAATATATTCATTTACCCATGAGATCTCTTGGGGAAAATTATCAAACGAGTTGAACACGAGGTTAATACATTTCGGAGAAATTACTGAAATCACCAATTCACCAAAGGGGTACTCCTTTCAGAAATCTTCGATTTCTCTAATATGGATTGGAGCATTGTTTTGATCGTGAATACTAAAGAATATGCGAGGGTCATGGGCACGGAAGTCGTAGCCCTATGTCTTAGGGTTTTATGTATAAAATTGCGTGCAAATCCGAGGTGTGTAGAGGGTGATACAGCCAAAATACAAAAGGATGTACTAATATGAGGAAAAAACTTGCGAAAATTGCCATCAAAAAGAGGAATTTTATTTGAAATGTTGACTTAAGGCTCCGTTTCGACTCCAATATATTCATTTACCCATGAGATCTCTTGGGGAAATTTATCAAACGAGTTGAACACGAGGTTAATACATTTCGGAGAAATTACTGAAATCACCAATTCACCAAAGGGGTACTCCTTTCAGAAATCTTCGATTTCTCTAATATGGATTGGAGCATTGTTTTGATCGTGAATACTAAAGAATATGCGAGGGTCATGGGCACGGAAGTCGTAGCCCTATGTCTTAGGGTTTTATGTATAAAATTGCGTGCAAATCCGAGGGGTGTAGAGGGTGATACAGCCAAAATACAGAAGGATGTACTAATATGAGGAAAAAACTTGCGAAAATTGCCATCAAAAAGAGGAATTTTATTTGAAATGTTGACTTAAGGCTCCGTTTCGACTCCAATATATTCATTTACCCATGAGATCTCTTGGGGAAAATTATCAAACGAGTTGAACACGAGGTTAATACATTTCGGAGAAATTACTGAAATCACCAATTCACCAAAGGGGTACTCCTTTCAGAAATCTTCGATTTCTCTAATATGGATTGGAGCATTGTTTTGATCGTGAATACTAAAGAATATGCGAGGGTCATGGGCACGGAAGTCGTAGCCCTATGTCTTAGGGTTTTATGTATAAAATTGCGTGCAAATCCGAGGTGTGTAGAGGGTGATACAGTCAAAATACAGAAGGATGTACTAATATGAGGAAAAAACTTGCGAAAATTGCCATCAAAAAGAGGAATTTTATTTGAAATGTTGACTTAAGGCTCCGTTTCGACTCCAATATATTCATTTACCCATGAGATCTCTTGGGGAAAATTATCAAACGAGTTGAACACGAGGTTAATACATTTCGGAGAAATTACTGAAATCACCAATTCACCAAAGGGGTACTCCTTTCAGAAATCTTCGATTTCTCTAATATGGATTGGAGCATTGTTTTGATCATGAATAACAAAGAATATGCGAGGGTCATGGGCACAGAAGTCGTAGCCCTATGTCTTCGGGTTCTATGAATAAAATTGCGTGCAAATCCGAGGTGTGTAGAGGGTGATACAGTCAAAATACAGAAGGATGTACTAATATGAGGAAAAAACTTGCGAAAATTGCCATCAAAAAGAGGAATTTTATTTGAAATGTTGACTTAAGGCTCCGTTTCGACTCCAATATATTCATTTACCCATGAGATCTCTTGGGGAAAATTATCAAACGAGTTGAACACGAGGTTAATACATTTCGGAGAAATTACTGAAATCACCAATTCACCAAAGGGGTACTCCTTTCAGAAATCTTCGATTTCTCTAATATGGATTGGAGCATTGTTTTGATCGTGAATACTAAAGAATATGCGAGGGTCATGGGCACAGAAGTCGTAGCCCTATGTCTTAGGGTTCTATGTATAAAATTGCGTGCAAATCCGAGGTGTGTAGAGGGTGATACAGTCAAAATACAGAAGGATGTACTAATATGAGGAAAAAACTTGCGAAAATTGCCATCAAAAAGAGGAATTTTATTTGAAATGTTGACTTAAGGCTCCGTTTCGACTCCAATATATTCATTTACCCATGAGATCTCTTGGGGAAAATTATCAAACGAGTTGAACACGAGGTTAATACATTTCGGAGAAATTACTGAAATCACCAATTCACCAAAGGGGTACTCCTTTCAGAAATCTTCGATTTCTCTAATATGGATTGGAGCATTGTTTTGATCGTGAATACTAAAGAATATGCGAGGGTCATGGGCACAGAAGTCGTAGCCCTATGTCTTAGGGTTCTATGTATAAAATTGCGTGCAAATCCGAGGTGTGTAGAGGGTGATACAGTCAAAATACAGAAGGATGTACTAATATGAGGAAAAAACTTGCGAAAATTGCCATCAAAAAGAGGAATTTTATTTGAAATGTTGACTTAAGGCTCCGTTTCGACTCCAATATATTCATTTACCCATGAGATCTCTTGGGGAAAATTATCAAACGAGTTGAACACGAGGTTAATACATTTCGGAGAAATTACTGAAATCACCAATTCACCAAAGGGGTACTCCTTTCAGAAATCTTCGATTTCTCTAATATGGATTGGAGCATTGTTTTGATCGTGAATACTAAAGAATATGCGAGGGTCATGGGCACGGAAGTCGTAGCCCTATGTCTTAGGGTTTTATGTATAAAATTGCGTGCAAATCCGAGGTGTGTAGAGGGTGATACAGCCAAAATACAAAAGGATGTACTAATATGAGGAAAAAACTTGCGAAAATTGCCATCAAAAAGAGGAATTTTATTTGAAATGTTGACTTAAGGCTCCGTTTCGACTCCAATATATTCATTTACCCATGAGATCTCTTGGGGAAAATTATCAAACGAGTTGAACACGAGGTTAATACATTTCGGAGAAATTACTGAAATCACCAATTCACCAAAGGGGTACTCCTTTCAGAAATCTTCGATTTCTCTAATATGGATTGGAGCATTGTTTTGATCGTGAATACTAAAGAATATGCGAGGGTCATGGGCACGGAAGTCGTAGCCCTATGTCTTAGGGTTTTATGTATAAAATTGCGTGCAAATCCGAGGTGTGTAGAGGGTGATACAGTCAAAATACAGAAGGATGTACTAATATGAGGAAAAAACTTGCGAAAATTGCCATCAAAAAGAGGAATTTTATTTGAAATGTTGACTTAAGGCTCCGTTTCGACTCCAATATATTCATTTACCCATGAGATCTCTTGGGGAAAATTATCAAACGAGTTGAACACGAGGTTAATACATTTCGGAGAAATTACTGAAATCACCAATTCACCAAAGGGGTACTCCTTTCAGAAATCTTCGATTTCTCTAATATGGATTGGAGCATTGTTTTGATCGTGAATACTAAAGAATATGCGAGGGTCATGGGCACGGAAGTCGTAGCCCTATGTCTTAGGGTTTTATGTATAAAATTGCGTGCAAATCCGAGGGGTGTAGAGGGTGATACAGCCAAAATACAGAAGGATGTACTAATATGAGGAAAAAACTTGCGAAAATTGCCATCAAAAAGAGGAATTTTATTTGAAATGTTGACTTAAGGCTCCGTTTCGACTCCAATATATTCATTTACCCATGAGATCTCTTGGGGAAAATTATCAAACGAGTTGAACACGAGGTTAATACATTTCGGAGAAATTACTGAAATCACCAATTCACCAAAGGGGTACTCCTTTCAGAAATCTTCGATTTCTCTAATATGGATTGGAGCATTGTTTTGATCGTGAATACTAAAGAATATGCGAGGGTCATGGGCACGGAAGTCGTAGCCCTATGTCTGAGGGTTTTATGTATAAAATTGCGTGCAAATCCGAGGTGTGTAGAGGGTGATACAGTCAAAATACAGAAGGATGTACTAATATGAGGAAAAAACTTGCGAAAATTGCCATCAAAAAGAGGAATTTTATTTGAAATGTTGACTTAAGGCTCCGTTTCGACTCCAATATATTCATTTACCCATGAGATCTCTTGGGGAAAATTATCAAACGAGTTGAACACGAGGTTAATACATTTCGGAGAAATTACTGAAATCACCAATTCACCAAAGGGGTACTCCTTTCAGAAATCTTCGATTTCTCTAATATGGATTGGAGCATTGTTTTGATCATGAATAACAAAGAATATGCGAGGGTCATGGGCACAGAAGTCGTAGCCCTATGTCTTCGGGTTCTATGAATAAAATTGCGTGCAAATCCGAGGTGTGTAGAGGGTGATACAGTCAAAATACAGAAGGATGTACTAATATGAGGAAAAAACTTGCGAAAATTGCCATCAAAAAGAGGAATTTTATTTGAAATGTTGACTTAAGGCTCCGTTTCGACTCCAATATATTCATTTACCCATGAGATCTCTTGGGGAAAATTATCAAACGAGTTGAACACGAGGTTAATACATTTCGGAGAAATTACTGAAATCACCAATTCACCAAAGGGGTACTCCTTTCAGAAATCTTCGATTTCTCTAATATGGATTGGAGCATTGTTTTGATCGTGAATACTAAAGAATATGCGAGGGTCATGGGCACGGAAGTCGTAGCCCTATGTCTTAGGGTTTTATGTATAAAATTGCGTGCAAATCCGAGGTGTGTAGAGGGTGATACAGTCAAAATACAGAAGGATGTACTAATATGAGGAAAAAACTTGCGAAAATTGCCATCAAAAAGAGGAATTTTATTTGAAATGTTGACTTAAGGCTCCGTTTCGACTCCAATATATTCATTTACCCATGAGATCTCTTGGGGAAAATTATCAAACGAGTTGAACACGAGGTTAATACATTTCGGAGAAATTACTGAAATCACCAATTCACCAAAGGGGTACTCCTTTCAGAAATCTTCGATTTCTCTAATATGGATTGGAGCATTGTTTTGATCATGAATAACAAAGAATATGCGAGGGTCATGGGCACAGAAGTCGTAGCCCTATGTCTTCGGGTTCTATGAATAAAATTGCGTGCAAATCCGAGGTGTGTAGAGGGTGATACAGTCAAAATACAGAAGGATGTACTAATATGAGGAAAAAACTTGCGAAAATTGCCATCAAAAAGAGGAATTTTATTTGAAATGTTGACTTAAGGCTCCGTTTCGACTCCAATATATTCATTTACCCATGAGATCTCTTGGGGAAAATTATCAAACGAGTTGAACACGAGGTTAATACATTTCGGAGAAATTACTGAAATCACCAATTCACCAAAGGGGTACTCCTTTCAGAAATCTTCGATTTCTCTAATATGGATTGGAGCATTGTTTTGATCGTGAATACTAAAGAATATGCGAGGGTCATGGGCACAGAAGTCGTAGCCCTATGTCTTAGGGTTCTATGTATAAAATTGCGTGCAAATCCGAGGTGTGTAGAGGGTGATACAGTCAAAATACAGAAGGATGTACTAATATGAGGAAAAAACTTGCGAAAATTGCCATCAAAAAGAGGAATTTTATTTGAAATGTTGACTTAAGGCTCCGTTTCGACTCCAATATATTCATTTACCCATGAGATCTCTTGGGGAAAATTATCAAACGAGTTGAACACGAGGTTAATACATTTCGGAGAAATTACTGAAATCACCAATTCACCAAAGGGGTACTCCTTTCAGAAATCTTCGATTTCTCTAATATGGATTGGAGCATTGTTTTGATCGTGAATACTAAAGAATATGCGAGGGTCATGGGCACAGAAGTCGTAGCCCTATGTCTTAGGGTTCTATGTATAAAATTGCGTGCAAATCCGAGGTGTGTAGAGGGTGATACAGTCAAAATACAGAAGGATGTACTAATATGAGGAAAAAACTTGCGAAAATTGCCATCAAAAAGAGGAATTTTATTTGAAATGTTGACTTAAGGCTCCGTTTCGACTCCAATATATTCATTTACCCATGAGATCTCTTGGGGAAAATTATCAAACGAGTTGAACACGAGGTTAATACATTTCGGAGAAATTACTGAAATCACCAATTCACCAAAGGGGTACTCCTTTCAGAAATCTTCGATTTCTCTAATATGGATTGGAGCATTGTTTTGATCGTGAATACTAAAGAATATGCGAGGGTCATGGGCACGGAAGTCGTAGCCCTATGTCTTAGGGTTTTATGTATAAAATTGCGTGCAAATCCGAGGTGTGTAGAGGGTGATACAGCCAAAATACAAAAGGATGTACTAATATGAGGAAAAAACTTGCGAAAATTGCCATCAAAAAGAGGAATTTTATTTGAAATGTTGACTTAAGGCTCCGTTTCGACTCCAATATATTCATTTACCCATGAGATCTCTTGGGGAAAATTATCAAACGAGTTGAACACGAGGTTAATACATTTCGGAGAAATTACTGAAATCACCAATTCACCAAAGGGGTACTCCTTTCAGAAATCTTCGATTTCTCTAATATGGATTGGAGCATTGTTTTGATCGTGAATACTAAAGAATATGCGAGGGTCATGGGCACGGAAGTCGTAGCCCTATGTCTTAGGGTTTTATGTATAAAATTGCGTGCAAATCCGAGGTGTGTAGAGGGTGATACAGTCAAAATACAGAAGGATGTACTAATATGAGGAAAAAACTTGCGAAAATTGCCATCAAAAAGAGGAATTTTATTTGAAATGTTGACTTAAGGCTCCGTTTCGACTCCAATATATTCATTTACCCATGAGATCTCTTGGGGAAAATTATCAAACGAGTTGAACACGAGGTTAATACATTTCGGAGAAATTACTGAAATCACCAATTCACCAAAGGGGTACTCCTTTCAGAAATCTTCGATTTCTCTAATATGGATTGGAGCATTGTTTTGATCGTGAATACTAAAGAATATGCGAGGGTCATGGGCACGGAAGTCGTAGCCCTATGTCTTAGGGTTTTATGTATAAAATTGCGTGCAAATCCGAGGGGTGTAGAGGGTGATACAGCCAAAATACAGAAGGATGTACTAATATGAGGAAAAAACTTGCGAAAATTGCCATCAAAAAGAGGAATTTTATTTGAAATGTTGACTTAAGGCTCCGTTTCGACTCCAATATATTCATTTACCCATGAGATCTCTTGGGGAAAATTATCAAACGAGTTGAACACGAGGTTAATACATTTCGGAGAAATTACTGAAATCACCAATTCACCAAAGGGGTACTCCTTTCAGAAATCTTCGATTTCTCTAATATGGATTGGAGCATTGTTTTGATCGTGAATACTAAAGAATATGCGAGGGTCATGGGCACGGAAGTCGTAGCCCTATGTCTGAGGGTTTTATGTATAAAATTGCGTGCAAATCCGAGGTGTGTAGAGGGTGATACAGTCAAAATACAGAAGGATGTACTAATATGAGGAAAAAACTTGCGAAAATTGCCATCAAAAAGAGGAATTTTATTTGAAATGTTGACTTAAGGCTCCGTTTCGACTCCAATATATTCATTTACCCATGAGATCTCTTGGGGAAAATTATCAAACGAGTTGAACACGAGGTTAATACATTTCGGAGAAATTACTGAAATCACCAATTCACCAAAGGGGTACTCCTTTCAGAAATCTTCGATTTCTCTAATATGGATTGGAGCATTGTTTTGATCATGAATAACAAAGAATATGCGAGGGTCATGGGCACAGAAGTCGTAGCCCTATGTCTTCGGGTTCTATGAATAAAATTGCGTGCAAATCCGAGGTGTGTAGAGGGTGATACAGTCAAAATACAGAAGGATGTACTAATATGAGGAAAAAACTTGCGAAAATTGCCATCAAAAAGAGGAATTTTATTTGAAATGTTGACTTAAGGCTCCGTTTCGACTCCAATATATTCATTTACCCATGAGATCTCTTGGGGAAAATTATCAAACGAGTTGAACACGAGGTTAATACATTTCGGAGAAATTACTGAAATCACCAATTCACCAAAGGGGTACTCCTTTCAGAAATCTTCGATTTCTCTAATATGGATTGGAGCATTGTTTTGATCATGAATACTAAAGAATATGCGAGGGTCATGGGCACAGAAGTCGTAGCCCTATGTCTTAGGGTTCTATGTATAAAATTGCGTGCAAATCCGAGGTGTGTAGAGGGTGATACAGTCAAAATACAGAAGGATGTACTAATATGAGGAAAAAACTTGCGAAAATTGCCATCAAAAAGAGGAATTTTATTTGAAATGTTGACTTAAGGCTCCGTTTCGACTCCAATATATTCATTTACCCATGAGATCTCTTGGGGAAAATTATCAAACGAGTTGAACACGAGGTTAATACATTTCGAAGAAATTACTGAAATCACCAATTCACCAAAGGGGTACTCCTTTCAGAAATCTTCGATTTCTCTAATATGGATTGGAGCATTGTTTTGATCGTGAATACTAAAGAATATGCGAGGGTCATGGGCACGGAAGTCGTAGCCCTATGTCTTAGGGTTTTATGTATAAAATTGCGTGCAAATCCGAGGTGTGTAGAGGGTGATACAGTCAAAATACAGAAGGATGTACTAATATGAGGAAAAAACTTGCGAAAATTGCCATCAAAAAGAGGAATTTTATTTGAAATGTTGACTTAAGGCTCCGTTTCGACTCCAATATATTCATTTACCCATGAGATCTCTTGGGGAAAATTATCAAACGAGTTGAACACGAGGTTAATACATTTCGGAGAAATTACTGAAATCACCAATTCACCAAAGGGGTACTCCTTTCAGAAATCTTCGATTTCTCTAATATGGATTGGAGCATTGTTTTGATCGTGAATACTAAAGAATATGCGAGGGTCATGGGTACAGAAGTCGTAGCCCTATGTCTTAGGGTTCTATGTATAAAATTGCGTGCAAATCCGAGGTGTGTAGAGGGTGATACAGTCAAAATACAGAAGGATGTACTAATATGAGGAAAAAACTTGCGAAAATTGCCATCAAAAAGAGGAATTTTATTTGAAATGTTGACTTAAGGCTCCGTTTCGACTCCAATATATTCATTTACCCATGAGATCTCTTGGGGAAAATTATCAAACGAGTTGAACACGAGGTTAATACATTTCGGAGAAATTACTGAAATCACCAATTCACCAAAGGGGTACTCCTTTCAGAAATCTTCGATTTCTCTAATATGGATTGGAGCATTGTTTTGATCGTGAATAATAAAGAATATGCGAGGGTCATGGGCACAGAAGTCGTAGCCCTATGTCTTAGGGTTCTATGTATAAAATTGCGTGCAAATCCGAGGTGTGTAGAGGGTGATACAGTCAAAATACAGAAGGATGTACTAATATGAGGAAAAAACTTGCGAAAATTGCCATCAAAAAGAGGAATTTTATTTGAAATGTTGACTTAAGGCTCCGTTTCGACTCCAATATATTCATTTACCCATGAGATCTCTTGGGGAAAATTATCAAACGAGTTGAACACGAGGTTAATACATTTCGGAGAAATTACTGAAATCACCAATTCACCAAAGGGGTACTCCTTTCAGAAATCTTCGATTTCTCTAATATGGATTGGAGCATTGTTTTGATCGTGAATACTAAAGAATATGCGAGGGTCATGGGCACAGAAGTCGTAGCCCTATGTCTTAGGGTTCTATGTATAAAATTGCGTGCAAATCCGAGGTGTGTAGAGGGTGATACAGTCAAAATACAGAAGGATGTACTAATATGAGGAAAAAACTTGCGAAAATTGCCATCAAAAAGAGGAATTTTATTTGAAATGTTGACTTAAGGCTCCGTTTCGACTCCAATATATTCATTTACCCATGAGATCTCTTGGGGAAAATTATCAAACGAGTTGAACACGAGGTTAATACATTTCGCAGAAATTACTGAAATCTCCAATTCACCAAAGGGGTACCCCTATATGAAATCTTCGATTTCTCTAATATGGATTCGAGTAATATTTTGATCGTGAATAACAAAGAATATGCGAGGGTCATGGGCACAGAAGTCGTAGCCCTATGTCTTAGGGTTCTATGTATAAAATTGCGTGCAAATCCGAGGTGTGTAGAGGGTGATACAGTCAAAATACAGAAGGATGTACTAATATGAGGAAAAAACTTGCGAAAATTGCCATCAAAAAGAGGAATTTTATTTGAAATGTTGACTTAAGGCTCCGTTTCGACTCCAATATATTCATTTACCCATGAGATCTCTTGGGGAAAATTATCAAACGAGTTGAACACGAGGTTAATACATTTCGGAGAAATTACTGAAATCACCAATTCACCAAAGGGGTACTCCTTTCAGAAATCTTCGATTTCTCTAATATGGATTGGAGCATTGTTTTGATCGTGAATACTAAAGAATATGCGAGGGTCATGGGCACAGAAGTCGTAGCCCTATGTCTTAGGGTTCTATGTATAAAATTGCGTGCAAATCCGAGGTGTGTAGAGGGTGATACAGTCAAAATACAGAAGGATGTACTAATATGAGGAAAAAACTTGCGAAAATTGCCATCAAAAAGAGGAATTTTATTTGAAATGTTGACTTAAGGCTCCGTTTCGACTCCAATATATTCATTTACCCATGAGATCTCTTGGGGAAAATTATCAAACGAGTTGAACACGAGGTTAATACATTTCGAAGAAATTACTGAAATCACCAATTCACCAAAGGGGTACTCCTTTCAGAAATCTTCGATTTCTCTAATATGGATTGGAGCATTGTTTTGATCGTGAATACTAAAGAATATGCGAGGGTCATGGGCACGGAAGTCGTAGCCCTATGTCTTAGGGTTTTATGTATAAAATTGCGTGCAAATCCGAGGTGTGTAGAGGGTGATACAGTCAAAATACAGAAGGATGTACTAATATGAGGAAAAAACTTGCGAAAATTGCCATCAAAAAGAGGAATTTTATTTGAAATGTTGACTTAAGGCTCCGTTTCGACTCCAATATATTCATTTACCCATGAGATCTCTTGGGGAAAATTATCAAACGAGTTGAACACGAGGTTAATACATTTCGGAGAAATTACTGAAATCACCAATTCACCAAAGGGGTACTCCTTTCAGAAATCTTCGATTTCTCTAATATGGATTGGAGCATTGTTTTGATCATGAATAACAAAGAATATGCGAGGGTCATGGGCACAGAAGTCGTAGCCCTATGTCTTCGGGTTCTATGAATAAAATTGCGTGCAAATCCGAGGTGTGTAGAGGGTGATACAGTCAAAATACAGAAGGATGTACTAATATGAGGAAAAAACTTGCGAAAATTGCCATCAAAAAGAGGAATTTTATTTGAAATGTTGACTTAAGGCTCCGTTTCGACTCCAATATATTCATTTACCCATGAGATCTCTTGGGGAAAATTATCAAACGAGTTGAACACGAGGTTAATACATTTCGGAGAAATTACTGAAATCACCAATTCACCAAAGGGGTACTCCTTTCAGAAATCTTCGATTTCTCTAATATGGATTGGAGCATTGTTTTGATCGTGAATACTAAAGAATATGCGAGGGTCATGGGCACAGAAGTCGTAGCCCTATGTCTTAGGGTTCTATGTATAAAATTGCGTGCAAATCCGAGGTGTGTAGAGGGTGATACAGTCAAAATACAGAAGGATGTACTAATATGAGGAAAAAACTTGCGAAAATTGCCATCAAAAAGAGGAATTTTATTTGAAATGTTGACTTAAGGCTCCGTTTCGACTCCAATATATTCATTTACCCATGAGATCTCTTGGGGAAAATTATCAAACGAGTTGAACACGAGGTTAATACATTTCGAAGAAATTACTGAAATCACCAATTCACCAAAGGGGTACTCCTTTCAGAAATCTTCGATTTCTCTAATATGGATTGGAGCATTGTTTTGATCGTGAATACTAAAGAATATGCGAGGGTCATGGGCACGGAAGTCGTAGCCCTATGTCTTAGGGTTTTATGTATAAAATTGCGTGCAAATCCGAGGTGTGTAGAGGGTGATACAGTCAAAATACAGAAGGATGTACTAATATGAGGAAAAAACTTGCGAAAATTGCCATCAAAAAGAGGAATTTTATTTGAAATGTTGACTTAAGGCTCCGTTTCGACTCCAATATATTCATTTACCCATGAGATCTCTTGGGGAAAATTATCAAACGAGTTGAACACGAGGTTAATACATTTCGGAGAAATTACTGAAATCACCAATTCACCAAAGGGGTACTCCTTTCAGAAATCTTCGATTTCTCTAATATGGATTGGAGCATTGTTTTGATCGTGAATACTAAAGAATATGCGAGGGTCATGGGTACAGAAGTCGTAGCCCTATGTCTTAGGGTTCTATGTATAAAATTGCGTGCAAATCCGAGGTGTGTAGAGGGTGATACAGTCAAAATACAGAAGGATGTACTAATATGAGGAAAAAACTTGCGAAAATTGCCATCAAAAAGAGGAATTTTATTTGAAATGTTGACTTAAGGCTCCGTTTCGACTCCAATATATTCATTTACCCATGAGATCTCTTGGGGAAAATTATCAAACGAGTTGAACACGAGGTTAATACATTTCGGAGAAATTACTGAAATCACCAATTCACCAAAGGGGTACTCCTTTCAGAAATCTTCGATTTCTCTAATATGGATTGGAGCATTGTTTTGATCGTGAATAATAAAGAATATGCGAGGGTCATGGGCACAGAAGTCGTAGCCCTATGTCTTAGGGTTCTATGTATAAAATTGCGTGCAAATCCGAGGTGTGTAGAGGGTGATACAGTCAAAATACAGAAGGATGTACTAATATGAGGAAAAAACTTGCGAAAATTGCCATCAAAAAGAGGAATTTTATTTGAAATGTTGACTTAAGGCTCCGTTTCGACTCCAATATATTCATTTACCCATGAGATCTCTTGGGGAAAATTATCAAACGAGTTGAACACGAGGTTAATACATTTCGGAGAAATTACTGAAATCACCAATTCACCAAAGGGGTACTCCTTTCAGAAATCTTCGATTTCTCTAATATGGATTGGAGCATTGTTTTGATCGTGAATACTAAAGAATATGCGAGGGTCATGGGCACAGAAGTCGTAGCCCTATGTCTTAGGGTTCTATGTATAAAATTGCGTGCAAATCCGAGGTGTGTAGAGGGTGATACAGTCAAAATACAGAAGGATGTACTAATATGAGGAAAAAACTTGCGAAAATTGCCATCAAAAAGAGGAATTTTATTTGAAATGTTGACTTAAGGCTCCGTTTCGACTCCAATATATTCATTTACCCATGAGATCTCTTGGGGAAAATTATCAAACGAGTTGAACACGAGGTTAATACATTTCGCAGAAATTACTGAAATCTCCAATTCACCAAAGGGGTACCCCTATATGAAATCTTCGATTTCTCTAATATGGATTCGAGTAATATTTTGATCGTGAATAACAAAGAATATGCGAGGGTCATGGGCACAGAAGTCGTAGCCCTATGTCTTAGGGTTCTATGTATAAAATTGCGTGCAAATCCGAGGTGTGTAGAGGGTGATACAGTCAAAATACAGAAGGATGTACTAATATGAGGAAAAAACTTGCGAAAATTGCCATCAAAAAGAGGAATTTTATTTGAAATGTTGACTTAAGGCTCCGTTTCGACTCCAATATATTCATTTACCCATGAGATCTCTTGGGGAAAATTATCAAACGAGTTGAACACGAGGTTAATACATTTCGGAGAAATTACTGAAATCACCAATTCACCAAAGGGGTACTCCTTTCAGAAATCTTCGATTTCTCTAATATGGATTGGAGCATTGTTTTGATCGTGAATACTAAAGAATATGCGAGGGTCATGGGCACAGAAGTCGTAGCCCTATGTCTTAGGGTTCTATGTATAAAATTGCGTGCAAATCCGAGGTGTGTAGAGGGTGATACAGTCAAAATACAGAAGGATGTACTAATATGAGGAAAAAACTTGCGAAAATTGCCATCAAAAAGAGGAATTTTATTTGAAATGTTGACTTAAGGCTCCGTTTCGACTCCAATATATTCATTTACCCATGAGATCTCTTGGGGAAAATTATCAAACGAGTTGAACACGAGGTTAATACATTTCGAAGAAATTACTGAAATCACCAATTCACCAAAGGGGTACTCCTTTCAGAAATCTTCGATTTCTCTAATATGGATTGGAGCATTGTTTTGATCGTGAATACTAAAGAATATGCGAGGGTCATGGGCACGGAAGTCGTAGCCCTATGTCTTAGGGTTTTATGTATAAAATTGCGTGCAAATCCGAGGTGTGTAGAGGGTGATACAGTCAAAATACAGAAGGATGTACTAATATGAGGAAAAAACTTGCGAAAATTGCCATCAAAAAGAGGAATTTTATTTGAAATGTTGACTTAAGGCTCCGTTTCGACTCCAATATATTCATTTACCCATGAGATCTCTTGGGGAAAATTATCAAACGAGTTGAACACGAGGTTAATACATTTCGGAGAAATTACTGAAATCACCAATTCACCAAAGGGGTACTCCTTTCAGAAATCTTCGATTTCTCTAATATGGATTGGAGCATTGTTTTGATCGTGAATAATAAAGAATATGCGAGGGTCATGGGCACAGAAGTCGTGGCCCTATGTCTTAGGGTTCTATGTATAAAATTGCGTGCAAATCCGAGGTGTGTAGAGGGTGATACAGTCAAAATACAGAAGGATGTACTAATATGAGGAAAAAACTTGCGAAAATTGCCATCAAAAAGAGGAATTTTATTTGAAATGTTGACTTAAGGCTCCGTTTCGACTCCAATATATTCATTTACCCATGAGATCTCTTGGGGAAAATTATCAAACGAGTTGAACACGAGGTTAATACATTTCGGAGAAATTACTGAAATCACCAATTCACCAAAGGGGTACTCCTTTCAGAAATCTTCGATTTCTCTAATATGGATTGGAGCATTGTTTTGATCGTGAATACTAAAGAATATGCGAGGGTCATGGGCACAGAAGTCGTAGCCCTATGTCTTAGGGTTCTATGTATAAAATTGCGTGCAAATCCGAGGTGTGTAGAGGGTGATACAGTCAAAATACAGAAGGATGTACTAATATGAGGAAAAAACTTGCGAAAATTGCCATCAAAAAGAGGAATTTTATTTGAAATGTTGACTTAAGGCTCCGTTTCGACTCCAATATATTCATTTACCCATGAGATCTCTTGGGGAAAATTATCAAACGAGTTGAACACGAGGTTAATACATTTCGGAGAAATTACTGAAATCACCAATTCACCAAAGGGGTACTCCTTTCAGAAATCTTCGATTTCTCTAATATGGATTGGAGCATTGTTTTGATCGTGAATACTAAAGAATATGTGAGGCTCATGGGCACAGAAGTCGTAGCCCTATGTCTTAGGGTTCTATGTATAAAATTGCGTGCAAATCCGAGGTGTGTAGAGGGTGATACAGTCAAAATACAGAAGGATGTACTAATATGAGGAAAAAACTTGCGAAAATTGCCATCAAAAAGAGGAATTTTATTTGAAATGTTGACTTAAGGCTCCGTTTCGACTCCAATATATTCATTTACCCATGAGATCTCTTGGGGAAAATTATCAAACGAGTTGAACACGAGGTTAATACATTTCGGAGAAATTACTGAAATCACCAATTCACCAAAGGGGTACTCCTTTCAGAAATCTTCGATTTCTCTAATATGGATTGGAGCATTGTTTTGATCGTGAATACTAAAGAATATGCGAGGGTCATGGGCACAGAAGTCGTAGCCCTATGTCTTAGGGTTCTATGTATAAAATTGCGTGCAAATCCGAGGTGTGTAGAGGGTGATACAGTCAAAATACAGAAGGATGTACTAATATGAGGAAAAAACTTGCGAAAATTGCCATCAAAAAGAGGAATTTTATTTGAAATGTTGACTTAAGGCTCCGTTTCGACTCCAATATATTCATTTACCCATGAGATCTCTTGGGGAAAATTATCAAATGAGTTGAACACGAGGTTAATACATTTCGCAGAAATTACTGAAATCTCCAATTCACCAAAGGGGTACCCCTATATGAAATCTTCGATTTCTCTAATATGGATTCGAGTAATATTTTGATCGTGAATAACAAAGAATATGCGAGGGTCATGGGCACAGAAGTCGTAGCCCTATGTCTTAGGGTTCTATGTATAAAATTGCGTGCAAATCCGAGGTGTGTAGAGGGTGATACAGTCAAAATACAGAAGGATGTACTAATATGAGGAAAAAACTTGCGAAAATTGCCATCAAAAAGAGGAATTTTATTTGAAATGTTGACTTAAGGCTCCGTTTCGACTCCAATATATTCATTTACCCATGAGATCTCTTGGGGAAAATTATCAAACGAGTTGAACACGAGGTTAATACATTTCGGAGAAATTACTGAAATCACCAATTCACCAAAGGGGTACTCCTTTCAGAAATCTTCGATTTCTCTAATATGGATTGGAGCATTGTTTTGATCGTGAATACTAAAGAATATGCGAGGGTCATGGGTACAGAAGTCGTAGCCCTATGTCTTAGGGTTCTATGTATAAAATTGCGTGCAAATCCGAGGTGTGTAGAGGGTGATACAGTCAAAATACAGAAGGATGTACTAATATGAGGAAAAAACATGCGAAAATTGCCATCAAAAAGAGGAATTTTATTTGAAATGTTGACTTAAGGCTCCGTTTCGACTCCAATATATTCATTTACCCATGAGATCTCTTGGGGAAAATTATCAAACGAGTTGAACACGAGGTTAATACATTTCGGTGAAATTACTGAAATCACCAATTCACCAAAGGGGTACTCCTTTCAGAAATCTTCGATTTCTCTAATATGGATTGGAGCATTGTTTTTATCGTGAATAATAAAGAATATGCGAGGGTCATGGGCACAGAAGTCGTGGCCCTATGTCTTAGGGTTCTATGTATAAAATTGCGTGCAAATCCGAGGTGTGTAGAGGGTGATACAGTCAAAATACAGAAGGATGTACTAATATGAGGAAAAAACTTGCGAAAATTGCCATCAAAAAGAGGAATTTTATTTGAAATGTTGACTTAAGGCTCCGTTTCGACTCCAATATATTCAT
Source organism: Humulus lupulus (assembly GCF_963169125.1). Classification (NCBI taxonomy): domain Eukaryota; kingdom Viridiplantae; phylum Streptophyta; class Magnoliopsida; order Rosales; family Cannabaceae; genus Humulus; species Humulus lupulus. The sequence goes on along the minus strand of NC_084794.1, from coordinate 297,452,310 downwards.
TTACCCATGAGATCTCTTGGGGAAAATTATCAAACGAGTTGAACACGAGGTTAATACATTTCGGAGAAATTACTGAAATCACCAATTCACCAAAGGGGTACTCCTTTCAGAAATCTTCGATTTCTCTAATATGGATTGGAGCATTGTTTTGATCGTGAATAATAAAGAATATGCGAGGGTCATGGGCACAGAAGTCGTGGCCCTATGTCTTAGGGTTCTATGTATAAAATTGCGTGCAAATCCGAGGTGTGTAGAGGGTGATACAGTCAAAATACAGAAGGATGTACTAATATGAGGAAAAAACTTGCGAAAATTGCCATCAAAAAGAGGAATTTTATTTGAAATGTTGACTTAAGGCTCCGTTTCGACTCCAATATATTCATTTACCCATGAGATCTCTTGGGGAAAATTATCAAACGAGTTGAACACGAGGTTAATACATTTCGGAGAAATTACTGAAATCACCAATTCACCAAAGGGGTACTCCTTTCAGAAATCTTCGATTTCTCTAATATGGATTGGAGCATTGTTTTGATCGTGAATACTAAAGAATATGCGAGGGTCATGGGCACAGAAGTCGTAGCCCTATGTCTTAGGGTTCTATGTATAAAATTGCGTACAAATCCGAGGTGTGTAGAGGGTGATACAGTCAAAATACAGAAGGATGTACTAATATGAGGAAAAAACTTGCGAAAATTGCCATCAAAAAGAGGAATTTTATTTGAAATGTTGACTTAAGGCTCCGTTTCGACTCCAATATATTCATTTACCCATGAGATCTCTTGGGGAAAATTATCAAACGAGTTGAACACGACGTTAATACATTTCGGAGAAATTACTGAAATCTCCAATTCACCAAAGGGGTACCCCTTTATGAAATCTTCGATTTCTCTAATATGGATTGGAGCATTGTTTTGATCGTGAATACTAAAGAATATGTGAGGCTCATGGGCACAGAAGTCGTAGCCCTATGTCTTAGGGTTCTATGTATAAAATTGCGTGCAAATCCGAGGTGTGTAGAGGGTGATACAGTCAAAATACAGAAGGATGTACTAATATGAGGAAAAAACTTGCGAAAATTGCCATCAAAAAGAGGAATTTTATTTGAAATGTTGACTTAAGGCTCCGTTTCGACTCCAATATATTCATTTACCCATGAGATCTCTTGGGGAAAATTATCAAATGAGTTGAACACGAGGTTAATACATTTCGAAGAAATTACTGAAATCTCCAATTCACCAAAGGGGTACCCCTATATGAAATCTTCGATTTCTCTAATATGGATTCGAGTAATATTTTGATCGTGAATAACAAAGAATATGCGAGGGTCATGGGCACAGAAGTCGTAGCCCTATGTCTTAGGGTTCTATGTATAAAATTGCGTGCAAATCCGAGGTGTGTAGAGGGTGATACAGTCAAAATACAGAAGGATGTACTAATATGAGGAAAAAACTTGCGAAAATTGCCATCAAAAAGAGGAATTTTATTTGAAATGTTGACTTAAGGCTCCGTTTCGACTCCAATATATTCATTTACCCATGAGATCTCTTGGGGAAAATTATCAAATGAGTTGAACACGAGGTTAATACATTTCGAAGAAATTACTGAAATCTCCAATTCACCAAAGGGGTACCCCTATATGAAATCTTCGATTTCTCTAATATGGATTCGAGTAATATTTTGATCGTGAATAACAAAGAATATGCGAGGGTCATGGGCACAGAAGTCGTAGCCCTATGTCTTAGGGTTCTATGTATAAAATTGCGTGCAAATCCGAGGTGTGTAGAGGGTGATACAGTCAAAATACAGAAGGATGTACTAATATGAGGAAAAAACTTGCGAAAATTGCCATCAAAAAGAGGAATTTTATTTGAAATGTTGACTTAAGGCTCCGTTTCGACTCCAATATATTCATTTACCCATGAGATCTCTTGGGGAAAATTATCAAACGAGTTGAACACGAGGTTAATACATTTCGGAGAAATTACTGAAATCACCAATTCACCAAAGGGGTACTCCTTTCAGAAATCTTCGATTTCTCTAATATGGATTGGAGCATTGTTTTGATCGTGAATAACAAAGAATATGCGAGGGTCATGGGCACAGAAGTCGTAGCCCTATGTCTTCGGGTTCTATGTATAAAATTGCGTGCAAATCCGAGGTGTGTAGAGGGTGATACAGTCAAAATACAGAAGGATGTACTAATATGAGGAAAAAACTTGCGAAAATTGCCATCAAAAAGAGGAATTTTATTTGAAATGTTGACTTAAGGCTCCGTTTCGACTCCAATATATTCATTTACCCATGAGATCTCTTGGGGAAAATTATCAAACGAGTTGAACACGAGGTTAATACATTTCGGAGAAATTACTGAAATCACCAATTCACCAAAGGGGTACTCCTTTCAGAAATCTTCGATTTCTCTAATATGGATTGGAGCATTGTTTTGATCGTGAATACTAAAGAATATGCGAGGGTCATGGGTACAGAAGTCGTAGCCCTATGTCTTAGGGTTCTATGTATAAAATTGCGTGCAAATCCGAGGTGTGTAGAGGGTGATACAGTCAAAATACAGAAGGATGTACTAATATGAGGAAAAAACTTGCGAAAATTGCCATCAAAAAGAGGAATTTTATTTGAAATGTTGACTTAAGGCTCCGTTTCGACTCCAATATATTCATTTACCCATGAGATCTCTTGGGGAAAATTATCAAACGAGTTGAACACGAGGTTAATACATTTCGGAGAAATTACTGAAATCACCAATTCACCAAAGGGGTACTCCTTTCAGAAATCTTCGATTTCTCTAATATGGATTGGAGCATTGTTTTGATCGTGAATAATAAAGAATATGCGAGGGTCATGGGCACAGAAGTCGTAGCCCTATGTCTTAGGGTTCTATGTATAAAATTGCGTGCAAATCCGAGGTGTGTAGAGGGTGATACAGTCAAAATACAGAAGGATGTACTAATATGAGGAAAAAACTTGCGAAAATTGCCATCAAAAAGAGGAATTTTATTTGAAATGTTGACTTAAGGCTCCGTTTCGACTCCAATATATTCATTTACCCATGAGATCTCTTGGGGAAAATTATCAAATGAGTTGAACACGAGGTTAATACATTTCGGAGAAATTACTGAAATCACCAATTCACCAAAGGGGTACTCCTTTCAGAAATCTTCGATTTCTCTAATATGGATTGGAGCATTGTTTTGATCGTGAATAATAAAGAATATGCGAGGGTCATGGGCACAGAAGTCGTAGCCCTATGTCTTAGGGTTCTATGTATAAAATTGCGTGCAAATCCGAGGTGTGTAGAGGGTGATACAGTCAAAATACAGAAGGATGTACTAATATGAGGAAAAAACTTGCGAAAATTGCCATCAAAAAGAGGAATTTTATTTGAAATGTTGACTTAAGGCTCCGTTTCGACTCCAATATATTCATTTACCCATGAGATCTCTTGGGGAAAATTATCAAATGAGTTGAACACGAGGTTAATACATTTCGAAGAAATTACTGAAATCTCCAATTCACCAAAGGGGTACCCCTATATGAAATCTTCGATTTCTCTAATATGGATTCGAGTAATATTTTGATCGTGAATAACAAAGAATATGCGAGGGTCATGGGCACAGAAGTCGTAGCCCTATGTCTTAGGGTTCTATGTATAAAATTGCGTGCAAATCCGAGGTGTGTAGAGGGTGATACAGTCAAAATACAGAAGGATGTACTAATATGAGGAAAAAACTTGCGAAAATTGCCATCAAAAAGAGGAATTTTATTTGAAATGTTGACTTAAGGCTCCGTTTCGACTCCAATATATTCATTTACCCATGAGATCTCTTGGGGAAAATTATCAAATGAGTTGAACACGAGGTTAATACATTTCGAAGAAATTACTGAAATCTCCAATTCACCAAAGGGGTACCCCTATATGAAATCTTCGATTTCTCTAATATGGATTCGAGTAATATTTTGATCGTGAATAACAAAGAATATGCGAGGGTCATGGGCACAGAAGTCGTAGCCCTATGTCTTAGGGTTCTATGTATAAAATTGCGTGCAAATCCGAGGTGTGTAGAGGGTGATACAGTCAAAATACAGAACGATGTACTAATATGAGGAAAAAACTTGCGAAAATTGCCATCAAAAAGAGGAATTTTATTTGAAATGTTGACTTAAGGCTCCGTTTCGACTCCAATATATTCATTTACCCATGAGATCTCTTGGGGAAAATTATCAAACGAGTTGAACACGAGGTTAATACATTTCGGAGAAATTACTGAAATCACCAATTCACCAAAGGGGTACTCCTTTCAGAAATCTTCGATTTCTCTAATATGGATTGGAGCATTGTTTTGATCGTGAATAACAAAGAATATGCGAGGGTCATGGGCACAGAAGTCGTAGCCCTATGTCTTAGGGTTCTATGTATAAAATTGCGTGCAAATCCGAGGTGTGTAGAGGGTGATACAGTCAAAATACAGAAGGATGTACTAATATGAGGAAAAAACTTGCGAAAATTGCCATCAAAAAGAGGAATTTTATTTGAAATGTTGACTTAAGGCTCCGTTTCGACTCCAATATATTCATTTACCCATGAGATCTCTTGGGGAAAATTATCAAATGAGTTGAACACGAGGTTAATACATTTCGAAGAAATTACTGAAATCTCCAATTCACCAAAGGGGTACCCCTATATGAAATCTTCGATTTCTCTAATATGGATTCGAGTAATATTTTGATCGTGAATAACAAAGAATATGCGAGGGTCATGGGCACAGAAGTCGTAGCCCTATGTCTTCGGGTTCTATGTATAAAATTGCGTGCAAATCCGAGGTGTGTAGAGGGTGATACAGTCAAAATACAGAAGGATGTACTAATATGAGGAAAAAACTTGCGAAAATTGCCATCAAAAAGAGGAATTTTATTTGAAATGTTGACTTAAGGCTCCGTTTCGACTCCAATATATTCATTTACCCATGAGATCTCTTGGGGAAAATTATCAAACGAGTTGAACACGAGGTTAATACATTTCGGAGAAATTACTGAAATCACCAATTCACCAAAGGGGTACTCCTTTCAGAAATCTTCGATTTCTCTAATATGGATTGGAGCATTGTTTTGATCGTGAATACTAAAGAATATGCGAGGGTCATGGGTACAGAAGTCGTAGCCCTATGTCTTAGGGTTCTATGTATAAAATTGCGTGCAAATCCGAGGTGTGTAGAGGGTGATACAGTCAAAATACAGAAGGATGTACTAATATGAGGAAAAAACTTGCGAAAATTGCCATCAAAAAGAGGAATTTTATTTGAAATGTTGACTTAAGGCTCCGTTTCGACTCCAATATATTCATTTACCCATGAGATCTCTTGGGGAAAATTATCAAACGAGTTGAACACGAGGTTAATACATTTCGGAGAAATTACTGAAATCACCAATTCACCAAAGGGGTACTCCTTTCAGAAATCTTCGATTTCTCTAATATGGATTGGAGCATTGTTTTGATCGTGAATAATAAAGAATATGCGAGGGTCATGGGCACAGAAGTCGTAGCCCTATGTCTTAGGGTTCTATGTATAAAATTGCGTGCAAATCCGAGGTGTGTAGAGGGTGATACAGTCAAAATACAGAAGGATGTACTAATATGAGGAAAAAACTTGCGAAAATTGCCATCAAAAAGAGGAATTTTATTTGAAATGTTGACTTAAGGCTCCGTTTCGACTCCAATATATTCATTTACCCATGAGATCTCTTGGGGAAAATTATCAAATGAGTTGAACACGAGGTTAATACATTTCGAAGAAATTACTGAAATCTCCAATTCACCAAAGGGGTACCCCTATATGAAATCTTCGATTTCTCTAATATGGATTCGAGTAATATTTTGATCGTGAATAACAAAGAATATGCGAGGGTCATGGGCACAGAAGTCGTAGCCCTATGTCTTAGGGTTCTATGTATAAAATTGCGTGCAAATCCGAGGTGTGTAGAGGGTGATACAGTCAAAATACAGAAGGATGTACTAATATGAGGAAAAAACTTGCGAAAATTGCCATCAAAAAGAGGAATTTTATTTGAAATGTTGACTTAAGGCTCCGTTTCGACTCCAATATATTCATTTACCCATGAGATCTCTTGGGGAAAATTATCAAATGAGTTGAACACGAGGTTAATACATTTCGAAGAAATTACTGAAATCTCCAATTCACCAAAGGGGTACCCCTATATGAAATCTTCGATTTCTCTAATATGGATTCGAGTAATATTTTGATCGTGAATAACAAAGAATATGCGAGGGTCATGGGCACAGAAGTCGTAGCCCTATGTCTTAGGGTTCTATGTATAAAATTGCGTGCAAATCCGAGGTGTGTAGAGGGTGATACAGTCAAAATACAGAAGGATGTACTAATATGAGGAAAAAACTTGCGAAAATTGCCATCAAAAAGAGGAATTTTATTTGAAATGTTGACTTAAGGCTCCGTTTCGACTCCAATATATTCATTTACCCATGAGATCTCTTGGGGAAAATTATCAAACGAGTTGAACACGAGGTTAATACATTTCGGAGAAATTACTGAAATCACCAATTCACCAAAGGGGTACTCCTTTCAGAAATCTTCGATTTCTCTAATATGGATTGGAGCATTGTTTTGATCGTGAATAACAAAGAATATGCGAGGGTCATGGGCACAGAAGTCGTAGCCCTATGTCTTCGGGTTCTATGTATAAAATTGCGTGCAAATCCGAGGTGTGTAGAGGGTGATACAGTCAAAATACAGAAGGATGTACTAATATGAGGAAAAAACTTGCGAAAATTGCCATCAAAAAGAGGAATTTTATTTGAAATGTTGACTTAAGGCTCCGTTTCGACTCCAATATATTCATTTACCCATGAGATCTCTTGGGGAAAATTATCAAACGAGTTGAACACGAGGTTAATACATTTCGGAGAAATTACTGAAATCACCAATTCACCAAAGGGGTACTCCTTTCAGAAATCTTCGATTTCTCTAATATGGATTGGAGCATTGTTTTGATCGTGAATACTAAAGAATATGCGAGGGTCATGGGTACAGAAGTCGTAGCCCTATGTCTTAGGGTTCTATGTATAAAATTGCGTGCAAATCCGAGGTGTGTAGAGGGTGATACAGTCAAAATACAGAAGGATGTACTAATATGAGGAAAAAACTTGCGAAAATTGCCATCAAAAAGAGGAATTTTATTTGAAATGTTGACTTAAGGCTCCGTTTCGACTCCAATATATTCATTTACCCATGAGATCTCTTGGGGAAAATTATCAAACGAGTTGAACACGAGGTTAATACATTTCGGAGAAATTACTGAAATCACCAATTCACCAAAGGGGTACTCCTTTCAGAAATCTTCGATTTCTCTAATATGGATTGGAGCATTGTTTTGATCGTGAATAATAAAGAATATGCGAGGGTCATGGGCACAGAAGTCGTAGCCCTATGTCTTAGGGTTCTATGTATAAAATTGCGTGCAAATCCGAGGTGTGTAGAGGGTGATACAGTCAAAATACAGAAGGATGTACTAATATGAGGAAAAAACTTGCGAAAATTGCCATCAAAAAGAGGAATTTTATTTGAAATGTTGACTTAAGGCTCCGTTTCGACTCCAATATATTCATTTACCCATGAGATCTCTTGGGGAAAATTATCAAATGAGTTGAACACGAGGTTAATACATTTCGAAGAAATTACTGAAATCTCCAATTCACCAAAGGGGTACCCCTATATGAAATCTTCGATTTCTCTAATATGGATTCGAGTAATATTTTGATCGTGAATAACAAAGAATATGCGAGGGTCATGGGCACAGAAGTCGTAGCCCTATGTCTTAGGGTTCTATGTATAAAATTGCGTGCAAATCCGAGGTGTGTAGAGGGTGATACAGTCAAAATACAGAAGGATGTACTAATATGAGGAAAAAACTTGCGAAAATTGCCATCAAAAAGAGGAATTTTATTTGAAATGTTGACTTAAGGCTCCGTTTCGACTCCAATATATTCATTTACCCATGAGATCTCTTGGGGAAAATTATCAAACGAGTTGAACACGAGGTTAATACATTTCGGAGAAATTACTGAAATCACCAATTCACCAAAGGGGTACTCCTTTCAGAAATCTTCGATTTCTCTAATATGGATTGGAGCATTGTTTTGATCGTGAATAACAAAGAATATGCGAGGGTCATGGGCACAGAAGTCGTAGCCCTATGTCTTCGGGTTCTATGTATAAAATTGCGTGCAAATCCGAGGTGTGTAGAGGGTGATACAGTCAAAATACAGAAGGATGCACTAATATGAGGAAAAAACTTGCGAAAATTGCCATCAAAAAGAGGAATTTTATTTGAAATGTTGACTTAAGGCTCCGTTTCGACTCCAATATATTCATTTACCCATGAGATCTCTTGGGGAAAATTATCAAACGAGTTGAACACGAGGTTAATACATTTCGGAGAAATTACTGAAATCACCAATTCACCAAAGGGGTACTCCTTTCAGAAATCTTCGATTTCTCTAATATGGATTGGAGCATTGTTTTGATCGTGAATACTAAAGAATATGCGAGGGTCATGGGTACAGAAGTCGTAGCCCTATGTCTTAGGGTTCTATGTATAAAATTGCGTGCAAATCCGAGGTGTGTAGAGGGTGATACAGTCAAAATACAGAAGGATGTACTAATATGAGGAAAAAACTTGCGAAAATTGCCATCAAAAAGAGGAATTTTATTTGAAATGTTGACTTAAGGCTCCGTTTCGACTCCAATATATTCATTTACCCATGAGATCTCTTGGGGAAAATTATCAAACGAGTTGAACACGAGGTTAATACATTTCGGAGAAATTACTGAAATCACCAATTCACCAAAGGGGTACTCCTTTCAGAAATCTTCGATTTCTCTAATATGGATTGGAGCATTGTTTTGATCGTGAATAATAAAGAATATGCGAGGGTCATGGGCACAGAAGTCGTAGCCCTATGTCTTAGGGTTCTATGTATAAAATTGCGTGCAAATCCGAGGTGTGTAGAGGGTGATACAGTCAAAATACAGAAGGATGTACTAATATGAGGAAAAAACTTGCGAAAATTGCCATCAAAAAGAGGAATTTTATTTGAAATGTTGACTTAAGGCTCCGTTTCGACTCCAATATATTCATTTACCCATGAGATCTCTTGGGGAAAATTATCAAACGAGTTGAACACGAGGTTAATACATTTCGAAGAAATTACTGAAATCTCCAATTCACCAAAGGGGTACCCCTATATGAAATCTTCGATTTCTCTAATATGGATTCGAGTAATATTTTGATCGTGAATAACAAAGAATATGCGAGGGTCATGGGCACAGAAGTCGTAGCCCTATGTCTTAGGGTTCTATGTATAAAATTGCGTGCAAATCCGAGGTGTGTAGAGGGTGATACAGTCAAAATACAGAAGGATGTACTAATATGAGGAAAAAACTTGCGAAAATTGCCATCAAAAAGAGGAATTTTATTTGAAATGTTGACTTAAGGCTCCGTTTCGACTCCAATATATTCATTTACCCATGAGATCTCTTGGGGAAAATTATCAAATGAGTTGAACACGAGGTTAATACATTTCGAAGAAATTACTGAAATCTCCAATTCACCAAAGGGGTACCCCTATATGAAATCTTCGATTTCTCTAATATGGATTCGAGTAATATTTTGATCGTGAATAACAAAGAATATGCGAGGGTCATGGGCACAGAAGTCGTAGCCCTATGTCTTAGGGTTCTATGTATAAAATTGCGTGCAAATCCGAGGTGTGTAGAGGGTGATACAGTCAAAATACAGAAGGATGTACTAATATGAGGAAAAAACTTGCGAAAATTGCCATCAAAAAGAGGAATTTTATTTGAAATGTTGACTTAAGGCTCCGTTTCGACTCCAATATATTCATTTACCCATGAGATCTCTTGGGGAAAATTATCAAACGAGTTGAACACGAGGTTAATACATTTCGGAGAAATTACTGAAATCACCAATTCACCAAAGGGGTACTCCTTTCAGAAATCTTCGATTTCTCTAATATGGATTGGAGCATTGTTTTGATCGTGAATACTAAAGAATATGCGAGGGTCATGGGTACAGAAGTCGTAGCCCTATGTCTTAGGGTTCTATGTATAAAATTGCGTGCAAATCCGAGGTGTGTAGAGGGTGATACAGTCAAAATACAGAAGGATGTACTAATATGAGGAAAAAACTTGCGAAAATTGCCATCAAAAAGAGGAATTTTATTTGAAATGTTGACTTAAGGCTCCGTTTCGACTCCAATATATTCATTTACCCATGAGATCTCTTGGGGAAAATTATCAAACGAGTTGAACACGAGGTTAATACATTTCGGAGAAATTACTGAAATCACCAATTCACCAAAGGGGTACTCCTTTCAGAAATCTTCGATTTCTCTAATATGGATTGGAGCATTGTTTTGATCGTGAATACTAAAGAATATGCGAGGGTCATGGGTACAGAAGTCGTAGCCCTATGTCTTAGGGTTCTATGTATAAAATTGCGTGCAAATCCGAGGTGTGTAGAGGGTGATACAGTCAAAATACAGAAGGATGTACTAATATGAGGAAAAAACTTGCGAAAATTGCCATCAAAAAGAGGAATTTTATTTGAAATGTTGACTTAAGGCTCCGTTTCGACTCCAATATATTCATTTACCCATGAGATCTCTTGGGGAAAATTATCAAACGAGTTGAACACGAGGTTAATACATTTCGGAGAAATTACTGAAATCACCAATTCACCAAAGGGGTACTCCTTTCAGAAATCTTCGATTTCTCTAATATGGATTGGAGCATTGTTTTAATCGTGAATAATAAAGAATATGCGAGGGTCATGGGCACAGAAGTCGTAGCCCTATGTCTTAGGGTTCTATGTATAAAATTACGTGCAAATCCGAGGTGTGTAGAGGGTGATACAGTCAAAATACAGAAGGATGTACTAATATGAGGAAAAAACTTGCGAAAATTGCCATCAAAAAGAGGAATTTTATTTGAAATGTTGACTTAAGGCTCCGTTTCGACTCCAATATATTCATTTACCCATGAGATCTCTTGGGGAAAATTATCAAACGAGTTGAACACGAGGTTAATACATTTCGGAGAAATTACTGAAATCACCAATTCACCAAAGGGGTACTCCTTTCAGAAATCTTCGATTTCTCTAATATGGATTGGAGCATTGTTTTGATCGTGAATACTAAAGAATATGCGAGGGTCATGGGCACAGAAGTCGTAGCCCTATGTCTTAGGGTTCTATGTATAAAATTGCGTGCAAATCCGAGGTGTGTAGAGGGTGATACAGTCAAAATACAGAAGGATGTACTAATATGAGGAAAAAACTTAGGAAAATTGCCATCAAAAAGAGGAATTTTATTTGAAATGTTGACTTAAGGCTCCGTTTCGACTCCAATATATTCATTTACCCATGAGATCTCTTGGGGAAAATTATCAAATGAGTTGAACACGAGGTTAATACATTTCGAAGAAATTACTGAAATCTCCAATTCACCAAAGGGGTACCCCTATATGAAATCTTCGATTTCTCTAATATGGATTCGAGTAATATTTTGATCGTGAATAACAAAGAATATGCGAGGGTCATGGGCACAGAAGTCGTAGCCCTATGTCTTAGGGTTCTATGTATAAAATTGCGTGCAAATCCGAGTTGTGTAGAGGGTGATACAGTCAAAATACAGAAGGATGTACTAATATGAGGAAAAAACTTGCGAAAATTGCCATCAAAAAGAGGAATTTTATTTGAAATGTTGACTTAAGGCTCCGTTTCGACTCCAATATATTCATTTACCCATGAGATCTCTTGGGGAAAATTATCAAACGAGTTGAACACGAGGTTAATACATTTCGGAGAAATTACTGAAATCACCAATTCACCAAAGGGGTACTCCTTTCAGAAATCTTCGATTTCTCTAATATGGATTGGAGCATTGTTTTGATCGTGAATACTAAAGAATATGCGAGGGTCATGGGCACAGAAGTCGTAGCCCTATGTCTTAGGGTTCTATGTATAAAATTGCGTGCAAATCCGAGGTGTGTAGAGGGTGATACAGTCAAAATACAGAAGGATGTACTAATATGAGGAAAAAACTTGCGAAAATTGCCATCAAAAAGAGGAATTTTATTTGAAATGTTGACTTAAGGCTCCGTTTCGACTCCAATATATTCATTTACCCATGAGATCTCTTGGGGAAAATTATCAAATGAGTTGAACACGAGGTTAATACATTTCGAAGAAATTACTGAAATCTCCAATTCACCAAAGGGGTACCCCTATATGAAATCTTCGATTTCTCTAATATGGATTCGAGTAATATTTTGATCATGAATAACAAAGAATATGCGAGGGTCATGGGCACAGAGGTCGTAGCCCTATGTCTTAGGGTTCTATGTATAAAATTGCGTGCAAATCCGAGGTGTGTAGAGGGTGATACAGTCAAAATACAGAAGGATGTACTAATATGAGGAAAAAACTTGCGAAAATTGCCATCAAAAAGAGGAATTTTATTTGAAATGTTGACTTAAGGCTCCGTTTCGCCTCCAATATATTCATTTACCCATGAGATCTCTTGGGGAAAATTATCAAACGAGTTGAACACGAGGTTAATACATTTCGGAGAAATTACTGAAATCACCAATTCACCAAAGGGGTACTCCTTTCAGAAATCTTCGATTTCTCTAATATGGATTGGAGCATTGTTTTAATCGTGAATAATAAAGAATATGCGAGGGTCATGGGCACAGAAGTCGTAGCCCTATGTCTTAGGGTTCTATGTATAAAATTGCGTGCAAATCCGAGGTGTGTAGAGGGTGATACAGTCAAAATACAGAAGGATGTACTAATATGAGGAAAAAACTTAGGAAAATTGCCATCAAAAAGAGGAATTTTATTTGAAATGTTGACTTAAGGCTCCGTTTCGACTCCAATATATTCATTTACCCATGAGATCTCTTGGGGAAAATTATCAAATGAGTTGAACACGAGGTTAATACATTTCGAAGAAATTACTGAAATCTCCAATTCACCAAAGGGGTACCCCTATATGAAATCTTCGATTTCTCTAATATGGATTCGAGTAATATTTTGATCGTGAATAACAAAGAATATGCGAGGGTCATGGGCACAGAAGTCGTAGCCCTATGTCTTAGGGTTCTATGTATAAAATTGCGTGCAAATCCGAGTTGTGTAGAGGGTGATACAGTCAAAATACAGAAGGATGTACTAATATGAGGAAAAAACTTGCGAAAATTGCCATCAAAAAGAGGAATTTTATTTGAAATGTTGACTTAAGGCTCCGTTTCGACTCCAATATATTCATTTACCCATGAGATCTCTTGGGGAAAATTATCAAACGAGTTGAACACGAGGTTAATACATTTCGGAGAAATTACTGAAATCACCAATTCACCAAAGGGGTACTCCTTTCAGAAATCTTCGATTTCTCTAATATGGATTGGAGCATTGTTTTGATCGTGAATACTAAAGAATATGCGAGGGTCATGGGCACAGAAGTCGTAGCCCTATGTCTTAGGGTTCTATGTATAAAATTGCGTGCAAATCCGAGGTGTGTAGAGGGTGATACAGTCAAAATACAGAAGGATGTACTAATATGAGGAAAAAACTTGCGAAAATTGCCATCAAAAAGAGGAATTTTATTTGAAATGTTGACTTAAGGCTCCGTTTCGACTCCAATATATTCATTTACCCATGAGATCTCTTGGGGAAAATTATCAAATGAGTTGAACACGAGGTTAATACATTTCGAAGAAATTACTGAAATCTCCAATTCACCAAAGGGGTACCCCTATATGAAATCTTCGATTTCTCTAATATGGATTCGAGTAATATTTTGATCATGAATAACAAAGAATATGCGAGGGTCATGGGCACAGAGGTCGTAGCCCTATGTCTTAGGGTTCTATGTATAAAATTGCGTGCAAATCCGAGGTGTGTAGAGGGTGATACAGTCAAAATACAGAAGGATGTACTAATATGAGGAAAAAACTTGCGAAAATTGCCATCAAAAAGAGGAATTTTATTTGAAATGTTGACTTAAGGCTCCGTTTCGCCTCCAATATATTCATTTACCCATGAGATCTCTTGGGGAAAATTATCAAACGAGTTGAACACGAGGTTAATACATTTCGGAGAAATTACTGAAATCACCAATTCACCAAAGGGGTACTCCTTTCAGAAATCTTCGATTTCTCTAATATGGATTGGAGCATTGTTTTAATCGTGAATAATAAAGAATATGCGAGGGTCATGGGCACAGAAGTCGTAGCCCTATGTCTTAGGGTTCTATGTATAAAATTACGTGCAAATCCGAGGTGTGTAGAGGGTGATACAGTCAAAATACAGAAGGATGTACTAATATGAGGAAAAAACTTGCGAAAATTGCCATCAAAAAGAGGAATTTTATTTGAAATGTTGACTTAAGGCTCCGTTTCGACTCCAATATATTCATTTACCCATGAGATCTCTTGGGGAAAATTATCAAACGAGTTGAACACGAGGTTAATACATTTCGGAGAAATTACTGAAATCACCAATTCACCAAAGGGGTACTCCTTTCAGAAATCTTCGATTTCTCTAATATGGATTGGAGCATTGTTTTGATCGTGAATACTAAAGAATATGCGAGGGTCAGGGGCACAGAAGTCGTAGCCCTATGTCTTAGGGTTCTATGTATAAAATTGCGTGCAAATCCGAGGTGTGTAGAGGGTGATACAGTCAAAATACAGAAGGATGTACTAATATGAGGAAAAAACTTGCGAAAATTGCCATCAAAAAGAGGAATTTTATTTGAAATGTTGACTTAAGGCTCCGTTTCGACTCCAATATATTCATTTACCCATGAGATCTCTTGGGGAAAATTATCAAATGAGTTGAACACGAGGTTAATACATTTCGAAGAAATTACTGAAATCTCCAATTCACCAAAGGGGTACCCCTATATGAAATCTTCGATTTCTCTAATATGGATTCGAGTAATATTTTGATCATGAATAACAAAGAATATGCGAGGGTCATGGGCACAGAGGTCGTAGCCCTATGTCTTAGGGTTCTATGTATAAAATTGCGTGCAAATCCGAGGTGTGTAGAGGGTGATACAGTCAAAATACAGAAGGATGTACTAATATGAGGAAAAAACTTGCGAAAATTGCCATCAAAAAGAGGAATTTTATTTGAAATGTTGACTTAAGGCTCCGTTTCGCCTCCAATATATTCATTTACCCATGAGATCTCTTGGGGAAAATTATCAAACGAGTTGAACACGAGGTTAATACATTTCGGAGAAATTACTGAAATCACCAATTCACCAAAGGGGTACTCCTTTCAGAAATCTTCGATTTCTCTAATATGGATTGGAGCATTGTTTTGATCGTGAATACTAAAGAATATGCGAGGGTCATGGGCACAGAAGTCGTAGCCCTATGTCTTAGGGTTCTATGTATAAAATTGCGTGCAAATCCGAGGTGTGTAGAGGGTGATACAGTCAAAATACAAAAGGATGTACTAATATGAGGAAAAAACTTGCGAAAATTGCCATCAAAAAGAGGAATTTTATTTGAAATGTTGACTTAAGGCTCCGTTTCGACTCCAATATATTCATTTACCCATGAGATCTCTTGGGGAAAATTATCAAACGAGTTGAACACGAGGTTAATACATTTCGGAGAAATTACTGAAATCACCAATTCACCAAAGGGGTACTCCTTTCAGAAATCTTAGATTTCTCTAATATGGATTGGAGCATTGTTTTGATCGTGAATAACAAAGAATATGCGAGGGTCATGGGCACAGAAGTCGTAGCCCTATGTCTTCGGGTTCTATGTATAAAATTGCGTGCAAATCCGAGGTGTGTAGAGGGTGATACAGTCAAAATACAGAAGGATGCACTAATATGAGGAAAAAACTTGCGAAAATTGCCATCAAAAAGAGGAATTTTATTTGAAATGTTGACTTAAGGCTCCGTTTCGACTCCAATATATTCATTTACCCATGAGATCTCTTGGGGAAAATTATCAAACGAGTTGAACACGAGGTTAATACATTTCGGAGAAATTACTGAAATCACCAATTCACCAAAGGGGTACTCCTTTCAGAAATCTTCGATTTCTCTAATATGGATTGGAGCATTGTTTTGATCGTGAATACTAAAGAATATGCGAGGGTCATGGGTACAGAAGTCGTAGCCCTATGTCTTAGGGTTCTATGTATAAAATTGCGTGCAAATCCGAGGTGTGTAGAGGGTGATACAGTCAAAATACAGAAGGATGTACTAATATGAGGAAAAAACTTGCGAAAATTGCCATCAAAAAGAGGAATTTTATTTGAAATGTTGACTTAAGGCTCCGTTTCGACTCCAATATATTCATTTACCCATGAGATCTCTTGGGGAAAATTATCAAACGAGTTGAACACGAGGTTAATACATTTCGGAGAAATTACTGAAATCACCAATTCACCAAAGGGGTACTCCTTTCAGAAATCTTCGATTTCTCTAATATGGATTGGAGCATTGTTTTGATCGTGAATAACAAAGAATATGCGAGGGTCATGGGCACAGAAGTCGTAGCCCTATGTCTTAGGGTTCTATGTATAAAATTGCGTGCAAATCCGAGGTGTGTAGAGGGTGATACAGTCAAAATACAGAAGGATGTACTAATATGAGGAAAAAACTTGCGAAAATTGCCATCAAAAAGAGGAATTTTATTTGAAATGTTGACTTAAGGCTCCGTTTCGCCTCCAATATATTCATTTACCCATGAGATCTCTTGGGGAAAATTATCAAACGAGTTGAACACGAGGTTAATACATTTCGGAGAAATTACTGAAATCACCAATTCACCAAAGGGGTACTCCTTTCAGAAATCTTCGATTTCTCTAATATGGATTGGAGCATTGTTTTGATCGTGAATACTAAAGAATATGCGAGGGTCATGGGTACAGAAGTCGTAGCCCTATGTCTTAGGGTTCTATGTATAAAATTGCGTGCAAATCCGAGGTGTGTAGAGGGTGATACAGTCAAAATACAGAAGGATGTACTAATATGAGGAAAAAACTTGCGAAAATTGCCATCAAAAAGAGGAATTTTATTTGAAATGTTGACTTAAGGCTCCGTTTCGACTCCAATATATTCATTTACCCATGAGATCTCTTGGGGAAAATTATCAAACGAGTTGAACACGAGGTTAATACATTTCGGAGAAATTACTGAAATCACCAATTCACCAAAGGGGTACTCCTTTCAGAAATCTTCGATTTCTCTAATATGGATTGGAGCATTGTTTTGATCGTGAATAATAAAGAATATGCGAGGGTCATGGGCACAGAAGTCGTAGCCCTATGTCTTAGGGTTCTATGTATAAAATTGCGTGCAATTCCGAGGTGTGTAGAGGGTGATACAGTCAAAATACAGAAGGATGTACTAATATGAGGAAAAAACTTGCGAAAATTGCCATCAAAAAGAGGAATTTTATTTGAAATGTTGACTTAAGGCTCCGTTTCGACTCCAATATATTCATTTACCCATGAGATCTCTTGGGGAAAATTATCAAACGAGTTGAACACGAGGTTAATACATTTCGGAGAAATTACTGAAATCACCAATTCACCAAAGGGGTACTCCTTTCAGAAATCTTCGATTTCTCTAATATGGATTGGAGCATTGTTTTGATCGTGAATACTAAAGAATATGCGAGGGTCATGGGCACAGAAGTCGTAGC
The DNA here is from genome assembly GCF_963169125.1 of Humulus lupulus. Taxonomy (NCBI): domain Eukaryota; kingdom Viridiplantae; phylum Streptophyta; class Magnoliopsida; order Rosales; family Cannabaceae; genus Humulus; species Humulus lupulus. Next base: position 297,434,491 of record NC_084794.1, on the reverse strand, counting down.
CCTATGTCTTAGGGTTCTATGTATAAAATTGCGTGCAAATCCGAGGTGTGTAGAGGGTGATACAGTCAAAATACAGAAGGATGTACTAATATGAGGAAAAAACTTGCGAAAATTGCCATCAAAAAGAGGAATTTTATTTGAAATGTTGACTTAAGGCTCCGTTTCGACTCCAATATATTCATTTACCCATGAGATCTCTTGGGGAAAATTATCAAATGAGTTGAACACGAGGTTAATACATTTCGAAGAAATTACTGAAATCTCCAATTCACCAAAGGGGTACCCCTATATGAAATCTTCGATTTCTCTAATATGGATTCGAGTAATATTTTGATCGTGAATAACAAAGAATATGCGAGGGTCATGGGCACAGAAGTCGTAGCCCTATGTCTTAGGGTTCTATGTATAAAATTGCGTGCAAATCCGAGGTGTGTAGAGGGTGATACAGTCAAAATACAGAAGGATGTACTAATATGAGGAAAAAACTTGCGAAAATTGCCATCAAAAAGAGGAATTTTATTTGAAATGTTGACTTAAGGCTCCGTTTCGACTCCAATATATTCATTTACCCATGAGATCTCTTGGGGAAAATTATCAAACGAGTTGAACACGAGGTTAATACATTTCGGAGAAATTACTGAAATCACCAATTCACCAAAGGGGTACTCCTTTCAGAAATCTTCGATTTCTCTAATATGGATTGGAGCATTGTTTTGATCGTGAATACTAAAGAATATGCGAGGGTCATGGGTACAGAAGTCGTAGCCCTATGTCTTAGGGTTCTATGTATAAAATTGCGTGCAAATCCGAGGTGTGTAGAGGGTGATACAGTCAAAATACAGAAGGATGTACTAATATGAGGAAAAAACTTGCGAAAATTGCCATCAAAAAGAGGAATTTTATTTGAAATGTTGACTTAAGGCTCCGTTTCGACTCCAATATATTCATTTACCCATGAGATCTCTTGGGGAAAATTATCAAACGAGTTGAACACGAGGTTAATACATTTCGGAGAAATTACTGAAATCACCAATTCACCAAAGGGGTACTCCTTTCAGAAATCTTCGATTTCTCTAATATGGATTGGAGCATTGTTTTAATCGTGAATAATAAAGAATATGCGAGGGTCATGGGCACAGAAGTCGTAGCCCTATGTCTTAGGGTTCTATGTATAAAATTACGTGCAAATCCGAGGTGTGTAGAGGGTGATACAGTCAAAATACAGAAGGATGTACTAATATGAGGAAAAAACTTGCGAAAATTGCCATCAAAAAGAGGAATTTTATTTGAAATGTTGACTTAAGGCTCCGTTTCGACTCCAATATATTCATTTACCCATGAGATCTCTTGGGGAAAATTATCAAACGAGTTGAACACGAGGTTAATACATTTCGGAGAAATTACTGAAATCACCAATTCACCAAAGGGGTACTCCTTTCAGAAATCTTAGATTTCTCTAATATGGATTGGAGCATTGTTTTGATCGTGAATAACAAAGAATATGCGAGGGTCATGGGCACAGAAGTCGTAGCCCTATGTCTTCGGGTTCTATGTATAAAATTGCGTGCAAATCCGAGGTGTGTAGAGGGTGATACAGTCAAAATACAGAAGGATGCACTAATATGAGGAAAAAACTTGCGAAAATTGCCATCAAAAAGAGGAATTTTATTTGAAATGTTGACTTAAGGCTCCGTTTCGACTCCAATATATTCATTTACCCATGAGATCTCTTGGGGAAAATTATCAAACGAGTTGAACACGAGGTTAATACATTTCGGAGAAATTACTGAAATCACCAATTCACCAAAGGGGTACTCCTTTCAGAAATCTTCGATTTCTCTAATATGGATTGGAGCATTGTTTTGATCGTGAATAATAAAGAATATGCGAGGGTCATGGGCACAGAAGTCGTAGCCCTATGTCTTAGGGTTCTATGTATAAAATTGCGTGCAAATCCGAGGTGTGTAGAGGGTGATACAGTCAAAATACAGAAGGATGTACTAATATGAGGAAAAAACTTGCGAAAATTGCCATCAAAAAGAGGAATTTTATTTGAAATGTTGACTTAAGGCTCCGTTTCGACTCCAATATATTCATTTACCCATGAGATCTCTTGGGGAAAATTATCAAACGAGTTGAACACGAGGTTAATACATTTCGAAGAAATTACTGAAATCTCCAATTCACCAAAGGGGTACCCCTATATGAAATCTTCGATTTCTCTAATATGGATTCGAGTAATATTTTGATCGTGAATAACAAAGAATATGCGAGGGTCATGGGCACAGAAGTCGTAGCCCTATGTCTTAGGGTTCTATGTATAAAATTGCGTGCAAATCCGAGGTGTGTAGAGGGTGATACAGTCAAAATACAGAAGGATGTACTAATATGAGGAAAAAACTTGCGAAAATTGCCATCAAAAAGAGGAATTTTATTTGAAATGTTGACTTAAGGCTCCGTTTCGACTCCAATATATTCATTTACCCATGAGATCTCTTGGGGAAAATTATCAAATGAGTTGAACACGAGGTTAATACATTTCGAAGAAATTACTGAAATCTCCAATTCACCAAAGGGGTACTCCTTTCAGAAATCTTCGATTTCTCTAATATGGATTGGAGCATTGTTTTGATCGTGAATACTAAAGAATATGCGAGGGTCATGGGCACAGAAGTCGTAGCCCTATGTCTTAGGGTTCTATGTATAAAATTGCGTGCAAATCCGAGGTGTGTAGAGGGTGATACAGTCAAAATACAGAAGGATGTACTAATATGAGGAAAAAACTTGCGAAAATTGCCATCAAAAAGAGGAATTTTATTTGAAATGTTGACTTAAGGCTCCGTTTCGACTCCAATATATTCATTTACCCATGAGATCTCTTGGGGAAAATTATCAAATGAGTTGAACACGAGGTTAATACATTTCGAAGAAATTACTGAAATCTCCAATTCACCAAAGGGGTACCCCTATATGAAATCTTCGATTTCTCTAATATGGATTCGAGTAATATTTTGATCGTGAATAACAAAGAATATGCGAGGGTCATGGGCACAGAAGTCGTAGCCCTATGTCTTAGGGTTCTATGTATAAAATTGCGTGCAAATCCGAGGTGTGTAGAGGGTGATACAGTCAAAATACAGAAGGATGTACTAATATGAGGAAAAAACTTGCGAAAATTGCCATCAAAAAGAGGAATTTTATTTGAAATGTTGACTTAAGGCTCCGTTTCGACTCCAATATATTCATTTACCCATGAGATCTCTTGGGGAAAATTATCAAACGAGTTGAACACGAGGTTAATACATTTCGGAGAAATTACTGAAATCACCAATTCACCAAAGGGGTACTCCTTTCAGAAATCTTCGATTTCTCTAATATGGATTGGAGCATTGTTTTGATCGTGAATACTAAAGAATATGCGAGGGTCATGGGCACAGAAGTCGTAGCCCTATGTCTTAGGGTTCTATGTATAAAATTGCGTGCAAATCCGAGGTGTGTAGAGGGTGATACAGTCAAAATACAGAAGGATGTACTAATATGAGGAAAAAACTTGCGAAAATTGCCATCAAAAAGAGGAATTTTATTTGAAATGTTGACTTAAGGCTCCGTTTCGACTCCAATATATTCATTTACCCATGAGATCTCTTGGGGAAAATTATCAAATGAGTTGAACACGAGGTTAATACATTTCGAAGAAATTACTGAAATCTCCAATTCACCAAAGGGGTACCCCTATATGAAATCTTCGATTTCTCTAATATGGATTCGAGTAATATTTTGATCATGAATAACAAAGAATATGCGAGGGTCATGGGCACAGAGGTCGTAGCCCTATGTCTTAGGGTTCTATGTATAAAATTGCGTGCAAATCCGAGGTGTGTAGAGGGTGATACAGTCAAAATACAGAAGGATGTACTAATATGAGGAAAAAACTTGCGAAAATTGCCATCAAAAAGAGGAATTTTATTTGAAATGTTGACTTAAGGCTCCGTTTCGCCTCCAATATATTCATTTACCCATGAGATCTCTTGGGGAAAATTATCAAACGAGTTGAACACGAGGTTAATACATTTCGGAGAAATTACTGAAATCACCAATTCACCAAAGGGGTACTCCTTTCAGAAATCTTCGATTTCTCTAATATGGATTGGAGCATTGTTTTGATCGTGAATACTAAAGAATATGCGAGGGTCATGGGCACAGAAGTCGTAGCCCTATGTCTTAGGGTTCTATGTATAAAATTGCGTGCAAATCCGAGGTGTGTAGAGGGTGATACAGTCAAAATACAAAAGGATGTACTAATATGAGGAAAAAACTTGCGAAAATTGCCATCAAAAAGAGGAATTTTATTTGAAATGTTGACTTAAGGCTCCGTTTCGACTCCAATATATTCATTTACCCATGAGATCTCTTGGGGAAAATTATCAAACGAGTTGAACACGAGGTTAATACATTTCGGAGAAATTACTGAAATCACCAATTCACCAAAGGGGTACTCCTTTCAGAAATCTTCGATTTCTCTAATATGGATTGGAGCATTGTTTTGATCGTGAATACTAAAGAATATGCGAGGGTCATGGGCACAGAAGTCGTAGCCCTATGTATAAAATTGCGTGCAAATCCGAGGTGTGTAGAGGGTGATACAGTCAAAATACAGAAGGATGTACTAATATGAGGAAAAAACTTGCGAAAATTGCCATCAAAAAGAGGAATTTTATTTGAAATGTTGACTTAAGGCTCCGTTTCGACTCCAATATATTCATTTACCCATGAGATCTCTTGGGGAAAATTATCAAACGAGTTGAACACGAGGTTAATACATTTCGGAGAAATTACTGAAATCACCAATTCACCAAAGGGGTACTCCTTTCAGAAATCTTCGATTTCTCTAATATGGATTGGAGCATTGTTTTGATCGTTAATACTAAAGAATATGCGAGGGTCATGGGCACAAAAGTTGTAGGCCTTTGTCTTAGGGTTCTATGTATAAAACTTCGTCCAAATCCGAGGTGTGTAGAGGGTGATACAGTCAGAATAGTGAGAGATGTACGAATATAAGGAAAAAAGTTGCGAAAATTGCCATAAAAAAGGGGAATTTTTTTTGAAATGTTGACTTAAGGCTCCGTTTCGACTCCAATAGATTAATTTACCCACGAGATCTCTTGGGGAAAAATATCGAACGAGTTGAAGACGAGGGTAATACATTTCGGAGAAATTAGTGAAATCTCCAATTCACCAAAGGGGTACCCCTTTCAGAAATCTTCGATTTCTCTAATATGGATTCGAGCAATGTTTTGATAGTGAATACTAAAGAATATGCGAGGGTCATGGGCACAAAATTTGTAGGCCTATGTCTTAGGGTTCTATGTATAAAAGTTCGTGCAAATCCTAGGTGTTTAGAGGGTGATACAGTCACAATAGTTAGAGATGTACGAATATAAGGAAAAAAGTTGCGAAAATTGCCATAAAAAAGGGGAATTTTTTTTTAAATGTTGACTTAAGGCTCCATTTCGACTCCAATAGATTAATTAACCCACGAGATCTCTTGGGGAAAAATATCGAACGAGTTGATGACGAGGGTAATACATTTCGGAGAAATTAGTGAATTCTCCAATTCACCAAAGGGGTACCCCTTTCAGAAATCTTCGATTTCTCTAATATGGATTCGAGCAATGTTTTGATAGTGAATACTAAAGAATATGCGAGGGTCATGGGCACAAAAGTTGTAGGCCTATGTCTTAGGGTTCTATGTATAAAAGTTCGTGCAAATCCTAGGTGTGTAGAGGGTGATACAGTCACAATAATTAGAGATGTACGAATATAAGGAAAAAAGTTGCGAAAATTGCCATAAAAAAGGGGAATTTTTTTTGAAATGTTGACTTAAGGCTCCGTTTCGACTCCAATAGATTAATTTACCCACGCGATCTCTTGGGGAAAAATATCGAACGAGTTGAAGACGAGGGTAATACATTTCGGAGAAATTAGTGAAATCTCCAATTCACCAAAGGGGTACCCCTTTCAGAAATCTTCGATTTCTCTAATATGGATTCGAGCAATGTTTTGATAGTGAATACTAAAGAATATGCGAGGGTCATGGGCACAAAAGTTGTAGGCCTATGTCTTAGGGTTCTATGTATAAAACTTCGTGCAAATCCAAGGTGTGTAGAGGGTGATACAGTCAGAATAGTGAGAGATGTACGAATATAAGGAAAAAAGTTGCGAAAATTGCCATAAAAAAGGGGAATTTTTTTTGAAATGTTGACTTAAGGCTCCGTTTCGACTCCAATATATTCATTTACCCACGCGATCTCTTGGGGAAAAATATCGAACGAGTTGAAGACGAGGGTAATACATTTCGGAGAAATTAGTGAAATCTCCAATTCACCAAAGGGGTACCCCTTTCAGAAATCTTCGATTTCTCTCATATGGATTTGAGAAATGTTTTGATAGTGAATACTAAAGAATATGGGAGGGTCATGGGCACAAAAGTTGTAGGCCTATGTCTTAGGGTTCTATGAATAAAGCTTCGTGCAAATCCTAGGTGTGTAGAGGGTGATACAGTCAAAATACTGAGAGATGTACGAATATAAGGAAAAAAGTTGCGAAAATTGCCATAAAAAAGGGGAATTTTTTTTGAAATGTTGACTTAAGGCTCCGTTTCAACTCCAATAGATTAATTTACCCACGAGATCTCTTGGGGAAAAATATCGAACGAGTTGATGACGAGGGTAATACATTTCGGAGAAATTAGTGAAATCTCCAATTCACCAAAGGGGTACCCCTTTCAGAAATCTTCGATTTCTCTAATATGGATTCGAGCAATGTTTTGATAGTGAATACTAAAGAATATGCGAGGGTCATGGGCACAAAAGTTGTAGACCTTTGTCTTAGGGTTCTATGTATAAAACTTCGTGCAAATCCGAGGTGTGTAGAGGGTGATACAGTCAGAATAGTGAGAGATGTACGAATATAAGGAAAAAAGTTGCGAAAATTGCCATAAAAAAGGGGAATTTTTTTTGAAATGTTGACTTAAGGCTCCGTTTCGACTCCAATAGATTAATTTACCCACGAGATCTCTTGGGGAAAAATATCGAACGAGTTGATGATGAGGGTAATACATTTCGGAGAAATTAGTGAAATCTCCAATTCACCAAAGGGGTACCCCTTTCAGAAATCTTCGATTTCTCTAATATGGATTCGAGCAATGTTTTGATAGTGAATACTAAAGAATATGCGAGGGTCATGGGCACAAAAGTTGTAGGCCTATGTCTTAGGGTTCTATGTATAAAACTTCGTGCAAATCCGAGGTGTGTAGAGGGTGATACAGTCAGAATAGTGAGAGATGTACGAATATAAGGAAAAAAGTTGCGAAAATTGCCATAAAAAAGGGGAATTTTTTTTGAAATGTTGACTTAAGGCTCCGTTTCGACTCCAATATATTCATTTACCCACGCGATCTCTTGGGGAAAAATATCGAACGAGTTGAAGACGAGGGTAATACATTTCGGAGAAATTAGTGTAATCTCCAATTCACCAAAGGGGTACCCCTTTCAGAAATCTTCGATTTCTCTAATATGGATTCGAGCAATGTTTTGATAGTGAATACTAAAGAATATGCGAGGGTCATGGGCACAAAAGTTGTAGGCCTATGTCTTAGGGTTCTATGTATAAAACTTCGTGCAAATCGAAGGTGTGTAGAGGGTGATACAGTCAGAATAGTGAGAGATGTACGAATATAAGGAAAAAAGTTGCGAAAATTGCCATAAAAAAGGGGAATTTTTTTTGAAATGTCGACTTAAGGCTCCGTTTCGACTCCAATATATTCATTTACCCACGCGATCTCTTGGGGAAAAATATCGAACGAGTTGAAGACGAGGGTAATACATTTCGGAGAAATTAGTGAAATCTCCAATTCACCAAAGGGGTACCCCTTTCAGAAATCTTCGATTTCTCTAATATGGATTCGAGCAATGTTTTGATAGTGAATACTAAAGAATATGCGAGGGTCATGGGCACAAAAGTTGTAGACCTTTGTCTTAGGGTTCTATGTATAAAACTTCGTGCAAATCTGAGGTGTGTAGAGGGTGATACAGTCAGAATAGTGAGAGATGTACGAATATAAGGAAAAAAGTTGCGAAAATTGCCATAAAAAAGGGGAATTTTTTTTGAAATGTTGACTTAAGGCTCCGTTTCGACTCCAATAGATTAATTTACCCACGAGATCTCTTGGGGAAAAATATCGAACGAGTTGATGACGAGGGTAATACATTTCGGAGAAATTAGTGAAATCTCCAATTCACCAAAGGGGTACCCCTTTCAGAAATCTTCGATTTCTCTAATATGGATTCGAGCAATGTTTTGATAGTGAATACTAAAGAATATGCGAGGGTCATGGGCACAAAAGTTGTAGGCCTATGTCTTAGGGTTCTATGTATAAAACTTCGTGCAAATCCGAGGTGTGGAGAGGGTGATACAGTCAGAATAGTGAGAGATGTACGAATATAAGGAAAAAAGTTGCGAAAATTGCCATAAAAAAGGGGAATTTTTTTTGAAATGTTGACTTAAGGCTCCGTTTCGACTCCAATATATTCACTTACCCACGCGATCTCTTGGGGAAAAATATCGAACGAGTTGATGACGAGGGTAATACATTTCGGAGAAATTAGTGAATTCTCCAATTCACCAAAGGGGTACCCCTTTCAGAAATCTTCGATTTCTCTAATATGGATTCGAGCAATGTTTTGATAGTGAATACTAAAGAATATGCGAGGGTCATGGGCACAAAAGTTGTAGGCCTATGTCTTAGGGTTCTATGTATAAAAGTTCGTGCAAATCCTAGGTGTGTAGAGGGTGATACAGTCACAATAATTAGAGATGTACGAATATAAGGAAAAAAGTTGCGAAAATTGCCATAAAAAAGGGGAATTTTTTTTGAAATGTTGACTTAAGGCTCCGTTTCGACTCCAATAGATTAATTTACCCACGCGATCTCTTGGGGAAAAATATCGAACGAGTTGAAGACGAGGGTAATACATTTCGGAGAAATTAGTGAAATCTCCAATTCACCAAAGGGGTACCCCTTTCAGAAATCTTCGATTTCTCTAATATGGATTCGAGCAATGTTTTGATAGTGAATACTAAAGAATATGCGAGGGTCATGGGCACAAAAGTTGTAGGCCTATGTCTTAGGGTTCTATGTATAAAACTTCGTGCAAATCCAAGGTGTGTAGAGGGTGATACAGTCAGAATAGTGAGAGATGTACGAATATAAGGAAAAAAGTTGCGAAAATTGCCATAAAAAAGGGGAATTTTTTTTGAAATGTTGACTTAAGGCTCCGTTTCGACTCCAATATATTCATTTACCCACGAGATCTCTTGGGGAAAAATATCGAACGAGTTGAAGACGAGGGTAATACATTTCGGAGAAATTAGTGAAATCTCCAATTCACCAAAGGGGTACCCCTTTCAGAAATCTTCGATTTCTCTCATATGGATTTGAGAAATGTTTTGATAGTGAATACTAAAGAATATGGGAGGGTCATGGGCACAAAAGTTGTAGGCCTATGTCTTAGGGTTCTATGAATAAAGCTTCGTGCAAATCCTAGGTGTGTAGAGGGTGATACAGTCAAAATACTGAGAGATGTACGAATATAAGGAAAAAAGTTGCGAAAATTGCCATAAAAAAGGGGAATTTTTTTTGAAATGTTGACTTAAGGCTCCGTTTCAACTCCAATAGATTAATTTACCCACGAGATCTCTTGGGGAAAAATATCGAACGAGTTGATGACGAGGGTAATACATTTCGGAGAAATTAGTGAAATCTCCAATTCACCAAAGGGGTACCCCTTTCAGAAATCTTCGATTTCTCTAATATGGATTCGAGCAATGTTTTGATAGTGAATACTAAAGAATATGCGAGGGTCATGGGCACAAAAGTTGTAGACCTTTGTCTTAGGGTTCTATGTATAAAACTTCGTGCAAATCCGAGGTGTGTAGAGGGTGATACAGTCAGAATAGTGAGAGATGTACGAATATAAGGAAAAAAGTTGCGAAAATTGCCATAAAAAAGGGGAATTTTTTTTGAAATGTTGACTTAAGGCTCCGTTTCGACTCCAATAGATTAATTTACCCACGAGATCTCTTGGGGAAAAATATCGAACGAGTTGATGACGAGGGTAATACATTTCGGAGAAATTAGTGAAATCTCCAATTCACCAAAGGGGTACCCCTTTCAGAAATCTTCGATTTCTCTAATATGGATTCGAGCAATGTTTTGATAGTGAATACTAAAGAATATACGAGGGTCATGGGCACAAAAGTTGTAGGCCTATGTCTTAGGGTTCTATGTATAAAACTTCGTGCAAATCCGAGGTGTGTAGAGGGTGATACAGTCAGAATAGTGAGAGATGTACGAATATAAGGAAAAAAGTTGCGAAAATTGCCATAAAAAAGGGGAATTATTTTTGAAATGTTGACTTAAGGCTCCGTTTCGACTCCAATATATTCATTTACCCACGCGATCTCTTGGGGAAAAATATCGACCGAGTTGAAGACGAGGGTAATACATTTCGGAGAAATTAGTGTAATCTCCAATTCACCAAAGGGGTACCCCTTTCAGAAATCTTCGATTTCTCTAATATGGATTCGAGCAATGTTTTGATAGTGAATACTAAAGAATATGCGAGGGTCATGGGCACAAAAGTTGTAGGCCTATGTCTTAGGGTTCTATGTATAAAACTTCGTGCAAATCCAAGGTGTGTAGAGGGTGATACAGTCAGAATAGTGAGAGATGTACGAATATAAGGAAAAAAGTTGCGAAAATTGCCATAAAAAAGGGGAATTTTTTTTGAAATGTCGACTTAAGGCTCCGTTTCGACTCCAATATATTCATTTACCCACGCGATCTCTTGGGGAAAAATATCGAACGAGTTGAAGACGAGGGTAATACATTTCGGAGAAATTAGTGAAATCTCCAATTCACCAAAGGGGTACCCCTTTCAGAAATCTTCGATTTCTCTAATATGGATTCGAGCAATGTTTTGATAGTGAATACTAAAGAATATGCGAGGGTCATGGGCACAAAAGTTGTAGACCTTTGTCTTAGGGTTCTATGTATAAAACTTCGTGCAAATCCGAGGTGTGTAGAGGGTGATACAGTCAGAATAGTGAGAGATGTACGAATATAAGGAAAAAAGTTGCGAAAATTGCCATAAAAAAGGGGAATTTTTTTTGAAATGTTGACTTAAGGCTCCGTTTCGACTCCAATAGATTAATTTACCCACGAGATCTCTTGGGGAAAAATATCGAACGAGTTGATGACGAGGGTAATACATTTCGGAGAAATTAGTGAAATCTCCAATTCACCAAAGGGGTACCCCTTTTAGAAATCTTCGATTTCTCTAATATGGATTCGAGCAATGTTTTGATAGTGAATACTAAAGAATATGCGAGGGTCATGGGCACAAAAGTTGTAGGCCTATGTCTTAGGGTTCTATGTATAAAACTTCGTCCAAATCCGAGGTGTGTAGAGGGTGATACAGTCAGAATAGTGAGAGATGTACGAATATAAGGAAAAAAGTTGCGAAAATTGCCATAAAAAAGGGGAATTTTTTTTGAAATGTTGACTTAAGGCTCCGTTTCGACTCCAATATATTCATTTACCCACGCGATCTCTTGGGGAAAAATATCGAACGAGTTGAAGACGAGGGTAATACATTTCGGAGAAATTAGTGAAATCTCCAATTCACCAAAGGGGTACCCCTTTCAGAAATCTTCGATTTCTCTAATATGGATTCGAGCAATGTTTTGATAGTGAATACTAAAGAATATGCGAGGGTCATGGGCACAAAAGTTGTAGGCCTATGTCTTAGGGTTCTATGTATAAAACTTCGTGCAAATCCAAGGTGTGTAGAGGGTGATACAGTCATTATAGTGAGAGATGTACGAATATAAGGAAAAAAGTTGCGAAAATTGCCATAAAAAAGGGGAATTTTTTTTGAAATGTCGACTTAAGGCTCCGTTTCGACTCCAATATATTCATTTACCCACGCGATCTCTTGGGGAAAAATATCGAACGAGTTGAAGACGAGGGTAATACATTTCGGAGAAATTAGTGAAATCTCCAATTCACCAAAGGGGTACCCCTTTCAGAAATCTTCGATTTCTCTAATATGGATTCGAGCAATGTTTTGATAGTGAATACTAAAGAATATGCGAGGGTCATGGGCACAAAAGTTGTAGGCCTATGTCTTAGGGTTCTATGTATAAAACTTCGTGCAAATCCAAGGTGTGTAGAGGGTGATAGAGTCAGAATAGTGAGAGATGTACGAATATAAGGAAAAAAGTTGCGAAAATTGCCATAAAAAAGGGGAATTTTTTTTGAAATGTTGACTTAAGGCTCCGTTTCGACTCCAATATATTCATTTACCCACGCGATCTCTTGGGGAAAAATATCGAACGAGTTGAAGACGAGGGTAATACATTTCGGAGAAATTAGTGTAATCTCCAATTCACCAAAGGGGTACCCCTTTCAGAAATCTTCGATTTCTCTAATATGGATTCGAGCAATGTTTTGATAGTGAATACTAAAGAATATGCGAAGGTCATGGGCACAAAAGTTGTAGACCTTTGTCTTAGGGTTCTATGTATAAAACTTCGTGCAAATCCGAGGTGTGTAGAGGGTGATACAGTCAGAATAGTGAGAGATGTACGAATATAAGGAAAAAAGTTGCGAAAATTGCCATAAAAAAGGGGAATTTTTTTTGAAATGTTGACTTAAGGCTCCGTTTCGACTCCAATAGATTAATTTACCCACGAGATCTCTTGGGGAAAAATATCGAACGAGTTGATGACGAGGGTAATACATTTCGGAGAAATTAGTGAAATCTCCAATTCACCAAAGGGGTACCCCTTTCAGAAATCTTCGATTTCTCTAATATGGATTCGAGCAATGTTTTGATAGTGAATACTAAAGAATATACGAGGGTCATGGGCACAAAAGTTGTAGGCCTATGTCTTAGGGTTCTATGTATAAAACTTCGTGCAAATCCGAGGTGTGTAGAGGGTGATACAGTCAGAATAGTGAGAGATGTACGAATATAAGGAAAAAAGTTGCGAAAATTGCCATAAAAAAGGGGAATTATTTTTGAAATGTTGACTTAAGGCTCCGTTTCGACTCCAATATATTCATTTACCCACGCGATCTCTTGGGGAAAAATATCGACCGAGTTGAAGACGAGGGTAATACATTTCGGAGAAATTAGTGTAATCTCCAATTCACCAAAGGGGTACCCCTTTCAGAAATCTTCGATTTCTCTAATATGGATTCGAGCAATGTTTTGATAGTGAATACTAAAGAATATGCGAGGGTCATGGGCACAAAAGTTGTAGGCCTATGTCTTAGGGTTCTATGTATAAAACTTCGTGCAAATCCAAGGTGTGTAGAGGGTGATACAGTCAGAATAGTGAGAGATGTACGAATATAAGGAAAAAAGTTGCGAAAATTGCCATAAAAAAGGGGAATTTTTTTTGAAATGTCGACTTAAGGCTCCGTTTCGACTCCAATATATTCATTTACCCACGCGATCTCTTGGGGAAAAATATCGAACGAGTTGAAGACGAGGGTAATACATTTCGGAGAAATTAGTGAAATCTCCAATTCACCAAAGGGGTACCCCTTTCAGAAATCTTCGATTTCTCTAATATGGATTCGAGCAATGTTTTGATAGTGAATACTAAAGAATATGCGAGGGTCATGGGCACAAAAGTTGTAGACCTTTGTCTTAGGGTTCTATGTATAAAACTTCGTGCAAATCCGAGGTGTGTAGAGGGTGATACAGTCAGAATAGTGAGAGATGTACGAATATAAGGAAAAAAGTTGCGAAAATTGCCATAAAAAAGGGGAATTTTTTTTGAAATGTTGACTTAAGGCTCCGTTTCGACTCCAATAGATTAATTTACCCACGAGATCTCTTGGGGAAAAATATCGAACGAGTTGATGACGAGGGTAATACATTTCGGAGAAATTAGTGAAATCTCCAATTCACCAAAGGGGTACCCCTTTCAGAAATCTTCGATTTCTCTAATATGGATTCGAGCAATGTTTTGATAGTGAATACTAAAGAATATGCGAGGGTCATGGGCACAAAAGTTGTAGGCCTATGTCTTAGGGTTCTATGTATAAAACTTCGTGCAAATCCGAGGTGTGTAGAGGGTGATACAGTCAGAATAGTGAGAGATGTACGAATATAAGGAAAAAAGTTGCGAAAATTGCCATAAAAAAGGGGAATTTTTTTTGAAATGTTGACTTAAGGCTCCGTTTCGACTCCAATATATTCATTTACCCACGCGATCTCTTGGGGAAAAATATCGAACGAGTTGAAGACGAGGGTAATACATTTCGGAGAAATTAGTGAAATCTCCAATTCACCAAAGGGGTACCCCTTTCAGAAATCTTCGATTTCTCTAATATGGATTCGAGCAATGTTTTGATAGTGAATACTAAAGAATATGCGAGGGTCATGGGCACAAAAGTTGTAGGCCTATGTCTTAGGGTTCTATGTATAAAACTTCGTGCAAATCCAAGGTGTGTAGAGGGTGATACAGTCAGAATAGTGAGAGATGTACGAATATAAGGAAAAAAGTTGCGAAAATTGCCATAAAAAAGGGGAATTTTTTTTGAAATGTCGACTTAAGGCTCCGTTTCGACTCCAATATATTCATTTACCCACGCGATCTCTTGGGGAAAAATATCGAACGAGTTGAAGACGAGGGTAATACATTTCGGAGAAATTAGTGAAATCTCCAATTCACCAAAGGGGTACCCCTTTCAGAAATCTTCGATTTCTCTAATATGGATTCGAGCAATGTTTTGATAGTGAATACTAAAGAATATGCGAGGGTCATGGGCACAAAAGTTGTAGACCTTTGTCTTAGGGTTCTATGTATAAAACTTCGTGCAAATCCGAGGTGTGTAGAGGGTGATACAGTCAGAATAGTGAGAGATGTACGAATATAAGGAAAAAAGTTGCGAAAATTGCCATAAAAAAGGGGAATTTTTTTTGAAATGTTGACTTAAGGCTCCGTTTCGACTCCAATAGATTAATTTACCCACGAGATCTCTTGGGGAAAAATATCGAACGAGTTGATGACGAGGGTAATACATTTCGGAGAAATTAGTGAAATCTCCAATTCACCAAAGGGGTACCCCTTTCAGAAATCTTCGATTTCTCTAATATGGATTCGAGCAATGTTTTGATAGTGAATACTAAAGAATATGCGAGGGTCATGGGCACAAAAGTTGTAGGCCTATGTCTTAGGGTTCTATGTATAAAACTTCGTGCAAATCCGAGGTGTGTAGAGGGTGATACAGTCAGAATAGTGAGAGATGTACGAATATAAGGAAAAAAGTTGCGAAAATTGCCATAAAAAAGGGGAATTTTTTTTGAAATGTTGACTTAAGGCTCCGTTTCGACTCCAATATATTCATTTACCCACGCGATCTCTTGGGGAAAAATATCGAACGAGTTGAAGACGAGGGTAATACATTTCGGAGAAATTAGTGAAATCTCCAATTCACCAAAGGGGTACCCCTTTCAGAAATCTTCGATTTCTCTAATATGGATTCGAGCAATGTTTTGATAGTGAATACTAAAGAATATGCGAGGGTCATGGGCACAAAAGTTGTAGGCCTATGTCTTAGGGTTCTATGTATAAAACTTCGTGCAAATCCAAGGTGTGTAGAGGGTGATACAGTCAGAATAGTGAGAGATGTACGAATATAAGGAAAAAAGTTGCGAAAATTGCCATAAAAAAGGGGAATTTTTTTTGAAATGTCGACTTAAGGCTCCGTTTCGACTCCAATATATTCATTTACCCACGCGATCTCTTGGGGAAAAATATCGAACGAGTTGAAGACGAGGGTAATACATTTCGGAGAAATTAGTGAAATCTCCAATTCACCAAAGGGGTACCCCTTTCAGAAATCTTCGATTTCTCTAATATGGATTCGAGCAATGTTTTGATAGTGAATACTAAAGAATATGCGAGGGTCATGGGCACAAAAGTTGTAGACCTTTGTCTTAGGGTTCTATGTATAAAACTTCGTGCAAATCCGAGGTGTGTAGAGGGTGATACAGTCAGAATAGTGAGAGATGTACGAATATAAGGAAAAAAGTTGCGAAAATTGCCATAAAAAAGGGGAATTTTTTTTGAAATGTTGACTTAAGGCTCCGTTTCGACTCCAATAGATTAATTTACCCACGAGATCTCTTGGGGAAAAATATCGAACGAGTTGATGACGAGGGTAATACATTTCGGAGAAATTAGTGAAATCTCCAATTCACCAAAGGGGTACCCCTTTCAGAAATCTTCGATTTCTCTAATATGGATTCGAGCAATGTTTTGATAGTGAATACTAAAGAATATGCGAGGGTCATGGGCACAAAAGTTGTAGGCCTATGTCTTAGGGTTCTATGTATAAAACTTCGTGCAAATCCGAGGTGTGTAGAGGGTGATACAGTCAGAATAGTGAGAGATGTACGAATATAAGGAAAAAAGTTGCGAAAATTGCCATAAAAAAGGGGAATTTTTTTTGAAATGTTGACTTAAGGCTCCGTTTCGACTCCAATATATTCATTTACCCACGCGATCTCTTGGGGAAAAATATCGAACGAGTTGAAGACGAGGGTAATACATTTCGGAGAAATTAGTGAAATCTCCAATTCACCAAAGGGGTACCCCTTTCAGAAATCTTCGATTTCTCTAATATGGATTCGAGCAATGTTTTGATAGTGAATACTAAAGAATATGCGAGGGTCATGGGCACAAAAGTTGTAGGCCTATGTCTTAGGGTTCTATGTATAAAACTTCGTGCAAATCCAAGGTGTGTAGAGGGTGATACAGTCAGAATAGTGAGAGATGTACGAATATAAGGAAAAAAGTTGCGAAAATTGCCATAAAAAAGGGGAATTTTTTTTGAAATGTCGACTTAAGGCTCCGTTTCGACTCCAATATATTCATTTACCCACGCGATCTCTTGGGGAAAAATATCGAACGAGTTGAAGACGAGGGTAATACATTTCGGAGAAATTAGTGAAATCTCCAATTCACCAAAGGGGTACCCCTTTCAGAAATCTTCGATTTCTCTAATATGGATTCGAGCAATGTTTTGATAGTGAATACTAAAGAATATGCGAGGGTCATGGGCACAAAAGTTGTAGACCTTTGTCTTAGGGTTCTATGTATAAAACTTCGTGCAAATCCGAGGTGTGTAGAGGGTGATACAGTCAGAATAGTGAGAGATGTACGAATATAAGGAAAAAAGTTGCGAAAATTGCCATAAAAAAGGGGAATTTTTTTTGAAATGTTGACTTAAGGCTCCGTTTCGACTCCAATAGATTAATTTACCCACGAGATCTCTTGGGGAAAAATATCGAACGAGTTGATGACGAGGGTAATACATTTCGGAGAAATTAGTGAAATCTCCAATTCACCAAAGGGGTACCCCTTTCAGAAATCTTCGATTTCTCTAATATGGATTCGAGCAATGTTTTGATAGTGAATACTAAAGAATATGCGAGGGTCATGGGCACAAAAGTTGTAGGCCTATGTCTTAGGGTTCTATGTATAAAACTTCGTGCAAATCCGAGGTGTGTAGAGGGTGATACAGTCAGAATAGTGAGAGATGTACGAATATAAGGAAAAAAGTTGCGAAAATTGCCATAAAAAAGGGGAATTTTTTTTGAAATGTTGACTTAAGGCTCCGTTTCGACTCCAATATATTCATTTACCCACGCGATCTCTTGGGGAAAAATATCGAACGAGTTGAAGACGAGGGTAATACATTTCGGAGAAATTAGTGAAATCTCCAATTCACCAAAGGGGTACCCCTTTCAGAAATCTTCGATTTCTCTAATATGGATTCGAGCAATGTTTTGATAGTGAATACTAAAGAATATGCGAGGGTCATGGGCACAAAAGTTGTAGGCCTATGTCTTAGGGTTCTATGTATAAAACTTCGTGCAAATCCAAGGTGTGTAGAGGGTGATACAGTCAGAATAGTGAGAGATGTACGAATATAAGGAAAAAAGTTGCGAAAATTGCCATAAAAAAGGGGAATTTTTTTTGAAATGTCGACTTAAGGCTCCGTTTCGACTCCAATATATTCATTTACCCACGCGATCTCTTGGGGAAAAATATCGAACGAGTTGAAGACGAGGGTAATACATTTCGGAGAAATTAGTGAAATCTCCAATTCACCAAAGGGGTACCCCTTTCAGAAATCTTCGATTTCTCTAATATGGATTCGAGCAATGTTTTGATAGTGAATACTAAAGAATATGCGAGGGTCATGGGCACAAAAGTTGTAGACCTTTGTCTTAGGGTTCTATGTATAAAACTTCGTGCAAATCCGAGGTGTGTAGAGGGTGATACAGTCAGAATAGTGAGAGATGTACGAATATAAGGAAAAAAGTTGCGAAAATTGCCATAAAAAAGGGGAATTTTTTTTGAAATGTTGACTTAAGGCTCCGTTTCGACTCCAATAGATTAATTTACCCACGAGATCTCTTGGGGAAAAATATCGAACGAGTTGATGACGAGGGTAATACATTTCGGAGAAATTAGTGAAATCTCCAATTCACCAAAGGGGTACCCCTTTCAGAAATCTTCGATTTCTCTAATATGGATTCGAGCAATGTTTTGATAGTGAATACTAAAGAATATGCGAGGGTCATGGGCACAAAAGTTGTAGGCCTATGTCTTAGGGTTCTATGTATAAAACTTCGTGCAAATCCGAGGTGTGTAGAGGGTGATACAGTCAGAATAGTGAGAGATGTACGAATATAAGGAAAAAAGTTGCGAAAATTGCCATAAAAAAGGGGAATTTTTTTTGAAATGTTGACTTAAGGCTCCGTTTCGACTCCAATATATTCATTTACCCACGCGATCTCTTGGGGAAAAATATCGAACGAGTTGAAGACGAGGGTAATACATTTCGGAGAAATTAGTGAAATCTCCAATTCACCAAAGGGGTACCCCTTTCAGAAATCTTCGATTTCTCTAATATGGATTCGAGCAATGTTTTGATAGTGAATACTAAAGAATATGCGAGGGTCATGGGCACAAAAGTTGTAGGCCTATGTCTTAGGGTTCTATGTATAAAACTTCGTGCAAATCCAAGGTGTGTAGAGGGTGATACAGTCAGAATAGTGAGAGATGTACGAATATAAGGAAAAAAGTTGCGAAAATTGCCATAAAAAAGGGGAATTTTTTTTGAAATGTCGACTTAAGGCTCCGTTTCGACTCCAATATATTCATTTACCCACGCGATCTCTTGGGGAAAAATATCGAACGAGTTGAAGACGAGGGTAATACATTTCGGAGAAATTAGTGAAATCTCCAATTCACCAAAGGGGTACCCCTTTCAGAAATCTTCGATTTCTCTAATATGGATTCGAGCAATGTTTTGATAGTGAATACTAAAGAATATGCGAGGGTCATGGGCACAAAAGTTGTAGACCTTTGTCTTAGGGTTCTATGTATAAAACTTCGTGCAAATCCGAGGTGTGTAGAGGGTGATACAGTCAGAATAGTGAGAGATGTACGAATATAAGGAAAAAAGTTGCGAAAATTGCCATAAAAAAGGGGAATTTTTTTTGAAATGTTGACTTAAGGCTCCGTTTCGACTCCAATAGATTAATTTACCCACGAGATCTCTTGGGGAAAAATATCGAACGAGTTGATGACGAGGGTAATACATTTCGGAGAAATTAGTGAAATCTCCAATTCACCAAAGGGGTACCCCTTTCAGAAATCTTCGATTTCTCTAATATGGATTCGAGCAATGTTTTGATAGTGAATACTAAAGAATATGCGAGGGTCATGGGCACAAAAGTTGTAGGCCTATGTCTTAGGGTTCTATGTATAAAACTTCGTGCAAATCCGAGGTGTGTAGAGGGTGATACAGTCAGAATAGTGAGAGATGTACGAATATAAGGAAAAAAGTTGCGAAAATTGCCATAAAAAAGGGGAATTTTTTTTGAAATGTTGACTTAAGGCTCCGTTTCGACTCCAATATATTCATTTACCCACGCGATCTCTTGGGGAAAAATATCGAACGAGTTGAAGACGAGGGTAATACATTTCGGAGAAATTAGTGAAATCTCCAATTCACCAAAGGGGTACCCCTTTCAGAAATCTTCGATTTCTCTAATATGGATTCGAGCAATGTTTTGATAGTGAATACTAAAGAATATGCGAGGGTCATGGGCACAAAAGTTGTAGGCCTATGTCTTAGGGTTCTATGTATAAAACTTCGTGCAAATCCAAGGTGTGTAGAGGGTGATACAGTCAGAATAGTGAGAGATGTACGAATATAAGGAAAAAAGTTGCGAAAATTGCCATAAAAAAGGGGAATTTTTTTTGAAATGTCGACTTAAGGCTCCGTTTCGACTCCAATATATTCATTTACCCACGCGATCTCTTGGGGAAAAATATCGAACGAGTTGAAGACGAGGGTAATACATTTCGGAGAAATTAGTGAAATCTCCAATTCACCAAAGGGGTACCCCTTTCAGAAATCTTCGATTTCTCTAATATGGATTCGAGCAATGTTTTGATAGTGAATACTAAAGAATATGCGAGGGTCATGGGCACAAAAGTTGTAGACCTTTGTCTTAGGGTTCTATGTATAAAACTTCGTGCAAATCCGAGGTGTGTAGAGGGTGATACAGTCAGAATAGTGAGAGATGTACGAATATAAGGAAAAAAGTTGCGAAAATTGCCATAAAAAAGGGGAATTTTTTTTGAAATGTTGACTTAAGGCTCCGTTTCGACTCCAATAGATTAATTTACCCACGAGATCTCTTGGGGAAAAATATCGAACGAGTTGATGACGAGGGTAATACATTTCGGAGAAATTAGTGAAATCTCCAATTCACCAAAGGGGTACCCCTTTCAGAAATCTTCGATTTCTCTAATATGGATTCGAGCAATGTTTTGATAGTGAATACTAAAGAATATGCGAGGGTCATGGGCACAAAAGTTGTAGGCCTATGTCTTAGGGTTCTATGTATAAAACTTCGTCCAAATCCGAGGTGTGTAGAGGGTGATACAGTCAGAATAGTGAGAGATGTACGAATATAAGGAAAAAAGTTGCGAAAATTGCCATAAAAAAGGGGAATTTTTTTTGAAATGTTGACTTAAGGCTCCGTTTCGACTCCAATATATTCATTTACCCACGCGATCTCTTGGGGAAAAATATCGAACGAGTTGAAGACGAGGGTAATACATTTCGGAGAAATTAGTGAAATCTCCAATTCACCAAAGGGGTACCCCTTTCAGAAATCTTCGATTTCTCTAATATGGATTCGAGCAATGTTTTGATAGTGAATACTAAAGAATATGCGAGGGTCATGGGCACAAAAGTTGTAGACCTTTGTCTTAGGGTTCTATGTATAAAACTTCGTGCAAATCCGAGGTGTGTAGAGGGTGATACAGTCAGAATAGTGAGAGATGTACGAATATAAGGAAAAAAGTTGCGAAAATTGCCATAAAAAAGGGGAATTTTTTTTGAAATGTCGACTTAAGGCTCCGTTTCGACTCCAATATATTCATTTACCCACGCGATCTCTTGGGGAAAAATATCGAATGAGTTGAAGACGAGGGTAATACATTTCGGAGAAATTAGTGAAATCTCCAATTCACCAAAGGGGTACCCCTTTCAGAAATCTTCGATTTCTCTAATATGGATTCGAGCAATGTTTTGATAGTGAATACTAAAGAATATGCGAGGGTCATGGGCACAAAAGTTGTAGACCTTTGTCTTAGGGTTCTATGTATAAAACTTCGTGCAAATCCGAGGTGTGTAGAGGGTGATACAGTCAGAATAGTGAGAGATGTACGAATATAAGGAAAAAAGTTGCGAAAATTGCCATAAAAAAGGGGAATTTTTTTTGAAATGTTGACTTAAGGCTCCGTTTCGACTCCAATAGATTAATTTACCCACGAGATCTCTTGGGGAAAAATATCGAACGAGTTGATGACGAGGGTAATACATTTCGGAGAAATTAGTGAAATCTCCAATTCACCAAAGGGGTACCCCTTTCAGAAATCTTCGATTTCTCTAATATGGATTCGAGCAATGTTTTGATAGTGAATACTAAAGAATATGCGAGGGTCATGGGCACAAAAGTTGTAGGCCTATGTCTTAGGGTTCTATGTATAAAACTTCGTCCAAATCCGAGGTGTGTAGAGGGTGATACAGTCAGAATAGTGAGAGATGTACGAATATAAGGAAAAAAGTTGCGAAAATTGCCATAAAAAAGGGGAATTTTTTTTGAAATGTTGACTTAAGGCTCCGTTTCGACTCCAATATATTCATTTACCCACGCGATCTCTTGGGGAAAAATATCGAACGAGTTGAAGACGAGGGTAATACATTTCGGAGAAATTAGTGAAATCTCCAATTCACCAAAGGGGTACCCCTTTCAGAAATCTTTGATTTGTCTAATATGGATTCGAGCAATGTTTTGATAGTGAATACTAAAGAATATGCGAGGGTCATGGGCACAAAAGTTGTAGGCCTTTGTCTTAGGGTTCTATGTATAAAACTTCGTGCAAATCCGAGGTGTGTAGAGGGTGATACAGTCAGAATAGTGAGAGATGTACGAATATAAGGAAAAAAGTTGCGAAAATTCCCATAAAAAAGGGGAATTTTTTTTGAAATGTTGACTTAAGGCTCCGTTTCGATTCCAATAGATTAATTTACCCACGAGATCTCTTGGGGAAAAATATCGAACGAGTTGATGACGAGGGTAATACATTTCGGAGAAATTAGTGAAATCTCCAATTCACCAAAGGGGTACCCCTTTCAGAAATCTTCGATTTCTCTAATATGGATTCGAGCAATGTTTTGATAGTGAATACTAAAGAATATGCGAGGGTCATGGGCACAAAAGTTGTAGGCCTACGTCTTAGGGTTCTATGTATAAAAGTTCGTGCAAATCCGAGGTGTGTAGAGGGTGATACAGTCAGAATAGTGAGAGATGTACGAATATAAGGAAAAAAGTTGCGAAAATTGCCATAAAAAAGGGGAATTTTTTTTTAAATGTTGACTTAAGGCTCCGTTTCGACTCCAATATATTCATTTACCCATGAGATCTCTTGGGGAAAAATATCGAACGAGTTGAAGACGAGGGTAATACATTTCGGAGAAATTAGTGAAATCTCCAATTCACCAAAGGGGTACCCCTTTCAGAAATCTTCGATTTCTCTAATATGGATTCGAGCAATGTTTTGATAGTGAATACTAAAGAATATGCGAGGGTCATGGGCACAAAAGTTGTAGGCCTTTGTCTTAGGGTTCTATGTATAAAACTTCGTGCAAATCCGAGGTGTGTAGAGGGTGATACAGTCAGAATAGTGAGAGATGTACGAATATAAGGAAAAAAGTTGCGAAAATTCCCATAAAAAAGGGGAATTTTTTTTGAAATGTTGACTTAAGGCTCCGTTTCGATTCCAATAGATTAATTTACCCACGAGATCTCTTGGGGAAAAATATCGAACGAGTTGATGACGAGGGTAATACATTTCGGAGAAATTAGTGAAATCTCCAATTCACCAAAGGGGTACCCCTTTCAGAAATCTTCGATTTCTCTAATATGGATTCGAGCAATGTTTTGATAGTGAATACTAAAGAATATGCGAGGGTCATGGGCACAAAAGTTGTAGGCCTATGTCTTAGGGTTCTATGTATAAAACTTCGTGCAAATCCGAGGTGTGTAGAGGGTGATACAATCAGAATAGTGAGAGATGTACGAATATAAGGAAAAAAGTTGCGAAAATTGCCATAAAAAAGGGGAATTTTTTTTGAAATGTTGACTTAAGGCTCCGTTTCGACTCCAATAGATTAATTTACCCACGAGATCTCTTGGGGAAAACGATCGAACGAGTTGATGACGAGGGTAATACATTTCGGAGAAATTAGTGAAATCTCCCATTCACCAAAGGGGTACCCCTTTCAGAAATCTTCGATTTCTCTAATATGGATTCGAGCAATGTTTTGATAGTGAATACTAAAGAATATGCGAGGGTCATGGGCACAAAAGTTGTAGGCCTACGTCTTAGGGTTCTATGTATAAAAGTTCGTGCAAATCCGAGGTGTGTAGAGGGTGATACAGTCAGAATAGTGAGAGATGTACGAATATAAGGAAAAAAGTTGCGAAAATTGCCATAAAAAAGGGGAATTTTTTTTGAAATGTTGACTTAAGGCTCCGTTTCGACTCCAATATATTCATTTACCCATGAGATCTCTTGGGGAAAAATATCGAACGAGTTGAAGACGAGGGAAATACATTTCGGAGAAATTAGTGAAATCTCCAATTCACCAAAGGGGTACCCCTTTCAGAAATCTTCGATTTCTCTAATATGGATTCGAGCAATGTTTTGATAGTGAATACTAAAGAATATGCGAGGGTCATGGGCACAAAAGTTGTAGGCCTTTGTCTTAGGGTTCTATGTATAAAACTTCGTGCAAATCCGAGGTGTGTAGAGGGTGATACAGTCAGAATAGTGAGAGATGTACGAATATAAGGAAAAAAGTTGCGAAAATTGCCATAAAAAAGGGGAATTTTTTTTGAAATGTTGACTTAAGGCTCCGTTTCGACTCCAATAGATTAATTTACCCACGAGATCTCTTGGGGAAAAATATCGAACGAGTTGATGACGAGGGTAATACATTTCGGAGAAATTAGTGAAATCTCCAATTCACCAAAGGGGTACCCCTTTCAGAAATCTTCGATTTCTCTAATATGGATTCGAGCAATGTTTTGATAGTGAATACTAAAGAATATGCGAGGGTCATGGGCACAAAAGTTGTAGGCCTATGTCTTAGGGTTCTATGTATAAAACTTCGTGCAAATCCGAGGTGTGTAGAGGGTGATACAGTCAGAATAGTGAGAGATGTACGAATATAAGGAAAAAAGTTGCGAAAATTGCCATAAAAAAGGGGAATTTTTTTTTAAATGTTGACTTAAGGCTCCGTTTCGACTCCAATATATTCATTTACCCATGAGATCTCTTGGGGAAAAATATCGAACGAGTTGAAGACGAGGGAAATACATTTCGGAGAAATTAGTGAAATCTCCAATTCACCAAAGGGGTACCCCTTTCAGAAATCTTCGATTTCTCTAATATGGATTCGAGCAATGTTTTGATAGTGAATACTAAAGAATATGCGAGGGTCATGGGCACAAAAGTTGTAGGCCTTTGTCTTAGGGTTCTATGTATAAAACTTCGTGCAAATCCGAGGTGTGTAGAGGGTGATACAGTCAGAATAGTGAGAGATGTACGAATATAAGGAAAAAAGTTGCGAAAATTGCCATAAAAAAGGGGAATTTTTTTTGAAATGTTGACTTAAGGCTCCGTTTCGACTCCAATAGATTAATTTACCCACGAGATCTCTTGGGGAAAAATATCGAACGAGTTGATGACGAGGGTAATACATTTCGGAGAAATTAGTGAAATCTCCAATTCACCAAAGGGGTACCCCTTTCAGAAATCTTCGATTTCTCTAATATGGATTCGAGCAATGTTTTGATAGTGAATACTAAAGAATATGCGAGGGTCATGGGCACAAAAGTTGTAGGCCTATGTCTTAGGGTTCTATGTATAAAACTTCGTGCAAATCCGAGGTGTGTAGAGGGTGATACAGTCAGAATAGTGAGAGATGTACGAATATAAGGAAAAAAGTTGCGAAAATTGCCATAAAAAAGGGGAATTTTTTTTTAAATGTTGACTTAAGGCTCCGTTTCGACTCCAATATATTCATTTACCCATGAGATCTCTTGGGGAAAAATATCGAACGAGTTGAAGACGAGGGTAATACATTTCGGAGAAATTAGTGAAATCTCCAATTCACCAAAGGGGTACCCCTTTCAGAAATCTTCGATTTCTCTAATATGGATTCGAGCAATGTTTTGATAGTGAATACTAAAGAATATGCGAGGGTCATGGGCACAAAAGTTGTAGGCCTATGTCTTAGGGTTCTATGTATAAAACTTCGTGCAAATCCGAGGTGTGTAGAGGGTGATACAGTCAGAATAGTGAGAGATGTACGAATATAAGGAAAAAAGTTGCGAAAATTGCCATAAAAAAGGGGAATTTTTTTTTAAATGTTGACTTAAGGCTCCGTTTCGACTCCAATAGATTAATTTACCCACGAGATCTCTTGGGGAAAAAGATCGAACGAGTTGATGACGAGGGTAATACATTTCGGAGAAATTAGTGAAATCTCCAATTCACCAAAGGGGTACCCCTTTCAGAAATCTTCGATTTCTCTAATATGGATTCGAGAAATGTTTTGATAGTGAATACTAAAGAATATGCGAGGGTCATGGGCACAAAAGTTGTAGGCCTATGTCTTAGGGTTCTATGTATAAAAGTTCGTGCAAATCCGAGGTGTGTAGAGGGTGATACAGTCAGAATAGTGAGAGATGTACGAATATAAGGAAAAAAGTTGCGAAAATTCCCATAAAAAAGGGGAATTTTTTTTGAAATGTTGACTTAAGGCTCCGTTTCGACTCCAATATATTCATTTACCCATGAGATCTCTTGGGGAAAAATATTGAACGAGTTGAAGACGAGGGTAATACATTTCGGAGAAATTAGTGAAATCTCCAATTCACCAAAGGGGTACCCCTTTCAGAAATCTTCGATTTCTCTAATATGGATTCGAGCAATGTTTTGATAGTGAATACTAAAGAATATGCGAGGGTCATGGGCACAAAAGTTGTAGGCCTTTGTCTTAGGGTTCTATGTATAAAACTTCGTGCAAATCCGAGGTGTGTAGAGGGTGATACAGTCAGAATAGTGAGAGATGTACGAATATAAGGAAAAAAGTTGCGAAAATTGCCATAAAAAAGGGGAATTTTTTTTGAAATGTTGACTTAAGGCTCCGTTTCGACTCCAATAGATTAATTTACCCACGAGATCTCTTGGGGAAAAATATCGAACGAGTTGATGACGAGGGTAATACATTTCGGAGAAATTAGTGAAATCTCCAATTCACCAAAGGGGTACCCCTTTCAGAAATCTTCGATTTCTCTAATATGGATTCGAGCAATGTTTTGATAGTGAATACTAAAGAATATGCGAGGGTCATGGGCACAAAAGTTGTAGGCCTATGTCTTAGGGTTCTATGTATAAAACTTCGTGCAAATCCGAGGTGTGTAGAGGGTGATACAGTCAGAATAGTGAGAGATGTACGAATATAAGGAAAAAAGTTGCGAAAATTGCCATAAAAAAGGGGAATTTTTTTTGAAATGTTGACTTAAGGCTCCGTTTCGACTCCAATAGATTAATTTACCCACGAGATCTCTTGGGGAAAAAGATCGAACGAGTTGATGACGAGGGTAATACATTTCGGAGAAATTAGTGAAATCTCCCATTCACCAAAGGGGTACCCCTTTCAGAAATCTTCGATTTCTCTAATATGGATTCGAGCAATGTTTTGATAGTGAATACTAAAGAATATGCGAGGGTCATGGGCACAAAAGTTGTAGGCCTACGTCTTAGGGTTCTATGTATAAAAGTTCGTGCAAATCCGAGGTGTGTAGAGGGTGATACAGTCAGAATAGTGAGAGATGTACGAATATAAGGAAAAAAGTTGCGAAAATTGCCATAAAAAAGGGGAATTTTTTTTTAAATGTTGACTTAAGGCTCCGTTTCGACTCCAATATATTCATTTACCCATGAGATCTCTTGGGGAAAAATATCGAACGAGTTGAAGACGAGGGTAATACATTTCGGAGAAATTAGTGAAATCTCCAATTCACCAAAGGGGTACCCCTTTCAGAAATCTTCGATTTCTCTAATATGGATTCGAGCAATGTTTTGATAGTGAATACTAAAGAATATGCGAGGGTCATGGGCACAAAAGTTGTAGGCCTTTGTCTTAGGGTTCTATGTAGAAAACTTCGTGCAAATCCGAGGTGTGTAGAGGGTGATACAGTCAGAATAGTGAGAGATGTACGAATATAAGGAAAAAAGTTGCGAAAATTCCCATAAAAAAGGGGAATTTTTTTTGAAATGTTGACTTAAGGCTCCGTTTCGATTCCAATAGATTAATTTACCCACGAGATCTCTTGGGGAAAAATATCGAACGAGTTGATGACGAGGGTAATACATTTCGGAGAAATTAGTGAAATCTCCAATTCACCAAAGGGGTACCCCTTTCAGAAATCTTCGATTTCTCTAATATGGATTCGAGCAATGTTTTGATAGTGAATACTAAAGAATATGCGAGGGTCATGGGCACAAAAGTTGTAGGCCTATGTCTTAGGGTTCCATGTATAAAACTTCGTGCAAATCCGAGGTGTGTAGAGGGTGATACAGTCAGAATAGTGAGAGATGTACGAATATAAGAAAAAAAGTTGCGAAAATTGCCATAAAAAAGGGGAATTTTTTTTGAAATGTTGACTTAAGGCTCCGTTTCGACTCCAATAGATTAATTTACCCACGAGATCTCTTGGGGAAAAAGATCGAACGAGTTGATGACGAGGGTAATACATTTCGGAGAAATTAGTGAAATCTCCCATTCACCAAAGGGGTACCCCTTTCAGAAATCTTCGATTTCTCTAATATGGATTCGAGCAATGTTTTGATAGTGAATACTAAAGAATATGCGAGGGTCATGGGCACAAAAGTTGTAGGCCTACGTCTTAGGGTTCTATGTATAAAAGTTCGTGCAAATCCGAGGTGTGTAGAGGGTGATACAGTCAGAATAGTGAGAGATGTACGAATATAAGGAAAAAAGTTGCGAAAATTCCCATAAAAAAGGGGAATTTTTTTTGAAATGTTGACTTAAGGCTCCGTTTCGACTCCAATATATTCATTTACCCAGGAGATCTCTTGGGGAAAAATATCGAACGAGTTGAAGACGAGGGTAATACATTTCGGAGAAATTAGTGAAATCTCCAATTCACCAAAGGGGTACCCCTTTCAGAAATCTTCGATTTCTCTAATATGGATTCGAGCAATGTTTTGATAGTGAATACTAAAGAATATGCGAGGGTCATGGGCACAAAAGTTGTAGGCCTTTGTCTTAGGGTTCTATGTATAAAACTTCGTGCAAATCCGAGGTGTGTAGAGGGTGATACAGTCAGAATAGTGAGAGATGTACGAATATAAGGAAAAAAGTTGCGAAAATTCCCATAAAAAAGGGGAATTTTTTTTGAAATGTTGACTTAAGGCTCCGTTTCGATTCCAATAGATTAATTTACCCACGAGATCTCTTGGGGAAAAATATCGAACGAGTTGATGACGAGGGTAACACATTTCGGAGAAATTAGTGAAATCTCCAATTCACCAAAGGGGTACCCCTTTCAGAAATCTTCGATTTCTCTAATATGGATTCGAGCAATGTTTTGATAGTGAATACTAAAGAATATGCGAGGGTCATGGGCACAAAAGTTGTAGGCCTATGTCTTAGGGTTCCATGTATAAAACTTCGTGCAAATCCGAGGTGTGTAGAGGGTGATACAGTCAGAATAGTGAGAGATGTACGAATATAAGGAAAAAAGTTGCGAAAATTGCCATAAAAAAGGGGAATTTTTTTTGAAATGTTGACTTAAGGCTCCGTTTCGACTCCAATAGATTAATTTACCCACGAGATCTCTTGGGGAAAAAGATCGAACGAGTTGATGACGAGGGTAATACATTTCGGAGAAATTAGTGAAATCTCCCATTCACCAAAGGGGTACCCCTTTCAGAAATCTTCGATTTCTCTAATATGGATTCGAGCAATGTTTTGATAGTGAATACTAAAGAATATGCGAGGGTCATGGGCACAAAAGTTGTAGGCCTATGTCTTAGGGTTCCATGTATAAAACTTCGTGCAAATCCGAGGTGTGTAGAGGGTGATACAGTCAGAATAGTGAGAGATGTACGAATATAAGAAAAAAAGTTGCGAAAATTGCCATAAAAAAGGGATATTTTTTTTTAAATGTTGACTTAAGGCTCCGTTTCGACTCCAATAGATTAATTTACCCACGAGATCTCTTGGGGAAAAAGATCGAACGAGTTGATGACGAGGGTAATACATTTCGGAGAAATTAGTGAAATCTCCCATTCACCAAAGGGGTACCCCTTTCAGAAATCTTCGATTTCTCTAATATGGATTCGAGCAATGTTTTGATAGTGAATACTAAAGAATATGCGAGGGTCATGGGCACAAAAGTTGTAGGCCTATGTCTTAGGGTTCTATGTATAAAAGTTCGTGCAAATCCGAGGTGTGTAGAGGGTGATACAGTCAGAATAGTGAGAGATGTACGAATATAAGGAAAAAAGTTGCGAAAATTCCCATAAAAAAGGGGAATTTTTTTTGAAATGTTGACTTAAGGCTCCGTTTCGACTCCAATATATTCATTTACCCAGGAGATCTCTTGGGGAAAAATATCGAACGAGTTGAAGACGAGGGTAATACATTTCGGAGAAATTAGTGAAATCTCCAATTCACCAAAGGGGTACCCCTTTCAGAAATCTTCGATTTCTCTAATATGGATTCGAGCAATGTTTTGATAGTGAATACTAAAGAATATGCGAGGGTCATGGGCACAAAAGTTGTAGGCCTTTGTCTTAGGGTTCTATGTATAAAACTTCGTGCAAATCCGAGGTGTGTAGAGGGTGATACAGTCAGAATAGTGAGAGATGTACGAATATAAGGAAAAAAGTTGCGAAAATTGCCATAAAAAAGGGGAATTTTTTTTGAAATGTTGACTTAAGGCTCCGTTTCGACTCCAATATATTCATTTACCCATGAGATCTCTTGGGGAAAAATATCGAACGAGTTGAAGACGAGGGTAATACATTTCGGAGAAATTAGTGAAATCTCCAATTCACCAAAGGGGTACCCCTTTCAGAAATCTTCGATTTCTCTAATATGGATTCGAGCAATGTTTTGATAGTGAATACTAAAGAATATGCGAGGGTCATGGGCACAAAAGTTGTAGGCCTATGTCTTAGGGTTCTATGTATAAAACTTCGTGCAAATCCGAGGTGTGTAGAGGGTGATACAGTCAGAATAGTGAGAGATGTACGAATATAAGGAAAAAAGTTGCGAAAATTGCCATAAAAAAGGGGAATTTTTTTTGAAATGTTGACTTAAGGCTCCGTTTCGACTCCAATATATTCATTTACCCATGAGATCTCTTGGGGAAAAATATCGAATGAGTTGAAGACGAGGGTAATACATTTCGGAGAAATTAGTTAAATCTCCAATTCACCAAAGGGGTACCCCTTTCAGA
Organism: Humulus lupulus; assembly: GCF_963169125.1. Taxonomy (NCBI): domain Eukaryota; kingdom Viridiplantae; phylum Streptophyta; class Magnoliopsida; order Rosales; family Cannabaceae; genus Humulus; species Humulus lupulus. Next base: position 297,403,190 of record NC_084794.1, on the reverse strand, counting down.
AATCTTCGATTTCTCTAATATGGATTCGAGCAATGTTTTGATAGTGAATACTAAAGAATATGCGAGGGTCATGGGCACAAAAGTTGTAGGCCTTTGTCTTAGGGTTCTATGTATAAAACTTCGTGCAAATCCGAGGTGTGTAGAGGGTGATACAGTCAGAATAGTGAGAGATGTACGAATATAAGGAAAAAAGTTGCGAAAATTCCCATAAAAAAGGGGAATTTTTTTTGAAATGTTGACTTAAGGCTCCGTTTCGACTCCAATATATTCATTTACCCATGAGATCTCTTGGGGAAAAATATCGAACGAGTTGATGACGAGGGTAATACATTTCGGAGAAATTAGTGAAATCTCCAATTCACCAAAGGGGTACCCCTTTCAGAAATCTTCGATTTCTCTAATATGGATTCGAGCAATGTTTTGATAGTGAATACTAAAGAATATGCGAGGGTCATGGGCACAAAAGTTGTAGGCCTTTGTCTTAGGGTTCTATGTATAAAACTTCGTGCAAATCCGAGGTGTGTAGAGGGTGATACAGTCAGAATAGTGAGAGATGTACGAATATAAGGAAAAAAGTTGCGAAAATTCCCATAAAAAAGGGGAATTTTTTTTGAAATGTTGACTTAAGGCTCCGTTTCGACTCCAATATATTCATTTACCCAGGAGATCTCTTGGGGAAAAATATCGAACGAGTTGAAGACGAGGGTAATACATTTCGGAGAAATTAGTGAAATCTCCAATTCACCAAAGGGGTACCCCTTTCAGAAATCTTCGATTTCTCTAATATGGATTCGAGCAATGTTTTGATAGTGAATACTAAAGAATATGCGAGGGTCATGGGCACAAAAGTTGTAGGCCTTTGTCTTAGGGTTCTATGTATAAAACTTCGTGCAAATCCGAGGTGTGTAGAGGGTGATACAGTCAGAATAGTGAGAGATGTACGAATATAAGGAAAAAAGTTGCGAAAATTGCCATAAAAAAGGGGAATTTTTTTTGAAATGTTGACTTAAGGCTCCGTTTTGACTCCAATATATTCATTTACCCATGAGATCTCTTGGGGAAAAATATCGAACGAGTTGAAGACGAGGGTAATACATTTCGGAGAAATTAGTGAAATCTCCAATTCACCAAAGGGGTACCCCTTTCAGAAATCTTCGATTTCTCTAATATGGATTCGAGCAATGTTTTGATAGTGAATACTAAAGAATATGCGAGGGTCATGGGCACAAAAGTTGTAGGCCTATGTCTTAGGGTTCTATGTATAAAACTTCGTGCAAATCCGAGGTGTGTAGAGGGTGATACAGTCAGAATAGTGAGAGATGTACGAATATAAGGAAAAAAGTTGCGAAAATTCCCATAAAAAAAGGGAATTTTTTTTGAAATGTTGACTTAAGGCTCCGTTTCGACTCCAATATATTCATTTACCCATGAGATCTCTTGGGGAAAAATATTGAACGAGTTGAAGACGAGGGTAATACATTTCGGAGAAATTAGTGAAATCTCCAATTCACCAAAGGGGTACCCCTTTCAGAAATCTTCGATTTCTCTAATATGGATTCGAGCAATGTTTTGATAGTGAATACTAAAGAATATGCGAGGGTCATGGGCACAAAAGTTGTAGGCCTTTGTCTTAGGGTTCTATGTATAAAACTTCGTGCAAATCCGAGGTGTGTAGAGGGTGATACAGTCATAATAGTGAGAGATGTACGAATATAAGGAAAAAAGTTGCGAAAATTGCCATAAAAAAGGGGAATTTTTTTTGAAATGTTGACTTAAGGCTCCGTTTCGACTCCAATATATTCATTTACCCATGAGATCTCTTGGGGAAAAATATCGAACGAGTTGAAGACGAGGGTAATACATTTCGGAGAAATTAGTGAAATCTCCAATTCACCAAAGGGGTACCCCTTTCAGAAATCTTCGATTTCTTTAATATGGATTCGAGCAATGTTTTGATAGTGAATACTAAAGAATATGCGAGGGTCATGGGCACAAAAGTTGTAGGCCTTTGTCTTAGGGTTCTATGTATAAAACTTCGTGCAAATCCGAGGTGTGTAGAGGGTGATACAGTCAGAATAGTGAGAGATGTACGAATATAAGGAAAAAAGTTGCGAAAATTGCCATAAAAAAGGGGAATTTTTTTTGAAATGTTGACTTAAGGCTCCGTTTTGACTCCAATATATTCATTTACCCATGAGATCTCTTGGGGAAAAATATCGAACGAGTTGAAGACGAGGGTAATACATTTCGGAGAAATTAGTGAAATCTCCAATTCACCAAAGGGGTACCCCTTTCAGAAATCTTCGATTTCTCTAATATGGATTCGAGCAATGTTTTGATAGTGAATACTAAAGAATATGCGAGGGTCATGGGCACAAAAGTTGTAGGCCTATGTCTTAGGGTTCTATGTATAAAACTTCGTGCAAATCCGAGGTGTGTAGAGGGTGATACAGTCAGAATAGTGAGAGATGTACGAATATAAGGAAAAAAGTTGCGAAAATTCCCATAAAAAAAGGGAATTTTTTTTGAAATGTTGACTTAAGGCTCCGTTTCGACTCCAATATATTCATTTACCCATGAGATCTCTTGGGGAAAAATATTGAACGAGTTGAAGACGAGGGTAATACATTTCGGAGAAATTAGTGAAATCTCCAATTCACCAAAGGGGTACCCCTTTCAGAAATCTTCGATTTCTCTAATATGGATTCGAGCAATGTTTTGATAGTGAATACTAAAGAATATGCGAGGGTCATGGGCACAAAAGTTGTAGGCCTTTGTCTTAGGGTTCTATGTACAAAACTTCGTGCAAATCCGAGGTGTGTAGAGGGTGATACAGTCATAATAGTGAGAGATGTACGAATATAAGGAAAAAAGTTGCGAAAATTGCCATAAAAAAGGGGAATTTTTTTTGAAATGTTGACTTAAGGCTCCGTTTCGACTCCAATATATTCATTTACCCATGAGATCTCTTGGGGAAAAATATCGAACGAGTTGAAGACGAGGGTAATACATTTCGGAGAAATTAGTGAAATCTCCAATTCACCAAAGGGGTACCCCTTTCAGAAATCTTCGATTTCTTTAATATGGATTCGAGCAATGTTTTGATAGTGAATACTAAAGAATATGCGAGGGTCATGGGGACAAAAGTTGTAGGCCTTTGTCTTAGGGTTCTATGTATAAAACTTCGTGCAAATCCGAGGTGTGTAGAGGGTGATACAGTCAGAATAGTGAGAGATGTACGAATATAAGGAAAAAAGTTGCGAAAATTGCCATAAAAAAGGGGAATTTTTTTTGAAATGTTGACTTAAGGCTCCGTTTCGACTCCAATAGATTAATTTACCCACGAGATCTCTTGGGGAAAAATATCGAACGAGTTGATGACGAGGGTAATACATTTCGGAGAAATTAGTGAAATCTCCAATTCACCAAAGGGGTACCCCTTTCAGAAATCTTCGATTTCTCTAATATGGATTCGAGCAATGTTTTGATAGTGAATACTAAAGAATATGCGAGGGTCATGGGCACAAAAGTTGTAGGCCTATGTCTTAGGGTTCTATGTATAAAACTTCGTGCAAATCCGAGGTGTGTAGAGGGTGATACAGTCAGAATAGTGAGAGATGTACGAATATAAGGAAAAAAGTTGCGAAAATTGCCATAAAAAAGGGGAATTTTTTTTGAAATGTTGACTTAAGGCTCCGTTTCGACTCCAATAGATTAATTTACCCACGAGATCTCTTGGGGAAAAAGATCGAACGAGTTGATGACGAGGGTAATACATTTCGGAGAAATTAGTGAAATCTCCCATTCACCAAAGGGGTACCCCTTTCAGAAATCTTCGATTTCTCTAATATGGATTCGAGCAATGTTTTGATAGTGAATACTAAAGAATATGCGAGGGTCATGGGCACAAAAGTTGTAGGCCTACGTCTTAGGGTTCTATGTATAAAAGTTCGTGCAAATCCGAGGTGTGTAGAGGGTGATACAGTCAGAATAGTGAGAGATGTACGAATATAAGGAAAAAAGTTGCGAAAATTGCCATAAAAAAGGGGAATTTTTTTTTAAATGTTGACTTAAGGCTCCGTTTCGACTCAAATATATTCATTTACCCATGAGATCTCTTGGGGAAAAATATCGAACGAGTTGAAGACGAGGGTAATACATTTCGGAGAAATTAGTGAAATCTCCAATTCACCAAAGGGGTACCCCTTTCAGAAATCTTCGATTTCTCTAATATGGATTCGAGCAATGTTTTGATAGTGAATACTAAAGAATATGCGAGGGTCATGGGCACAAAAGTTGTAGGCCTTTGTCTTAGGGTTCTATGTATAAAACTTCGTGCAAATCCGAGGTGTGTAGAGGGTGATACAGTCAGAATAGTGAGAGATGTACGAATATAAGGAAAAAAGTTGCGAAAATTCCCATAAAAAAGGGGAATTTTTTTTGAAATGTTGACTTAAGGCTCCGTTTCGACTCCAATAGATTAATTTACCCACGAGATCTCTTGGGGAAAAATATCGAACGAGTTGATGACGAGGGTAATACATTTCGGAGAAATTAGTGAAATCTCCAATTCACCAAAGGGGTACCCCTTTCAGAAATCTTCGATTTCTCTAATATGGATTCGAGCAATGTTTTGATAGTGAATACTAAAGAATATGTGAGGGTCATGGGCACAAAAGTTGTAGGCCTATGTCTTAGGGTTCCATGTATAAAACTTCGTGCAAATCCGAGGTGTGTAGAGGGTGATACAGTCAGAATAGTGAGAGATGTACGAATATAAGAAAAAAAGTTGCGAAAATTGCCATAAAAAAGGGGAATTTTTTTTTAAATGTTGACTTAAGGCTCCGTTTCGACTCCAATAGATTAATTTACCCACGAGATCTCTTGGGGAAAAGATCGAACGAGTTGATGACGAGGGTAATACATTTCGGAGAAATTAGTGAAATCTCCCATTCACCAAAGGGGTACCCCTTTCAGAAATCTTCGATTTCTCTAATATGGATTCGAGCAATGTTTTGATAGTGAATACTAAAGAATATGCGAGGGTCATGGGCACAAAAGTTGTAGGCCTATGTCTTAGGGTTCTATGTATAAAAGTTCGTGCAAATCCGAGGTGTGTAGAGGGTGATACAGTCAGAATAGTGAGAGATGTACGAATATAAGGAAAAAAGTTGCGAAAATTCCCATAAAAAAGGGGAATTTTTTTTGAAATGTTGACTTATGGCTCCGTTTCGACTCCAATATATTCATTTACCCAGGAGATCTCTTGGGGAAAAATATCGAACGAGTTGAAGACGAGGGTAATACATTTCGGAGAAATTAGTGAAATCTCCAATTCACCAAAGGGGTACCCCTTTCAGAAATCTTCGATTTCTCTAATATGGATTCGAGCAATGTTTTGATAGTGAATACTAAAGAATATGCGAGGGTCATGGGCACAAAAGTTGTAGGCCTATGTCTTAGGGTTCTATGTATAAAACTTCGTGCAAATCCGAGGTGTGTAGAGGGTGATACAGTCAGAATAGTGAGAGATGTACGAATATAAGGAAAAAAGTTGCGAAAATTGCCATAAAAAAGGGGAATTTTTTTTGAAATGTTGACTTAAGGCTCCGTTTCGACTCCAATAGATTAATTTACCCACGAGATCTCTTGGGGAAAAAGATCGAACGAGTTGATGACGAGGGTAATACATTTCGGAGAAATTAGTGAAATCTCCCATTCACCAAAGGGGTACCCCTTTCAGAAATCTTCGATTTCTCTAATATGGATTCGAGCAATGTTTTGATAGTGAATACTAAAGAATATGCGAGGGTCATGGGCACAAAAGTTGTAGGCCTACGTCTTAGGGTTCTATGTATAAAAGTTCGTGCAAATCCGAGGTGTGTAGAGGGTGATACAGTCAGAATAGTGAGAGATGTACGAATATAAGGAAAAAAGTTGCGAAAATTGCCATAAAAAAGGGGAATTTTTTTTTAAATGTTGACTTAAGGCTCCGTTTCGACTCCAATATATTCATTTACCCATGAGATCTCTTGGGGAAAAATATCGAACGAGTTGAAGACGAGGGTAATACATTTCGGAGAAATTAGTGAAATCTCCAATTCACCAAAGGGGTACCCCTTTCAGAAATCTTCGATTTCTCTAATATGGATTCGAGCAATGTTTTGATAGTGAATACTAAAGAATATGCGAGGGTCATGGGCACAAAAGTTGTAGGCCTTTGTCTTAGGGTTCTATGTATAAAACTTCGTGCAAATCCGAGGTGTGTAGAGGGTGATACAGTCAGAATAGTGAGAGATGTACGAATATAAGGAAAAAAGTTGCGAAAATTCCCATAAAAAAAGGGAATTTTTTTTGAAATGTTGACTTAAGGCTCCGTTTCGACTCCAATATATTCATTTACCCATGAGATCTCTTGGGGAAAAATATTGAACGAGTTGAAGACGAGGGTAATACATTTCGGAGAAATTAGTGAAATCTCCAATTCACCAAAGGGGTACCCCTTTCAGAAATCTTCGATTTCTCTAATATGGATTCGAGCAATGTTTTGATAGTGAATACTAAAGAATATGCGAGGGTCATGGGCACAAAAGTTGTAGGCCTTTGTCTTAGGGTTCTATGTACAAAACTTCGTGCAAATCCGAGGTGTGTAGAGGGTGATACAGTCATAATAGTGAGAGATGTACGAATATAAGGAAAAAAGTTGCGAAAATTGCCATAAAAAAGGGGAATTTTTTTTGAAATGTTGACTTAAGGCTCCGTTTCGACTCCAATATATTCATTTACCCATGAGATCTCTTGGGGAAAAATATCGAACGAGTTGAAGACGAGGGTAATACATTTCGGAGAAATTAGTGAAATCTCCAATTCACCAAAGGGGTACCCCTTTCAGAAATCTTCGATTTCTTTAATATGGATTCGAGCAATGTTTTGATAGTGAATACTAAAGAATATGCGAGGGTCATGGGGACAAAAGTTGTAGGCCTTTGTCTTAGGGTTCTATGTATAAAACTTCGTGCAAATCCGAGGTGTGTAGAGGGTGATACAGTCAGAATAGTGAGAGATGTACGAATATAAGGAAAAAAGTTGCGAAAATTGCCATAAAAAAGGGGAATTTTTTTTGAAATGTTGACTTAAGGCTCCGTTTCGACTCCAATAGATTAATTTACCCACGAGATCTCTTGGGGAAAAATATCGAACGAGTTGATGACGAGGGTAATACATTTCGGAGAAATTAGTGAAATCTCCAATTCACCAAAGGGGTACCCCTTTCAGAAATCTTCGATTTCTCTAATATGGATTCGAGCAATGTTTTGATAGTGAATACTAAAGAATATGCGAGGGTCATGGGCACAAAAGTTGTAGGCCTATGTCTTAGGGTTCTATGTATAAAACTTCGTGCAAATCCGAGGTGTGTAGAGGGTGATACAGTCAGAATAGTGAGAGATGTACGAATATAAGGAAAAAAGTTGCGAAAATTGCCATAAAAAAGGGGAATTTTTTTTGAAATGTTGACTTAAGGCTCCGTTTCGACTCCAATAGATTAATTTACCCACGAGATCTCTTGGGGAAAAAGATCGAACGAGTTGATGACGAGGGTAATACATTTCGGAGAAATTAGTGAAATCTCCCATTCACCAAAGGGGTACCCCTTTCAGAAATCTTCGATTTCTCTAATATGGATTCGAGCAATGTTTTGATAGTGAATACTAAAGAATATGCGAGGGTCATGGGCACAAAAGTTGTAGGCCTACGTCTTAGGGTTCTATGTATAAAAGTTCGTGCAAATCCGAGGTGTGTAGAGGGTGATACAGTCAGAATAGTGAGAGATGTACGAATATAAGGAAAAAAGTTGCGAAAATTGCCATAAAAAAGGGGAATTTTTTTTTAAATGTTGACTTAAGGCTCCGTTTCGACTCCAATATATTCATTTACCCATGAGATCTCTTGGGGAAAAATATCGAACGAGTTGAAGACGAGGGTAATACATTTCGGAGAAATTAGTGAAATCTCCAATTCACCAAAGGGGTACCCCTTTCAGAAATCTTCGATTTCTCTAATATGGATTCGAGCAATGTTTTGATAGTGAATACTAAAGAATATGCGAGGGTCATGGGCACAAAAGTTGTAGGCCTTTGTCTTAGGGTTCTATGTATAAAACTTCGTGCAAATCCGAGGTGTGTAGAGGGTGATACAGTCAGAATAGTGAGAGATGTACGAATATAAGGAAAAAAGTTGCGAAAATTCCCATAAAAAAGGGGAATTTTTTTTGAAATGTTGACTTAAGGCTCCGTTTCGACTCCAATAGATTAATTTACCCACGAGATCTCTTGGGGAAAAATATCGAACGAGTTGATGACGAGGGTAATACATTTCGGAGAAATTAGTGAAATCTCCAATTCACCAAAGGGGTACCCCTTTCAGAAATCTTCGATTTCTCTAATATGGATTCGAGCAATGTTTTGATAGTGAATACTAAAGAATATGTGAGGGTCATGGGCACAAAAGTTGTAGGCCTATGTCTTAGGGTTCCATGTATAAAACTTCGTGCAAATCCGAGGTGTGTAGAGGGTGATACAGTCAGAATAGTGAGAGATGTACGAATATAAGAAAAAAAGTTGCGAAAATTGCCATAAAAAAGGGGAATTTTTTTTTAAATGTTGACTTAAGGCTCCGTTTCGACTCCAATAGATTAATTTACCCACGAGATCTCTTGGGGAAAAGATCGAACGAGTTGATGACGAGGGTAATACATTTCGGAGAAATTAGTGAAATCTCCCATTCACCAAAGGGGTACCCCTTTCAGAAATCTTCGATTTCTCTAATATGGATTCGAGCAATGTTTTGATAGTGAATACTAAAGAATATGCGAGGGTCATGGGCACAAAAGTTGTAGGCCTATGTCTTAGGGTTCTATGTATAAAAGTTCGTGCAAATCCGAGGTGTGTAGAGGGTGATACAGTCAGAATAGTGAGAGATGTACGAATATAAGGAAAAAAGTTGCGAAAATTCCCATAAAAAAGGGGAATTTTTTTTGAAATGTTGACTTATGGCTCCGTTTCGACTCCAATATATTCATTTACCCAGGAGATCTCTTGGGGAAAAATATCGAACGAGTTGAAGACGAGGGTAATACATTTCGGAGAAATTAGTGAAATCTCCAATTCACCAAAGGGGTACCCCTTTCAGAAATCTTCGATTTCTCTAATATGGATTCGAGCAATGTTTTGATAGTGAATACTAAAGAATATGCGAGGGTCATGGGCACAAAAGTTGTAGGCCTTTGTCTTAGGGTTCTATGTATAAAACTTCGTGCAAATCCGAGGTGTGTAGAGGGTGATACAGTCAGAATAGTGAGAGATGTACGAATATAAGGAAAAAAGTTGCGAAAATTGCCATAAAAAAGGGGAATTTTTTTTGAAATGTTGACTTAAGGCTCCGTTTTGACTCCAATATATTCATTTACCCATGAGATCTCTTGGGGAAAAATATCGAACGAGTTGAAGACGAGGGTAATACATTTCGGAGAAATTAGTGAAATCTCCAATTCACCAAAGGGGTACCCCTTTCAGAAATCTTCGATTTCTCTAATATGGATTCGAGCAATGTTTTGATAGTGAATACTAAAGAATATGCGAGGGTCATGGGCACAAAATTGTAGGCCTATGTCTTAGGGTTCTATGTATAAAACTTCGTGCAAATCCGAGGTGTGTAGAGGGTGATACAGTCAGAATAGTGAGAGATGTACGAATATAAGGAAAAAAGTTGCGAAAATTGCCATAAAAAAGGGGAATTTTTTTTGAAATGTTGACTTAAGGCTCCGTTTCGACTCCAATATATTCATTTACCCATGAGATCTCTTGGGGAAAAATATCGAACGAGTTGAAGACGAGGGTAATACATTTCGGAGAAATTAGTGAAATCTCCAATTCACCAAAGGGGTACCCCTTTCAGAAATCTTCGATTTCTCTAATATGGATTCGAGCAATGTTTTGATAGTGAATAATAAAGAATTTGCGAGGGTCATGGGCACAAAAGTTGTAGCCCTATGTCTTAGGGTTCTGTGTATAAAATTTCGTGCAGATCCGAGGTGTGTAGAGGGTGATACAGTCAAAATTCTGAGAGATGTACTAATACAAGGAAAAAACATGTGAAAATTGCCCTCAAAAAGGGGAATTTTTTTTGAAATGTTGAATTAAGGCTCCGTTTCGACTCCAATATATTCATTTACCCATGAGATCTCTCGGGGAAAAATATCGAAAGAGTTGAACACGAGGGTAATACATTTCGGAGAAATTAGTGAAATCTCCAATTCACCAAAGGGGTACCCCTTTCAGAAATCTTCGATTTCTTTAATATGGATTCGAGCAATGTTTTGATAGTGAATACTAAAGAATATGCGAGGGTCATGGGGACAAAAGTTGTAGGCCTTTGTCTTAGGGTTCTATGTATAAAACTTCGTGCAAATCCGAGGTGTGTAGAGGGTGATACAGTCAGAATAGTGAGAGATGTACGAATATAAGGAAAAAAGTTGCGAAAATTGCCATAAAAAAGGGGAATTTTTTTTGAAATGTTGACTTAAGGCTCCGTTTCGACTCCAATAGATTAATTTACCCACGAGCTCTCTTGGGGAAAAATATCGAACGAGTTGATGACGAGGGTAATACATTTCGGAGAAATTAGTGAAATCTCCAATTCACCAAAGGGGTACCCCTTTCAGAAATCTTCGATTTCTCTAATATGGATTCGAGCAATGTTTTGATAGTGAATACTAAAGAATATGCGAGGGTCATGGGCACAAAAGTTGTAGGCCTATGTCTTAGGGTTCTATGTATAAAACTTCGTGCAAATCCGAGGTGTGTAGAGGGTGATACAGTCAGAATAGTGAGAGATGTACGAATATAAGGAAAAAAGTTGCGAAAATTGCCATAAAAAAGGGGAATTTTTTTTGAAATGTTGACTTAAGGCTCCGTTTCGACTCCAATAGATTAATTTACCCACGAGATCTCTTGGGGAAAAAGATCGAACGAGTTGATGACGAGGGTAATACATTTCGGAGAAATTAGTGAAATCTCCCATTCACCAAAGGGGTACCCCTTTCAGAAATCTTCGATTTCTCTAATATGGATTCGAGCAATGTTTTGATAGTGAATACTAAAGAATATGCGAGGGTCATGGGCACAAAAGTTGTAGGCCTACGTCTTAGGGTTCTATGTATAAAAGTTCGTGCAAATCCGAGGTGTGTAGAGGGTGATACAGTCAGAATAGTGAGAGATGTACGAATATAAGGAAAAAAGTTGCGAAAATTGCCATAAAAAAGGGGAATTTTTTTTTAAATGTTGACTTAAGGCTCCGTTTCGACTCCAATATATTCATTTACCCATGAGATCTCTTGGGGAAAAATATCGAACGAGTTGAAGACGAGGGTAATACATTTCGGAGAAATTAGTGAAATCTCCAATTCACCAAAGGGGTACCCCTTTCAGAAATCTTCGATTTCTCTAATATGGATTCGAGCAATGTTTTGATAGTGAATACTAAAGAATATGCGAGGGTCATGGGCACAAAAGTTGTAGGCCTTTGTCTTAGGGTTCTATGTATAAAACTTCGTGCAAATCCGAGGTGTGTAGAGGGTGATACAGTCAGAATAGTGAGAGATGTACGAATATAAGGAAAAAAGTTGCGAAAATTCCCATAAAAAAGGGGAATTTTTTTTGAAATGTTGACTTAAGGCTCCGTTTCGACTCCAATAGATTAATTTACCCACGAGATCTCTTGGGGAAAAATATCGAACGAGTTGATGACGAGGGTAATACATTTCGGAGAAATTAGTGAAATCTCCAATTCACCAAAGGGGTACCCCTTTCAGAAATCTTCGATTTCTCTAATATGGATTCGAGCAATGTTTTGATAGTGAATACTAAAGAATATGTGAGGGTCATGGGCACAAAAGTTGTAGGCCTATGTCTTAGGGTTCCATGTATAAAACTTCGTGCAAATCCGAGGTGTGTAGAGGGTGATACAGTCAGAATAGTGAGAGATGTACGAATATAAGAAAAAAAGTTGCGAAAATTGCCATAAAAAAGGGGAATTTTTTTTTAAATGTTGACTTAAGGCTCCGTTTCGACTCCAATAGATTAATTTACCCACGAGATCTCTTGGGGAAAAGATCGAACGAGTTGATGACGAGGGTAATACATTTCGGAGAAATTAGTGAAATCTCCCATTCACCAAAGGGGTACCCCTTTCAGAAATCTTCGATTTCTCTAATATGGATTCGAGCAATGTTTTGATAGTGAATACTAAAGAATATGCGAGGGTCATGGGCACAAAAGTTGTAGGCCTATGTCTTAGGGTTCTATGTATAAAAGTTCGTGCAAATCCGAGGTGTGTAGAGGGTGATACAGTCAGAATAGTGAGAGATGTACGAATATAAGGAAAAAAGTTGCGAAAATTCCCATAAAAAAGGGGAATTTTTTTTGAAATGTTGACTTATGGCTCCGTTTCGACTCCAATATATTCATTTACCCAGGAGATCTCTTGGGGAAAAATATCGAACGAGTTGAAGACGAGGGTAATACATTTCGGAGAAATTAGTGAAATCTCCAATTCACCAAAGGGGTACCCCTTTCAGAAATCTTCGATTTCTCTAATATGGATTCGAGCAATGTTTTGATAGTGAATACTAAAGAATATGCGAGGGTCATGGGCACAAAAGTTGTAGGCCTTTGTCTTAGGGTTCTATGTATAAAACTTCGTGCAAATCCGAGGTGTGTAGAGGGTGATACAGTCAGAATAGTGAGAGATGTACGAATATAAGGAAAAAAGTTGCGAAAATTGCCATAAAAAAGGGGAATTTTTTTTGAAATGTTGACTTAAGGCTCCGTTTTGACTCCAATATATTCATTTACCCATGAGATCTCTTGGGGAAAAATATCGAACGAGTTGAAGACGAGGGTAATACATTTCGGAGAAATTAGTGAAATCTCCAATTCACCAAAGGGGTACCCCTTTCAGAAATCTTCGATTTCTCTAATATGGATTCGAGCAATGTTTTGATAGTGAATACTAAAGAATATGCGAGGGTCATGGGCACAAAAGTTGTAGGCCTATGTCTTAGGGTTCTATGTATAAAACTTCGTGCAAATCCGAGGTGTGTAGAGGGTGATACAGTCAGAATAGTAAGAGATGTACGAATATAAGGAAAAAAGTTGCGAAAATTGCCATAAAAAAGGGGAATTTTTTTTGAAATGTTGACTTAAGGCTCCGTTTCGACTCCAATATATTCATTTACCCATGAGATCTCTTGGGGAAAAATATCGAATGAGTTGAAGACGAGGGTAATACATTTCGGAGAAATTAGTGAAATCTCCAATTCACCAAAGGGGTACCCCTTTCAGAAATCTTCGATTTCTCTAATATGGATTCGAGCAATGTTTTGATAGTGAATACTAAAGAATATGCGAGGGTCATGGGCACAAAAGTTGTAGGCCTTTGTCTTAGGGTTCTATGTATAAAACTTCGTGCAAATCCGAGGTGTGTAGAGGGTGATACAGTCAGAATAGTGAGAGATGTACGAATATAAGGAAAAAAGTTGCGAAAATTCCCATAAAAAAGGGGAATTTTTTTTGAAATGTTGACTTAAGGCTCCGTTTCGACTCCAATAGATTAATTTACCCACGAGATCTCTTGGGGAAAAATATCGAACGAGTTGATGACGAGGGTAATACATTTCGGAGAAATTAGTGAAATCTCCAATTCACCAAAGGGGTACCCCTTTCAGAAATCTTCGATTTCTCTAATATGGATTCGAGCAATGTTTTGATAGTGAATACTAAAGAATATGCGAGGGTCATGGGCACAAAAGTTGTAGGCCTATGTCTTAGGGTTCTATGTATAAAACTTCGTGCAAATCCGAGGTGTGTAGAGGGTGATACAGTCAGAATAGTGAGAGATGTACGAATATGAGGAAAAAAGTTGCGAAAATTGCCATAAAAAAGGGGAATTTTTTTTTAAATGTTGACTTAAGGCTCCGTTTCGACTCCAATAGATTAATTTACCCACGAGATCTCTTGGGGAAAAAGATCGAACGAGTTGATGACGAGGGTAATACATTTCGGAGAAATTAGTGAAATCTCCCATTCACCAAAGGGGTACCCCTTTCAGAAATCTTCGATTTCTCTAATATGGATTCGAGCAATGTTTTGATAGTGAATACTAAAGAATATGCGAGGGTCATGGGCACAAAAGTTGTAGGCCTATGTCTTAGGGTTCTATGTATAAAAGTTCGTGCAAATCCGAGGTGTGTAGAGGGTGATACAGTCAGAATAGTGAGAGATGTACGAATGTAAGGAAAAAAGTTGCGAAAATTCCCATAAAAAAGGGGAATTTTTTTTGAAATGTTGACTTAAGGCTCCGTTTCGACTCCAATATATTCATTTACCCATGAGATCTCTTGGGGAAAAATATCGAACGAGTTGAAGACGAGGGTAATACATTTCGGAGAAATTAGTGAAATCTCCAATTCACCAAAGGGGTACCCCTTTCAGAAATCTTCGATTTCTCTAATATGGATTCAAGAAATGTTTTGATAGTGAATACTAAAGAATATGCGAGGGTCATGGGCACAAAAGTTGTAGGCCTTTGTCTTAGGGTTCTATGTATAAAACTTCGTGCAAATCCGAGGTGTGTAGAGGGTGATACAGTCAGAATAGTGAGAGATGTACGAATATAAGGAAAAAAGTTGCGAAAATTCCCATAAAAAAGGGGAATTTTTTTTGAAATGTTGACTTATGGCTCCGTTTCGACTCCAATATATTCATTTACCCAGGAGATCTCTTGGGGAAAAATATCGAACGAGTTGAAGACGAGGGTAATACATTTCGGAGAAATTAGTGAAATCTCCAATTCACCAAAGGGGTACCCCTTTCAGAAATCTTCGATTTCTCTAATATGGATTCGAGCAATGTTTTGATAGTGAATACTAAAGAATATGCGAGGGTCATGGGCACAAAAGTTGTAGGCCTTTGTCTTAGGGTTCTATGTATAAAACTTCGTGCAAATCCGAGGTGTGTAGAGGGTGATACAGTCAGAATAGTGAGAGATGTACGAATATAAGGAAAAAAGTTGCGAAAATTGCCATAAAAAAGGGGAATTTTTTTTGAAATGTTGACTTAAGGCTCCGTTTTGACTCCAATATATTCATTTACCCATGAGATCTCTTGGGGAAAAATATCGAACGAGTTGAAGACGAGGGTAATACATTTCGGAGAAATTAGTGAAATCTCCAATTCACCAAAGGGGTACCCCTTTCAGAAATCTTCGATTTCTCTAATATGGATTCGAGCAATGTTTTGATAGTGAATACTAAAGAATATGCGAGGGTCATGGGCACAAAAGTTGTAGGCCTATGTCTTAGGGTTCTATGTATAAAACTTCGTGCAAATCCGAGGTGTGTAGAGGGTGATACAGTCAGAATAGTAAGAGATGTACGAATATAAGGAAAAAAGTTGCGAAAATTGCCATAAAAAAGGGGAATTTTTTTTGAAATGTTGACTTAAGGCTCCGTTTCGACTCCAATATATTCATTTACCCATGAGATCTCTTGGGGAAAAATATCGAATGAGTTGAAGACGAGGGTAATACATTTCGGAGAAATTAGTGAAATCTCCAATTCACCAAAGGGGTACCCCTTTCAGAAATCTTCGATTTCTCTAATATGGATTCGAGCAATGTTTTGATAGTGAATACTAAAGAATATGCGAGGGTCATGGGCACAAAAGTTGTAGGCCTTTGTCTTAGGGTTCTATGTATAAAACTTCGTGCAAATCCGAGGTGTGTAGAGGGTGATACAGTCAGAATAGTGAGAGATGTACGAATATAAGGAAAAAAGTTGCGAAAATTCCCATAAAAAAGGGGAATTTTTTTTGAAATGTTGACTTAAGGCTCCGTTTCGACTCCAATAGATTAATTTACCCACGAGATCTCTTGGGGAAAAATATCGAACGAGTTGATGACGAGGGTAATACATTTCGGAGAAATTAGTGAAATCTCCAATTCACCAAAGGGGTACCCCTTTCAGAAATCTTCGATTTCTCTAATATGGATTCGAGCAATGTTTTGATAGTGAATACTAAAGAATATGCGAGGGTCATGGGCACAAAAGTTGTAGGCCTATGTCTTAGGGTTCTATGTATAAAACTTCGTGCAAATCCGAGGTGTGTAGAGGGTGATACAGTCAGAATAGTGAGAGATGTACGAATATGAGGAAAAAAGTTGCGAAAATTGCCATAAAAAAGGGGAATTTTTTTTTAAATGTTGACTTAAGGCTCCGTTTCGACTCCAATAGATTAATTTACCCACGAGATCTCTTGGGGAAAAAGATCGAACGAGTTGATGACGAGGGTAATACATTTCGGAGAAATTAGTGAAATCTCCCATTCACCAAAGGGGTACCCCTTTCAGAAATCTTCGATTTCTCTAATATGGATTCGAGCAATGTTTTGATAGTGAATACTAAAGAATATGCGAGGGTCATGGGCACAAAAGTTGTAGGCCTATGTCTTAGGGTTCTATGTATAAAAGTTCGTGCAAATCCGAGGTGTGTAGAGGGTGATACAGTCAGAATAGTGAGAGATGTACGAATGTAAGGAAAAAAGTTGCGAAAATTCCCATAAAAAAGGGGAATTTTTTTTGAAATGTTGACTTAAGGCTCCGTTTCGACTCCAATATATTCATTTACCCATGAGATCTCTTGGGGAAAAATATCGAACGAGTTGAAGACGAGGGTAATACATTTCGGAGAAATTAGTGAAATCTCCAATTCACCAAAGGGGTACCCCTTTCAGAAATCTTCGATTTCTCTAATATGGATTCAAGAAATGTTTTGATAGTGAATACTAAAGAATATGCGAGGGTCATGGGCACAAAAGTTGTAGGCCTTTGTCTTAGGGTTCTATGTATAAAACTTCGTGCAAATCCGAGGTGTGTAGAGGGTGATACAGTCAGAATAGTGAGAGATGTACGAATATAAGGAAAAAAGTTGCGAAAATTCCCATAAAAAAGGGGAATTTTTTTTGAAATGTTGACTTAAGGCTCCGTTTCGACTCCAATATATTCATTTACCCATGAGATCTCTTGGGGAAAAATATCGAACGAGTTGAAGACGAGGGTAATACATTTCGGAGAAATTAGTGAAATCTCCAATTCACCAAAGGGGTACCCCTTTCAGAAATCTTCGATTTCTCTAATATGGATTCGAGCAATGTTTTGATAGTGAATACTAAAGAATATGCGAGGGTCATGGGCACAAAAGTTGTAGGCCTATGTCTTAGGGTTCTATGTATAAAACTTCGTGCAAATCCGAGGTGTGTAGAGGGTGATACAGTCAGAATAGTGAGAGATGTACGAATATAAGGAAAAAAGTTGCGAAAATTCCCATAAAAAAGGGGAATTTTTTTTGAAATGTTGACTTAAGGCTCCGTTTCGACTCCAATATATTCATTTACCCATGAGATCTCTTGGGGAAAAATATCGAACGAGTTGAAGACGAGGGTAATACATTTCGGAGAAATTAGTGAAATCTCCAATTCATAAAAAGGGGTACCCCTTTCAGAAATCTTCGATTTCTCTAATATGGATTCGAGCAATGTTTTGATAGTGAATACTAAAGAATATGCGAGGGTCATGGGCACAAAAGTTGTAGGCCTTTGTCTTAGGGTTCTATGTATAAAACTTCGTGCAAATCCGAGGTGTGTAGAGGGTGATACAGTCAGAATAGTGAGAGATGTACGAATATAAGGAAAAAAGTTGCGAAAATTCCCATAAAAAAGGGGAATTTTTTTTGAAATGTTGACTTAAGGCTCCGTTTCGACTCCAATAGATTAATTTACCCACGAGATCTCTTGGGGAAAAATATCGAACGAGTTGATGACGAGGGTAATACATTTCGGAGAAATCAGTGAAATCTCCAATTCACCAAAGGGGTACCCCTTTCAGAAATCTTCGATTTCTCTAATATGGATTCGAGCAATGTTTTGATAGTGAATACTAAAGAATATGCGAGGGTCATGGGCACAAAAGTTGTAGGCCTTTGTCTTAGGGTTCTATGTATAAAACTTCGTGCAAATCCGAGGTGTGTAGAGGGTGATACAGTCAGAATAGTGAGAGATGTACGAATATAAGGAAAAAAGTTGCGAAAATTCCCATAAAAAAGGGGAATTTTTTTTGAAATGTTGACTTAAGGCTCCGTTTCGACTCCAATAGATTAATTTACCCACGAGATCTCTTGGGGAAAAATATCGAACGAGTTGATGACGAGGGTAATACATTTCGGAGAAATCAGTGAAATCTCCAATTCACCAAAGGGGTACCCCTTTCAGAAATCTTCGATTTCTCTAATATGGATTCGAGCAATGTTTTGATAGTGAATACTAAAGAATATGCGAGGGTCATGGGCACAAAAGTTGTAGGCCTTTGTCTTAGGGTTCTATGTATAAAACTTTGTGCAAATCCGAGGTGTGTAGAGGGTGATACAGTCAGAATAGTGAGAGATGTACGAATATAAGGAAAAAAGTTGCGAAAATTGCCATAAAAAAGGGGAATTTTTTTTGAAATGTTGACTTAAGGCTCCGTTTCGACTCCAATATATTCATTTACCCATGAGATCTCTTGGGGAAAAATATCGAACGAGTTGAAGACGAGGGTAATACATTTCGGAGAAATTAGTGAAATCTCCAATTCACCAAAGGGGTACCCCTTTCAGAAATCTTCGATTTCTCTAATATGGATTCGAGCAATGTTTTGATAGTGAATACTAAAGAATATGCGAGGGTCATGGGCACAAAAGTTGTAGGCCTTTGTCTTAGGGTTCTATGTATAAAACTTTGTGCAAATCCGAGGTGTGTAGAGGGTGATACAGTCAGAATAGTGAGAGATGTACGAATATAAGGAAAAAAGTTGCGAAAATTCCCATAAAAAAGGGGAATTTTTTTTGAAATGTTGACTTAAGGCTCCGTTTCGACTCCAATATATTCATTTACCCATGAGATCTCTTGGGGAAAAATATCGAACGAGTTGAAGACGAGGGTAATACATTTCGGAGAAATTAGTGAAATCTCCAATTCACCAAAGGGGTACCCCTTTCAGAAATCTTCGATTTCTCTAATATGGATTCGAGCAATGTTTTGATAGTGAATACTAAAGAATATGCGAGGGTCATGGGCACAAAAGTTGTAGGCCTTTGTCTTAGGGTTCTATGTATAAAACTTCGTGCAAATCCGAGGTGTGTAGAGGGTGATACAGTCAGAATAGTGAGAGATGTACGAATATAAGGAAAAAAGTTGCGAAAATTCCCATAAAAAAGGGGAATTTTTTTTGAAATGTTGACTTAAGGCTCCGTTTCGACTCCAATAGATTAATTTACCCACGAGATCTCTTGGGGAAAAATATCGAACGAGTTGATGACGAGGGTAATACATTTCGGAGAAATCAGTGAAATCTCCCATTCACCAAAGGGGTACCCCTTTCAGAAATCTTCGATTTCTCTAATATGGATTCGAGCAATGTTTTGATAGTGAATACTAAAGAATATGCGAGGGTCATGGGCACAAAAGTTGTAGGCCTATGTCTTAGGGTTCTATGTATAAAAGTTCGTGCAAATCCGAGGTGTGTAGAGGGTGATACAGTCAGAATAGTGAGAGATGTACGAATATAAGGAAAAAAGTTGCGAAAATTGCCATAAAAAAGGGGAATTTTTTTTTAAATGTTGACTTAAGGCTCCGTTTCGACTCCAATATATTAATTTACCCACGAGATCTCTTGGGGAAAAATATCGAACGAGTTGATGACGAGGGTAATACATTTCGGAGAAATTAGTGAAATCTCCAATTCACCAAAGGGGTACCCCTTTCAGAAATCTTCGATTTCTCTAATATGGATTCGAGCAATGTTTTGATAGTGAATACTAAAGAATATGCGAGGGTAATGGGCACAAAAGTTGTAGGCCTTTGTCTTAGGGTTCTATGTATAAAACTTTGTACAAATCCGAGGTGTGTAGAGGGTGATACAGTCAGAATAGTGAGAGATGTACGAATATAAGGAAAAAAGTTGCGAAAATTGCCATAAAAAAGGGGAATTTTTTTTGAAATGTTGACTTAAGGCTCCGTTTCGACTCCAATATATTCATTTACCCATGAGATCTCTTGGGGAAAAATATCGAACGAGTTGAAGACGAGGGTAATACATTTCGGAGAAATTAGTGAAATCTCCAATTCACCAAAGGGGTACCCCTTTCAGAAATCTTCGATTTCTCTAATATGGATTCGAGCAATGTTTTGATAGTGAATACTAAAGAATATGCGAGGGTCATGGGCACAAAAGTTGTAGGCCTTTGTCTTAGGGTTCTATGTATAAAACTTTGTGCAAATCCGAGGTGTGTAGAGGGTGATACAGTCAGAATAGTGAGAGATGTACGAATATAAGGAAAAAAGTTGCGAAAATTGCCATAAAAAAGGGGAATTTTTTTTGAAATGTTGACTTAAGGCTCCGTTTCAACTCCAATATATTCATTTACCCATGAGATCTCTTGGGGAAAAATATCGAACGAGTTGAAGACGAGGGTAATACATTTCGGAGAAATTAGTGAAATCTCCAATTCACCAAAGGGGTACCCCTTTCAGAAATCTTCGATTTCTCTAATATGGATTCGAGCAATGTTTTGATAGTGAATACTAAAGAATATGCGAGGGTCATGGGCACAAAAGTTGTAGGCCTTTGTCTTAGGGTTCTATGTATAAAACTTCGTGCAAATCCGAGGTGTGTAGAGGGTGATACAGTCAGAATAGTGAGAGATGTACGAATATAAGGAAAAAAGTTGCGAAAATTGCCATAAAAAAGGGGAATTTTTTTTGAAATGTTGACTTAAGGCTCCGTTTCGACTCCAATAGATTAATTTACCCACGAGATCTCTTGGGGAAAAATATCGAACGAGTTGATGACGAGGGTAATACATTTCGGAGAAATTAGTGAAATCTCCAATTCACCAAAGGGGTACCCCTTTCAGAAATCTTCGATTTCTCTAATATGGATTCGAGCAATGTTTTGATAGTGAATACTAAAGAATATGCGAGGGTCATGGGCACAAAAGTTGTAGGCCTATGTCTTAGGGTTCTATGTATAAAACTTCGTGCAAATCCGAGGTGTGTAGAGGGTAATACAGTCAGAATAGTGAGAGATGTACGAATATAAGGAAAAAAGTTGCGAAAATTGCCATAAAAAAGGGGAAT
Organism: Humulus lupulus; assembly: GCF_963169125.1. Taxonomy (NCBI): domain Eukaryota; kingdom Viridiplantae; phylum Streptophyta; class Magnoliopsida; order Rosales; family Cannabaceae; genus Humulus; species Humulus lupulus. The sequence continues at coordinate 297,381,906 of NC_084794.1, read as the reverse complement.
TTTTTTTTAAATGTTGACTTAAGGCTCCGTTTCGACTCCAATAGATTAATTTACCCACGAGATCTCTTGGGGAAAAAGATCGAACGAGTTGATGACGAGGGTAATACATTTCGGAGAAATTAGTGAAATCTCCCATTCACCAAAGGGGTACCCCTTTCAGAAATCTTCGATTTCTCTAATATGGATTCGAGCAATGTTTTGATAGTGAATACTAAAGAATATGCGAGGGTCATGGGCACAAAAGTTGTAGGCCTATGTCTTAGGGTTCTATGTATAAAAGTTCGTGCAAATCCGAGGTGTGTAGAGGGTGATACAGTCAGAATAGTGAGAGATGTACGAATATAAGGAAAAAAGTTGCGAAAATTCCCATAAAAAAGGGGAATTTTTTTTGAAATGTTGACTTAAGGCTCCGTTTCGACTCCAATATATTCATTTACCCATGAGATCTCTTGGGGAAAAATATCGAACGAGTTGAAGACGAGGGTAATACATTTCGGAGAAATTAGTGAAATCTCCCATTCACCAAAGGGGTACCCCTTTCAGAAATCTTCGATTTCTCTAATATGGATTCGAGCAATGTTTTGATAGTGAATACTAAAGAATATGCGAGGGTCATGGGCACAAAAGTTGTAGGCCTATGTCTTAGGGTTCTATGTATAAAAGTTCGTGCAAATCCGAGGTGTGTAGAGGGTGATACAGTCAGAATAGTGAGAGATGTACGAATATAAGGAAAAAAGTTGCGAAAATTGCCATAAAAAAGGGGAATTTTTTTTGAAATGTTGACTTAAGGCTCCGTTTCGACTCCAATAGATTAATTTACCCACGAGATCTCTTGGGGAAAAAGATCGAACGAGTTGATGACGAGGGTAATACATTTCGGAGAAATTAGTGAAATCTCCCATTCACCAAAGGGGTACCCCTTTCAGAAATCTTCGATTTCTCTAATATGGATTCGAGCAATGTTTTGATAGTGAATACTAAAGAATATGCGAGGGTCATGGGCACAAAAGTTGTAGGCCTATGTCTTAGGGTTCTATGTATAAAACTTCGTGCAAATCCGAGGTGTGTAGAGGGTGATACAGTCAGAATAGTGAGAGATGTACGAATATAAGGAAAAAAGTTGCGAAAATTGCCATAAAAAAGGGGAATTTTTTTTGAAATGTTGACTTAAGGCTCCGTTTCGACTCCAATATATTAATTTACCCACGAGATCTCTTGGGGAAAAATATCGAACGAGTTGATGACGAGGGTAATACATTTCGGAGAAATTAGTGAAATCTCCAATTCACCAAAGGGGTACCCCTTTCAGAAATCTTCGATTTCTCTAATATGGATTCGAGCAATGTTTTGATAGTGAATACTAAAGAATATGCGAGGGTAATGGGCACAAAAGTTGTAGGCCTTTGTCTTAGGGTTCTATGTATAAAACTTTGTACAAATCCGAGGTGTGTAGAGGGTGATACAGTCAGAATAGTGAGAGATGTACGAATATAAGGAAAAAAGTTGCGAAAATTGCCATAAAAAAGGGGAATTTTTTTTGAAATGTTGACTTAAGGCTCCGTTTCGACTCCAATATATTCATTTACCCATGAGATCTCTTGGGGAAAAATATCGAACGAGTTGAAGACGAGGGTAATACATTTCGGAGAAATTAGTGAAATCTCCAATTCACCAAAGGGGTACCCCTTTCAGAAATCTTCGATTTCTCTAATATGGATTCGAGCAATGTTTTGATAGTGAATACTAAAGAATATGCGAGGGTCATGGGCACAAAAGTTGTAGGCCTTTGTCTTAGGGTTCTATGTATAAAACTTTGTGCAAATCCGAGGTGTGTAGAGGGTGATACAGTCAGAATAGTGAGAGATGTACGAATATAAGGAAAAAAGTTGCGAAAATTGCCATAAAAAAGGGGAATTTTTTTTGAAATGTTGACTTAAGGCTCCGTTTCAACTCCAATATATTCATTTACCCATGAGATCTCTTGGGGAAAAATATCGAACGAGTTGAAGACGAGGGTAATACATTTCGGAGAAATTAGTGAAATCTCCAATTCACCAAAGGGGTACCCCTTTCAGAAATCTTCGATTTCTCTAATATGGATTCGAGCAATGTTTTGATAGTGAATACTAAAGAATATGCGAGGGTCATGGGCACAAAAGTTGTAGGCCTTTGTCTTAGGGTTCTATGTATAAAACTTCGTGCAAATCCGAGGTGTGTAGAGGGTGATACAGTCAGAATAGTGAGAGATGTACGAATATAAGGAAAAAAGTTGCGAAAATTGCCATAAAAAAGGGGAATTTTTTTTGAAATGTTGACTTAAGGCTCCGTTTCGACTCCAATAGATTAATTTACCCACGAGATCTCTTGGGGAAAAATATCGAACGAGTTGAAGACGAGGGTAATACATTTCGGAGAAATTAGTGAAATCTCCAATTCACCAAAGGGGTACCCCTTTCAGAAATCTTCGATTTCTCTAATATGGATTCGAGCAATGTTTTGATAGTGAATACTAAAGAATATGCGAGGGTCATGGGCACAAAAGTTGTAGGCCTTTGTCTTAGGGTTCTATGTATAAAACTTCGTGCAAATCCGAGGTGTGTAGAGGGTGATACAGTCAGAATAGTGAGAGATGTACGAATATAAGGAAAAAAGTTGCGAAAATTGCCATAAAAAAGGGGAATTTTTTTTGAAATGTTGACTTAAGGCTCCGTTTCGACTCCAATAGATTAATTTACCCACGAGATCTCTTGGGGAAAAATATCGAACGAGTTGATGACGAGGGTAATACATTTCGGAGAAATTAGTGAAATCTCCAATTCACCAAAGGGGTACCCCTTTCAGAAATCTTCGATTTCTCTAATATGGATTCGAGCAATGTTTTGATAGTGAATACTAAAGAATATGCGAGGGTCATGGGCACAAAAGTTGTAGGCCTATGTCTTAGGGTTCTATGTATAAAACTTCGTGCAAATCCGAGGTGTGTAGAGGGTAATACAGTCAGAATAGTGAGAGATGTACGAATATAAGGAAAAAAGTTGCGAAAATTGCCATAAAAAAGGGGAATTTTTTTTTAAATGTTGACTTAAGGCTCCGTTTCGACTCCAATAGATTAATTTACCCACGAGATCTCTTGGGGAAAAAGATCGAACGAGTTGATGACGAGGGTAATACATTTCGGAGAAATTAGTGAAATCTCCCATTCACCAAAGGGGTACCCCTTTCAGAAATCTTCGATTTCTCTAATATGGATTCGAGCAATGTTTTGATAGTGAATACTAAAGAATATGCGAGGGTCATGGGCACAAAAGTTGTAGGCCTATGTCTTAGGGTTCTATGTATAAAAGTTCGTGCAAATCCGAGGTGTGTAGAGGGTGATACAGTCAGAATAGTGAGAGATGTACGAATATAAGGAAAAAAGTTGCGAAAATTCCCATAAAAAAGGGGAATTTTTTTTGAAATGTTGACTTAAGGCTCCGTTTCGACTCCAATATATTCATTTACCCATGAGATCTCTTGGGGAAAAATATCGAACGAGTTGAAGACGAGGGTAATACATTTCGGAGAAATTAGTGAAATCTCCCATTCACCAAAGGGGTACCCCTTTCAGAAATCTTCGATTTCTCTAATATGGATTCGAGCAATGTTTTGATAGTGAATACTAAAGAATATGCGAGGGTCATGGGCACAAAAGTTGTAGGCCTATGTCTTAGGGTTCTATGTATAAAAGTTCGTGCAAATCCGAGGTGTGTAGAGGGTGATACAGTCAGAATAGTGAGAGATGTACGAATATAAGGAAAAAAGTTGCGAAAATTGCCATAAAAAAGGGGAATTTTTTTTGAAATGTTGACTTAAGGCTCCGTTTCGACTCCAATAGATTAATTTACCCACGAGATCTCTTGGGGAAAAAGATCGAACGAGTTGATGACGAGGGTAATACATTTCGGAGAAATTAGTGAAATCTCCCATTCACCAAAGGGGTACCCCTTTCAGAAATCTTCGATTTCTCTAATATGGATTCGAGCAATGTTTTGATAGTGAATACTAAAGAATATGCGAGGGTCATGGGCACAAAAGTTGTAGGCCTATGTCTTAGGGTTCTATGTATAAAACTTCGTGCAAATCCGAGGTGTGTAGAGGGTGATACAGTCAGAATAGTGAGAGATGTACGAATATAAGGAAAAAAGTTGCGAAAATTGCCATAAAAAAGGGGAATTTTTTTTTAAATGTTGACTTAAGGCTCCGTTTCGACTCCAATAGATTAATTTACCCACGAGATCTCTTGGGGAAAAAGATCGAACGAGTTGATGACGAGGGTAATACATTTCGGAGAAATTAGTGAAATCTCCCATTCACCAAAGGGGTACCCCTTTCAGAAATCTTCGATTTCTCTAATATGGATTCGAGCAATGTTTTGATAGTGAATACTAAAGAATATGCGAGGGTCATGGGCACAAAAGTTGTAGGCCTATGTCTTAGGGTTCTATGTATAAAAGTTCGTGCAAATCCGAGGTGTGTAGAGGGTGATACAGTCAGAATAGTGAGAGATGTACGAATATAAGGAAAAAAGTTGCGAAAATTCCCATAAAAAAGGGGAATTTTTTTTGAAATGTTGACTTAAGGCTCCGTTTCGACTCCAATATATTCATTTACCCATGAGATCTCTTGGGGAAAAATATCGAACGAGTTGAAGACGAGGGTAATACATTTCGGAGAAATTAGTGAAATCTCCAATTCACCAAAGGGGTACCCCTTTCAGAAATCTTCGATTTCTCTAATATGGATTCGAGCAATGTTTTGATAGTGAATACTAAAGAATATGCGAGGGTCATGGGCACAAAAGTTGTAGGCCTTTGTCTTAGGGTTCTATGTATAAAACTTCGTGCAAATCCGAGGTGTGTAGAGGGTGATACAGTCAGAATAGTGAGAGATGTACGAATATAAGGAAAAAAGTTGCGAAAATTGCCATAAAAAAGGGGAATTTTTTTTGAAATGTTGACTTAAGGCTCCGTTTCGACTCCAATAGATTAATTTACCCACGAGATCTCTTGGGGAAAAATATCGAACGAGTTGTTGACGAGGGTAATACATTTCGGAGAAATTAGTGAAATCTCCAATTCACCAAAGGGGTACCCCTTTCAGAAATCTTCGATTTCTCTAATATGGATTCGAGCAATGTTTTGATAGTGAATACTAAAGAATATGCGAGGGTCATGGGCACAAAAGTTGTAGGCCTTTGTCTTAGGGTTCTATGTATAAAACTTCGTGCAAATCCGAGGTTTGTAGAGGGTGATACAGTCAGAATAGTGAGAGATGTACGAATATAAGGAAAAAAGTTGCGAAAATTGCCATAAAAAAGGGGAATTTTTTTTGAAATGTTGACTTAAGGCTCCGTTTCGACTCCAATAGATTAATTTACCCACGAGATCTCTTGGGGAAAAATATCGAACGAGTTGATGACGAGGGTAATACATTTCGGAGAAATTAGTGAAATCTCCAATTCACCAAAGGGGTACCCCTTTCAGAAATCTTCGATTTCTCTAATATGGATTCGAGCAATGTTTTGATAGTGAATACTAAAGAATATGCGAGGGTCATGGGCACAAAAGTTGTAGGCCTATGTCTTAGGGTTCTATGTATAAAACTTCGTGCAAATCCGAGGTGTGTAGAGGGTGATACAGTCAGAATAGTGAGAGATGTACGAATATAAGGAAAAAAGTTGCGAAAATTGCCATAAAAAAGGGGAATTTTTTTTTAAATGTTGACTTAAGGCTCCGTTTCGACTCCAATAGATTAATTTACCCACGAGATATCTTGGGGAAAAAGATCGAACGAGTTGATAACGAGGGTAATACATTTCGGAGAAATTAGTGAAATCTCCCATTCACCAAAGGGGTACCCCTTTCAGAAATCTTCGATTTCTCTAATATGGATTCGAGCAATGTTTTGATAGTGAATACTAAAGAATATGCGAGGGTCATGGGCACAAAAGTTGTAGGCCTATGTCTTAGGGTTCTATGTATAAAAGTTCGTGCAAATCCGAGGTGTGTAGAGGGTGATACAGTCAGAATAGTGAGAGATGTACGAATATAAGGAAAAAAGTTGCGAAAATTCCCATAAAAAAGGGGAATTTTTTTTGAAATGTTGACTTAAGGCTCCGTTTCGACTCCAATATATTCATTTACCCATGAGATCTCTTGGGGAAAAATATCGAACGAGTTGAAGACGAGGGTAATACATTTCGGAGAAATTAGTGAAATCTCCAATTCACCAAAGGGGTACCCCTTTCAGAAATCTTCGATTTCTCTAATATGGATTCGAGCAATGTTTTGATAGTGAATACTAAAGAATATGCGAGGGTCATGGGCACAAAAGTTGTAGGCCTTTGTCTTAGGGTTCTATGTATAAAAGTTTGTGCAAATCCGAGGTGTGTAGAGGGTGATACAGTCAGAATAGTGAGAGATGTACGAATATAAGGAAAAAAGTTGCGAAAATTGCCATAAAAAAGGGGAATTTTTTTTGAAATGTTGACTTAAGGCTCCGTTTCGACTCCAATAGATTAATTTACCCACGTGATCTCTTGGGGAAAAATATCGAACGAGTTGAAGATGAGGGTAATACATTTCGGAGAAATTAGTGAAATCTCCAATTCACCAAAGGGGTACCCCTTTCAGAAATCTTCGATTTCTCTAATATGGATTCGAGCAATGTTTTGATAGTGAATACTAAAGAATATGCGAGGGTCATGGGCACAAAAGTTGTAGGCCTATGTCTTAGGGTTCTATGTATAAAACTTCGTGCAAATCCGAGGTGTGTAGAGGGTGATACAGTCAGAATAGTGAGAGATGTACGAATATAAGGAAAAAAGTTGCGAAAATTGCCATAAAAAAGGGGAATTTTTTTTTAAATGTTGACTTAAGGCTCCGTTTCGACTCCAATAGATTAATTTACCCACGAGATCTCTTGGGGAAAAATATCGAACGAGTTGTTGACGAGGGTAATACATTTCGGAGAAATTAGTGAAATCTCCAATTCACCAAAGGGGTACCCCTTTCAGAAATCTTCGATTTCTCTAATATGGATTCGAGCAATGTTTTGATAGTGAATACTAAAGAATATGCGAGGGTCATGGGCACAAAAGTTGTAGGCCTATGTCTTAGGGTTCTATGTATAAAACTTCGTGCAAATCCGAGGTGTGTAGAGGGTGATACAGTCAGAATAGTGAGAGATGTACGAATATAAGGAAAAAAGTTGCGAAAATTGCCATAAAAAAGGGGAATTTTTTTTTAAATGTTGACTTAAGGCTCCGTTTCGACTCCAATAGATTAATTTACCCACGAGATCTCTTGGGGAAAAAGATCGAACGAGTTGATGACGAGGGTAATACATTTCGGAGAAATTAGTGAAATCTCCCATTCACCAAAGGGGTACCCCTTTCAGAAATCTTCGATTTCTCTAATATGGATTCGAGCAATGTTTTGATAGTGAATACTAAAGAATATGCGAGGGTCATGGGCACAAAAGTTGTAGGCCTATGTCTTAGGGTTCTATGTATAAAAGTTCGTGCAAATCCGAGGTGTGTAGAGGGTGATACAGTCAGAATAGTGAGAGATGTACGAATATAAGGAAAAAAGTTGCGAAAATTGCCATAAAAAAGGGGAATTTTTTTTGAAATGTTGACTTAAGGCTCCGTTTCGACTCCAATATATTCATTTACCCAGGAGATCTCTTGGGGAAAAATATCGAACGAGTTGAAGACGAGGGTAATACATTTCGGAGAAATTAGTGAAATCTCCAATTCACCAAAGGGGTACCCCTTTCAGAAATCTTCGATTTCTCTAATATGGATTCGAGCAATGTTTTGATAGTGAATACTAAAGAATATGCGAGGGTCATGGGCACAAAAGTTGTAGGCCTTTGTCTTAGGGTTCTATGTATAAAACTTCGTGCAAATCCGAGGTGTGTAGAGGGTGATACAGTCAGAATAGTGAGAGATGTACGAATATAAGGAAAAAAGTTGCGAAAATTGCCATAAAAAAGGGGAATTTTTTTTGAAATGTTGACTTAAGGCTCCGTTTCGACTCCAATAGATTAATTTACCCACGAGATCTCTTGGGGAAAAATATCGAACGAGTTGATGACGAGGGTAATACATTTCGGAGAAATTAGTGAAATCTCCAATTCACCAAAGGGGTACCCCTTTCAGAAATCTTCGATTTCTCTAATATGGATTCGAGCAATGTTTTGATAGTGAATACTAAAGAATATGCGAGGGTGATGGGCACAAAAGTTGTAGGCCTTTGTCTTAGGGTTCTATGTATAAAACTTCGTGCAAATCCGAGGTGTGTAGAGGGTGATACAGTCAGAATAGTGAGAGATGTACGAATATAAGGAAAAAAGTTGCGAAAATTGCCATAAAAAAGGGGAATTTTTTTTGAAATGTTGACTTAAGGCTCCGTTTCGACTCCAATAGATTAATTTACCCACGAGATCTCTTGGGGAAAAATATCGAACGAGTTGATGACGAGGGTAATACATTTCGGAGAAATTAGTGAATTCTCCAATTCACCAAAGGGGTACCCTTTCAGAAATCTTCGATTTCTCTAATATGATTCGAGCAATGTTTTGATAGTGAATCCTAAAGAATATGCGAGGGTCATGGGCACAAAAGTTGTAGGCCTATGTCTTAGGGTTCTATGTATAAAGCTTCGTGCAAATCCGAGGTGTGTAGAGGGTGATACAGTCAAAATAGTGAGAGATGTACGAATATAGGGAAAAAAGTTGCGAAAATTGCCATAAAAAATGGGAATTTTTTTTGAAATGTTCACTTAAGGCTCCGTTTCGACTCCAATAGATTAATTTACCCACGAGATCTCTTGGGGAAAAATATCGAACGAGTTGATGACGAGGGTAATACATTTCGGAGAAATTAGTGAAATCTCCAATTCACCAAAGGGGTACCCCTTTCAGAAATCTTCGATTTCTCTAATATGGATTCGAGCAATGTTTTGATAGTGAATACTAAAGAATATGCGAGGGTCATGGGCACAAAAGTTGTAGGCCTATGTCTTAGGGTTCTATGTATAAAAGTTCGTGCAAATCCAAGGTGTGTAGAGGGTGATACAGTCAGAATAGTGAGAGATGTACGAATATAAGGAAAAAAGTTGCGAAAATTGCCATAAAAAAGGGGAATTTTTTTTGAAATGTTGACTTAAGGCTCCGTTTCGACTCCAATATATTCATTTACCCAGGAGATCTCTTGGGGAAAAATATCGAACGAGTTGAAGACGAGGGTAATACATTTCGGAGAAATTAGTGAAATCTACAATTCACCAAAGGGGTACCCCTTTCAGAAATCTTCGATTTCTCTAATATGGATTCGAGCAATGTTTTGATAGTGAATACTAAATAATATGCGAGGGTCATGGGCACAAAAGTTGTAGGCCTTTGTCTTAGGGTTCTATGTATAAAACTTCGTGCAAATCCGAGGTGTGTAGAGGGTGATACAGTCAGAATAGTGAGAGATGTACGAATATAAGGAAAAAAGTTGCGAAAATTGCCATAAAAAAGGGGAATTTTTTTTGAAATGTTGACTTAAGGCTCCGTTTCGACTCCAATAGATTAATTTACCCACGAGATCTCTTGGGGAAAAATATCGAACGAGTTGATGACGAGGGTAATACATTTCGGAGAAATTAGTGAATTCTCCAATTCACCAAAGGGGTACCCTTTCAGAAATCTTCGATTTCTCTAATATGGATTCGAGCAATGTTTTGATAGTGAATCCTAAAGAATATGCGAGGGTCATGGGCACAAAAGTTGTAGGCCTATGTCTTAGGGTTCTATGTATAAAGCTTCGTGCAAATCCGAGGTGTGTAGAGGGTGATACAGTCAAAATAGTGAGAGATGTACGAATATAGGGAAAAAAGTTGCGAAAATTGCCATAAAAAATGGGAATTTTTTTTGAAATGTTCACTTAAGGCTCCGTTTCGACTCCAATAGATTAATTTACCCACGAGATCTCTTGGGGAAAAATATCGAACGAGTTGATGACGAGGGTAATACATTTCGGAGAAATTAGTGAAATCTCCAATTCACCAAAGGGGTACCCCTTTCAGAAATCTTCGATTTCTCTAATATGGATTCGAGCAATGTTTTGATAGTGAATACTAAAGAATATGCGAGGGTCATGGGCACAAAAGTTGTAGGCCTATGTCTTAGGGTTCTATGTATAAAAGTTCGTGCAAATCCAAGGTGTGTAGAGGGTGATACAGTCAGAATAGTGAGAGATGTACGAATATAAGGAAAAAAGTTGCGAAAATTGCCATAAAAAAGGGGAATTTTTTTTGAAATGTTGACTTAAGGCTCCGTTTCGACTCCAATATATTCATTTACCCAGGAGATCTCTTGGGGAAAAATATCGAACGAGTTGAAGACGAGGGTAATACATTTCGGAGAAATTAGTGAAATCTACAATTCACCAAAGGGGTACCCCTTTCAGAAATCTTCGATTTCTCTAATATGGATTCGAGCAATGTTTTGATAGTGAATACTAAATAATATGCGAGGGTCATGGGCACAAAAGTTGTAGGCCTTTGTCTTAGGGTTCTATGTATAAAACTTCGTGCAAATCCGAGGTGTGTAGAGGGTGATACAGTCAGAATAGTGAGAGATGTACGAATATAAGGAAAAAAGTTGCGAAAATTGCCATAAAAAAGGGGAATTTTTTTTGAAATGTTGACTTAAGGCTCCGTTTCGACTCCAATAGATTAATTTACCCACGAGATCTCATGGGGAAAAATATCGAACGAGTTGATGACGAGGGTAATACATTTCGGAGAAATTAGTGAAATCTCCCATTCACCAAAGGGGTACCCCATTTTAGAAATCTTCGATTTCTCTAATATGGATTCGAGCAATGTTTTGATAGTGAATACTAAAGAATATGCGAGGGTCATGGGCACAAAAGTTGTAGGCCTTTGTCTTAGGGTTCTATGTATAAAACTTCGTGCAAATCCGAGGTGTGTAGAGGGTGATACAGTCAGAATAGTGAGAGATGTACGAATATAGGGAAAAAAGTTGCGAAAATTGCCATAAAAAATGGGAATTTTTTTTGAAATGTTCACTTAAGGCTCCGTTTCGACTCCAATAGATTAATTTACCCACGAGATCTCTTGGGGAAAAATATCGAACGAGTTGATGACGAGGGTAATACATTTCGGAGAAATTAGTGAAATCTCCAATTCACCAAAGGGGTACCCCTTTCAGAAATCTTCGACTTCTCTAATATGGATTCGAGCAATGTTTTGATAGTGAATACTAAAGAATATGCGAGGGTCATGGGCACAAAAGTTGTAGGCCTATGTCTTAGGGTTCTATGTATAAAAGTTCGTGCAAATCCAAGGTGTGTAGAGGGTGATACAGTCATAATAGTGAGAGATGTACGAATATAAGGAAAAAAGTTGCGAAAATTGCCATAAAAAAGGGGAATTTTTATTGAAATGTTGACTTAAGGCTCCGTTTCGACTCCAATATATTCATTTACCCAGGAGATCTCTTGGGGAAAAATATCGAACGAGTTGAAGACGAGGGTAATACATTTCGGAGAAATTAGTGAAATCTACAATTCACCAAAGGGGTACCCCTTTCAGAAATCTTCGATTTCTCTAATATGGATTCGAGCAATGTTTTGATAGTGAATACTAAATAATATGCGAGGGTCATGGGCACAAAAGTTGTAGGCCTTTGTCTTAGGGTTCTATGTATAAAACTTCGTGCAAATCCGAGGTGTGTAGAGGGTGATACAGTCAGAATAGTGAGAGATGTACGAATATAAGGAAAAAAGTTGCGAAAATTGCCATAAAAAAGGGGAATTTTTTTTGAAATGTTGACTTAAGGCTCCGTTTCGACTCCAATAGATTAATTTACCCACGAGATCTCATGGGGAAAAATATCGAACGAGTTGATGACGAGGGTAATACATTTCGGAGAAATTAGTGAAATCTCCCATTCACCAAAGGGGTACCCCATTTTAGAAATCTTCGATTTCTCTAATATGGATTCGAGCAATGTTTTGATAGTGAATACTAAAGAATATGCGAGGGTCATGGGCACAAAAGTTGTAGGCCTTTGTCTTAGGGTTCTATGTATAAAACTTCGTGCAAATCCGAGGTGTGTAGAGGGTGATACAGTCAGAATAGTGAGAGATGTACGAATATAGGGAAAAAAGTTGCGAAAATTGCCATAAAAAATGGGAATTTTTTTTGAAATGTTCACTTAAGGCTCCGTTTCGACTCCAATAGATTAATTTACCCACGAGATCTCTTGGGGAAAAATATCGAACGAGTTGATGACGAGGGTAATACATTTCGGAGAAATTAGTGAAATCTCCAATTCACCAAAGGGGTACCCCTTTCAGAAATCTTCGATTTCTCTAATATGGATTCGAGCAATGTTTTGATAGTGAATACTAAAGAATATGCGAGGGTCATGGGCACAAAAGTTGTAGGCCTATGTCTTAGGGTTCTATGTATAAAAGTTCGTGCAAATCCAAGGTGTGTAGAGGGTGATACAGTCATAATAGTGAGAGATGTACGAATATAAGGAAAAAAGTTGCGAAAATTGCCATAAAAAAGGGGAATTTTTTTTGAAATGTTGACTTAAGGCTCCGTTTCGACTCCAATATATTCATTTACCCAGGAGATCTCTTGGGGAAAAATATCGAACGAGTTGAAGACGAGGGTAATACATTTCGGAGAAATTAGTGAAATCTACAATTCACCAAAGGGGTACCCCTTTCAGAAATCTTCGATTTCTCTAATATGGATTCGAGCAATGTTTTGATAGTGAATACTAAATAATATGCGAGGGTCATGGGCACAAAAGTTGTAGGCCTTTGTCTTAGGGTTCTATGTATAAAAGTTCGTGCAAATCCGAGGTGTGTAGAGGGTGATACAGTCAGAATAGTGAGAGATGTACGAATATAAGGAAAAAAGTTGCGAAAATTGCCATAAAAAAGGGGAATTTTTTTTGAAATGTTGACTTAAGGCTCCGTTTCGACTCCAATAGATTAATTTACCCACGAGATCTCATGGGGAAAAATATCGAACGAGTTGATGACGAGGGTAATACATTTCGGAGAAATTAGTGAAATCTCCCATTCACCAAAGGGGTACCCCATTTTAGAAATCTTCGATTTCTCTAATATGGATTCGAGCAATGTTTTGATAGTGAATACTAAAGAATATGCGAGGGTCATGGGCACAAAAGTTGTAGGCCTATGTCTTAGGGTTCTATGTATAAAAGTTCGTGCAAATCCGAGGTGTGTAGAGGGTGATACAGTCAGAATAGTGAGAGATGTACGAATATAAGGAAAAAAGTTGCGAAAATTGCCATAAAAAAGGGGAATTTTTTTTTAAATGTTGACTTAAGGCTCTGTTTCGACTCCAATAGATTAATTTACCCACGAGATCTCTTGGGGAAAAATATCGAACGAGTTGATGACGAGGGTAATACATTTCGGAGAAATTAGTGAATTCTCCAATTCACCAAAGGGGTACCCCTTTCAGAAATCTTCGATTTCTCTAATATGGATTCGAGCAATGTTTAGATAGTGAATACTAAAGAATATGCGAGGGTCATGGGCACAAAAGTTGTAGGCCTTTGTCTTAGGGTTCTATGTATAAAACTTCGTGCAAATCCGAGGTGTGTAGAGGGTGATACAGTCAGAATAGTGAGAGATGTACGAATATAAGGAAAAAAGTTGCGAAAATTGCCATAAAAAAGGGGAATTTTTTTTGAAATGTTGACTTAAGGCTCCGTTTCGACTCCAATAGATTAATTTACCCACGAGATCTCATGGGGAAAAATATCGAACGAGTTGATGACGAGGGTAATACATTTCGGAGAAATTAGTGAAATCTCCCATTCACCAAAGGGGTACCCCATTTTAGAAATCTTCGATTTCTCTAATATGGATTCGAGCAATGTTTTGATAGTGAATACTAAAGAATATGCGAGGGTCATGGGCACAAAAGTTGTAGGCCTATGTCTTAGGGTTCTATGTATAAAAGTTCGTGCAAATCCGAGGTGTGTAGAGGGTGATACAGTCAGAATAGTGAGAGATGTACGAATATAAGGAAAAAAGTTGCGAAAATTGCCATAAAAAAGGGGAATTTTTTTTTAAATGTTGACTTAAGCCTCTGTTTCGACTCCAATAGATTAATTTACCCACGAGATCTCTTGGGGAAAAATATCGAACGAGTTGATGACGAGGGTAATACATTTCGGAGAAATTAGTGAATTCTCCAATTCACCAAAGGGGTACCCCTTTCAGAAATCTTCGATTTCTCTAATATGGATTCGAGCAATGTTTTGATAGTGAATACTAAAGAATATGCGAGGGTCATGGGCACAAAAGTTGTAGGCCTATGTCTTAGGGTTCTATGTATAAAAGTTCGTGCAAATCCGAGGTGTGTAGAGGGTGATACAGTCAGAATAGTGAGAGATGTACGAATATAAGGAAAAAAGTTGCGAAAATTGCCATAAAAAAGGGGAATTTTTTTTGAAATGTTGACTTAAGGCTCCGTTTCGACTCCAATAGATTAATTTACCCACGAGATCTCATGGGGAAAAATATCGAACGAGTTGATGACGAGGGTAATACATTTCGGAGAAATTAGTGAAATCTCCCATTCACCAAAGGGGTACCCCATTTTAGAAATCTTCGATTTCTCTAATATGGATTCGAGCAATGTTTTGATAGTGAATACTAAAGAATATGCGAGGGTCATGGGCACAAAAGTTGTAGGCCTATGTCTTAGGGTTCTATGTATAAAAGTTCGTGCAAATCCGAGGTGTGTAGAGGGTGATACAGTCAGAATAGTGAGAGATGTACGAATATAAGGAAAAAAGTTGCGAAAATTGCCATAAAAAAGGGGAATTTTTTTTTAAATGTTGACTTAAGGCTCTGTTTCGACTCCAATAGATTAATTTACCCACGAGATCTCTTGGGGAAAAATATCGAACGAGTTGATGACGAGGGTAATACATTTCGGAGAAATTAGTGAATTCTCCAATTCACCAAAGGGGTACCCCTTTCAGAAATCTTCGATTTCTCTAATATGGATTCGAGCAATGTTTAGATAGTGAATACTAAAGAATATGCGAGGGTCATGGGCACAAAAGTTGTAGGCCTTTGTCTTAGGGTTCTATGTATAAAACTTCGTGCAAATCCGAGGTGTGTAGAGGGTGATACAGTCAGAATAGTGAGAGATGTACGAATATAAGGAAAAAAGTTGCGAAAATTGCCATAAAAAAGGGGAATTTTTTTTGAAATGTTGACTTAAGGCTCCGTTTCGACTCCAATAGATTAATTTACCCACGAGATCTCATGGGGAAAAATATCGAACGAGTTGATGACGAGGGTAATACATTTCGGAGAAATTAGTGAAATCTCCCATTCACCAAAGGGGTACCCCATTTTAGAAATCTTCGATTTCTCTAATATGGATTCGAGCAATGTTTTGATAGTGAATACTAAAGAATATGCGAGGGTCATGGGCACAAAAGTTGTAGGCCTATGTCTTAGGGTTCTATGTATAAAAGTTCGTGCAAATCCGAGGTGTGTAGAGGGTGATACAGTCAGAATAGTGAGAGATGTACGAATATAAGGAAAAAAGTTGCGAAAATTGCCATAAAAAAGGGGAATTTTTTTTTAAATGTTGACTTAAGCCTCTGTTTCGACTCCAATAGATTAATTTACCCACGAGATCTCTTGGGGAAAAATATCGAACGAGTTGATGACGAGGGTAATACATTTCGGAGAAATTAGTGAATTCTCCAATTCACCAAAGGGGTACCCCTTTCAGAAATCTTCGATTTCTCTAATATGGATTCGAGCAATGTTTTGATAGTGAATACTAAAGAATATGCGAGGGTCATGGGCACAAAAGTTGTAGGGCTATGTCTTAGGGTTCTATGTATAAAAGTTCGTGCAAATCCGAGGTGTGTAGAGGGTGATACAGTCAGAATAGTGAGAGATGTACGAATATAAGGAAAAAAGTTGCGAAAATTGCCATAAAAAAGGGGAATTTTTTTTTAAATGTTGACTTAAGCCTCTGTTTCGACTCCAATAGATTAATTTACCCACGAGATCTCTTGGGGAAAAATATCGAACGAGTTGATGACGAGGGTAATACATTTCGGAGAAATTAGTGAAATCTCCCATTCACCAAAGGGGTACCCCATTTTAGAAATCTTCGATTTCTCTAATATGGATTCGAGCAATGTTTTGATAGTGAATACTAAAGAATATGCGAGGGTCATGGGCACAAAAGTTGTAGGCCTATGTCTTAGGGTTCTATGTATAAAAGTTCGTGCAAATCCGAGGTGTGTAGAGGGTGATACAGTCAGAATAGTGAGAGATGTACGAATATAAGGAAAAAAGTTGCGAAAATTGCCATAAAAAAGGGGAATTTTTTTTTAAATGTTGACTTAAGGCTCTGTTTCGACTCCAATAGATTAATTTACCCACGAGATCTCTTGGGGAAAAATATCGAACGAGTTGATGACGAGGGTAATACATTTCGGAGAAATTAGTGAATTCTCCAATTCACCAAAGGGGTACCCCTTTCAGAAATCTTCGATTTCTCTAATATGGATTCGAGCAATGTTTAGATAGTGAATACTAAAGAATATGCGAGGGTCATGGGCACAAAAGTTGTAGGCCTTTGTCTTAGGGTTCTATGTATAAAACTTCGTGCAAATCCGAGGTGTGTAGAGGGTGATACAGTCAGAATAGTGAGAGATGTACGAATATAAGGAAAAAAGTTGCGAAAATTGCCATAAAAAAGGGGAATTTTTTTTGAAATGTTGACTTAAGGCTCCGTTTCGACTCCAATAGATTAATTTACCCACGAGATCTCATGGGGAAAAATATCGAACGAGTTGATGACGAGGGTAATACATTTCGGAGAAATTAGTGAAATCTCCCATTCACCAAAGGGGTACCCCATTTTAGAAATCTTCGATTTCTCTAATATGGATTCGAGCAATGTTTTGATAGTGAATACTAAAGAATATGCGAGGGTCATGGGCACAAAAGTTGTAGGCCTATGTCTTAGGGTTCTATGTATAAAAGTTCGTGCAAATCCGAGGTGTGTAGAGGGTGATACAGTCAGAATAGTGAGAGATGTACGAATATAAGGAAAAAAGATGCGAAAATTGCCATAAAAAAGGGGAATTTTTTTTTAAATGTTGACTTAAGCCTCTGTTTCGACTCCAATAGATTAATTTACCCACGAGATCTCTTGGGGAAAAATATCGAACGAGTTGATGACGAGGGTAATACATTTCGGAGAAATTAGTGAATTCTCCAATTCACCAAAGGGGTACCCCTTTCAGAAATCTTCGATTTCTCTAATATGGATTCGAGCAATGTTTTGATAGTGAATACTAAAGAATATGCGAGGGTCATGGGCACAAAAGTTGTAGGCCTATGTCTTAGGGTTCTATGTATAAAAGTTCGTGCAAATCCGAGGTGTGTAGAGGGTGATACAGTCAGAATAGTGAGAGATGTACGAATATAAGGAAAAAAGTTGCGAAAATTGCCATAAAAAAGGGGAATTTTTTTTGAAATGTTGACTTAAGGCTCCGTTTCGACTCCAATAGATTAATTTACCCACGAGATCTCATGGGGAAAAATATCGAACGAGTTGATGACGAGGGTAATACATTTCGGAGAAATTAGTGAAATCTCCCATTCACCAAAGGGGTACCCCATTTTAGAAATCTTCGATTTCTCTAATATGGATTCGAGCAATGTTTTGATAGTGAATACTAAAGAATATGCGAGGGTCATGGGCACAAAAGTTGTAGGCCTATGTCTTAGGGTTC
Organism: Humulus lupulus; assembly: GCF_963169125.1. NCBI lineage: Eukaryota > Viridiplantae > Streptophyta > Magnoliopsida > Rosales > Cannabaceae > Humulus > Humulus lupulus. Next base: position 297,364,014 of record NC_084794.1, on the reverse strand, counting down.
TATGTATAAAAGTTCGTGCAAATCCGAGGTGTGTAGAGGGTGATACAGTCAGAATAGTGAGAGATGTACGAATATAAGGAAAAAAGTTGCGAAAATTGCCATAAAAAAGGGGAATTTTTTTTTAAATGTTGACTTAAGCCTCTGTTTCGACTCCAATAGATTAATTTACCCACGAGATCTCTTGGGGAAAAATATCGAACGAGTTGATGACGAGGGTAATACATTTCGGAGAAATTAGTGAATTCTCCAATTCACCAAAGGGGTACCCCTTTCAGAAATCTTCGATTTCTCTAATATGGATTCGAGCAATGTTTTGATAGTGAATACTAAAGAATATGCGAGGGTCATGGGCACAAAAGTTGTAGGCCTATGTCTTAGGGTTCTATGTATAAAAGTTCGTGCAAATCCGAGGTGTGTAGAGGGTGATACAGTCAGAATAGTGAGAGATGTACGAATATAAGGAAAAAAGTTGCGAAAATTGCCATAAAAAAGGGGAATTTTTTTTGAAATGTTGACTTAAGGCTCCGTTTCGACTCCAATAGATTAATTTACCCACGAGATCTCTTGGGGAAAAATATCGAACGAGTTGATGACGAGGGTAATACATTTCGGAGAAATTAGTGAATTCTCCAATTCACCAAAGGGGTACCCCTTTCAGAAATCTTCGATTTCTCTAATATGGATTCGAGCAATGTTTAGATAGTGAATACTAAAGAATATGCGAGGGTCATGGGCACAAAAGTTGTAGGCCTTTGTCTTAGGGTTCTATGTATAAAACTTCGTGCAAATCCGAGGTGTGTAGAGGGTGATACAGTCAGAATAGTGAGAGATGTACGAATATAAGGAAAAAAGTTGCGAAAATTGCCATAAAAAAGGGGAATTTTTTTTTAAATGTTGACTTAAGCCTCTGTTTCGACTCCAATAGATTAATTTACCCACGAGATCTCTTGGGGAAAAATATCGAACGAGTTGATGACGAGGGTAATACATTTCGGAGAAATTAGTGAAATCTCCCATTCACCAAAGGGGTACCCCATTTTAGAAATCTTCGATTTCTCTAATATGGATTCGAGCAATGTTTTGATAGTGAATACTAAAGAATATGCGAGGGTCATGGGCACAAAAGTTGTAGGCCTATGTCTTAGGGTTCTATGTATAAAAGTTCGTGCAAATCCGAGGTGTGTAGAGGGTGATACAGTCAGAATAGTGAGAGATGTACGAATATAAGGAAAAAAGTTGCGAAAATTGCCATAAAAAAGGGGAATTTTTTTTTAAATGTTGACTTAAGGCTCTGTTTCGACTCCAATAGATTAATTTACCCACGAGATCTCTTGGGGAAAAATATCGAACGAGTTGATGACGAGGGTAATACATTTCGGAGAAATTAGTGAATTCTCCAATTCACCAAAGGGGTACCCCTTTCAGAAATCTTCGATTTCTCTAATATGGATTCGAGCAATGTTTAGATAGTGAATACTAAAGAATATGCGAGGGTCATGGGCACAAAAGTTGTAGGCCTTTGTCTTAGGGTTCTATGTATAAAACTTCGTGCAAATCCGAGGTGTGTAGAGGGTGATACAGTCAGAATAGTGAGAGATGTACGAATATAAGGAAAAAAGTTGCGAAAATTGCCATAAAAAAGGGGAATTTTTTTTGAAATGTTGACTTAAGGCTCCGTTTCGACTCCAATAGATTAATTTACCCACGAGATCTCATGGGGAAAAATATCGAACGAGTTGATGACGAGGGTAATACATTTCGGAGAAATTAGTGAAATCTCCCATTCACCAAAGGGGTACCCCATTTTAGAAATCTTCGATTTCTCTAATATGGATTCGAGCAATGTTTTGATAGTGAATACTAAAGAATATGCGAGGGTCATGGGCACAAAAGTTGTAGGCCTATGTCTTAGGGTTCTATGTATAAAAGTTCGTGCAAATCCGAGGTGTGTAGAGGGTGATACAGTCAGTATAGTGAGAGATGTACGAATATAAGGAAAAAAGTTGCGAAAATTGCCATAAAAAAGGGGAATTTTTTTTTAAATGTTGACTTAAGCCTCTGTTTCGACTCCAATAGATTAATTTACCCACGAGATCTCTTGGGGAAAAATATCGAACGAGTTGATGACGAGGGTAATACATTTCGGAGAAATTAGTGAATTCTCCAATTCACCAAAGGGGTACCCCTTTCAGAAATCTTCGATTTCTCTAATATGGATTCGAGCAATGTTTTGATAGTGAATACTAAAGAATATGCGAGGGTCATGGGCACAAAAGTTGTAGGCCTATGTCTTAGGGTTCTATGTATAAAAGTTCGTGCAAATCCGAGGTGTGTAGAGGGTGATACAGTCAGAATAGTGAGAGATGTACGAATATAAGGAAAAAAGTTGCGAAAATTGCCATAAAAAAGGGGAATTTTTTTTGAAATGTTGACTTAAGGCTCCGTTTCGACTCCAATAGATTAATTTACCCACGAGATCTCTTGGGGAAAAAGATCGAACGAGTTGATGACGAGGGTAATACATTTCGGAGAAATTAGTGAAATCTCCCATTCACCAAAGGGGTACCCCATTTTAGAAATCTTCGATTTCTCTAATATGGATTCGAGCAATGTTTTGATAGTGAATACTAAAGAATATGCGAGGGTCATGGGCACAAAAGTTGTAGGCCTATGTCTTAGGGTTCTATGTATAAAAGTTCGTGCAAATCTGAGGTGTGTAGAGGGTGATACAGTCAGAATAGTGAGAGATGTACGAATATAAGGAAAAAAGTTGCGAAAATTGCCATAAAAAAGGGGAATTTTTTTTTAAATGTTGACTTAAGCCTCTGTTTCGACTCCAATAGATTAATTTACCCACGAGATCTCTTGGGGAAAAATATCGAACGAGTTGATGACGAGGGTAATACATTTCGGAGAAATTAGTGAATTCTCCAATTCACCAAAGGGGTACCCCTTTCAGAAATCTTCGATTTCTCTAATATGGATTCGAGCAATGTTTTGATAGTGAATACTAAAGAATATGCGAGGGTCATGGGCACAAAAGTTGTAGGCCTATGTCTTAGGGTTCTATGTATAAAAGTTCGTGCAAATCCGAGGTGTGTAGAGGGTGATACAGTCAGAATAGTGAGAGATGTACGAATATAAGGAAAAAAGTTGCGAAAATTGCCATAAAAAAGGGGAATTTTTTTTGAAATGTTGACTTAAGGCTCCGTTTCGACTCCAATAGATTAATTTACCCACGAGATCTCATGGGGAAAAATATCGAACGAGTTGATGACGAGGGTAATACATTTCGGAGAAATTAGTGAAATCTCCCATTCACCAAAGGGGTACCCCATTTTAGAAATCTTCGATTTCTCTAATATGGATTCGAGCAATGTTTTGATAGTGAATACTAAAGAATATGCGAGGGTCATGGGCACAAAAGTTGTAGGCCTATGTCTTAGGGTTCTATGTATAAAAGTTCGTGCAAATCCGAGGTGTGTAGAGGGTGATAAAGTCAGAATAGTGAGAGATGTACGAATATAAGGAAAAAAGTTGCGAAAATTGCCATAAAAAAGGGGAATTTTTTTTTAAATGTTGACTTAAGCCTCTGTTTCGACTCCAATAGATTAATTTACCCACGAGATCTCTTGGGGAAAAATATCGAACGAGTTGATGACGAGGGTAATACATTTCGGAGAAATTAGTGAATTCTCCAATTCACCAAAGGGGTACCCCTTTCAGAAATCTTCGATTTCTCTAATATGGATTCGAGCAATGTTTTGATAGTGAATACTAAAGAATATGCGAGGGTCATGGGCACAAAAGTTGTAGGCCTATGTCTTAGGGTTCTATGTATAAAAGTTCGTGCAAATCCGAGGTGTGTAGAGGGTGATACAGTCAGAATAGTGAGAGATGTACGAATATAAGGAAAAAAGTTGCGAAAATTGCCATAAAAAAGGGGAATTTTTTTTTAAATGTTGACTTAAGGCTCTGTTTCGACTCCAATAGATTAATTTACCCACGAGATCTCTTGGGGAAAAATATCGAACGAGTTGATGACGAGGGTAATACATTTCGGAGAAATTAGTGAATTCTCCAATTCACCAAAGGGGTACCCCTTTCAGAAATCTTCGATTTCTCTAATATGGATTCGAGCAATGTTTAGATAGTGAATACTAAAGAATATGCGAGGGTCATGGGCACAAAAGTTGTAGGCCTTTGTCTTAGGGTTCTATGTATAAAACTTCGTGCAAATCCGAGGTGTGTAGAGGGTGATACAGTCAGAATAGTGAGAGATGTACGAATATAAGGAAAAAAGTTGCGAAAATTGCCATAAAAAAGGGGAATTTTTTTTGAAATGTTGACTTAAGGCTCCGTTTCGACTCCAATAGATTAATTTACCCACGAGATCTCATGGGGAAAAATATCGAACGAGTTGATGACGAGGGTAATACATTTCGGAGAAATTAGTGAAATCTCCCATTCACCAAAGGGGTACCCCATTTTAGAAATCTTCGATTTCTCTAATATGGATTCGAGCAATGTTTTGATAGTGAATACTAAAGAATATGCGAGGGTCATGGGCACAAAAGTTGTAGGCCTATGTCTTAGGGTTCTATGTATAAAAGTTCGTGCAAATCCGAGGTGTGTAGAGGGTGATACAGTCAGAATAGTGAGAGATGTACGAATATAAGGAAAAAAGTTGCGAAAATTGCCATAAAAAAGGGGAATTTTTTTTTAAATGTTGACTTAAGCCTCTGTTTCGACTCCAATAGATTAATTTACCCACGAGATCTCTTGGGGAAAAATATCGAACGAGTTGATGACGAGGGTAATACATTTCGGAGAAATTAGTGAATTCTCCAATTCACCAAAGGGGTACCCCTTTCAGAAATCTTCGATTTCTCTAATATGGATTCGAGCAATGTTTTGATAGTGAATACTAAAGAATATGCGAGGGTCATGGGCACAAAAGTTGTAGGCCTATGTCTTAGGGTTCTATGTATAAAAGTTCGTGCAAATCCGAGGTGTGTAGAGGGTGATACAGTCAGAATAGTGAGAGATGTACGAATATAAGGAAAAAAGTTGCGAAAATTGCCATAAAAAAGGGGAATTTTTTTTGAAATGTTGACTTAAGGCTCCGTTTCGACTCCAATAGATTAATTTACCCACGAGATCTCTTGGGGAAAAAGATCGAACGAGTTGATGACGAGGGTAATACATTTCGGAGAAATTAGTGAAATCTCCCATTCACCAAAGGGGTACCCCATTTTAGAAATCTTCGATTTCTCTAATATGGATTCGAGCAATGTTTTGATAGTGAATACTAAAGAATATGCGAGGGTCATGGGCACAAAAGTTGTAGGCCTATGTCTTAGGGTTCTATGTATAAAAGTTCGTGCAAATCTGAGGTGTGTAGAGGGTGATACAGTCAGAATAGTGAGAGATGTACGAATATAAGGAAAAAAGTTGCGAAAATTGCCATAAAAAAGGGGAATTTTTTTTTAAATGTTGACTTAAGCCTCTGTTTCGACTCCAATAGATTAATTTACCCACGAGATCTCTTGGGGAAAAATATCGAACGAGTTGATGACGAGGGTAATACATTTCGGAGAAATTAGTGAATTCTCCAATTCACCAAAGGGGTACCACTTTCAGAAATCTTCGATTTCTCTAATATGGATTCGAGCAATGTTTTGATAGTGAATACTAAAGAATATGCGAGGGTCATGGGCACAAAAGTTGTAGGCCTATGTCTTAGGGTTCTATGTATAAAAGTTCGTGCAAATCCGAGGTGTGTAGAGGGTGATACAGTCAGAATAGTGAGAGATGTACGAATATAAGGAAAAAAGTTGCGAAAATTGCCATAAAAAAGGGGAATTTTTTTTGAAATGTTGACTTAAGGCTCCGTTTCGACTCCAATAGATTAATTTACCCACGAGATCTCATGGGGAAAAATATCGAACGAGTTGATGACGAGGGTAATACATTTCGGAGAAATTAGTGAAATCTCCCATTCACCAAAGGGGTACCCCATTTTAGAAATCTTCGATTTCTCTAATATGGATTCGAGCAATGTTTTGATAGTGAATACTAAAGAATATGCGAGGGTCATGGGCACAAAAGTTGTAGGCCTATGTCTTAGGGTTCTATGTATAAAAGTTCGTGCAAATCCGAGGTGTGTAGAGGGTGATAAAGTCAGAATAGTGAGAGATGTACGAATATAAGGAAAAAAGTTGCGAAAATTGCCATAAAAAAGGGGAATTTTTTTTTAAATGTTGACTTAAGCCTCTGTTTCGACTCCAATAGATTAATTTACCCACGAGATCTCTTGGGGAAAAATATCGAACGAGTTGATGACGAGGGTAATACATTTCGGAGAAATTAGTGAATTCTCCAATTCACCAAAGGGGTACCCCTTTCAGAAATCTTCGATTTCTCTAATATGGATTCGAGCAATGTTTTGATAGTGAATACTAAAGAATATGCGAGGGTCATGGGCACAAAAGTTGTAGGCCTATGTCTTAGGGTTCTATGTATAAAAGTTCGTGCAAATCCGAGGTGTGTAGAGGGTGATACAGTCAGAATAGTGAGAGATGTACGAATATAAGGAAAAAAGTTGCGAAAATTGCCATAAAAAAGGGGAATTTTTTTTGAAATGTTGACTTAAGGCTCCGTTTCGACTCCAATAGATTAATTTACCCACGAGATCTCTTGGGGAAAAAGATCGAACGAGTTGATGACGAGGGTAATACATTTCGGAGAAATTAGTGAAATCTCCCATTCACCAAAGGGGTACCCCATTTTAGAAATCTTCGATTTCTCTAATATGGATTCGAGCAATGTTTTGATAGTGAATACTAAAGAATATGCGAGGGTCATGGGCACAAAAGTTGTAGGCCTATGTCTTAGGGTTCTATGTATAAAAGTTCGTGCAAATCCGAGGTGTGTAGAGGGTGATACAGTCAGAATAGTGAGAGATGTACGAATATAAGGAAAAAAGTTGCGAAAATTGCCATAAAAAAGGGGAATTTTTTTTTGAAATGTTGACTTAAGGCTCCGTTTCGACTCCAATAGATTAATTTACCCACGAGATCTCTTGGGGAAAAATATCGAACGAGTTGATGACGAGGGTAATACATTTCGGAGAAATTAGTGAAATCTCCAATTCACCAAAGGGGTACCCCTTTCAGAAATCTTCGATTTCTCTAATATGGATTCGAGCAATGTTTTGATAGTGAATACTAAAGAATATGCGAGGGACATGGGCACAAAAGTTGTAGGCCTTTGTCTTAGGGTTCTATGTATAAAACTTCGTGCAAATCCGAGGTGTGTAGAGGGTGATACAGTCAGAATAGTGAGAGATGTACGAATATAAGGAAAAAAGTTGCGAAAATTGCCATAAAAAAGGGGAATTTTTTTTTGAAATGTTGACTTAAGGCTCCGTTTCGACTCCAATAGATTAATTTACCCACGAGATCTCTTGGGGAAAAATATCGAACGAGTTGATGACGAGGGTAATACATTTCGGAGAAATTAGTGAAATCTCCAATTCACCAAAGGTGTACCCCTTTCAGAAATCTTCGATTTCTCTAATATGGATTCGAGCAATGTTTTGATAGTGAATACTAAAGAATATGCGAGGGTCATGGGCACAAAAGTTGTAGGCCTATGTCTTAGGGTTCTATGTATAAAACTTCGTGCAAATCCGAGGTGTGTAGAGGGTGATACAGTCAGAATAGTGAGAGATGTACGAATATAAGGAAAAAAGTTGCGAAAATTGCCATAAAAAAGGGGAATTTTTTTTGAAATGTTGACTTAAGGCTCCGTTTCGACTCCAATAGATTAATTTACCCACGAGATCTCTTGGGGAAAAAGATCGAACGAGTTGATGACGAGGGTAATACATTTCGGAGAAATTAGTGAAATCTCCAATTCACCAAAGGGGTACCCCTTTCAGAAATCTTCGATTTCTCTAATATGGATTCGAGCAATGTTTTGATAGTGAATACTAAAGAATATGCGAGGGTCATGGGCACAAAAGTTGTAGGCCTATGTCTTAGGGTTCTATGTATAAAAGTTCGTGCAAATCCTAGGTGTGTAGAGGGTGATACAGTCAGAATAGTTAGAGATGTACGAATATAAGGAAAAAAGTTGCGAAAATTGCCATAAAAAAGGGGAATTTTTTTTTAAATGTTGACTTAAGGCTCCGTTTCGACTCCAATAGATTAATTTACCCACGAGATCTCTTGGGGAAAAATATCGAACGAGTTGATGACGAGGGTAATACATTTCGGAGAAATTAGTGAATTCTCCAATTCACCAAAGGGGTACCCCTTTCAGAAATCTTCGATTTCTCTAATATGGATTCGAGCAATGTTTTGATAGTGAATACTAAAGAATATGCGAGGGTCATGGGCACAAAAGTTGTAGGCCTATGTCTTAGGGTTATATGTATAAAAGTTCGTGCAAATCCGAGGTGCGTAGAGGGTGATACAGTCAGAATAGTGAGAGATGTACGAATATAAGGAAAAAAGTTGCGAAAATTGCCATAAAAAAGGGGAATTTTTTTTGAAATGTTGACTTAAGGCTCCGTTTCGACTCCAATAGATTAATTTACCCACGAGATCTCTTGGGGAAAAATATCGAACGAGTTGATGACGAGGGTAATACATTTCAGAGAAATTAGTGAAATCTCCAATTCACCAAAGGGGTACCCCTTTCAGAAATCTTCGATTTCTCTAATATGGATTCGAGCAATGTTTTGATAGTGAATACTAAAGAATATGCGAGGGTCATGGGCACAAAAGTTGTAGGCCTTTGTCTTAGGGTTCTATGTATAAAACTTCGTGCAAATCCGAGGTGTGTAGAGGGTGATACAGTCAGAATAGTGAGAGATGTACGAATATAAGGAAAAAAGTTGCGAAAATTGCCATAAAAAAGGGGAATTTTTTTTGAAATGTTGACTTAAGGCTCCGTTTCGACTCCAATAGATTAATTTACCCACGAGATCTCTTGGGGAAATATATCGAACGAGTTGATGACGAGGGTAATACATTTCGGAGAAATTAGTGAAATCTCCAATTCACCAAAGGGGTACCCCTTTCAGAAATCTTCGATTTCTCTAATATGGATTCGAGCAATGTTTTGATAGTGAATACTAAAGAATATGCGAGGGTCATGGGCACAAAAGTTGTAGGCCTATGTCTTAGGGTTCTATGTATAAAACTTCGTGCAAATCCGAGGTGTGTAGAGGGTGATACAGTCAGAATAGTGAGAGATGTACGAATATAAGGAAAAAAGTTGCGAAAATTGCCATAAAAAAGGGGAATTTTTTTTGAAATGTTGACTTAAGGCTCCGTTTCGACTCCAATAGATTAATTTACCCACGAGATCTCTTGGGGAAAAAGATCGAACGAGTTGATGACGAGGGTAATACATTTCGGAGAAATTAGTGAAATCTCCAATTCACCAAAGGGGTACCCCTTTCAGAAATCTTCGATTTCTCTAATATGGATTCGAGCAATGTTTTGATAGTGAATACTAAAGAATATGCGAGGGTCATGGGCACAAAAGTTGTAAGCCTATGTCTTAGGGTTCTATGTATAAAAGTTCGTGCAAATCCTAGGTGTGTAGAGGGTGATACAGTCAGAATAGTTAGAGATGTACGAATATAAGGAAAAAAGTTGCGAAAATTGCCATAAAAAAGGGGAATTTTTTTTTAAATGTTGACTTAAGGCTCCGTTTCGACTCCAATAGATTAATTTACCCACGAGATCTCTTGGGGAAAAATATCGAACGAGTTGATGACGAGGGTAATACATTTCGGAGAAATTAGTGAAATCTCCAATTCACCAAAGGGGTACCCCTTTCAGAAATCTTCGATTTCTCTAATATGGATTCGAGCAATGTTTTGATAGTGAATACTAAAGAATATGCGAGGGTCATGGGCACAAAAGTTGTAAGCCTATGTCTTAGGGTTCTATGTATAAAAGTTCGTGCAAATCCTAGGTGTGTAGAGGGTGATACAGTCAGAATAGTTAGAGATGTACGAATATAAGGAAAAAAGTTGCGAAAATTGCCATAAAAAAGGGGAATTTTTTTTTAAATGTTGACTTAAGGCTCCGTTTCGACTCCAATAGATTAATTTACCCACGAGATCTCTTGGGGAAAAATATCGAACGAGTTGATGACGAGGGTAATACATTTCGGAGAAATTAGTGAATTCTCCAATTCACCAAAGGGGTACCCCTTTCAGAAATCTTCGATTTCTCTAATATGGATTCGAGCAATGTTTTGATAGTGAATACTAAAGAATATGCGAGGGTCATGGGCACAAAAGTTGTAGGCCTATGTCTGAGGGTTCTATGTATAAAACTTCGTGCAAATCCGAGGTGTGTAGAGGGTGATACAGTCAGAATAGTGAGAGATGTACGAATATAAGGAAAAAAGTTGCGAAAATTGCCATAAAAAAGGGGAAATTTTTTTTGAAATGTTGACTTAAGGCTCCGTTTCGACTCCAATAGATTAATTTACCCACGAGATCTCTTGGGGAAAAAGATCGAACGAGTTGATGACGAGGGTAATACATTTCGGAGAAATTAGTGAAATCTCCAATTCACCAAAGGGGTACCCCTTTCAGAAATCTTCGATTTCTCTAATATGGATTCGAGCAATGTTTTGATAGTGAATACTAAAGAATATGCGAGGGTCATGGGCACAAAAGTTGTAGGCCTATGTCTTAGGGTTCTATGTATAAAAGTTCGTGCAAATCCTAGGTGTGTAGAGGGTGATACAGTCAGAATAGTTAGAGATGTACGAATATAAGGAAAAAAGTTGCGAAAATTGCCATAAAAAAGGGGAATTTTTTTTGAAATGTTGACTTAAGGCTCCGTTTCGACTCCAATAGATTAATTTACCCACGAGATCTCTTGGGGAAAAATATCGAACGAGTTGATGACGAGGGTAATACATTTCGGAGAAATTAGTGAATTCTCCAATTCACCAAAGGGGTACCCCTTTCAGAAATCTTCGATTTCTCTAATATGGATTCGAGCAATGTTTTGATAGTGAATACTAAAGAATATGCGAGGGTCATGGGCACAAAAGTTGTAGGCCTATGTCTTAGGGTTCTATGTATAAAAGTTCGTGCAAATCCTAGGTGTGTAGAGGGTGATACAGTCAGAATAGTTAGAGATGTACGAATATAAGGAAAAAAGTTGCGAAAATTGCCATAAAAAAGGGGAATTTTTTTTTAAATGTTGACTTAAGGCTCCGTTTCGACTCCAATAGATTAATTTACCCACGAGATCTCTTGGGGAAATATATCGAACGAGTTGATGACGAGGGTAATACATTTCGGAGAAATTAGTGAAATCTCCAATTCACCAAAGGGGTACCCCTTTCAGAAATCTTCGATTTCTCTAATATGGATTCGAGCAATGTTTTGATAGTGAATACTAAAGAATATGCGAGGGTCATGGGCACAAAAGTTGTAGGCCTATGTCTTAGGGTTCTATGTATAAAACTTCGTGCAAATCCGAGGTGTGTAGAGGGTGATACAGTCAGAATAGTGAGAGATGTACGAATATAAGGAAAAAAGTTGCGAAAATTGCCATAAAAAAGGGGAATTTTTTTTGAAATGTTGACTTAAGGCTCCGTTTCGACTCCAATAGATTAATTTACCCACGAGATCTCTTGGGGAAAAAGATCGAACGAGTTGATGACGAGGGTAATACATTTCGGAGAAATTAGTGAAATCTCCAATTCACCAAAGGGGTACCCCTTTCAGAAATCTTCGATTTCTCTAATATGGATTCGAGCAATGTTTTGATAGTGAATACTAAAGAATATGCGAGGGTCATGGGCACAAAAGTTGTAAGCCTATGTCTTAGGGTTCTATGTATAAAAGTTCGTGCAAATCCTAGGTGTGTAGAGGGTGATACAGTCAGAATAGTTAGAGATGTACGAATATAAGGAAAAAAGTTGCGAAAATTGCCATAAAAAAGGGGAATTTTTTTTTAAATGTTGACTTAAGGCTCCGTTTCGACTCCAATAGATTAATTTACCCACGAGATCTCTTGGGGAAAAATATCGAACGAGTTGATGACGAGGGTAATACATTTCGGAGAAATTAGTGAAATCTCCAATTCACCAAAGGGGTACCCCTTTCAGAAATCTTCGATTTCTCTAATATGGATTCGAGCAATGTTTTGATAGTGAATACTAAAGAATATGCGAGGGTCATGGGCACAAAAGTTGTAAGCCTATGTCTTAGGGTTCTATGTATAAAAGTTCGTGCAAATCCTAGGTGTGTAGAGGGTGATACAGTCAGAATAGTTAGAGATGTACGAATATAAGGAAAAAAGTTGCGAAAATTGCCATAAAAAAGGGGAATTTTTTTTTAAATGTTGACTTAAGGCTCCGTTTCGACTCCAATAGATTAATTTACCCACGAGATCTCTTGGGGAAAAATATCGAACGAGTTGATGACGAGGGTAATACATTTCGGAGAAATTAGTGAATTCTCCAATTCACCAAAGGGGTACCCCTTTCAGAAATCTTCGATTTCTCTAATATGGATTCGAGCAATGTTTTGATAGTGAATACTAAAGAATATGCGAGGGTCATGGGCACAAAAGTTGTAGGCCTATGTCTGAGGGTTCTATGTATAAAACTTCGTGCAAATCCGAGGTGTGTAGAGGGTGATACAGTCAGAATAGTGAGAGATGTACGAATATAAGGAAAAAAGTTGCGAAAATTGCCATAAAAAAGGGGAATTTTTTTTGAAATGTTGACTTAAGGCTCCGTTTCGACTCCAATAGATTAATTTACCCACGAGATCTCTTGGGGAAAAAGATCGAACGAGTTGATGACGAGGGTAATACATTTCGGAGAAATTAGTGAAATCTCCAATTCACCAAAGGGGTACCCCTTTCAGAAATCTTCGATTTCTCTAATATGGATTCGAGCAATGTTTTGATAGTGAATACTAAAGAATATGCGAGGGTCATGGGCACAAAAGTTGTAGGCCTATGTCTTAGGGTTCTATGTATAAAAGTTCGTGCAAATCCTAGGTGTGTAGAGGGTGATACAGTCAGAATAGTTAGAGATGTACGAATATAAGGAAAAAAGTTGCGAAAATTGCCATAAAAAAGGGGAATTTTTTTTGAAATGTTGACTTAAGGCTCCGTTTCGACTCCAATAGATTAATTTACCCACGAGATCTCTTGGGGAAAAATATCGAACGAGTTGATGACGAGGGTAATACATTTCGGAGAAATTAGTGAATTCTCCAATTCACCAAAGGGGTACCCCTTTCAGAAATCTTCGATTTCTCTAATATGGATTCGAGCAATGTTTTGATAGTGAATACTAAAGAATATGCGAGGGTCATGGGCACAAAAGTTGTAGGCCTATGTCTTAGGGTTCTATGTATAAAAGTTCGTGCAAATCCTAGGTGTGTAGAGGGTGATACAGTCAGAATAGTTAGAGATGTACGAATATAAGGAAAAAAGTTGCGAAAATTGCCATAAAAAAGGGGAATTTTTTTTTAAATGTTGACTTAAGGCTCCGTTTCGACTCCAATAGATTAATTTACCCACGAGATCTCTTGGGGAAAAATATCGAACGAGTTGATGACGAGGGTAATACATTTCGGAGAAATTAGTGAATTCTCCAATTCACCAAAGGGGTACCCCTTTCAGAAATCTTCGATTTCTCTAATATGGATTCGAGCAATGTTTTGATAGTGAATACTAAAGAATATGCGAGGGTCATGGGCACAAAAGTTGTAGGCCTTTGTCTTAGGGTTCTATGTATAAAACTTCGTGCAAATCCGAGGTGTGTAGAGGGTGATACAGTCAGAATAGTGAGAGATGTACGAATATAAGGAAAAAAGTTGCGAAAATTGCCATAAAAAAGGGGAATTTTTTTTGAAATGTTGACTTAAGGCTCCGTTTCGACTCCAATAGATTAATTTACCCACGAGATCTCTTGGGGAAAAATATCGAACGAGTTGATGACGAGGGTAATACATTTCGGAGAAATTAGTGAAATCTCCAATTCACCAAAGGGGTACCCCTTTCAGAAATCTTCGATTTCTCTAATATGGATTCGAGCAATGTTTTGATAGTGAATACTAAAGAATATGCGAGGGTCATGGGCACAAAAGTTGTAGGCCTATGTCTGAGGGTTCTATGTATAAAACTTCGTGCAAATCCGAGGTGTGTAGAGGGTGATACAGTCAGAATAGTGAGAGATGTACGAATATAAGGAAAAAAGTTGCGAAAATTGCCATAAAAAAGGGGAATTTTTTTTGAAATGTTGACTTAAGGCTCCGTTTCGACTCCAATAGATTAATTTACCCACGAGATCTCTTGGGGAAAAAGATCGAACGAGTTGATGACGAGGGTAATACATTTCGGAGAAATTAGTGAAATCTCCAATTCACCAAAGGGGTACCCCTTTCAGAAATCTTCGATTTCTCTAATATGGATTCGAGCAATGTTTTGATAGTGAATACTAAAGAATATGCGAGGGTCATGGGCACAAAAGTTGTAAGCCTATGTCTTAGGGTTCTATGTATAAAAGTTCGTGCAAATCCTAGGTGTGTAGAGGGTGATACAGTCAGAATAGTTAGAGATGTACGAATATAAGGAAAAAAGTTGCGAAAATTGCCATAAAAAAGGGGAATTTTTTTTTAAATGTTGACTTAAGGCTCCGTTTCGACTCCAATAGATTAATTTACCCACGAGATCTCTTGGGGAAAAATATCGAACGAGTTGATGACGAGGGTAATACATTTCGGAGAAATTAGTGAAATCTCCAATTCACCAAAGGGGTACCCCTTTCAGAAATCTTCGATTTCTCTAATATGGATTCGAGCAATGTTTTGATAGTGAATACTAAAGAATATGCGAGGGTCATGGGCACAAAAGTTGTAAGCCTATGTCTTAGGGTTCTATGTATAAAAGTTCGTGCAAATCCTAGGTGTGTAGAGGGTGATACAGTCAGAATAGTTAGAGATGTACGAATATAAGGAAAAAAGTTGCGAAAATTGCCATAAAAAAGGGGAATTTTTTTTTAAATGTTGACTTAAGGCTCCGTTTCGACTCCAATAGATTAATTTACCCACGAGATCTCTTGGGGAAAAATATCGAACGAGTTGATGACGAGGGTAATACATTTCGGAGAAATTAGTGAATTCTCCAATTCACCAAAGGGGTACCCCTTTCAGAAATCTTCGATTTCTCTAATATGGATTCGAGCAATGTTTTGATAGTGAATACTAAAGAATATGCGAGGGTCATGGGCACAAAAGTTGTAGGCCTATGTCTGAGGGTTCTATGTATAAAACTTCGTGCAAATCCGAGGTGTGTAGAGGGTGATACAGTCAGAATAGTGAGAGATGTACGAATATAAGGAAAAAAGTTGCGAAAATTGCCATAAAAAAGGGGAATTTTTTTTGAAATGTTGACTTAAGGCTCCGTTTCGACTCCAATAGATTAATTTACCCACGAGATCTCTTGGGGAAAAAGATCGAACGAGTTGATGACGAGGGTAATACATTTCGGAGAAATTAGTGAAATCTCCAATTCACCAAAGGGGTACCCCTTTCAGAAATCTTCGATTTCTCTAATATGGATTCGAGCAATGTTTTGATAGTGAATACTAAAGAATATGCGAGGGTCATGGGCACAAAAGTTGTAGGCCTATGTCTTAGGGTTCTATGTATAAAAGTTCGTGCAAATCCTAGGTGTGTAGAGGGTGATACAGTCAGAATAGTTAGAGATGTACGAATATAAGGAAAAAAGTTGCGAAAATTGCCATAAAAAAGGGGAATTTTTTTTGAAATGTTGACTTAAGGCTCCGTTTCGACTCCAATAGATTAATTTACCCACGAGATCTCTTGGGGAAAAATATCGAACGAGTTGATGACGAGGGTAATACATTTCGGAGAAATTAGTGAATTCTCCAATTCACCAAAGGGGTACCCCTTTCAGAAATCTTCGATTTCTCTAATATGGATTCGAGCAATGTTTTGATAGTGAATACTAAAGAATATGCGAGGGTCATGGGCACAAAAGTTGTAGGCCTATGTCTTAGGGTTCTATGTATAAAAGTTCGTGCAAATCCTAGGTGTGTAGAGGGTGATACAGTCAGAATAGTTAGAGATGTACGAATATAAGGAAAAAAGTTGCGAAAATTGCCATAAAAAAGGGGAATTTTTTTTTAAATGTTGACTTAAGGCTCCGTTTCGACTCCAATAGATTAATTTACCCACGAGATCTCTTGGGGAAAAATATCGAACGAGTTGATGACGAGGGTAATACATTTCGGAGAAATTAGTGAATTCTCCAATTCACCAAAGGGGTACCCCTTTCAGAAATCTTCGATTTCTCTAATATGGATTCGAGCAATGTTTTGATAGTGAATACTAAAGAATATGCGAGGGTCATGGGCACAAAAGTTGTAGGCCTTTGTCTTAGGGTTCTATGTATAAAACTTCGTGCAAATCCGAGGTGTGTAGAGGGTGATACAGTCAGAATAGTGAGAGATGTACGAATATAAGGAAAAAAGTTGCGAAAATTGCCATAAAAAAGGGGAATTTTTTTTGAAATGTTGACTTAAGGCTCCGTTTCGACTCCAATAGATTAATTTACCCACGAGATCTCTTGGGGAAAAATATCGAACGAGTTGATGACGAGGGTAATACATTTCGGAGAAATTAGTGAAATCTCCAATTCACCAAAGGGGTACCCCTTTCAGAAATCTTCGATTTCTCTAATATGGATTCGAGCAATGTTTTGATAGTGAATACTAAAGAATATGCGAGGGTCATGGGCACAAAAGTTGTAGGCCTATGTCTGAGGGTTCTATGTATAAAACTTCGTGCAAATCCGAGGTGTGTAGAGGGTGATACAGTCAGAATAGTGAGAGATGTACGAATATAAGGAAAAAAGTTGCGAAAATTGCCATAAAAAAGGGGAATTTTTTTTGAAATGTTGACTTAAGGCTCCGTTTCGACTCCAATAGATTAATTTACCCACGAGATCTCTTGGGGAAAAAGATCGAACGAGTTGATGACGAGGGTAATACATTTCGGAGAAATTAGTGAAATCTCCAATTCACCAAAGGGGTACCCCTTTCAGAAATCTTCGATTTCTCTAATATGGATTCGAGCAATGTTTTGATAGTGAATACTAAAGAATATGCGAGGGTCATGGGCACAAAAGTTGTAGGCCTATGTCTTAGGGTTCTATGTATAAAAGTTCGTGCAAATCCTAGGTGTGTAGAGGGTGATACAGTCAGAATAGTTAGAGATGTACGAATATAAGGAAAAAAGTTGCGAAAATTGCCATAAAAAAGGGGAATTTTTTTTGAAATGTTGACTTAAGGCTCCGTTTCGACTCCAATAGATTAATTTACCCACGAGATCTCTTGGGGAAAAATATCGAACGAGTTGATGACGAGGGTAATACATTTCGGAGAAATTAGTGAATTCTCCAATTCACCAAAGGGGTACCCCTTTCAGAAATCTTCGATTTCTCTAATATGGATTCGAGCAATGTTTTGATAGTGAATACTAAAGAATATGCGAGGGTCATGGGCACAAAAGTTGTAGGCCTATGTCTTAGGGTTCTATGTATAAAAGTTCGTGCAAATCCTAGGTGTGTAGAGGGTGATACAGTCAGAATAGTTAGAGATGTACGAATATAAGGAAAAAAGTTGCGAAAATTGCCATAAAAAAGGGGAATTTTTTTTTAAATGTTGACTTAAGGCTCCGTTTCGACTCCAATAGATTAATTTACCCACGAGATCTCTTGGGGAAAAATATCGAACGAGTTGATGACGAGGGTAATACATTTCGGAGAAATTAGTGAATTCTCCAATTCACCAAAGGGGTACCCCTTTCAGAAATCTTCGATTTCTCTAATATGGATTCGAGCAATGTTTTGATAGTGAATACTAAAGAATATGCGAGGGTCATGGGCACAAAAGTTGTAGGCCTTTGTCTTAGGGTTCTATGTATAAAACTTCGTGCAAATCCGAGGTGTGTAGAGGGTGATACAGTCAGAATAGTGAGAGATGTACGAATATAAGGAAAAAAGTTGCGAAAATTGCCATAAAAAAGGGGAATTTTTTTTGAAATGTTGACTTAAGGCTCCGTTTCGACTCCAATAGATTAATTTACCCACGAGATCTCTTGGGGAAAAATATCGAACGAGTTGATGACGAGGGTAATACATTTCGGAGAAATTAGTGAAATCTCCAATTCACCAAAGGGGTACCCCTTTCAGAAATCTTCGATTTCTCTAATATGGATTCGAGCAATGTTTTGATAGTGAATACTAAAGAATATGCGAGGGTCATGGGCACAAAAGTTGTAGGCCTATGTCTGAGGGTTCTATGTATAAAACTTCGTGCAAATCCGAGGTGTGTAGAGGGTGATACAGTCAGAATAGTGAGAGATGTACGAATATAAGGAAAAAAGTTGCGAAAATTGCCATAAAAAAGGGGAATTTTTTTTGAAATGTTGACTTAAGGCTCCGTTTCGAGTCCAATAGATTAATTTACCCACGAGATCTCTTGGGGAAAAAGATCGAACGAGTTGATGACGAGGGTAATACATTTCGGAGAAATTAGTGAATTCTCCAATTCACCAAAGGGGTACCCCTTTCAGAAATCTTCGATTTCTCTAATATGGATTCGAGCAATGTTTTGATAGTGAATACTAAAGAATATGCGAGGGTCATGGGCACAAAAGTTGTAGGCCTATGTCTTAGGGTTCTATGTATAAAAGTTCGTGCAAATCCTAGGTGTGTAGAGGGTGATACAGTCAGAATAGTTAGAGATGTACGAATATAAGGAAAAAAGTTGCGAAAATTGCCATAAAAAAGGGGAATTTTTTTTTAAATGTTGACTTAAGGCTCCGTTTCGACTCCAATAGATTAATTTACCCACGAGATCTCTTGGGGAAAAATATCGAACGAGTTGATGACGAGGGTAATACATTTCGGAGAAATTAGTGAATTCTCCAATTCACCAAAGGGGTACCCCTTTCAGAAATCTTCGATTTCTCTAATATGGATTCGAGCAATGTTTTGATAGTGAATACTAAAGAATATGCGAGGGTCATGGGCACAAAAGTTGTAGGCCTTTGTCTTAGGGTTCTATGTATAAAACTTCGTGCAAATCCGAGGTGTGTAGAGGGTGATACAGTCAGAATAGTGAGAGATGTACGAATATAAGGAAAAAAGTTGCGAAAATTGCCATAAAAAAGGGGAATTTTTTTTGAAATGTTGACTTAAGGCTCCGTTTCGACTCCAATAGATTAATTTACCCACGAGATCTCTTGGGGAAAAAGATCGAACGAGTTGATGACGAGGGTAATACATTTCGGAGAAATTAGTGAATTCTCCAATTCACCAAAGGGGTACCCCTTTCAGAAATCTTCGATTTCTCTAATATGGATTCGAGCAATGTTTTGATAGTGAATACTAAAGAATATGCGAGGGTCATGGGCACAAAAGTTGTAGGCCTATGTCTTAGGGTTCTATGTATAAAAGTTCGTGCAAATCCTAGGTGTGTAGAGGGTGATACAGTCAGAATAGTTAGAGATGTACGAATATAAGGAAAAAAGTTGCGAAAATTGCCATAAAAAAGGGGAATTTTTTTTTAAATGTTGACTTAAGGCTCCGTTTCGACTCCAATAGATTAATTTACCCACGAGATCTCTTGGGGAAAAATATCGAACGAGTTGATGACGAGGGTAATACATTTCGGAGAAATTAGTGAATTCTCCAATTCACCAAAGGGGTACCCCTTTCAGAAATCTTCGATTTCTCTAATATGGATTCGAGCAATGTTTTGATAGTGAATACTAAAGAATATGCGAGGGTCATGGGCACAAAAGTTGTAGGCCTTTGTCTTAGGGTTCTATGTATAAAACTTCGTGCAAATCCGAGGTGTGTAGAGGGTGATACAGTCAGAATAGTGAGAGATGTACGAATATAAGGAAAAAAGTTGCGAAAATTGCCATAAAAAAGGGGAATTTTTTTTGAAATGTTGACTTAAGGCTCCGTTTCGACTCCAATAGATTAATTTACCCACGAGATCTCTTGGGGAAAAATATCGAACGAGTTGATGACGAGGGTAATACATTTCGGAGAAATTAGTGAATTCTCCAATTCACCAAAGGGGTACCCCTTTCAGAAATCTTCGATTTCACTAATATGGATTCGAGCAATGTTTTGATAGTGAATACTAAAGAATATGCGAGGGTCATGGGCACAAAAGTTGTAGGCCTTTGTCTTAGGGTTCTATTTATAAAACTTCGTGCAAATCCGAGGTGTGTAGAGGGTGATACAGTCAGAATAGTGAGAGATGTACGAATATAAGGAAAAAAGTTGCGAAAATTGCCATAAAAAAGGGGAATTTTTTTTGAAATGTTGACTTAAGGCTCCGTTTCGACTCCAATAGATTAATATACCCACGAGATCTCTTGGGGAAAAATATCGAACGAGTTGATGACGAGGGTAATACATTTCGGAGAAATTAGTGAATTCTCCAATTCACCAAAGGGGTACCCCTTTCAGAAATCTTCGATTTCTCTAATATGGATTCGAGCAATGTTTTGATAGTGAATACTAAAGAATATGCGAGGGTCATGGGCACAAAAGTTGTAGGCCTTTGTCTTAGGGTTCTATGTATAAAAGTTCGTGCAAATCCTAGGTGTGTAGAGGGTGATACAGTCAGAATAGTTAGAGATGTACGAATATAAGGAAAAAAGTTGCGAAAATTGCCATAAAAAAGGGGAATTTTTTTTGAAATGTTGACTTAAGGCTCCGTTTCGACTCCAATAGATTAATTTACCCACGAGATCTCTTGGGGAAAAATATCGAACGAGTTGATGACGAGGGTAATACATTTCGGAGAAATTAGTGAATTCTCCAATTCACCAAAGGGGTACCCCTTTCAGAAATCTTCGATTTCTCTAATATGGATTCGAGCAATGTTTTGATTGTGAATACTAAAGAATATGCGAGGGTCATGGGCACAAAAGTTGTAGGCCTTTGTCTTAGGGTTCTATGTATAAAAGTTCGTGCAAATCTGAGGTGTGTAGAGGGTGATACAGTCAGAATAGTCAGAGATGTACGAATATAAGGAAAAAAGTTGCTAAAATTGTCATAAAAAAGGGGAATTTTTTTTTAAATGTTGACTTAAGGCTCCGTTTCGACTCCAATAGATTAATTTACCCACGAGATCTCTTGGGGAAAAATATCGAACGAGTTGATGACGAGGGTAATACATTTCGGAGAAATTAGTGAATTCTCCAATTCACCAAAGGGGTACCCCTTTCAGAAATCTTCGATTTCTCAAATATGGATTCGAGCAATGTTTTGATTGTGAATACTAAATAATATGCGAGGGTCATGGGCACAAAAGTTGTAGGCCTTTGTCTTAGGGTTCTATGTATAAAACTTCGTGCAAATCCGAGGTGTGTAGAGGGTGATACAGTCAGAATAGTGAGAGATGTACGAATATAAGGAAAAAAGTTGCGAAAATTGCCATAAAAAAGGGGAATTTTTTTTTAAATGTTGACTTAAGGCTCCGTTTCGACTCCAATAGATTAATTTACCCACGAGATCTCTTGGGGAAAAATATCGAACGAGTTGATGACGAGGGTAATACATTTCGGAGAAATTAGTGAATTCTCCAATTCACCAAAGGGGTACCCCTTTCAGAAATCTTCGATTTCTCTATTATGGATTCGAGCAATGTTTTGATTGTGAATACTAAAGAATATGCGAGGGTCATGGGCACAAAAGTTGTAGGCCTATGTCTTAGGGTTCTATGTATAAAAGTTCGTGCAAATCCTAGGTGTGTAGAGGGTGATACAGTCAGAATAGTTAGAGATGTACGAATATAAGGAAAAAAGTTGCGAAAATTGGCATAAAAAAGGGGAATTTTTTTTTAAATGTTGACTTAAGGCTCCGTTTCGACTCCAATAGATTAATTTACCCACGAGATCTCTTGGGGAAAAATATCGAACGAGTTGATGACGAGGGTAATACATTTCGGAGAAATTAGTGAATTCTCCAATTCACCAAAGGGGTACCCCTTTCAGAAATCTTCGATTTCTCTAATATGGATTCGAGCAATGTTTTGATTGTGAATACTAAAGAATATGCGAGGGTCATGGGCACAAAAGTTGTAGGCCTTTGTCTTAGGGTTCTATGTATAAAACTTCGTGCAAATCCGAGGTGTGTAGAGGGTGATACAGTCAGAATAGTGAGAGATGTACGAATATAAGGAAAAAAGTTGCGAAAATTGCCATAAAAAAGGGGAATTTTTTTTTAAATGTTGACTTAAGGCTCCGTTTCGACTCCAATAGATTAATTTACCCACGAGATCTCTTGGGGAAAAATATCGAACGAGTTGATGACGAGGGTAATACATTTCGGAGAAATTAGTGAATTCTCCAATTCACCAAAGGGGTACCCCTTTCAGAAATCTTCGATTTCTCTAATATGGATTCGAGCAATGTTTTGATAGTGAATACTAAAGAATATGCGAGGGTCATGGGCACAAAAGTTGTAGGCCTTTGTCTTAGGGTTCTATGTATAAAACTTCGTGCAAATCCGAGGTGTGTAGAGGGTGATACAGTCAGAATAGTGAGAGATGTACGAATATAAGGAAAAAAGTTGCGAAAATTGGCATAAAAAAGGGGAATTTTTTTTTAAATGTTGACTTAAGGCTCCGTTTCGACTCCAATAGATTAATTTACCCACGAGATCTCTTGGGGAAAAATATCGAACGAGTTGATGACGAGGGTAATACATTTCGGAGAAATTAGTGAATTCTCCAATTCACCAAAGGGGTACCCCTTTCAGAAATCTTCGATTTCTCTATTATGGATTCGAGCAATGTTTTGATAGTAAATACTAAAGAATATGCGAGGGTCATGGGCACAAAAGTTGTAGGCCTATGTCTTAGGGTTCTATGTATAAAACTTCGTGCAAATCCGAGGTGTGTAGAGGGTGATACAGTCAGAATAGTGAGAGATGTACGAATATAAGGAAAAAAGTTGCGAAAATTGGCATAAAAAAGGGGAATTTTTTTTTAAATGTTGACTTAAGGCTCCGTTTCGACTCCAATATATTAATTTACCCACGAGATCTCTTGGGGAAAAATATCGAACGAGTTGATGACGAGGGTAATACATTTCGGAGAAATTAGTGAAATCTCCAATTCACCAAAGGGGTACCCCTTTCAGAAATCTTCGATTTCTCTAATATGGATTCGAGCAATGTTTTGATAGTGAATACTAAAGAATATGCGAGGGTCATGGGCACAAAAGTTGTAGGCCTTTGTCTTAGGGTTCTATGTATAAAAGTTCGTGCAAATCCGAGGTGTGTAGAGGGTGATACAGTCAGAATAGTGAGAGATGTACGAATATAAGGAAAAAAGTTGCGAAAATTGCCATAAAAAAGGGGAATTTTTTTTGAAATGTTGACTTAAGGCTCCGTTTCGACTCCAATAGATTAATTTACCCACGAGATCTCTTGGGGAAAAAGATCGAACGAGTTGATGACGAGGGTAATACATTTCGGAGAAATTAGTGAATTCTCCAATTCACCAAAGGGGTACCCCTTTCAGAAATCTTCGATTTCTCTAATATGGATTCGAGCAATGTTTTGATTGTGAATACTAAAGAATATGCGAGGGTCATGGGCACAAAAGTTGTAGGCCTTTGTCTTAGGGTTCTATGTATAAAACTTCGTGCAAATCCGAGGTGTGTAGAGGGTGATACAGTCAGAATAGTGAGAGATGTACGAATATAAGGAAAAAAGTTGCGAAAATTGCCATAAAAAAGGGGAATTTTTTTTTAAATGTTGACTTAAGGCTCCGTTTCGACTCCAATATATTAATTTACCCACGAGATCTCTTGGGGAAAAATATCGAACGAGTTGATGACGAGGGTAATACATTTCGGAGAAATTAGTGAAATCTCCAATTCACCAAAGGGGTACCCCTTTCAGAAATCTTCGATTTCTCTAATATGGATTCGAGCAATGTTTTGATAGTGAATACTAAAGAATATGCGAGGGTCATGGGCACAAAAGTTGTAGGCCTTTGTCTTAGGGTTCTATGTATAAAAGTTCGTGCAAATCCGAGGTGTGTAGAGGGTGATACAGTCAGAATAGTGAGAGATGTACGAATATAAGGAAAAAAGTTGCGAAAATTGCCATAAAAAAGGGGAATTTTTTTTTAAATGTTGACTTAAGGCTCCGTTTCGACTCCAATAGATTAATTTACCCACGAGATCTCTTGGGGAAAAAGATCGAACGAGTTGATGACGAGGGTAATACATTTCGGAGAAATTAGTGAATTCTCCAATTCACCAAAGGGGTACCCCTTTCAGAAATCTTCGATTTCTCTAATATGGATTCGAGCAATGTTTTGATTGTGAATACTAAAGAATATGCGAGGGTCATGGGCACAAAAGTTGTAGGCCTTTGTCTTAGGGTTCTATGTATAAAACTTCGTGCAAATCCGAGGTGTGTAGAGGGTGATACAGTCAGAATAGTGAGAGATGTACGAATATAAGGAAAAAAGTTGCGAAAATTGCCATAAAAAAGGGGAATTTTTTTTTAAATGTTGACTTAAAGCTCCGTTTCGACTCCAATATATTAATTTACCCACGAGATCTCTTGGGGAAAAATATCGAACGAGTTGATGACGAGGGTAATACATTTCGGAGAAATTAGTGAAATCTCCAATTCACCAAAGGGGTACCCCTTTCAGAAATCTTCGATTTCTCTAATATGGATTCGAGCAATGTTTTGATAGTGAATACTAAAGAATATGCGAGGGTCATGGGCACAAAAGTTGTAGGCCTTTGTCTTAGGGTTCTATGTATAAAAGTTCGTGCAAATCCGAGGTGTGTAGAGGGTGATACAGTCAGAATAGTGAGAGATGTACGAATATAAGGAAAAAAGTTGCGAAAATTGCCATAAAAAAGGGGAATTTTTTTTTAAATGTTGACTTAAGGCTCCGTTTCGACTCCAATAGATTAATTTACCCACGAGATCTCTTGGGGAAAAAGATCGAACGAGTTGATGACGAGGGTAATACATTTCGGAGAAATTAGTGAATTCTCCAATTCACCAAAGGGGTACCCCTTTCAGAAATCTTCGATTTCTCTAATATGGATTCGAGCAATGTTTTGATTGTGAATACTAAAGAATATGCGAGGGTCATGGGCACAAAAGTTGTAGGCCTTTGTCTTAGGGTTCTATGTATAAAACTTCGTGCAAATCCGAGGTGTGTAGAGGGTGATACAGTCAGAATAGTGAGAGATGTACGAATATAAGGAAAAAAGTTGCGAAAATTGCCATAAAAAAGGGGAATTTTTTTTTAAATGTTGACTTAAGGCTCCGTTTCGACTCCAATATATTAATTTACCCACGAGATCTCTTGGGGAAAAATATCGAACGAGTTGATGACGAGGGTAATACATTTCGGAGAAATTAGTGAAATCTCCAATTCACCAAAGGGGTACCCCTTTCAGAAATCTTCGATTTCTCTAATATGGATTCGAGCAATGTTTTGATAGTGAATACTAAAGAATATGCGAGGGTCATGGGCACAAAAGTTGTAGGCCTTTGTCTTAGGGTTCTATGTATAAAAGTTCGTGCAAATCCGAGGTGTGTAGAGGGTGATACAGTCAGAATAGTGAGAGATGTACGAATATAAGGAAAAAAGTTGCGAAAATTGCCATAAAAAAGGGGAATTTTTTTTTAAATGTTGACTTAAGGCTCCGTTTCGACTCCAATAGATTAATTTACCCACGAGATCTCTTGGGGAAAAAGATCGAACGAGTTGATGACGAGGGTAATACATTTCGGAGAAATTAGTGAATTCTCCAATTCACCAAAGGGGTACCCCTTTCAGAAATCTTCGATTTCTCTAATATGGATTCGAGCAATGTTTTGATTGTGAATACTAAAGAATATGCGAGGGTCATGGGCACAAAAGTTGTAGGCCTTTGTCTTAGGGTTCTATGTATAAAACTTCGTGCAAATCCGAGGTGTGTAGAGGGTGATACAGTCAGAATAGTGAGAGATGTACGAATATAAGGAAAAAAGTTGCGAAAATTGCCATAAAAAAGGGGAATTTTTTTTTAAATGTTGACTTAAGGCTCCGTTTCGGCTCCAATATATTAATTTACCCACGAGATCTCTTGGGGAAAAATATCGAACGAGTTGATGACGAGGGTAATACATTTCGGAGAAATTAGTGAAATCTCCAATTCACCAAAGGGGTACCCCTTTCAGAAATCTTCGATTTCTCTAATATGGATTCGAGCAATGTTTTGATAGTGAATACTAAAGAATATGCGAGGGTCATGGGCACAAAAGTTGTAGGCCTATGTCTTAGGGTTCTATGTATAAAAGTTCGTGCAAATCCGAGGTGTGTAGAGGGTGATACAGTCAGAATAGTGAGAGATGTACGAATATAAGGAAAAAAGTTGCGAAAATTGCCATAAAAAAGGGGAATTTTTTTTTAAATGTTGACTTAAGGCTCCGTTTCGACTCCAATAGATTAATTTACCCACGAGATCTCTTGGGGAAAAAGATCGAACGAGTTGATGACGAGGGTAATACATTTCGGAGAAATTAGTGAAATCTCCAATTCACCAAAGGGGTACCCCTTTCAGAAATCTTCGATTTCTCTAATATGGATTCGAGCAATGTTTTGATAGTGAATACTAAAGAATATGCGAGGGTCATGGGCACAAAAGTTGTAGGCCTATGTCTTAGGGTTCTATGTATAAAAGTTCGTGCAAATCCTAGGTGTGTAGAGGGTGATACAGTCAGAATAGTTAGAGATGTACGAATATAAGGAAAAAAGTTGCGAAAATTGCCATAAAAAAGGGGAATTTTTTTTTAAATGTTGACTTAAGGCTCCGTTTCGGCTCCAATAGATTAATTTACCCACGAGATCTCTTGGGGAAAAATATCGAACGAGTTGATGACGAGGGTAATACATTTCGGAGAAATTAGTGAATTCTCCAATTCACCAAAGGGGTACCCCTTTCAGAAATCTTCGATTTCTCTAATATGGATTCGAGCAATGTTTTGATAGTGAATCCTAAAGAATATGCGAGGTTCATGGGCACAAAAGTTGTAGGCCTATGTCTTAGGGTTCTATGTATAAAGCTTCGTACAAATCCGAGGTGTGTAGAGGGTGATACAGTCAAAATAGTGAGAGATGTACGAATATAGGGAAAAAAGTTGCGAAAATTGCCATAAAAAAGGGTAATTTTTTTTGAAATGTTGACTTAAGGCTCCGTTTCGACTCCAATAGATTAATTTACCCACGAGATCTCTTGGGGAAAAATATCGAACGAGTTGAAGATGAGGGTAATACATTTCGGAGAAATTAGTGAAATCTCCAATTCACCAAAGGGGTACCCCTTTCAGAAATCTTCGATTTCTCTAATATGGATTCGAGCAATGTTTTGATAATGAATCCTAAAGAATATGCGAGGGTCATGGGCACAAAAGTTGTAGGCCTATGTCTTAGGGTTCTATGTATAAAGCTTCGTGCAAATCCGAGGTGTGTAGAGGGTGATACAGTCAAAATAGTGAGAGATGTACGAATATAGGGAAAAAAGTTGCGAAAATTGCCATAAAAAATGGGAATTTTTTTTGAAATGTTGACTTAAGGCTCCGTTTCGACTCCAATAGATTAATTTACCCACGAGATCTCTTGGGGAAAAATATCGAACGAGTTGAAGATGAGGGTAATACATTTCGGAGAAATTAGTGAAATCTCCAATTCACCAAAGGGGTACCCTTTCAGAAATCTTCGATTTCTCTAATATGGATTCGAGCAATGTTTTGATAGTGAATCCTAAAGAATATGCGAGGTTCATGGGCACAAAAGTTGTAGGCCTATGTCTTAGGGTTCTATGTATAAAACTTCGTGCAAATCCGAGGTGTGTAGAGGGTGATACAGTCAAAATAGTGAGAGATGTACGAATATAAGGAAAAAAGTTGCGAAAATTGCCATAAAAAAGGGTAATTTTTTTTGAAATGTTGACTTAAGGCTCCGTTTCGACTCCAATAGATTAATTTACCCACGAGATCTCTTGGGGAAAAATATCGAAGGAGTTGAAGATGAGGGTAATACATTTCGGAGAAATTAGTGAAATCTCCAATTCACCAAAGGGGTACCCCTTTCAGAAATCTTCGATTTCTCTAATATGGATTCGAGCAATGTTTTGATAGTGAATCCTAAAGAATATGCGAGGGTCATGGGCACAAAAGTTGTAGGCCTATGTCTTAGGGTTCTATGTATGAAGCTTCGTGCAAATCCGAGGTGTGTAGAGGGTGATACAGTCAAAATAGTGAGAGATGTACGAATATAGGGAAAAAAGTTGCGAAAATTGCCATAAAAAATGGGAATTTTTTTTGAAATGTTGACTTAAGGCTCCGTTTCGACTCCAATAGATTAATTTACCCACGAGATCTCTTGGGGAAAAATATCGAACGAGTTGAAGATGAGGGTAATACATTTCGGAGAAATTAGTGAAATCTCCAATTCACCAAAGGGGTACCCTTTCAGAAATCTTCGATTTCTCTAATATGGATTCGAGCAATGTTTTGATAGTGAATCCTAAAGAATATGCGAGGTTCATGGGCACAAAAGTTGTAGGCCTATGTCTTAGGGTTCTATGTATAAAACTTCGTGCAAATCCGAGGTGTGTAGAGGGTGATACAGTCAAAATAGTGAGAGATGTACGAATATAAGGAAAAAAGTTGCGAAAATTGCCATAAAAAAGGGTAATTTTTTTTGAAATGTTGACTTAAGGCTCCGTTTCGACTCCAATAGATTAATTTACCCACGAGATCTCTTGGGGAAAAATATCGAAGGAGTTGAAGATGAGGGTAATACATTTCGGAGAAATTAGTGAAATCTCCAATTCACCAAAGGGGTACCCCTTTCAGAAATCTTCGATTTCTCTAATATGGATTCGAGCAATGTTTTGATAGTGAATCCTAAAGAATATGTGAGGGTCATGGGCACAAAAGTTGTAGGCCTATGTCTTAGGGTTCTATGTATGAAGCTTCGTGCAAATCCGAGGTGTGTAGAGGGTGATACAGTCAAAATAGTGAGAGATGTACGAATATAGGGAAAAAAGTTGCGAAAATTGCCATAAAAAATGGGAATTTTTTTTGACATGTTGACTTAAGGCTCCGTTTCGACTCCAATAGATTAATTTACCCACGAGATCTCTTGGGGAAAAATATCGAACGAGTTGAAGATGAGGGTAATACATTTCGGAGAAATTAGTGAAATCTCCAATTCACCAAAGGGGTACCCCTTTCAGAAATCTTCGATGTCTCTAATATGGATTCGAGCAATGTTTTGATAGTGAATCCTAAAGAATATGCGAGGGTCATGGGCACAAAAGTTGTAGGCCTATGTCTTAGGGTTCTATGTATAAAACTTCGTGCAAATCCGAGGTGTGTAGAGGGTGACACAGTCAAAATAGTGAGTGATGTACGAATATAAGGAAAAAAGTTGCGAAAATTGCCATAAAAAAGGGTAATTTTTTTTGAAATGTTGACTTAAGGCTCCGTTTCGACTCCAATAGATTAATTTACCCACGAGATCTCTTGGGGAAAAATATCGAAGGAGTTGAAGATGAGGGTAATACATTTCGGAGAAATTAGTGAAATCTCCAATTCACCAAAGGGGTACCCCTTTCAGAAATCTTCGATTTCTCTAATATGGATTCGAGCAATGTTTTGATAGTGAATCCTAAAGAATATGCGAGGGTCATGGGCACAAAAGTTGTAGGCCTATGTCTTAGGGTTCTATGTATGAAGCTTCGTGCAAATCCGAGGTGTGTAGAGGGTGATACAGTCAAAATAGTGAGAGATGTACGAATATAGGGAAAAAAGTTGCGAAAATTGCCATAAAAAATGGGAATTTTTTTTGACATGTTGACTTAAGGCTCCGTTTCGACTCCAATAGATTAATTTACCCACGAGATCTCTTGGGGAAAAATATCGAACGAGTTGAAGATGAGGGTAATACATTTCGGAGAAATTAGTGAAATCTCCAATTCACCAAAGGGGTACCCCTTTCAGAAATCTTCGATGTCTCTAATATGGATTCGAGCAATGTTTTGATAGTGAATCCTAAAGAATATGCGAGGGTCATGGGCACAAAAGTTGTAGGCCTATGTCTTAGGGTTCTATGTATAAAACTTCGTGCAAATCCGAGGTGTGTAGAGGGTGACACAGTCAAAATAGTGAGTGATGTACGAATATAAGGAAAAAAGTTGCGAAAATTGCCATAAAAAAGGGTAATTTTTTTTGAAATGTTGACTTAAGGCTCCGTTTCGACTCCAATAGATTAATTTACCCACGAGATCTCTTGGGGAAAAATATCGAACGAGTTGAAGATGAGGGTAATACATTTCGGAGAAATTAGTGAAATCTCCAATTCACCAAAGGGGTACCCCTTTCAGAAATCTTCGATTTCTCTAATATGGATTCGAGCAATGTTTTGATAGTGAATCCTAAAGAATATGCGAGGGTCATGGGCACAAAAGTTGTAGGCCTATGTCTTAGGGTTCTATGTATGAAGCTTCGTGCAAATCCGAGGTGTGTAGAGGGTGATACAGTCAAAATAGTGAGAGATGTACGAATATAGGGAAAAAAGTTGCGAAAATTGCCATAAAAAATGGGAATTTTTTTTGAAATGTTGACTTAAGGCTCCGTTTCGACTCCAATAGATTAATTTACCCACGAGATCTCTTGGGGAAAAATATCGAACGAGTTGAAGATGAGGGTAATACATTTCGGAGAAATTAGTGAAATCTCCAATTCACCAAAGGGGTACCCTTTCAGAAATCTTCGATTTCTCTAATATGGATTCGAGCAATGTTTTGATAGTGAATCCTAAAGAATATGCGAGGTTCATGGGCACAAAAGTTGTAGGCCTATGTCTTAGGGTTCTATGTATAAAACTTCGTGCAAATCCGAGGTGTGTAGAGGGTGATACAGTCAAAATAGTGAGAGATGTACGAATATAAGGAAAAAAGTTGCGAAAATTGCCATAAAAAAGGGTAATTTTTTTTGAAATGTTGACTTAAGGCTCCGTTTCGACTCCAATAGATTAATTTACCCACGAGATCTCTTGGGGAAAAATATCGAAGGAGTTGAAGATGAGGGTAATACATTTCGGAGAAATTAGTGAAATCTCCAATTCACCAAAGGGGTACCCCTTTCAGAAATCTTCGATTTCTCTAATATGGATTCGAGCAATGTTTTGATAGTGAATCCTAAAGAATATGTGAGGGTCATGGGCACAAAAGTTGTAGGCCTATGTCTTAGGGTTCTATGTATGAAGCTTCGTGCAAATCCGAGGTGTGTAGAGGGTGATACAGTCAAAATAGTGAGAGATGTACGAATATAGGGAAAAAAGTTGCGAAAATTGCCATAAAAAATGGGAATTTTTTTTGACATGTTGACTTAAGGCTCCGTTTCGACTCCAATAGATTAATTTACCCACGAGATCTCTTGGGGAAAAATATCGAACGAGTTGAAGATGAGGGTAATACATTTCGGAGAAATTAGTGAAATCTCCAATTCACCAAAGGGGTACCCCTTTCAGAAATCTTCGATGTCTCTAATATGGATTCGAGCAATGTTTTGATAGTGAATCCTAAAGAATATGCGAGGGTCATGGGCACAAAAGTTGTAGGCCTATGTCTTAGGGTTCTATGTATAAAACTTCGTGCAAATCCGAGGTGTGTAGAGGGTGACACAGTCAAAATAGTGAGTGATGTACGAATATAAGGAAAAAAGTTGCGAAAATTGCCTTAAAAAAGGGGAATTTTTTTTGAAATGTTGACTTAAGGCTCCGTTTCGACTCCAATAGATTAATTTACCCACGAGATCTCTTGGGGAAAAATATCGAACGAGTTGATGACGAGGGTAATACATTTCGGAGAAATTAGTGAAATCTCCAATTCACCAAAGGGGTACCCCTTTCAGAAATCTTCGATTTCTCTAATATGGATTCGAGCAATGTTTTGATAGTGAATACTAAAGAATATGCGAGGGTCATGGGCACAAAAGTTGTAGGCCTTTGTCTTAGGGTTCTATGTATAAAAGTTCGTGCAAATCCGAGGTGTGTAGAGGGTGATACAGTCAGAATAGTGAGAGATGTACGAATATAAGGAAAAAAGTTGCGAAAATTGCCATAAAAAAGGGGAATTTTTTTTTAAATGTTGACTTAAGGCTCCGTTTCGACTCCAATAGATTAATTTACCCACGAGATCTCTTGGGGAAAAAGATCGAACGAGTTGATGACGAGGGTAATACATTTCGGAGAAATTAGTGAATTCTCCAATTCACCAAAGGGGTACCCCTTTCAGAAATCTTCGATTTCTCTAATATGGATTCGAGCAATGTTTTGATTGTGAATACTAAAGAATATGCGAGGGTCATGGGCACAAAAGTTGTAGGCCTTTGTCTTAGGGTTCTATGTATAAAACTTCGTGCAAATCCGAGGTGTGTAGAGGGTGATACAGTCAGAATAGTGAGAGATGTACGAATATAAGGAAAAAAGTTGCGAAAATTGCCATAAAAAAGGGGAATTTTTTTTTAAATGTTGACTTAAGGCTCCGTTTCGGCTCCAATATATTAATTTACCCACGAGATCTCTTGGGGAAAAATATCGAACGAGTTGATGACGAGGGTAATACATTTCGGAGAAATTAGTGAAATCTCCAATTCACCAAAGGGGTACCCCTTTCAGAAATCTTCGATTTCTCTAATATGGATTCGAGCAATGTTTTGATAGTGAATACTAAAGAATATGCGAGGGTCATGGGCACAAAAGTTGTAGGCCTATGTCTTAGGGTTCTATGTATAAAAGTTCGTGCAAATCCGAGGTGTGTAGAGGGTGATACAGTCAGAATAGTGAGAGATGTACGAATATAAGGAAAAAAGTTGCGAAAATTGCCATAAAAAAGGGGAATTTTTTTTTAAATGTTGACTTAAGGCTCCGTTTCGACTCCAATAGATTAATTTACCCACGAGATCTCTTGGGGAAAAAGATCGAACGAGTTGATGACGAGGGTAATACATTTCGGAGAAATTAGTGAAATCTCCAATTCACCAAAGGGGTACCCCTTTCAGAAATCTTCGATTTCTCTAATATGGATTCGAGCAATGTTTTGATAGTGAATACTAAAGAATATGCGAGGGTCATGGGCACAAAAGTTGTAGGCCTATGTCTTAGGGTTCTATGTATAAAAGTTCGTGCAAATCCTAGGTGTGTAGAGGGTGATACAGTCAGAATAGTTAGAGATGTACGAATATAAGGAAAAAAGTTGCGAAAATTGCCATAAAAAAGGGGAATTTTTTTTTAAATGTTGACTTAAGGCTCCGTTTCGGCTCCAATAGATTAATTTACCCACGAGATCTCTTGGGGAAAAATATCGAACGAGTTGATGACGAGGGTAATACATTTCGGAGAAATTAGTGAATTCTCCAATTCACCAAAGGGGTACCCCTTTCAGAAATCTTCGATTTCTCTAATATGGATTCGAGCAATGTTTTGATAGTGAATCCTAAAGAATATGCGAGGTTCATGGGCACAAAAGTTGTAGGCCTATGTCTTAGGGTTCTATGTATAAAGCTTCGTACAAATCCGAGGTGTGTAGAGGGTGATACAGTCAAAATAGTGAGAGATGTACGAATATAGGGAAAAAAGTTGCGAAAATTGCCATAAAAAAGGGTAATTTTTTTTGAAATGTTGACTTAAGGCTCCGTTTCGACTCCAATAGATTAATTTACCCACGAGATCTCTTGGGGAAAAATATCGAACGAGTTGAAGATGAGGGTAATACATTTCGGAGAAATTAGTGAAATCTCCAATTCACCAAAGGGGTACCCCTTTCAGAAATCTTCGATTTCTCTAATATGGATTCGAGCAATGTTTTGATAATGAATCCTAAAGAATATGCGAGGGTCATGGGCACAAAAGTTGTAGGCCTATGTCTTAGGGTTCTATGTATAAAGCTTCGTGCAAATCCGAGGTGTGTAGAGGGTGATACAGTCAAAATAGTGAGAGATGTACGAATATAGGGAAAAAAGTTGCGAAAATTGCCATAAAAAATGGGAATTTTTTTTGAAATGTTGACTTAAGGCTCCGTTTCGACTCCAATAGATTAATTTACCCACGAGATCTCTTGGGGAAAAATATCGAACGAGTTGAAGATGAGGGTAATACATTTCGGAGAAATTAGTGAAATCTCCAATTCACCAAAGGGGTACCCTTTCAGAAATCTTCGATTTCTCTAATATGGATTCGAGCAATGTTTTGATAGTGAATCCTAAAGAATATGCGAGGTTCATGGGCACAAAAGTTGTAGGCCTATGTCTTAGGGTTCTATGTATAAAACTTCGTGCAAATCCGAGGTGTGTAGAGGGTGATACAGTCAAAATAGTGAGAGATGTACGAATATAAGGAAAAAAGTTGCGAAAATTGCCATAAAAAAGGGTAATTTTTTTTGAAATGTTGACTTAAGGCTCCGTTTCGACTCCAATAGATTAATTTACCCACGAGATCTCTTGGGGAAAAATATCGAAGGAGTTGAAGATGAGGGTAATACATTTCGGAGAAATTAGTGAAATCTCCAATTCACCAAAGGGGTACCCCTTTCAGAAATCTTCGATTTCTCTAATATGGATTCGAGCAATGTTTTGATAGTGAATCCTAAAGAATATGCGAGGGTCATGGGCACAAAAGTTGTAGGCCTATGTCTTAGGGTTCTATGTATGAAGCTTCGTGCAAATCCGAGGTGTGTAGAGGGTGATACAGTCAAAATAGTGAGAGATGTACGAATATAGGGAAAAAAGTTGCGAAAATTGCCATAAAAAATGGGAATTTTTTTTGAAATGTTGACTTAAGGCTCCGTTTCGACTCCAATAGATTAATTTACCCACGAGATCTCTTGGGGAAAAATATCGAACGAGTTGAAGATGAGGGTAATACATTTCGGAGAAATTAGTGAAATCTCCAATTCACCAAAGGGGTACCCTTTCAGAAATCTTCGATTTCTCTAATATGGATTCGAGCAATGTTTTGATAGTGAATCCTAAAGAATATGCGAGGTTCATGGGCACAAAAGTTGTAGGCCTATGTCTTAGGGTTCTATGTATAAAACTTCGTGCAAATCCGAGGTGTGTAGAGGGTGATACAGTCAAAATAGTGAGAGATGTACGAATATAAGGAAAAAAGTTGCGAAAATTGCCATAAAAAAGGGTAATTTTTTTTGAAATGTTGACTTAAGGCTCCGTTTCGACTCCAATAGATTAATTTACCCACGAGATCTCTTGGGGAAAAATATCGAAGGAGTTGAAGATGAGGGTAATACATTTCGGAGAAATTAGTGAAATCTCCAATTCACCAAAGGGGTACCCCTTTCAGAAATCTTCGATTTCTCTAATATGGATTCGAGCAATGTTTTGATAGTGAATCCTAAAGAATATGTGAGGGTCATGGGCACAAAAGTTGTAGGCCTATGTCTTAGGGTTCTATGTATGAAGCTTCGTGCAAATCCGAGGTGTGTAGAGGGTGATACAGTCAAAATAGTGAGAGATGTACGAATATAGGGAAAAAAGTTGCGAAAATTGCCATAAAAAATGGGAATTTTTTTTGACATGTTGACTTAAGGCTCCGTTTCGACTCCAATAGATTAATTTACCCACGAGATCTCTTGGGGAAAAATATCGAACGAGTTGAAGATGAGGGTAATACATTTCGGAGAAATTAGTGAAATCTCCAATTCACCAAAGGGGTACCCCTTTCAGAAATCTTCGATGTCTCTAATATGGATTCGAGCAATGTTTTGATAGTGAATCCTAAAGAATATGCGAGGGTCATGGGCACAAAAGTTGTAGGCCTATGTCTTAGGGTTCTATGTATAAAACTTCGTGCAAATCCGAGGTGTGTAGAGGGTGACACAGTCAAAATAGTGAGTGATGTACGAATATAAGGAAAAAAGTTGCGAAAATTGCCATAAAAAAGGGTAATTTTTTTTGAAATGTTGACTTAAGGTTCCGTTTCGACTCCAATAGATTAATTTACCCACGAGATCTCTTGGGGAAAAATATCGAAGGAGTTGAAGATGAGGGTAATACATTTCGGAGAAATTAGTG
This sequence comes from Humulus lupulus, assembly GCF_963169125.1. Taxonomy (NCBI): domain Eukaryota; kingdom Viridiplantae; phylum Streptophyta; class Magnoliopsida; order Rosales; family Cannabaceae; genus Humulus; species Humulus lupulus. The sequence continues at coordinate 297,327,766 of NC_084794.1, read as the reverse complement.
AAATCTCCAATTCACCAAAGGGGTACCCCTTTCAGAAATCTTCGATTTCTCTAATATGGATTCGAGCAATGTTTTGATAGTGAATCCTAAAGAATATGCGAGGGTCATGGGCACAAAAGTTGTAGGCCTATGTCTTAGGGTTCTATGTATGAAGCTTCGTGCAAATCCGAGGTGTGTAGAGGGTGATACAGTCAAAATAGTGAGAGATGTACGAATATAGGGAAAAAAGTTGCGAAAATTGCCATAAAAAATGGGAATTTTTTTTGACATGTTGACTTAAGGCTCCGTTTCGACTCCAATAGATTAATTTACCCACGAGATCTCTTGGGGAAAAATATCGAACGAGTTGAAGATGAGGGTAATACATTTCGGAGAAATTAGTGAAATCTCCAATTCACCAAAGGGGTACCCCTATCAGAAATCTTCGATGTCTCTAATATGGATTCGAGCAATGTTTTGATAGTGAATCCTAAAGAATATGCGAGGGTCATGGGCACAAAAGTTGTAGGCCTATGTCTTAGGGTTCTATGTATAAAACTTCGTGCAAATCCGAGGTGTGTAGAGGGTGACACAGTCAAAATAGTGAGTGATGTACGAATATAAGGAAAAAAGTTGCGAAAATTGCCATAAAAAAGGGTAATTTTTTTTGAAATGTTGACTTAAGGCTCCGTTTCGACTCCAATAGATTAATTTACCCACGAGATCTCTTGGGGAAATATATCGAACGAGTTGAAGATGAGGGTAATACATTTCGGAGAAATTAGTGAAATCTCCAATTCACCAAAGGGGTACCCCTTTCAGAAATCTTCGATTTCTCTAATATGGATTCGAGCAATGTTTTGATAGTGAATCCTAAAGAATATGCGAGGGTCATGGGCACAAAAGTTGTAGGCCTATGTCTTAGGGTTCTATGTATGAAGCTTCGTGCAAATCCGAGGTGTGTAGAGGGTGATACAGTCAAAATAGTGAGAGATGTACGAATATAGGGAAAAAAGTTGCGAAAATTGCCATAAAAAATGGGAATTTTTTTTGAAATGTTGACTTAAGGCTCCGTTTCGACTCCAATAGATTAATTTACCCACGAGATCTCTTGGGGAAAAATATCGAACGAGTTGAAGATGAGGGTAATACATTTCGGAGAAATTAGTGAAATCTCCAATTCACCAAAGGGGTACCCTTTCAGAAATCTTCGATTTCTCTAATATGGATTCGAGCAATGTTTTGATAGTGAATCCTAAAGAATATGCGAGGTTCATGGGCACAAAAGTTGTAGGCCTATGTCTTAGGGTTCTATGTATAAAACTTCGTGCAAATCCGAGGTGTGTAGAGGGTGATACAGTCAAAATAGTGAGAGATGTACGAATATAAGGAAAAAAGTTGCGAAAATTGCCATAAAAAAGGGTAATTTTTTTTGAAATGTTGACTTAAGGCTCCGTTTCGACTCCAATAGATTAATTTACCCACGAGATCTCTTGGGGAAAAATATCGAAGGAGTTGAAGATGAGGGTAATACATTTCGGAGAAATTAGTGAAATCTCCAATTCACCAAAGGGGTACCCCTTTCAGAAATCTTCGATTTCTCTAATATGGATTCGAGCAATGTTTTGATAGTGAATCCTAAAGAATATGTGAGGGTCATGGGCACAAAAGTTGTAGGCCTATGTCTTAGGGTTCTATGTATGAAGCTTCGTGCAAATCCGAGGTGTGTAGAGGGTGATACAGTCAAAATAGTGAGAGATGTACGAATATAGGGAAAAAAGTTGCGAAAATTGCCATAAAAAATGGGAATTTTTTTTGACATGTTGACTTAAGGCTCCGTTTCGACTCCAATAGATTAATTTACCCACGAGATCTCTTGGGGAAAAATATCGAACGAGTTGAAGATGAGGGTAATACATTTCGGAGAAATTAGTGAAATCTCCAATTCACCAAAGGGGTACCCCTTTCAGAAATCTTCGATGTCTCTAATATGGATTCGAGCAATGTTTTGATAGTGAATCCTAAAGAATATGCGAGGGTCATGGGCACAAAAGTTGTAGGCCTATGTCTTAGGGTTCTATGTATAAAACTTCGTGCAAATCCGAGGTGTGTAGAGGGTGACACAGTCAAAATAGTGAGTGATGTACGAATATAAGGAAAAAAGTTGCGAAAATTGCCATAAAAAAGGGTAATTTTTTTTGAAATGTTGACTTAAGGCTCCGTTTCGACTCCAATAGATTAATTTACCCACGAGATCTCTTGGGGAAAAATATCGAAGGAGTTGAAGATGAGGGTAATACATTTCGGAGAAATTAGTGAAATCTCCAATTCACCAAAGGGGTACCCCTTTCAGAAATCTTCGATTTCTCTAATATGGATTCGAGCAATGTTTTGATAGTGAATCCTAAAGAATATGCGAGGGTCATGGGCACAAAAGTTGTAGGCCTATGTCTTAGGGTTCTATGTATGAAGCTTCGTGCAAATCCGAGGTGTGTAGAGGGTGATACAGTCAAAATAGTGAGAGATGTACGAATATAGGGAAAAAAGTTGCGAAAATTGCCATAAAAAATGGGAATTTTTTTTGACATGTTGACTTAAGGCTCCGTTTCGACTCCAATAGATTAATTTACCCACGAGATCTCTTGGGGAAAAATATCGAACGAGTTGAAGATGAGGGTAATACATTTCGGAGAAATTAGTGAAATCTCCAATTCACCAAAGGGGTACCCCTTTCAGAAATCTTCGATGTCTCTAATATGGATTCGAGCAATGTTTTGATAGTGAATCCTAAAGAATATGCGAGGGTCATGGGCACAAAAGTTGTAGGCCTATGTCTTAGGGTTCTATGTATAAAACTTCGTGCAAATCCGAGGTGTGTAGAGGGTGACACAGTCAAAATAGTGAGTGATGTACGAATATAAGGAAAAAAGTTGCGAAAATTGCCATAAAAAAGGGTAATTTTTTTTGAAATGTTGACTTAAGGCTCCGTTTCGACTCCAATAGATTAATTTACCCACGAGATCTCTTGGGGAAAAATATCGAACGAGTTGAAGATGAGGGTAATACATTTCGGAGAAATTAGTGAAATCTCCAATTCACCAAAGGGGTACCCCTTTCAGAAATCTTCGATTTCTCTAATATGGATTCGAGCAATGTTTTGATAGTGAATCCTAAAGAATATGCGAGGTTCATGGGCACAAAAGTTGTATGCCTATGTCTTAGGGTTCTATGTATAAAACTTCGTGCAAATCCGAGGTGTGTAGAGTGTGATACAGTCAAAATAGTGAGAGATTTACAAATATAAGGAAAAAAGTTGCGAAAATTGCCTTAAAAAAGGGGAATTTTTTTTGAAATGTTGACTTAAGGCTCCGTTTCGACTCCAATAGATTAATTTACCCACGAGATCTCTTGGGGAAAAATATCGAACGAGTTGAAGATGAGGGTAATACATTTCGGAGAAATTAGTGAAATCTCCAATTCACCAAAGGGGTACCCCTTACAGAAATCTTCGATTTCTCTAATATGGATTCGAGCAATGTTTTGATAGTGAATCCTAAAGAATTGTGAGGGTCATGGGCACAAAAGTTGTAGGCCTATGTCTTAGGGTTCTATGTATGAAACTTCGTGCAAATCCGAGGTGTGTAGAGGGTGATACAGTCAAAATAGTGAGAGATGTACGAATATAAGGAAAAAAGTTGCGAAAATTGCCTTAAAAAAGGGGAATTTTTTTTGAAATGTTGACTTAAGGCTCCGTTTCGACTCCAATAGATTAATTTACCCACGAGATCTCTTGGGGAAAAATATCGAACGAGTTGAAGATGAGGGTAATACATTTCGGAGAAATTAGTGAAATCTCCAATTCACCAAAGGGGTACCCCTTTCAGAAATCTTCGATTTCTCTAATATGGATTCGAGCAATGTTTTGATAGTGAATCCTAAAGAATATGCGAGGTTCATGTGCACAAAAGTTGTAGGCCTATGTCTTAGGGTTCTATGTATAAAACTTCGTGCAAATCCGAGGTGTGTAGAGGGTGATACAGTCAAAATAGTGAGAGATGTACGAATATAAGGAAAAAAGTTGCGAAAATTGCCATAAAAAAGGGAAAGTTTTTTTGAAATGTTGACTTAAGGCTCCGTTTCGACTCCAATAGATTAATTTACCCATGAGATCTCTTGGGGAAAAATATTGAACGAGTTGAAGACGAGGGTAATACATTTCGGAGAAATTAGTGAAATCTCCAATTCACCAAAGGGGTACCCTTTTCAGAAATCTTCGATTTCTCTAATATGGATTCGAGCAATGTTTTGATAGTGAATCCTAAAGAATATGCGAGGGTCATGGGCACAAAAATTGTAGGCCTATGTCTTAGGGTTCTATGTATAAAACTTCGTGCCAATCCGAGGTGTGTAGAGGGTGATACAGTCAAAATAGTGAGAGATGTACGAATATATGGAAAAAAGTTGCGAAAGTTGCCTTAAAAAAGATGAATTTTTTTTGAAATGTTGACTTAAGGCTCCGTTTCGACTCCAATAGATTAATTTACCCACGAGATCTCTTGGGGAAAAATATCGAACGAGTTAAAGATGAGGGTAATACATTTCGGAGAAATTAGTGAAATCTCCAATTCACCAAAGGGGTACCCCTTTCAGAAATCTTCGATTTCTCTAATATGGATTCGAGCAATGTTTTGATAGTGAATCCTAAAGAATATGCGAGGTTCATGGGCACAAAAGTTGTAGGCCTATGTCTTAGGGTTCTATGTATAAAACTTCGTGCAAATCCGAGGTGTGTAGAGGGTGATACAGTCAAAATAGTGAGAGATGTACGAATATAAGGAAAAAAGTTGCGAAAATTGCCATAAAAAAGGGAAAGTTTTTTTGAAATGTTGACTTAAGGCTCCGTTTCGATTCCAATAGATTAATTTACCCATGAGATCTCTTGGGGAATAATATCGAACGAGTTGAAGACGAGGGTAATACATTTCGGAGAAATTAGTGAAATCTCCAATTCACCAAAGGGGTACCCTTTTCAGAAATCTTCGATTTCTCTAATATGGATTCGAGCAATGTTTTGATAGTGAATCCTAAAGAATATGCGAGGGTCATGGGCACAAAAGTTGTAGGCCTATGTCTTAGGGTTCTATGTATAAAACTTCGTGCCAATCCGAGGTGTGTAGAGGGTGATACAGTCAAAATAGTGAGAGATGTACGAATATATGGAAAAAAGTTGCGAAAGTTGCCTTAAAAAAGGGGAATTTTTTTTGAAATGTTGACTTAAGGCTCCGTTTCGACTCCAATAGATTAATTTACCCACGAGATCTCTTGGGGAAAAATATCGAACGAGTTGAAGACGAGGGTAATACATTTCAGAGAAATTAGTGAAATCTCCAATTCACCAAAGGGGTACCCTTTTCAGAAATCTTCGATTTCTCTAATATGGATTCGAGCAATGTTTTGATAGTGAATCCTAAAGAATATGCGAGGGTCATGGGCACAAAAGTTGTAGGCCTATGTCTTAGGGTTCTATGTATAAAGCTTCGTGCAAATCCGAGGTGTGTAGAGGGTGATACAGTCAAAATAGTGAGAGATGTACGAATATAGGGAAAAAAGTTGCGAAAATTGCCATAAAAAATGGGAATTTTTTTTGAAATGTTGACTTAAGGCTCCGTTTCGACTCCAATAGATTAATTTACCCACGAGATCTCTTGGGGAAAAATATCGAACGAGTTGAAGATGAGGGTAATACATTTCGGAGAAATTAGTGAAATCTCCAATTCACCAAAGGGGTACCCTTTCAGAAATCTTCGATTTCTCTAATATGGATTCGAGCAATGTTTTGATAGTGAATCCTAAAGAATATGCGAGGTTCATGGGCACAAAAGTTGTAGGCCTATGTCTTAGGGTTCTATGTATAAAACTTCGTGCAAATCCGAGGTGTGTAGAGGGTGATACAGTCAAAATAGTGAGAGATGTACGAATATAGGGAAAAAAGTTGCGAAAATTGCCATAAAAAAGGGTAATTTTTTTTGAAATGTTGACTTAAGGCTCCGTTTCGACTCCAATAGATTAATTTACCCACGAGATCTCTTGGGGAAAAATATCGAACGAGTTGAAGACGAGGGTAATACATTTCAGAGAAATTAGTGAAATCTCCAATTCACCAAAGGGGTACCCTTTTCAGAAATCTTCGATTTCTCTAATATGGATTCGAGCAATGTTTTGATAGTGAATCCTAAAGAATATGCGAGGGTCATGGGCACAAAAGTTGTAGGCCTATGTCTTAGGGTTCTATGTATAAAACTTCGTGCCAATCCGAGGTGTGTAGAGGGTGATACAGTCAAAATAGTGAGAGATGTACGAATATAGGGAAAAAAGTTGCGAAAATTGCCATAAAAAATGGGAATTTTTTTTGAAATGTTGACTTAAGGCTCCGTTTCGACTCCAATAGATTAATTTACCCACGAGATCTCTTGGGGAAAAATATCGAACGAGTTGAAGATGAGGGTAATACATTTCGGAGAAATTAGTGAAATCTCCAATTCACCAAAGGGGTACCCCTTTCAGAAATCTTCGATTTCTCTAATATGGATTCGAGCAATGTTTTGATAGTGAATCCTAAAGAATATGCGAGGTTCATGGGCACAAAAGTTGTATGCCTATGTCTTAGGGTTCTATGTATAAAACTTCGTGCAAATCCGAGGTGTGTAGAGTGTGATACAGTCAAAATAGTGAGAGATTTACAAATATAAGGAAAAAAGTTGCGAAAATTGCCTTAAAAAAGGGGAATTTTTTTTGAAATGTTGACTTAAGGCTCCGTTTCGACTCCAATAGATTAATTTACCCACGAGATCTCTTGGGGAAAAATATCGAACGAGTTGAAGATGAGGGTAATACATTTCGGAGAAATTAGTGAAATCTCCAATTCACCAAAGGGGTACCCCTTACAGAAATCTTCGATTTCTCTAATATGGATTCGAGCAATGTTTTGATAGTGAATCCTAAAGAATATGCGAGGGTCATGGGCACAAAAGTTGTAGGCCTATGTCTTAGGGTTCTATGTATAAAACTTCGTGCCAATCCGAGGTGTGTAGAGGGTGATACAGTCAAAATAGTGAGAGATGTACGAATATATGGAAAAAAGTTGCGAAAGTTGCCTTAAAAAAGGGGAATTTTTTTTGAAATGTTGACTTAAGGCTCCGTTTCGACTCCAATAGATTAATTTACCCACGAGATCTCTTGGGGAAAAATATCGAACGAGTTGAAGACGAGGGTAATACATTTCAGAGAAATTAGTGAAATCTCCAATTCACCAAAGGGGTACCCTTTTCAGAAATCTTCGATTTCTCTAATATGGATTCGAGCAATGTTTTGATAGTGAATCCTAAAGAATATGCGAGGGTCATGGGCACAAAAGTTGTAGGCCTATGTCTTAGGGTTCTATGTATAAAACTTCGTGCCAATCCGAGGTGTGTAGAGGGTGATACAGTCAAAATAGTGAGAGATGTACGAATATAGGGAAAAAAGTTGCGAAAATTGCCATAAAAAATGGGAATTTTTTTTGAAATGTTGACTTAAGGCTCCGTTTCGACTCCAATAGATTAATTTACCCACGAGATCTCTTGGGGAAAAATATCGAACGAGTTGAAGATGAGGGTAATACATTTCGGAGAAATTAGTGAAATCTCCAATTCACCAAAGGGGTACCCCTTACAGAAATCTTCGATTTCTCTAATATGGATTCGAGCAATGTTTTGATAGTGAATCCTAAAGAATATGTGAGGGTCATGGGCACAAAAGTTGTAGGCCTATGTCTTAGGGTTCTATGTATGAAGCTTCGTGCAAATCCGAGGTGTGTAGAGGGTGATACAGTCAAAATAGTGAGAGATGTACGAATATAGGGAAAAAAGTTGCGAAAATTGCCATAAAAAATGGGAATTTTTTTTGACATGTTGACTTAAGGCTCCGTTTCGACTCCAATAGATTAATTTACCCACGAGATCTCTTGGGGAAAAATATCGAACGAGTTGAAGATGAGGGTAATACATTTCGGAGAAATTAGTGAAATCTCCAATTCACCAAAGGGGTACCCCTTTCAGAAATCTTCGATGTCTCTAATATGGATTCGAGCAATGTTTTGATAGTGAATCCTAAAGAATATGCGAGGGTCATGGGCACAAAAGTTGTAGGCCTATGTCTTAGGGTTCTATGTATAAAACTTCGTGCAAATCCGAGGTGTGTAGAGGGTGACACAGTCAAAATAGTGAGTGATGTACGAATATAAGGAAAAAAGTTGCGAAAATTGCCATAAAAAAGGGTAATTTTTTTTGAAATGTTGACTTAAGGCTCCGTTTCGACTCCAATAGATTAATTTACCCACGAGATCTCTTGGGGAAAAATATCGAAGGAGTTGAAGATGAGGGTAATACATTTCGGAGAAATTAGTGAAATCTCCAATTCACCAAAGGGGTACCCCTTTCAGAAATCTTCGATTTCTCTAATATGGATTCGAGCAATGTTTTGATAGTGAATCCTAAAGAATATGCGAGGGTCATGGGCACAAAAGTTGTAGGCCTATGTCTTAGGGTTCTATGTATGAAGCTTCGTGCAAATCCGAGGTGTGTAGAGGGTGATACAGTCAAAATAGTGAGAGATGTACGAATATAGGGAAAAAAGTTGCGAAAATTGCCATAAAAAATGGGAATTTTTTTTGACATGTTGACTTAAGGCTCCGTTTCGACTCCAATAGATTAATTTACCCACGAGATCTCTTGGGGAAAAATATCGAACGAGTTGAAGATGAGGGTAATACATTTCGGAGAAATTAGTGAAATCTCCAATTCACCAAAGGGGTACCCCTTTCAGAAATCTTCGATGTCTCTAATATGGATTCGAGCAATGTTTTGATAGTGAATCCTAAAGAATATGCGAGGGTCATGGGCACAAAAGTTGTAGGCCTATGTCTTAGGGTTCTATGTATAAAACTTCGTGCAAATCCGAGGTGTGTAGAGGGTGACACAGTCAAAATAGTGAGTGATGTACGAATATAAGGAAAAAAGTTGCGAAAATTGCCATAAAAAAGGGTAATTTTTTTTGAAATGTTGACTTAAGGCTCCGTTTCGACTCCAATAGATTAATTTACCCACGAGATCTCTTGGGGAAAAATATCGAACGAGTTGAAGATGAGGGTAATACATTTCGGAGAAATTAGTGAAATCTCCAATTCACCAAAGGGGTACCCCTTTCAGAAATCTTCGATTTCTCTAATATGGATTCGAGCAATGTTTTGATAGTGAATCCTAAAGAATATGCGAGGTTCATGGGCACAAAAGTTGTATGCCTATGTCTTAGGGTTCTATGTATAAAACTTCGTGCAAATCCGAGGTGTGTAGAGTGTGATACAGTCAAAATAGTGAGAGATTTACAAATATAAGGAAAAAAGTTGCGAAAATTGCCTTAAAAAAGGGGAATTTTTTTTGAAATGTTGACTTAAGGCTCCGTTTCGACTCCAATAGATTAATTTACCCACGAGATCTCTTGGGGAAAAATATCGAACGAGTTGAAGATGAGGGTAATACATTTCGGAGAAATTAGTGAAATCTCCAATTCACCAAAGGGGTACCCCTTACAGAAATCTTCGATTTCTCTAATATGGATTCGAGCAATGTTTTGATAGTGAATCCTAAAGAATTGTGAGGGTCATGGGCACAAAAGTTGTAGGCCTATGTCTTAGGGTTCTATGTATGAAACTTCGTGCAAATCCGAGGTGTGTAGAGGGTGATACAGTCAAAATAGTGAGAGATGTACGAATATAAGGAAAAAAGTTGCGAAAATTGCCTTAAAAAAGGGGAATTTTTTTTGAAATGTTGACTTAAGGCTCCGTTTCGACTCCAATAGATTAATTTACCCACGAGATCTCTTGGGGAAAAATATCGAACGAGTTGAAGATGAGGGTAATACATTTCGGAGAAATTAGTGAAATCTCCAATTCACCAAAGGGGTACCCCTTTCAGAAATCTTCGATTTCTCTAATATGGATTCGAGCAATGTTTTGATAGTGAATCCTAAAGAATATGCGAGGTTCATGTGCACAAAAGTTGTAGGCCTATGTCTTAGGGTTCTATGTATAAAACTTCGTGCAAATCCGAGGTGTGTAGAGGGTGATACAGTCAAAATAGTGAGAGATGTACGAATATAAGGAAAAAAGTTGCGAAAATTGCCATAAAAAAGGGAAAGTTTTTTTGAAATGTTGACTTAAGGCTCCGTTTCGACTCCAATAGATTAATTTACCCATGAGATCTCTTGGGGAAAAATATCGAACGAGTTGAAGACGAGGGTAATACATTTCGGAGAAATTAGTGAAATCTCCAATTCACCAAAGGGGTACCCTTTTCAGAAATCTTCGATTTCTCTAATATGGATTCGAGCAATGTTTTGATAGTGAATCCTAAAGAATATGCGAGGGTCATGGGCACAAAAATTGTAGGCCTATGTCTTAGGGTTCTATGTATAAAACTTCGTGCCAATCCGAGGTGTGTAGAGGGTGATACAGTCAAAATAGTGAGAGATGTACGAATATATGGAAAAAAGTTGCGAAAGTTGCCTTAAAAAAGATGAATTTTTTTTGAAATGTTGACTTAAGGCTCCGTTTCGACTCCAATAGATTAATTTACCCACGAGATCTCTTGGGGAAAAATATCGAACGAGTTAAAGATGAGGGTAATACATTTCGGAGAAATTAGTGAAATCTCCAATTCACCAAAGGGGTACCCCTTTCAGAAATCTTCGATTTCTCTAATATGGATTCGAGCAATGTTTTGATAGTGAATCCTAAAGAATATGCGAGGTTCATGGGCACAAAAGTTGTAGGCCTATGTCTTAGGGTTCTATGTATAAAACTTCGTGCAAATCCGAGGTGTGTAGAGGGTGATACAGTCAAAATAGTGAGAGATGTACGAATATATGGAAAAAAGTTGCGAAAATTGCCATAAAAAAGGGAAAGTTTTTTTGAAATGTTGACTTAAGGCTCCGTTTCGACTCCAATAGATTAATTTACCCATGAGATCTCTTGGGGAATAATATCGAACGAGTTGAAGACGAGGGTAATACATTTCGGAGAAATTAGTGAAATCTCCAATTCACCAAAGGGGTACCCTTTTCAGAAATCTTCGATTTCTCTAATATGGATTCGAGCAATGTTTTGATAGTGAATCCTAAAGAATATGCGAGGGTCATGGGCACAAAAGTTGTAGGCCTATGTCTTAGGGTTCTATGTATAAAACTTCGTGCCAATCCGAGGTGTGTAGAGGGTGATACAGTCAAAATAGTGAGAGATGTACGAATATATGGAAAAAAGTTGCGAAAGTTGCCTTAAAAAAGGGGAATTTTTTTTGAAATGTTGACTTAAGGCTCCGTTTCGACTCCAATAGATTAATTTACCCACGAGATCTCTTGGGGAAAAATATCGAACGAGTTGAAGACGAGGGTAATACATTTCAGAGAAATTAGTGAAATCTCCAATTCACCAAAGGGGTACCCTTTTCAGAAATCTTCGATTTCTCTAATATGGATTCGAGCAATGTTTTGATAGTGAATCCTAAAGAATATGCGAGGGTCATGGGCACAAAAGTTGTAGGCCTATGTCTTAGGGTTCTATGTATAAAGCTTCGTGCAAATCCGAGGTGTGTAGAGGGTGATACAGTCAAAATAGTGAGAGATGTACGAATATAGGGAAAAAAGTTGCGAAAATTGCCATAAAAAATGGGAATTTTTTTTGAAATGTTGACTTAAGGCTCCGTTTCGACTCCAATAGATTAATTTACCCACGAGATCTCTTGGGGAAAAATATCGAACGAGTTGAAGATGAGGGTAATACATTTCGGAGAAATTAGTGAAATCTCCAATTCACCAAAGGGGTACCCTTTCAGAAATCTTCGATTTCTCTAATATGGATTCGAGCAATGTTTTGATAGTGAATCCTAAAGAATATGCGAGGTTCATGGGCACAAAAGTTGTAGGCCTATGTCTTAGGGTTCTATGTATAAAACTTCGTGCAAATCCGAGGTGTGTAGAGGGTGATACAGTCAAAATAGTGAGAGATGTACGAATATAGGGAAAAAAGTTGCGAAAATTGCCATAAAAAAGGGTAATTTTTTTTGAAATGTTGACTTAAGGCTCCGTTTCGACTCCAATAGATTAATTTACCCACGAGATCTCTTGGGGAAAAATATCGAACGAGTTGAAGACGAGGGTAATACATTTCAGAGAAATTAGTGAAATCTCCAATTCACCAAAGGGGTACCCTTTTCAGAAATCTTCGATTTCTCTAATATGGATTCGAGCAATGTTTTGATAGTGAATCCTAAAGAATATGCGAGGGTCATGGGCACAAAAGTTGTAGGCCTATGTCTTAGGGTTCTATGTATAAAACTTCGTGCCAATCCGAGGTGTGTAGAGGGTGATACAGTCAAAATAGTGAGAGATGTACGAATATAGGGAAAAAAGTTGCGAAAATTGCCATAAAAAATGGGAATTTTTTTTGAAATGTTGACTTAAGGCTCCGTTTCGACTCCAATAGATTAATTTACCCACGAGATCTCTTGGGGAAAAATATCGAACGAGTTGAAGATGAGGGTAATACATTTCGGAGAAATTAGTGAAATCTCCAATTCACCAAAGGGGTACCCCTTACAGAAATCTTCGATTTCTCTAATATGGATTCGAGCAATGTTTTGATAGTGAATCCTAAAGAATATGCGAGGGTCATGGGCACAAAAGTTGTAGGCCTATGTCTTAGGGTTCTATGTATAAAGCTTCGTGCAAATCTGAGGTGTGTAGAGGGTGATACAGTCAAAATAGTGAGAGATGTACGAATATAGGGAAAAAAGTTGCGAAAATTGCCATAAAAAATGGGAATTTTTTTTGAAATGTTGACTTAAGGCTCCGTTTCGACTCCAATAGATTAATTTACCCACGAGATCTCTTGGGGAAAAATATCGAACGAGTTGAAGATGAGGGTAATACATTTCGGAGAAATTAGTGAAATCTCCAATTCACCAAAGGGGTACCCCTTACAGAAATCTTCGATTTCTCTAATATGGATTCGAGCAATGTTTTGATAGTGAATCCTAAAGAATATGCGAGGGTCATGGGCACAAAAGTTGTAGGCCTATGTCTTAGGGTTCTATGTATAAAGCTTCGTGCAAATCTGAGGTGTGTAGAGGGTGATACAGTCAGAATAGTGAGAGATGTACGAATATAAGGAAAAAAGTTGCGAAAATTGCCATAAAAAAGGGGAATTTTTTTTGAAATGTTGACTTAAGGCTCCGTTTCGACTCCAATAGATTAATTTACCCACGAGATCTCTTGGGGAAAAATATCGAACGAGTTGTTGACGAGGGTATTATATTTCGGAGAAATTAGTGAAATCTCCAATTCACCAAAGGGGTACCCCTTTCAGAAATCTTCGATTTCTCTAATATGGATTCGAGCAATGTTTTGATAGTGAATCCTAAAGAATATGCGAGGGTCATGGGCACAAAAGTTGTAGGCCTATGTCTTAGGGTTCTATGTATAAAGCTTTGTGCAAATCTGAGGTGTGTAGAGGGTGATACAGTCAAAATAGTGAGAGATGTACGAATATAGGGAAAAAAGTTGCGAAAATTGCCATAAAAAATGGGAATTTTTTTTGAAATGTTGACTTAAGGCTCCGTTTCGACTCCAATAGATTAATTTACCCACGAGATCTCTTGGGGAAAAATATCGAACGAGTTGAAGACGAGGGTAATACATTTCGGAGAAATTAGTGAAATCTCCAATTCACCAAAGGGGTACCCCTTTCAGAAATCTTCGATTTCTCTAATATGGATTCGAGCAATGTTTTGATAGTGAATCCTAAAGAATATGCGAGGTTCATGGGCACAAAAGTTGTATGCCTATGTCTTAGGGTTCTATGTATAAAACTTCGTGCAAATCCGAGGTGTGTAGAGTGTGATACAGTCAAAATAGTGAGAGATTTACAAATATAAGGAAAAAAGTTGCGAAAATTGCCTTAAAATAGCGGAATTTTTTTTGAAATGTTGACTTAAGGCTCTGTTTCGACTTCAATAGATTAATTTACCCACGAGATCTCTTGGGGAAAAATATCGAACGAGTTGAAGATGAGGGTAATACATTTCGGAGAAATTAGTGAAATCTCCAATTCACCAAAGGGGTACCCCTTACAGAAATCTTCGATTTCTCTAATATGGATTCGAGCAATGTTTTGATAGTGAATCCTAAAGAATTGTGAGGGTCATGGGCACAAAAGTTGTAGGCCTATGTCTTAGGGTTCTATGTATGAAACTTCGTGCAAATCCGAGGTGTGTAGAGGGTGATACAGTCAAAATAGTGAGAGATGTACGAATATAAGGAAAAAAGTTGCGAAAATTGCCATAAAAAAGGGTAATTTTTTTTGAAATGTTGACTTAAGGCTCCGTTTCGACTCCAATAGATTAATTTACCCACGAGATCTCTTGGGGAAAAATATCGAACGAGTTGATGACGAGGGTAATACATTTCGGAGAAATTAGTGAATTCTCCAATTCACCAAAGGGGTACCCCTTTCAGAAATCTTCGATTTCTCTAATATGGATTCGAGCAATGTTTTGATAGTGAATCCTAAAGAATATGCGAGGGTCATGGGCACAAAAGTTGTAGGCCTTTGTCTTAGGGTTCTATGTATAAAACTTCGTGCAAATCCGAGGTGTGTAGAGTGTGATACAGTCAAAATAGTGAGAGATTTACAAATATAAGGAAAAAAGTTGCGAAAATTGCCTTAAAATAGCGGAATTTTTTTTGAAATGTTGACTTAAGGCTCTGTTTCGACTTCAATAGATTAATTTACCCACGAGATCTCTTGGGGAAAAATATCGAACGAGTTGAAGATGAGGGTAATACATTTCGGAGAAATTAGTGAAATCTCCAATTCACCAAAGGGGTACCCCTTACAGAAATCTTCGATTTCTCTAATATGGATTCGAGCAATGTTTTGATAGTGAATCCTAAAGAATTGTGAGGGTCATGGGCACAAAAGTTGTAGGCCTATGTCTTAGGGTTCTATGTATGAAACTTCGTGCAAATCCGAGGTGTGTAGAGGGTGATACAGTCAAAATAGTGAGAGATGTACGAATATAAGGAAAAAAGTTGCGAAAATTGCCATAAAAAAGGGTAATTTTTTTTGAAATGTTGACTTAAGGCTCCGTTTCGACTCCAATAGATTAATTTACCCACGAGATCTCTTGGGGAAAAATATCGAACGAGTTGATGACGAGGGTAATACATTTCGGAGAAATTAGTGAATTCTCCAATTCACCAAAGGGGTACCCCTTTCAGAAATCTTCGATTTCTCTAATATGGATTCGAGCAATGTTTTGATAGTGAATACTAAAGAATATGCGAGGGTCATGGGCACAAAAGTTGTAGGCCTTTGTCTTAGGGTTCTATGTATAAAAGTTCGTGCAAATCCTAGGTGTGTAGAGGGTGATACAGTCAGAATAGTGAGAGATGTACGAATATAAGGAAAAAAGTTGCGAAAATTCCCATAAAAAAGGGGAATTTTTTTTGAAATGTTGACTTAAGGCTCCGTTTCGACTCCAATAGATTAATTTACCCACGAGATCTCTTGGGGAAAAATATCGAACGAGTTGAAGATGAGGGTAATACATTTCGGAGAAATTAGTGAAATCTCCAATTCACCAAAGGGGTACCCTTTCAGAAATCTTCGATTTCTCTAATATGGATTCGAGCAATGTTTTGATAGTGAATCCTAAAGAATATGCGAGGTTCATGGGCACAAAAGTTGTAGGCCTATGTCTTAGGGTTCTATGTATAAAACTTCGTGCAAATCCGAGGTGTGTAGAGGGTGATACAGTCAAAATAGTGAGAGATGTACGAATATAGGGAAAAAAGTTGCGAAAATTGCCATAAAAAAGGGTAATTTTTTTTGAAATGTTGACTTAAGGCTCCGTTTCGACTCCAATAGATTAATTTACCCACGAGATCTCTTGGGGAAAAATATCGAACGAGTTGAAGATGAGGGTAATACATTTCGGAGAAATTAGTGAAATCTCCAATTCACCAAAGGGGTACCCCTTTCAGAAATCTTCGATTTCTCTAATATGGATTCGAGCAATGTTTTGATAGTGAATCCTAAAGAATATGCGAGGTTCATGGGCACAAAAGTTGTAGGCCTATGTCTTAGGGTTCTATGTATAAAACTTCGTGCAAATCCGAGGTGTGTAGAGTGTGATACAGTCAAAATAGTGAGAGATGTACAAATATAAGGAAAAAAGTTTGCGAAAATAGCCTTAAAAAAGGGGAATTTTTTTTGAAATGTTGACTTAAGGCTCCGTTTCGACTCCAATAGATTAATTTACCCACGAGATCTCTTGGGGAAAAATATCGAACGAGTAGAAGATGAGGGTAATACATTTCGGAGAAATTAGTGAAATCTCCAATTCACCAAAGGGGTACCCCTTTCAGAAATCTTCGATTTCTCTAATATGGATTCGAGCAATGTTTTGATAGTGAATCCTAAAGAATATGCGAGGGTCATGGGCACAAAAGTTGTAGGCCTATGTCTTAGGGTTCTATTTATAAAGCTTCGTGCAAATCCTAGGTGTGTAGAGGGTGATACAGTCAAAATAGTGAGAGATGTACGAATATAGGGAAAAAAGTTGCGAAAATTGCCATAAAAAATGGGAATTTTTTTTGAAATGTTGACTTAAGGCTCCGTTTCGACTCCAATAGATTAATTTACCCACGAGATCTCTTGGGGAAAAATATCGAACGAGTTGAAGATGAGGGTAATACATTTCGGAGAAATTAGTGAAATCTCCAATTCACCAAAGGGGTACCCCTTTCAGAAATCTTCGATTTCTCTAATATGGATTCGAGCAATGTTTTGATAGTGAATCCTAAAGAATATGCGAGGGTCATGGGCACAAAAGTTGTAGGCCTATGTCTTAGGGTTCTATGTATAAAACTTCGTGCAAATCCGAGGTGTGTAGAGGGTGATACAGTCAAAATAGTGAGAGATGTACGAATATAGGGAAAAAAGTTGCGAAAATTGCCATAAAAAATGGGAATTTTTTTTGAAATGTTGACTTAAGGCTCCGTTTCGACTCCAATAGATTAATTTACCCACGAGATCTCTTGGGGAAAAATATCGAACGAGTTGAAGATGAGGGTAATACATTTCGGAGAAATTAGTGAAATCTCCAATTCACCAAAGGGGTACCCCTTTCAGAAATCTTCGATTTCTCTAATATGGATTCGAGCAATGTTTTGATAGTGAATCCTAAAGAATATGCGAGGTTCATGGGCACAAAAGTTGTAGGCCTATGTCTTAGGGTTCTATGTATAAAACTTCGTGCAAATCCGAGGTGTGTAGAGTGTGATACAGTCAAAATAGTGAGAGATGTACAAATATAAGGAAAAAAGTTTGCGAAAATAGCCTTAAAAAAGGGGAATTTTTTTTGAAATGTTGACTTAAGGCTCCGTTTCGACTCCAATAGATTAATTTACCCACGAGATCTCTTGGGGAAAAATATCGAACGAGTAGAAGATGAGGGTAATACATTTCGGAGAAATTAGTGAAATCTCCAATTCACCAAAGGGGTACCCCTTTCAGAAATCTTCGATTTCTCTAATATGGATTCGAGCAATGTTTTGATAGTGAATCCTAAAGAATATGCGAGGGTCATGGGCACAAAAGTTGTAGGCCTATGTCTTAGGGTTCTATTTATAAAGCTTCGTGCAAATCTGAGGTGTGTAGAGGGTGATACAGTCAAAATAGTGAGAGATGTACGAATATAGGGAAAAAAGTTGCGAAAATTGCCATAAAAAATGGGAATTTTTTTTGAAATGTTGACTTAAGGCTCCGTTTCGACTCCAATAGATTAATTTACCCACGAGATCTCTTGGGGAAAAATATCGAACGAGTTGAAGACGAGGGTAATACATTTCGGAGAAATTAGTGAAATCTCCAATTCACCAAAGGGGTACCCCTTTCAGAAATCTTCGATTTCTCTAATATGGATTCGAGCAATGTTTTGATAGTGAATCCTAAAGAATATGCGAGGGTCATGGGCACAAAAGTTGTAGGCCTATGTCTTAGGGTTCTATGTATAAAACTTCGTGCAAATCCGAGGTGTGTAGAGGGTGATACAGTCAAAATAGTGAGAGATGTACGAATATAGGGAAAAAAGTTGCGAAAATTGCCATAAAAAATGGGAATTTTTTTTGAAATGTTGACTTAAGGCTCCGTTTCGACTCCAATAGATTAATTTACCCACGAGATCTCTTGGGGAAAAATATCGAACGAGTTGAAGATGAGGGTAATACATTTCGGAGAAATTAGTGAAATCTCCAATTCACCAAAGGGGTACCCCTTTCAGAAATCTTCGATTTCTCTAATATGGATTCGAGCAATGTTTTGATAGTGAATCCTAAAGAATATGCGAGGTTCATGGGCACAAAAGTTGTATGCCTATGTCTTAGGGTTCTATGTATAAAACTTCGTGCAAATCCGAGGTGTGTAGAGTGTGATACAGTCAAAATAGTGAGAGATATACAAATATAAGGAAAAAAGTTGCGAAAATTGCCTTAAAAAAGGGGAATTTTTTTTGAAATGTTGACTTAAGGCTCCGTTTCGACTCCAATAGATTAATTTACCCACGAGATCTCTTGGGGAAAAATATCGAACGAGTTGAAGATGAGGGTAATACATTTCGGAGAAATTAGTGAAATCTCCAATTCACCAAAGGGGTACCCCTTACAGAAATCTTCGATTTCTCTAATATGGATTCGAGCAATGTTTTGATAGGGAATCCTAAAGAATTGTGAGGGTCATGGGCACAAAAGTTGTAGGCCTATGTCTTAGGGTTCTATGTATGAAACTTCGTGCAAATCCGAGGTGTGTAGAGGGTGATACAGTCAAAATAGTGAGAGATGTACGAATATAAGGAAAAAAGTTGCGAAAATTGCCTTAAAAAAGGGGAATTTTTTTTGAAATGTTGACTTAAGGCTCCGTTTCGACTCCAATAGATTAATTTACCCACGAGATCTCTTGGGGAAAATTATCGAACGAGTTGAAGATGAGGGTAATACATTTCGGAGAAATTAGTGAAATCTCCAATTCACCAAAGGGGTACCCTTTTCAGAAATCTTCGATTTCTCTAATATGGATTAGAGCAATGTTTTGATAGTGAATCCTAAAGAATATGCGAGGGTCATGGGCACAAAAGTTGTAGGCCTATGTCTTAGGGTTCTATGTATAAAACTTCGTGCAAATCCGAGGTGTGTAGAGGGTGATACAGTCAAAATAGTGAGAGATGTACGAATATAGGGAAAAAAGTTGCGAAAATTGCCATAAAAAATGGGAATTTCTTTTGAAATGTTGACTTAAGGCTCCGTTTCGACTCCAATAGATTAATTTACCCACGAGATCTCTTGGGGAAAAATATCGAACGAGTTGAAGACGAGGGTAATACATTTCGGAGAAATTAGTGAAATCTCCAATTCACCAAAGGGGTACCCTTTTCAGAAATCTTCGATTTCTCTAATATGGATTCGAGCAATGTTTTGATAGTGAATCCTAAAGAATATGCGAGGGTCATGGGCACAAAAGTTGTAGGCCTATGTCTTAGGGTTCTATGTATAAAACTTCGTGCAAATCCGAGGTGTGTAGAGGGTGATACAGTCAAAATAGTGAGAGATGTACGAATATAGGGAAAAAAGTTGCGAAAATTGCCATAAAAAATGGGAATTTTTTTTGAAATGTTGACTTAAGGCTCCGTTTCGACTCCAATAGATTAATTTACCCACGAGCTCTCTTGGGGAAAAATATCGAACGAGTTGAAGATGAGGGTAATACATTTCGGAGAAATTAGTGAAATCTCCAATTCACCAAAGGGGTACCCCTTTCAGAAATCTTCGATTTCTCTAATATGGATTCGAGCAATGTTTTGATAGTGAATCCTAAAGAATATGCGAGGTTCATGGGCACAAAAGTTGTAGGCCTATGTCTTAGGGTTCTATGTATAAAACTTCGTGCAAATCCGAGGTGTGTAGAGGGTGATACAGTCAAAATAGTGAGAGATGTACGAATATAAGGAAAAAAGTTGCGAAAATTGCCATAAAAAAGGGTAATTTTTTTTGAAATGTTGACTTAAGGCTCCGTTTCGACTCCAATAGATTAATTTACCCACGAGATCTCTTGGGGAAAAATATCGAACGAGTTGAAGACGAGGGTAATACATTTCGGAGAAATTAGTGAAATCTCCAATTCACCAAAGGGGTACCCTTTTCAGAAATCTTCGATTTCTCTAATATGGATTCGAGCAATGTTTTGATAGTGAATCCTAAAGAATATGCAAGGGTCATGGGCACAAAAGTTGTAGGCCTATGTCTTAGGGTTCTATGTATAAAACTTCGTGCCAATCCGAGGTGTGTAGAGGGTGATACAGTCAAAATAGTGAGAGATGTACGAATATAGGGAAAAAAGTTGCGAAAATTGCCATAAAAAATGGGAATTTCTTTTGAAATGTTGACTTAAGGCTCCGTTTCGACTCCAATAGATTAATTTACCCACGAGATCTCTTGGGGAAAAATATCGAACGAGTTGAAGACGAGGGTAATACATTGCGGAGAAATTAGTGAAATCTCCAATTCACCAAAGGGGTACCCTTTTCAGAAATCTTCGATTTCTCTAATATGGATTCGAGCAATGTTTTGATAGTGAATCCTAAAGAATATGCGAGGGTCATGGGCACAAAAGTTGTAGGCCTATGTCTTAGGGTTCTATGTATAAAACTTCGTGCAAATCCGAGGTGTGTAGAGGGTGATACAGTCAAAATAGTGAGAGATGTACGAATATAGGGAAAAAAGTTGCGAAAATTGCCATAAAATATGGGAATTTTTTTTGAAATGTTGACTTAAGGCTCCGTTTCGACTCCAATAGATTAATTTACCCACGAGATCTCTTGGGGAAAAATATCGAACGAGTTGAAGATGAGGGTAATACATTTCGGAGAAATTAGTGAAATCTCCAATTCAACAAAGGGGTACCCCTTTCAGAAATATTCAATTTCTCTAATATGGATTCGAGCAATGTTTTGATAGTGAATCCTAAAGAATATGCGAGGTTCATGGGCACAAAAGTTGTAGGCCTATGTCTTAGGGTTCTATGTATAAAACTACGTGCAAATCCGAGGTGTGTAGAGTGTGATACAGTCAAAATAGTGAGAGATGTACAAATATAAGGAAAAAAGTTTGCGAAAATAGCCTTAAAAAAGGGGAATTTTTTTTTAAATGTTGACTTAAGGCTCCGTTTCGACTCCAATAGATTAATTTACCCACGAGATCTCTTGGGGAAAAATATCGAACGAGTTGAAGACGAGGGTAATACATTTCGGAGAAATTAGTGAAATCTCCAATTCACCAAAGGGGTACCCCTTTCAGAAATCTTCGATTTCTCTAATATGGATTCGAGCAATGTTTTGATAGTGAATCCTAAAGAATATGCGAGGTTCATGGGCACAAAAGTTGTATGCCTATGTCTTAGGGTTCTATGTATAAAACTTCGTGCAAATCCGAGGTGTGTAGAGTGTGATACAGTCAAAATAGTGAGAGATTTACAAATATAAGGAAAAAAGTTGCGAAAATTGCCTTAAAAAAGGGGAATTTTTTTTGAAATGTTGACTTAAGGCTCTGTTTCGACTCCAATAGATTAATTTACCCACGAGATCTCTTGGGGAAAAATATCGAACGAGGTGAAGATGAGGGTAATACATTTCGGAGAAATTAGTGAAATCTCCAATTCACCAAAGGGGTACCCCTTACAGAAATCTTCGATTTCTCTAATATGGATTCGAGCAATGTTTTGATAGTGAATCCTAAAGAATTGTGAGGGTCATGGGCACAAAAGTTGTAGGCCTATGTCTTAGGGTTCTATGTATGAAACTTCGTGCAAATCCGAGGTGTGTAGAGGGTGATACAGTCAAAATAGTGAGAGATGTACGAATATAAGGAAAAAAGTTGCGAAAATTGCCATAAAAAAGGGTAATTTTTTTTGAAATGTTGACTTAAGGCTCCGTTTCGACTCCAATAGATTAATTTACCCACGAGATCTCTTGGGGAAAAATATCGAACGAGTTGAAGATGAGGGTAATACATTTCGGAGAAATTAGTGAAATCTCCAATTCACCAAAGGGGTACCCCTTTCAGAAATCTTCGATTTCTCTAATATGGATTCGAGCAATGTTTAGATAGTGAATCCTAAAGAATATGCGAGGTTCATGGGCACAAAAGTTGTAGGCCTATGTCTTAGGGTTCTATGTATAAAACTTCGTGCAAATCCGAGGTGTGTAGAGTGTGATACAGTCAAAATAGTGAGAGATGTACAAATATAAGGAAAAAAGTTTGCGAAAATAGCCTTAAAAAAGGGGAATTTTTTTTGAAATGTTGACTTAAGGCTCCGTTTCGACTCCAATAGATTAATTTACCCACGAGATCTCTTGGGGAAAAATATCGAACGAGTTGAAGACGAGGGTAATACATTTCGGAGAAATTAGTGAAATCTCCAATTCACCAAAGGGGTACCCCTTTCAGAAATCTTCGATGTCTCTAATATGGATTCGAGCAATGTTTTGATAGTGAATCCTAAAGAATATGCGAGGGTCATGGGCACAAAAGTTGTAGGCCTATGTCTTAGGGTTCTATGTATAAAACTTCGTGCCAATCCGAGGTGTGTAGAGGGTGATACAGTCAAAATATTGAGAGATGTACGAATATATGGAAAAAAGTTGGGAAAGTTGCCTTAAAAAAGGGGAATTTTTTTTGAAATGTTGACTTAAGGCTCCGTTTCGACTCCAATAGATTAATTTACCCACGAGATCTCTTGGGGAAAAATATCGAACGAGTTGAAGACGAGGGTAATACATTTCGGAGAAATTAGTGAACTCTCCAATTCACCAAAGGGGTACCCTTTTCAGAAATCTTCGATGTCTCTAATATGGATTCGAGCAATGTTTTGATAGTGAATCCTAAAGAATATGCGAGGGTCATGGGCACAAAAGTTGTAGGCCTATGTCTTAGGGTTCTATGTATAAAACTTCGTGCCAATCCGAGGTGTGTAGAGGGTGATACAGTCAAAATAGTGAGAGATGTACGAATATATGGAAAAAAGTTGGGAAAGTTGCCTTAAAAAAGGGGAATTTTTTTTGAAATGTTGACTTAAGGCTCCGTTTCGACTCCAATAGATTAATTTACCCACGAGATCTCTTGGGGAAAAATATCGAACGAGTTGAAGACGAGGGTAATACATTTCGGAGAAATTAGTGAAATCTCCAATTCACCAAAGGGGTACCCTTTTCAGAAATCTTCGATTTCTCTAATATGGATTCGAGCAATGTTTTGATAGTGAATCCTAAAGAATATGCGAGGGTCATGGGCACAAAAGTTGTAGGCCTATGTCTTAGGGTTCTATGTATAAAACTTCGTGCCAATCCGAGGTGTGTAGAGGGTGATACAGTCAAAATAGTGAGAGATGTACGAATATAGGGAAAAAAGTTGCGAAAATTGCCATAAAAAATGGGAATTTCTTTTGAAATGTTGACTTAAGGCTCCGTTTCGACTCCAATAGATTAATTTACCCACGAGATCTCTTGGGGAAAAATATCGAACGAGTTGAAGACGAGGGTAATACATTTCGGAGAAATTAGTGAAATCTCCAATTCACCAAAGGGGTACCCTTTTCAGAAATCTTCGATTTCTCTAATATGGATTCGAGCAATGTTTTGATAGTGAATCCTAAAGAATATGCGAGGGTCATGGGCACAAAAGTTGTAGGCCTATGTCTTAGGGTTCTATGTATAAAACTTCGTGCAAATCCGAGGTGTGTAGAGGGTGATACAGTCAAAATAGTGAGAGATGTACGAATATAGGGAAAAAAGTTGCGAAAATTGCCATAAAAAATGGGAATTTTTTTTGAAATGTTGACTTAAGGCTCCGTTTCGACTCCAATAGATTAATTTACCCACGAGATCTCTTGGGGAAAAATATCGAACGAGTTGAAGATGAGGGTAATACATTTCGGAGAAATTAGTGAAATCTCCAATTCACCAAAGGGGTACCCCTTTCAGAAATCTTCGATTTCTCTAATATGGATTCGAGCAATGTTTTGATAGTGAATCCTAAAGAATATGCGAGGTTCATGGGCACAAAAGTTGTAGGCCTATGTCTTAGGGTTCTATGTATAAAACTTCGTGCAAATCCGAGGTGTGTAGAGGGTGATACAGTCAAAATAGTGAGAGATGTAAGAATATAAGGAAAAAAGTTGCCAAAATTGCCATAAAAAAGGGTAATTTTTTTTGAAATGTTGACTTAAGGCTCCGTTTCGACTCCAATAGATTAATTTACCCACGAGATCTCTTGGGGAAAAATATCGAACGAGTTGAAGACGAGGGTAATACATTTCGGAGAAATTAGTGAAATCTCCAATTCACCAAAGGGGTACCCTTTTCAGAAATCTTCGATTTCTCTAATATGGATTCGAGCAATGTTTTGATAGTGAATCCTAAAGAATATGCGAGGGTCATGGGCACAAAAGTTGTAGGCCTATGTCTTAGGGTTCTATGTATAAAACTTCGTGCCAATCCGAGGTGTGTAGAGGGTGATACAGTCAAAATAGTGAGAGATGTACGAATATAGGGAAAAAAGTTGCGAAAATTGCCATAAAAAATGGGAATTTCTTTTTAAATGTTGACTTAAGGCTCCGTTTCGACTCCAATAGATTAATTTACCCACGAGATCTCTTGGGGAAAAATATCGAACGAGTTGAAGACGAGGGTAATACATTTCGGAGAAATTAGTGAAATCTCCAATTCACCAAAGGGGTACCCTTTTCAGAAATCTTCGATTTCTCTAATATGGATTCGAGCAATGTTTTGATAGTGAATCCTAAAGAATATGCGAGGGTCATGGGCACAAAAGTTGTAGGCCTATGTCTTAGGGTTCTATGTATAAAACTTCGTGCAAATCCGAGGTGTGTAGAGGGTGATACAGTCAAAATAGTGAGAGATGTACGAATATAGGGAAAAAAGTTGCGAAAATTGCCATAAAATATGGGAATTTTTTTTGAAATGTTGACTTAAGGCTCCGTTTCGACTCCAATAGATTAATTTACCCACGAGATCTCTTGGGGAAAAATAACGAACGAGTTGAAGATGAGGGTAATACATTTCGGAGAAATTAGTGAAATCTCCAATTCACCAAAGGGGTACCCCTTTCAGAAATCTTCGATTTCTCTAATATGGATTCGAGCAATGTTTTGATAGTGAATCCTAAAGAATATGCGAGGTTCATGGGCACAAAAGTTGTAGGCCTATGTCTTAGGGTTCTATGTATAAAACTTCGTGCAAATCCGAGGTGTGTAGAGTGTGATACAGTCAAAATAGTGAGAGATGTACAAATATAAGGAAAAAAGTTTGCGAAAATAGCCTTAAAAAAGGGGAATTTTTTTTGAAATGTTGACTTAAGGCTCCGTTTCGACTCCAATAGATTAATTTACCCACGAGATCTCTTCGGGAAAAATATCGAACGAGTTGAAGACGAGGGTAATACATTTCGGAGAAATTAGTGAAATCTCCAATTCACCAAAGGGGTACCCCTTTCAGAAATCTTCGATTTCTCTAATATGGATTCGAGCAATGTTTTGATAGTGAATCCTAAAGAATATGCGAGGTTCATGGGCACAAAAGTTGTATGCCTATGTCTTAGGGTTCTATGTATAAAACTTCGTGCAAATCCGAGGTGTGTAGAGTGTGATACAGTCAAAATAGTGAGAGATTTACAAATATAAGGAAAAAAGTTGCGAAAATTGCCTTAAAAAAGGGGAATTTTTTTTGAAATGTTGACTTAAGGCTCTGTTTCGACTCCAATAGATTAATTTACCCACGAGATCTCTTGGGGAAAAATATCGAACGAGTTGAAGATGAGGGTAATACATTTCGGAGAAATTAGTGAAATCTCCAATTCACCAAAGGGGTACCCCTTACAGAAATCTTCGATTTCTCTAATATGGATTCGAGCAATGTTTTGATAGTGAATCCTAAAGAATTGTGAGGGTCATGGGCACAAAAGTTGTAGGCCTATGTCTTAGGGTTCTATGTATGAAACTTCGTGCAAATCCGAGGTGTGTAGAGGGTGATACAGTCAAAATAGTGAGAGATGTACGAATATAAGGAAAAAAGTTGCCAAAATTGCCATAAAAAAGGGTAATTTTTTTTGAAATGTTGACTTAAGGCTCCGTTTCGACTCCAATAGATTAATTTACCCACGAGATCTCTTGGGGAAAAATATCGAACGAGTTGAAGATGAGGGTAATACATTTCGGAGAAATTAGTGAAATCTCCAATTCACCAAAGGGGTACCCCTTTCAGAAATCTTCGATTTCTCTAATATGGATTCGAGCAATGTTTAGATAGTGAATCCTAAAGAATATGCGAGGTTCATGGGCACAAAAGTTGTAGGCCTATGTCTTAGGGTTCTATGTATAAAACTTCGTGCAAATCCGAGGTGTGTAGAGTGTGATACAGTCAAAATAGTGAGAGATGTACAAATATAAGGAAAAAAGTTTGCGAAAATAGCCTTAAAAAAGGGGAATTTTTTTTGAAATGTTGACTTAAGGCTCCGTTTCGACTCCAATAGATTAATTTACCCACGAGATCTCTTGGGGAAAAATATCGAACGAGTTGAAGATGAGGGTAATACATTTCGGAGAAATTAGTGAAATCTCCAATTCACCAAAGGGGTACCCCTTTCAGAAATCTTCGATTTCTCTAATATGGATTCGAGCAATGTTTTGATAGTGAATCCTAAAGAATATGCGAGGGTCATGGGCACAAAAGTTGTAGGCCTATGTCTTAGGGTTCTATGTATAAAGCTTCGTGCAAATCTGAGGTGTGTAGAGGGTGATACAGTCAAAATAGTGAGAGATGTACGAATATAGGGAAAAAAGTTGCGAAAATTGCCATAAAAAATGGGAATTTTTTTTGAAATGTTGACTTAAGGCTCCGTTTCGACTCCAATAGATTAATTTACCCACGAGATCTCTTGGGGAAAAATATCGAACGAGTTGAAGACGAGGGTAATACATTTCGGAGAAATTAGTGAAATCTCCAATTCACCAAAGGGGTACCCCTTTCAGAAATCTTCGATTTCTCTAATATGGATTCGAGCAATGTTTTGATAGTGAATCCTAAAGAATATGCGAGGGTCATGGGCACAAAAGTTGTAGGCCTATGTCTTAGGGTTCTATGTATAAAACTTCGTGCAAATCCGAGGTGTGTAGAGGGTGATACAGTCAAAATAGTGAGAGATGTACGAATATAGGGAAAAAAGTTGCGAAAATTGCCATAAAAAATGGGAATTTTTTTTGAAATGTTGACTTAAGGCTCCGTTTCGACTCCAATAGATTAATTTACCCACGAGATCTCTTGGGGAAAAATATCGAACGAGTTGAAGATGAGGGTAATACATTTCGGAGAAATTAGTGAAATCTCCAATTCACCAAAGGGGTACCCCTTTCAGAAATCTTCGATTTCTCTAATATGGATTCGAGCAATGTTTTGATAGTGAATCCTAAAGAATATGCGAGGGTCATGGGCACAAAAGTTGTAGGCCTATGTCTTAGGGTTCTATGTATAAAGCTTCGTGCAAATCTGAGGTGTGTAGAGGGTGATACAGTCAAAATAGTGAGAGATGTACGAATATAGGGAAAAAAGTTGCGAAAATTGCCATAAAAAATGGGAATTTTTTTTGAAATGTTGACTTAAGGCTCCGTTTCGACTCCAATAGATTAATTTACCCACGAGATCTCTTGGGGAAAAATATCGAACGAGTTGAAGACGAGGGTAATACATTTCGGAGAAATTAGTGAAATCTCCAATTCACCAAAGGGGTACCCCTTTCAGAAATCTTCGATTTCTCTAATATGGATTCGAGCAATGTTTTGATAGTGAATCCTAAAGAATATGCGAGGGTCATGGGCACAAAAGTTGTAGGCCTATGTCTTAGGGTTCTATGTATAAAACTTCGTGCAAATCCGAGGTGTGTAGAGGGTGATACAGTCAAAATAGTGAGAGATGTTCGAATATAGGGAAAAAAGTTGCGAAAATTGCCATAAAAAATGGGAATTTTTTTTGAAATGTTGACTTAAGGCTCCGTTTCGACTCCAATAGATTAATTTACCCACGAGATCTCTTGGGGAAAAATATCGAACGAGTTGAAGATGAGGGTAATACATTTCGGAGAAATTAGTGAAATCTCCAATTCACCAAAGGGGTACCCCTTTCAGAAATCTTCGATTTCTCTAATATGGATTCGAGCAATGTTTTGATAGTGAATCCTAAAGAATATGCGAGGGTCATGGGCACAAAAGTTGTAGGCCTATGTCTTAGGGTTCTATGTATAAAGCTTCGTGCAAATCTGAGGTGTGTAGAGGGTGATACAGTCAAAATAGTGAGAGATGTACGAATATAGGGAAAAAAGTTGCGAAAATTGCCATAAAAAATGGGAATTTTTTTTGAAATGTTGACTTAAGGCTCCGTTTCGACTCCAATAGATTAATTTACCCACGAGATCTCTTGGGGAAAAATATCGAACGAGTTGAAGACGAGGGTAATACATTTCGGAGAAATTAGTGAAATCTCCAATTCACCAAAGGGGTACCCCTTTCAGAAATCTTCGATTTCTCTAATATGGATTCGAGCAATGTTTTGATAGTGAATCCTAAAGAATATGCGAGGGTCATGGGCACAAAAGTTGTAGGCCTATGTCTTAGGGTTCTATGTATAAAACTTCGTGCAAATCCGAGGTGTGTAGAGGGTGATACAG
This sequence comes from Humulus lupulus, assembly GCF_963169125.1. NCBI lineage: Eukaryota > Viridiplantae > Streptophyta > Magnoliopsida > Rosales > Cannabaceae > Humulus > Humulus lupulus. The sequence goes on along the minus strand of NC_084794.1, from coordinate 297,298,855 downwards.
TCAAAATAGTGAGAGATGTACGAATATAGGGAAAAAAGTTGCCAAAATTGCCATAAAAAAGGGTAATTTTTTTTGAAATGTTGACTTAAGGCTCCGTTTCGACTCCAATAGATTAATTTACCCACGAGATCTCTTGGGGAAAAATATCGAACGAGTTGAAGATGAGGGTAATACATTTCGGAGAAATTAGTGAAATCTCCAATTCACCAAAGGGGTACCCCTTTCAGAAATCTTCGATTTCTCTAATATGGATTCGAGCAATGTTTAGATAGTGAATCCTAAAGAATATGCGAGGTTCATGGGCACAAAAGTTGTAGGCCTATGTCTTAGGGTTCTATGTATAAAACTTCGTGCAAATCCGAGGTGTGTAGAGTGTGATACAGTCAAAATAGTGAGAGATGTACAAATATAAGGAAAAAAGTTTGCGAAAATAGCCTTAAAAAAGGGGAATTTTTTTTGAAATGTTGACTTAAGGCTCCGTTTCGACTCCAATAGATTAATTTACCCACGAGATCTCTTGGGGAAAAATATCGAACGAGTTGAAGATGAGGGTAATACATTTCGGAGAAATTAGTGAAATCTCCAATTCACCAAAGGGGTACCCCTTTCAGAAATCTTCGATTTCTCTAATATGGATTCGAGCAATGTTTTGATAGTGAATCCTAAAGAATATGCGAGGGTCATGGGCACAAAAGTTGTAGGCCTATGTCTTAGGGTTCTATGTATAAAGCTTCGTGCAAATCTGAGGTGTGTAGAGGGTGATACAGTCAAAATAGTGAGAGATGTACGAATATAGGGAAAAAAGTTGCGAAAATTGCCATAAAAAATGGGAATTTTTTTTGAAATGTTGACTTAAGGCTCCGTTTCGACTCCAATAGATTAATTTACCCACGAGATCTCTTGGGGAAAAATATCGAACGAGTTGAAGACGAGGGTAATACATTTCGGAGAAATTAGTGAAATCTCCAATTCACCAAAGGGGTACCCCTTTCAGAAATCTTCGATTTCTCTAATATGGATTCGAGCAATGTTTTGATAGTGAATCCTAAAGAATATGCGAGGGTCATGGGCACAAAAGTTGTAGGCCTATGTCTTAGGGTTCTATGTATAAAACTTCGTGCAAATCCGAGGTGTGTAGAGGGTGATACAGTCAAAATAGTGAGAGATGTACGAATATAGGGAAAAAAGTTGCGAAAATTGCCATAAAAAATGGGAATTTTTTTTGAAATGTTGACTTAAGGCTCCGTTTCGACTCCAATAGATTAATTTACCCACGAGATCTCTTGGGGAAAAATATCGAACGAGTTGAAGATGAGGGTAATACATTTCGGAGAAATTAGTGAAATCTCCAATTCACCAAAGGGGTACCCCTTTCAGAAATCTTCGATTTCTCTAATATGGATTCGAGCAATGTTTTGATAGTGAATCCTAAAGAATATGCGAGGTTCATGGGCACAGAAGTTGTATGCCTATGTCTTAGGGTTCTATGTATAAAACTTCGTGCAAATCCGAGGTGTGTAGAGTGTGATACAGTCAAAATAGTGAGAGATTTACAAATATAAGGAAAAAAGTTGCGAAAATTGCCTTAAAAAAGGGGAATTTTTTTTGAAATGTTGACTTAAGGCTCCGTTTCGACTCCAATAGATTAATTTACCCACGAGATCTCTTGGGGAAAAATATCGAACGAGTTGAAGATGAGGGTAATACATTTCGGAGAAATTAGTGAAATCTCCAATTCACCAAAGGGGTACCCCTTACAGAAATCTTCGATTTCTCTAATATGGATTCGAGCAATGTTTTGATAGGGAATCCAAAAGAATTGTGAGGGTCATGGGCACAAAAGTTTTAGGCCTATGTCTTAGGGTTCTATGTATGAAACTTCGTGCAAATCCGAGGTGTGTAGAGGGTGATACAGTCAAAATAGTGAGAGATGTACGAATATAAGGAAAAAAGTTGCGAAAATTGCCATAAAAAAGGGAAATTTTTTTTGAAATGTTGACTTAAGGCTCCGTTTCGACTCCAATAGATTAATTTACCCATGAGATCTCTTGGGGAAAAATATCGAACGAGTTGAAGACGAGGGTAATACATTTCGGAGAAATTAGTGAAATCTCCAATTCACCAAAGGGGTACCCTTTTCAGAAATCTTCGATTTCTCTAATATGGATTAGAGCAATGTTTTGATAGTGAATCCTAAAGAATATGCGAGGGTCATGGGCACAAAAGTTGTAGGCCTATGTCTTAGGGTTCTATGTATAAAACTTCGTGCCAATCCGAGGTGTGTAGAGGGTGATACAGTCAAAATAGTGAGAGATGTACGAATATATGGAAAAAAGTTGGGAAAGTTGCCTTAAAAAAGGGGAATTTTTTTTGAAATGTTGACTTAAGGCTCCGTTTCGACTCCAATAGATTAATTTACCCACGAGATCTCTTGGGGAAAAATATCGAACGAGTTGAAGACGAGGGTAATACATTTCGGAGAAATTAGTGAAATCTCCAATTCACCAAAGGGGTACCCCTTACAGAAATCTTCGATTTCTCTAATATGGATTCGAGCAATGTTTTGATAGGGAATCCTAAAGAATTGTGAGGGTCATGGGCAAAAAAGTTGTAGGCCTATGTCTTAGGGTTCTATGTATGAAACTTCGTGCAAATCCGAGGTGTGTAGAGGGTGATACAGTCAAAATAGTGAGAGATGTACGAATATAAGGAAAAAAGTTGCGAAAATTGCCTTAAAAAAGGGGAATTTTTTTTGAAATGTTGACTTAAGGCTCCGTTTCGACTCCAATAGATTAATTTACCCACGAGATCTCTTGGGGAAAAATATCGAACGAGTTGAAGATGAGGGTAATACATTTCGGAGAAATTAGTGAAATCTCCAATTCACCAAAGGGGTACCCCTTACAGAAATCTTCGATTTCTCTAATATGGATTCGAGCAATGTTTTGATAGGGAATCCTAAAGAATTGTGAGGGTCATGGGCACAAAAGTTGTAGGCCTATGTCTTAGGGTTCTATGTATGAAACTTCGTGCAAATCCGAGGTGTGTAGAGGGTGATACAGTCAAAATAGTGAGAGATGTACGAATATAAGGAAAAAAGTTGCGAAAATTGCCATAAAAAAGGGAAATTTTTTTTGAAATGTTGACTTAAGGCTCCGTTTCGACTCCAATAGATTAATTTACCCATGAGATCTCTTGGGGAAAAATATCGAACGAGTTGAAGACGAGGGTAATACATTTCGGAGAAATTAGTGAAATCTCCAATTCACCAAAGGGGTACCCTTTTCAGAAATCTTCGATTTCTCTAATATGGATTAGAGCAATGTTTTGATAGTGAATCCTAAAGAATATGCGAGGGTCATGGGCACAAAAGTTGTAGGCCTATGTCTTAGGGTTCTATGTATAAAACTTCGTGCCAATCCGAGGTGTGTAGAGGGTGATACAGTCAAAATAGTGAGAGATGTACGAATATATGGAAAAAAGTTGGGAAAGTTGCCTTAAAAAAGGGGAATTTTTTTTGAAATGTTGACTTAAGGCTCCGTTTCGACTCCAATAGATTAATTTACCCACGAGATCTCTTGGGGAAAAATATCGAACGAGTTGAAGACGAGGGTAATACATTTCGGAGAAATTAGTGAAATCTCCAATTCACCAAAGGGGTACCCCTTACAGAAATCTTCGATTTCTCTAATATGGATTCGAGCAATGTTTTGATAGGGAATCCTAAAGAATTGTGAGGGTCATGGGCAAAAAAGTTGTAGGCCTATGTCTTAGGGTTCTATGTATGAAACTTCGTGCAAATCCGAGGTGTGTAGAGGGTGATACAGTCAAAATAGTGAGAGATGTACGAATATAAGGAAAAAAGTTGCGAAAATTGCCTTAAAAAAGGGGAATTTTTTTTGAAATGTTGACTTAAGGCTCCGTTTCGACTCCAATAGATTAATTTACCCACGAGATCTCTTGGGGAAAAATATCGAACGAGTTGAAGACGAGGGTAATACATTTCGGAGAAATTAGTGAAATCTCCAATTCACCAAAGGGGTACCCCTTTCAGAAATCTTCGATTTCTCTAATATGGATTCGAGCAATGTTTTGATAGTGAATCCTAAAGAATATGCGAGGTTCATGGGCACAAAAGTTGTAGGCCTATGTCTTAGGGTTCTATGTATAAAACTTCGTGCAAATCCGAGGTGTGTAGAGGGTGATACAGTCAAAATAGTGAGAGATGTACGAATATAAGGAAAAAAGTTGCGAAAATTGCCATAAAAAAGGGAAATTTTTTTTGAAATGTTGACTTAAGGCTCCGTTTCGACTCCAATAGATTAATTTACCCATGAGATCTCTTGGGGAAAAATATCGAACGAGTTGAAGACGAGGGTAATACATTTCGGAGAAATTAGTGAAATCTCCAATTCACCAAAGGGGTACCCTTTTCAGAAATCTTCGATTTCTCTAATATGGATTAGAGCAATGTTTTGATAGTGAATCCTAAAGAATATGCGAGGGTCATGGGCACAAAAGTTGTAGGCCTATGTCTTAGGGTTCTATGTATAAAACTTCGTGCCAATCCGAGGTGTGTAGAGGGTGATACAGTCAAAATAGTGAGAGATGTACGAATATATGGAAAAAAGTTGGGAAAGTTGCCTTAAAAAAGGGGAATTTTTTTTGAAATGTTGACTTAAGGCTCCGTTTCGACTCCAATAGATTAATTTACCCACGAGATCTCTTGGGGAAAAATATCGAACGAGTTGAAGACGAGGGTAATACATTTCGGAGAAATTAGTGAAATCTCCAATTCACCAAAGGGGTACCCCTTACAGAAATCTTCGATTTCTCTAATATGGATTCGAGCAATGTTTTGATAGGGAATCCTAAAGAATTGTGAGGGTCATGGGCAAAAAAGTTGTAGGCCTATGTCTTAGGGTTCTATGTATGAAACTTCGTGCAAATCCGAGGTGTGTAGAGGGTGATACAGTCAAAATAGTGAGAGATGTACGAATATAAGGAAAAAAGTTGCGAAAATTGCCTTAAAAAAGGGGAATTTTTTTTGAAATGTTGACTTAAGGCTCCGTTTCGACTCCAATAGATTAATTTACCCACGAGATCTCTTGGGGAAAAATATCGAACGAGTTGAAGATGAGGGTAATACATTTCGGAGAAATTAGTGAAATCTCCAATTCACCAAAGGGGTACCCCTTACAGAAATCTTCGATTTCTCTAATATGGATTCGAGCAATGTTTTGATAGGGAATCCTAAAGAATTGTGAGGGTCATGGGCACAAAAGTTGTAGGCCTATGTCTTAGGGTTCTATGTATGAAACTTCGTGCAAATCCGAGGTGTGTAGAGGGTGATACAGTCAAAATAGTGAGAGATGTACGAATATAAGGAAAAAAGTTGCGAAAATTGCCATAAAAAAGGGAAATTTTTTTTGAAATGTTGACTTAAGGCTCCGTTTCGACTCCAATAGATTAATTTACCCATGAGATCTCTTGGGGAAAAATATCGAACGAGTTGAAGACGAGGGTAATACATTTCGGAGAAATTAGTGAAATCTCCAATTCACCAAAGGGGTACCCTTTTCAGAAATCTTCGATTTCTCTAATATGGATTAGAGCAATGTTTTGATAGTGAATCCTAAAGAATATGCGAGGGTCATGGGCACAAAAGTTGTAGGCCTATGTCTTAGGGTTCTATGTATAAAACTTCGTGCCAATCCGAGGTGTGTAGAGGGTGATACAGTCAAAATAGTGAGAGATGTACGAATATATGGAAAAAAGTTGGGAAAGTTGCCTTAAAAAAGGGGAATTTTTTTTGAAATGTTGACTTAAGGCTCCGTTTCGACTCCAATAGATTAATTTACCCACGAGATCTCTTGGGGAAAAATATCGAACGAGTTGAAGACGAGGGTAATACATTTCGGAGAAATTAGTGAAATCTCCAATTCACCAAAGGGGTACCCCTTACAGAAATCTTCGATTTCTCTAATATGGATTCGAGCAATGTTTTGATAGGGAATCCTAAAGAATTGTGAGGGTCATGGGCAAAAAAGTTGTAGGCCTATGTCTTAGGGTTCTATGTATGAAACTTCGTGCAAATCCGAGGTGTGTAGAGGGTGATACAGTCAAAATAGTGAGAGATGTACGAATATAAGGAAAAAAGTTGCGAAAATTGCCTTAAAAAAGGGGAATTTTTTTTGAAATGTTGACTTAAGGCTCCGTTTCGACTCCAATAGATTAATTTACCCACGAGATCTCTTGGGGAAAAATATCGAACGAGTTGAAGACGAGGGTAATACATTTCGGAGAAATTAGTGAAATCTCCAATTCACCAAAGGGGTACCCCTTTCAGAAATCTTCGATTTCTCTAATATGGATTCGAGCAATGTTTTGATAGTGAATCCTAAAGAATATGCGAGGTTCATGGGCACAAAAGTTGTAGGCCTATGTCTTAGGGTTCTATGTATAAAACTTCGTGCAAATCCGAGGTGTGTAGAGGGTGATACAGTCAAAATAGTGAGAGATGTACGAATATAAGGAAAAAAGTTGCGAAAATTGCCATAAAAAAGGGAAATTTTTTTTGAAATGTTGACTTAAGGCTCCGTTTCGACTCCAATAGATTAATTTACCCATGAGATCTCTTGGGGAAAAATATCGAACGAGTTGAAGACGAGGGTAATACATTTCGGAGAAATTAGTGAAATCTCCAATTCACCAAAGGGGTACCCTTTTCAGAAATCTTCGATTTCTCTAATATGGATTAGAGCAATGTTTTGATAGTGAATCCTAAAGAATATGCGAGGGTCATGGGCACAAAAGTTGTAGGCCTATGTCTTAGGGTTCTATGTATAAAACTTCGTGCCAATCCGAGGTGTGTAGAGGGTGATACAGTCAAAATAGTGAGAGATGTACGAATATATGGAAAAAAGTTGGGAAAGTTGCCTTAAAAAAGGGGAATTTTTTTTGAAATGTTGACTTAAGGCTCCGTTTCGACTCCAATAGATTAATTTACCCACGAGATCTCTTGGGGAAAAATATCGAACGAGTTGAAGACGAGGGTAATACATTTCGGAGAAATTAGTGAAATCTCCAATTCACCAAAGGGGTACCCTTTTCAGAAATCTTCGATTTCTCTAATATGGATTCGAGCAATGTTTTGATAGTGAATCCTAAAGAATATGCGAGGGTCATGGGCACAAAAGTTGTAGGCCTATGTCTTAGGGTTCTATGTATAAAACTTCGTGCCAATCCGAGGTGTGTAGAGGGTGATACAGTCAAAATAGTGAGAGATGTACGAATATAGGGAAAAAAGTTGCGAAAATTGCCATAAAAAATGGGAATTTCTTTTGAAATGTTGACTTAAGGCTCCGTTTCGACTCCAATAGATTAATTTACCCACGAGATCTCTTGGGGAAAAATATCGAACGAGTTGAAGACGAGGGTAATACATTTCGGAGAAATTAGTGAAATCTCCAATTCACCAAAGGGGTACCCTTTTCAGAAATCTTCGATTTCTCTAATATGGATTCGAGCAATGTTTTGATAGTGAATCCTAAAGAATATGCGAGGGTCATGGGCACAAAAGTTGTAGGCCTATGTCTTAGGGTTCTATGTATAAAACTTCGTGCCAATCCGAGGTGTGTAGAGGGTGATACAGTCAAAATAGTGAGAGATGTACGAATATATGGAAAAAAGTTGGGAAAGTTGCCTTAAAAAAGGGGAATTTTTTTTGAAATGTTGACTTAAGGCTCCGTTTCGACTCCAATAGATTAATTTACCCACGAGATCTCTTGGGGAAAAATATCGAACGAGTTGAAGACGAGGGTAATACATTTCGGAGAAATTAGTGAAATCTCCAATTCACCAAAGGGGTACCCTTTTCAGAAATCTTCGATTTCTCTAATATGGATTCGAGCAATGTTTTGATAGTGAATCCTAAAGAATATGCGAGGGTCATGGGCACAAAAGTTGTAGGCCTATGTCTTAGGGTTCTATGTATAAAACTTCGTGCAAATCCGAGGTGTGTAGAGGGTGATACAGTCAAAATAGTGAGAGATGTACGAATATAGGGAAAAAAGTTGCGAAAATTGCCATAAAATATGGGAATTTTTTTTGAAATGTTGACTTAAGGCTCCGTTTCGACTCCAATAGATTAATTTACCCACGAGATCTCTTGGGGAAAAATAACGAACGAGTTGAAGATGAGGGTAATACATTTCGGAGAAATTAGTGAAATCTCCAATTCACCAAAGGGGTACCCCTTTCAGAAATCTTCGATTTCTCTAATATGGATTCGAGCAATGTTTTGATAGTGAATCCTAAAGAATATGCGAGGGTCATGGGCACAAAAGTTGTAGGCCTATGTCTTAGGGTTCTATGTATAAAACTTCGTGCAAATCCGAGGTGTGTAGAGGGTGATACAGTCAAAATAGTGAGAGATGTACGAATATAGGGAAAAAAGTTGCGAAAATTGCCATAAAAAATGGGAATTTTTTTTGAAATGTTGACTTAAGGCTCCGTTTCGACTCCAATAGATTAATTTACCCACGAGATCTCTTGGGGAAAAATATCGAACGAGTTGAAGATGAGGGTAATACATTTCGGAGAAATTAGTGAAATCTCCAATTCACCAAAGGGGTACCCCTTTCAGAAATCTTCGATTTCTCTAATATGGATTCGAGCAATGTTTTGATAGTGAATCCTAAAGAATATGCGAGGTTCATGGGCACAAAAGTTGTAGGCCTATGTCTTAGGGTTCTATGTATAAAACTTCGTGCAAATCCGAGGTGTGTAGAGGGTGATACAGTCAAAATAGTGAGAGATGTACGAATATAAGGAAAAAAGTTGCGAAAATTGCCATAAAAAAGGGTAATTTTTTTTGAAATGTTGACTTAAGGCTCCGTTTCGACTCCAATAGATTAATTTACCCACGAGATCTCTTGGGGAAAAATATCGAACGAGTTGAAGACGAGGGTAATACATTTCGGAGAAATTAGTGAAATCTCCAATTCACCAAAGGGGTACCCTTTTCAGAAATCTTCGATTTCTCTAATATGGATTAGAGCAATGTTTTGATAGTGAATCCTAAAGAATATGCGAGGGTCATGGGCACAAAAGTTGTAGGCCTATGTCTTAGGGTTCTATGTATAAAACTTCGTGCAAATCCGAGGTGTGTAGAGGGTGATACAGTCAAAATAGTGAGAGATGTACGAATATAGGGAAAAAAGTTGCGAAAATTGCCATAAAAAATGGGAATTTTTTTTGAAATGTTGACTTAAGGCTCCGTTTCGACTCCAATAGATTAATTTACCCACGAGATCTCTTGGGGAAAAATATCGAACGAGTTGAAGACGAGGGTAATACATTTCGGAGAAATTAGTGAAATCTCCAATTCACCAAAGGGGTACCCCTTACAGAAATCTTCGATTTCTCTAATATGGATTCGAGCAATGTTTTGATAGGGAATCCTAAAGAATTGTGAGGGTCATGGGCACAAAAGTTGTAGGCCTATGTCTTAGGGTTCTATGTATGAAACTTCGTGCAAATCCGAGGTGTGTAGAGGGTGATACAGTCAAAATAGTGAGAGATGTACGAATATAAGGAAAAAAGTTGCGAAAATTGCCATAAAAAAGGGTAATTTTTTTTGAAATGTTGACTTAAGGCTCCGTTTCGACTCCAATAGATTAATTTACCCACGAGATCTCTTGGGGAAAAATATCGAACGAGTTGAAGACGAGGGTAATACATTTCGGAGAAATTAGTGAAATCTCCAATTCACCAAAGGGGTACCCTTTTCAGAAATCTTCGATTTCTCTAATATGGATTCGAGCAATGTTTTGATAGTGAATCCTAAAGAATATGCGAGGGTCATGGGCACAAAAGTTGTAGGCCTATGTCTTAGGGTTCTATGTATGAAACTTCGTGCAAATCCGAGGTGTGTAGAGGGTGATACAGTCAAAATAGTGAGAGATGTACGAATATAGGGAAAAAAGTTGCGAAAATTGCCATAAAAGATGGGAATTTTTTTTGAAATGTTGACTTAAGGCTCCGTTTCGACTCCAATAGATTAATTTACCCACGAGATCTCTTGGGGAAAAATATCGAACGAGTTGAAGATGAGGGTAATACATTTCGGAGAAATTAGTGAAATCTCCAATTCACCAAAGGGGTACCCCTTTCAGAAATCTTCGATTTCTCTAATATGGATTCGAGCAATGTTTTGATAGTGAATCCTAAAGAATATGCGAGGTTCATGGGCACAAAAGTTGTAGGCCTATGTCTTAGGGTTCTATGTATAAAACTTCGTGCAAATCCGAGGTGTGTAGAGGGTGATACAGTCAAAATAGTGAGAGATGTACGAATATAAGGAAAAAAGTTGCGAAAATTGCCATAAAAAAGGGTAATTTTTTTTGAAATGTTGACTTAAGGCTCCGTTTCGACTCCAATAGATTAATTTACCCACGAGATCTCTTGGGGAAAAATATCGAACGAGTTGAAGACGAGGGTAATACATTTCGGAGAAATTAGTGAAATCTCCAATTCACCAAAGGGGTACCCTTTTCAGAAATCTTCGATTTCTCTAATATGGATTCGAGCAATGTTTTGATAGTGAATCCTAAAGAATATGCGAGGGTCATGGGCACAAAAGTTGTAGGCCTATGTCTTAGGGTTCTATGTATAAAACTTCGTGCAAATCCGAGGTGTGTAGAGGGTGATACAGTCAAAATAGTGAGAGATGTACGAATATAGGGAAAAAAGTTGCGAAAATTGCCATAAAAAATGGGAATTTCTTTTGAAATGTTGACTTAAGGCTCCGTTTCGACTCCAATAGATTAATTTACCCACGAGATCTCTTGGGGAAAAATATCGAACGAGTTGAAGACGAGGGTAATACATTTCGGAGAAATTAGTGAAATCTCCAATTCACCAAAGGGGTACCCTTTTCAGAAATCTTCGATTTCTCTAATATGGATTCGAGCAATGTTTTGATAGTGAATCCTAAAGAATATGCGAGGGTCATGGGCACAAAAGTTGTAGGCCTATGTCTTAGGGTTCTATGTATAAAACTTCGTGCAAATCCGAGGTGTGTAGAGGGTGATACAGTCAAAATAGTGAGAGATGTACGAATATAGGGAAAAAAGTTGCGAAAATTGCCATAAAAAATGGGAATTTTTTTTGAAATGTTGACTTAAGGCTCCGTTTCGACTCCAATAGATTAATTTACCCACGAGATCTCTTGGGGAAAAATATCGAACGAGTTGAAGATGAGGGTAATACATTTCGGAGAAATTAGTGAAATCTCCAATTCACCAAAGGGGTACCCCTTTCAGAAATCTTCGATTTCTCTAATATGGATTCGAGCAATGTTTTGATAGTGAATCCTAAAGAATATGCGAGGTTCATGGGCACAAAAGTTGTAGGCCTATGTCTTAGGGTTCTATGTATAAAACTTCGTGCAAATCCGAGGTGTGTAGAGGGTGATACAGTCAAAATAGTGAGAGATGTACGAATATAAGGAAAAAAGTTGCGAAAATTGCCATAAAAAAGGGTAATTTTTTTTGAAATGTTGACTTAAGGCTCCGTTTCGACTCCAATAGATTAATTTACCCACGAGATCTCTTGGGGAAAAATATCGAACGAGTTGAAGACGAGGGTAATACATTTCGGAGAAATTAGTGAAATCTCCAATTCACCAAAGGGGTACCCTTTTCAGAAATCTTCGATTTCTCTAATATGGATTAGAGCAATGTTTTGATAGTGAATCCTAAAGAATATGCGAGGGTCATGGGCACAAAAGTTGTAGGCCTATGTCTTAGGGTTCTATGTATAAAACTTCGTGCAAATCCGAGGTGTGTAGAGGGTGATACAGTCAAAATAGTGAGAGATGTACGAATATAGGGAAAAAAGTTGCGAAAATTGCCATAAAAAATGGGAATTTTTTTTGAAATGTTGACTTAAGGCTCCGTTTCGACTCCAATAGATTAATTTACCCACGAGATCTCTTGGGGAAAAATATCGAACGAGTTGAAGACGAGGGTAATACATTTCGGAGAAATTAGTGAAATCTCCAATTCACCAAAGGGGTACCCCTTACAGAAATCTTCGATTTCTCTAATATGGATTCGAGCAATGTTTTGATAGGGAATCCTAAAGAATTGTGAGGGTCATGGGCACAAAAGTTGTAGGCCTATGTCTTAGGGTTCTATGTATGAAACTTCGTGCAAATCCGAGGTGTGTAGAGGGTGATACAGTCAAAATAGTGAGAGATGTACGAATATAAGGAAAAAAGTTGCGAAAATTGCCATAAAAAAGGGTAATTTTTTTTGAAATGTTGACTTAAGGCTCCGTTTCGACTCCAATAGATTAATTTACCCACGAGATCTCTTGGGGAAAAATATCGAACGAGTTGAAGACGAGGGTAATACATTTCGGAGAAATTAGTGAAATCTCCAATTCACCAAAGGGGTACCCTTTTCAGAAATCTTCGATTTCTCTAATATGGATTCGAGCAATGTTTTGATAGTGAATCCTAAAGAATATGCGAGGGTCATGGGCACAAAAGTTGTAGGCCTATGTCTTAGGGTTCTATGTATGAAACTTCGTGCAAATCCGAGGTGTGTAGAGGGTGATACAGTCAAAATAGTGAGAGATGTACGAATATAGGGAAAAAAGTTGCGAAAATTGCCATAAAAAATGGGAATTTTTTTTGAAATGTTGACTTAAGGCTCCGTTTCGACTCCAATAGATTAATTTACCCACGAGATCTCTTGGGGAAAAATATCGAACGAGTTGAAGATGAGGGTAATACATTTCGGAGAAATTAGTGAAATCTCCAATTCACCAAAGGGGTACCCCTTTCAGAAATCTTCGATTTCTCTAATATGGATTCGAGCAATGTTTTGATAGTGAATCCTAAAGAATATGCGAGGTTCATGGGCACAAAAGTTGTAGGCCTATGTCTTAGGGTTCTATGTATAAAACTTCGTGCAAATCCGAGGTGTGTAGAGGGTGATACAGTCAAAATAGTGAGAGATGTACGAATATAAGGAAAAAAGTTGCGAAAATTGCCATAAAAAAGGGTAATTTTTTTTGAAATGTTGACTTAAGGCTCCGTTTCGACTCCAATAGATTAATTTACCCACGAGATCTCTTGGGGAAAAATATCGAACGAGTTGAAGACGAGGGTAATACATTTCGGAGAAATTAGTGAAATCTCCAATTCACCAAAGGGGTACCCTTTTCAGAAATCTTCGATTTCTCTAATATGGATTAGAGCAATGTTTTGATAGTGAATCCTAAAGAATATGCGAGGGTCATGGGCACAAAAGTTGTAGGCCTATGTCTTAGGGTTCTATGTATAAAACTTCGTGCAAATCCGAGGTGTGTAGAGGGTGATACAGTCAAAATAGTGAGAGATGTACGAATATAGGGAAAAAAGTTGCGAAAATTGCCATAAAAAATGGGAATTTTTTTTGAAATGTTGACTTAAGGCTCCGTTTCGACTCCAATAGATTAATTTACCCACGAGATCTCTTGGGGAAAAATATCGAACGAGTTGAAGACGAGGGTAATACATTTCGGAGAAATTAGTGAAATCTCCAATTCACCAAAGGGGTACCCCTTACAGAAATCTTCGATTTCTCTAATATGGATTCGAGCAATGTTTTGATAGGGAATCCTAAAGAATTGTGAGGGTCATGGGCACAAAAGTTGTAGGCCTATGTCTTAGGGTTCTATGTATGAAACTTCGTGCAAATCCGAGGTGTGTAGAGGGTGATACAGTCAAAATAGTGAGAGATGTACGAATATAAGGAAAAAAGTTGCGAAAATTGCCATAAAAAAGGGTAATTTTTTTTGAAATGTTGACTTAAGGCTCCGTTTCGACTCCAATAGATTAATTTACCCACGAGATCTCTTGGGGAAAAATATCGAACGAGTTGAAGACGAGGGTAATACATTTCGGAGAAATTAGTGAAATCTCCAATTCACCAAAGGGGTACCCTTTTCAGAAATCTTCGATTTCTCTAATATGGATTCGAGCAATGTTTTGATAGTGAATCCTAAAGAATATGCGAGGGTCATGGGCACAAAAGTTGTAGGCCTATGTCTTAGGGTTCTATGTATGAAACTTCGTGCAAATCCGAGGTGTGTAGAGGGTGATACAGTCAAAATAGTGAGAGATGTACGAATATAGGGAAAAAAGTTGCGAAAATTGCCATAAAAAATGGGAATTTTTTTTGAAATGTTGACTTAAGGCTCCGTTTCGACTCCAATAGATTAATTTACCCACGAGATCTCTTGGGGAAAAATATCGAACGAGTTGAAGATGAGGGTAATACATTTCGGAGAAATTAGTGAAATCTCCAATTCACCAAAGGGGTACCCCTTTCAGAAATCTTCGATTTCTCTAATATGGATTCGAGCAATGTTTTGATAGTGAATCCTAAAGAATATGCGAGGTTCATGGGCACAAAAGTTGTAGGCCTATGTCTTAGGGTTCTATGTATAAAACTTCGTGCAAATCCGAGGTGTGTAGAGGGTGATACAGTCAAAATAGTGAGAGATGTACGAATATAAGGAAAAAAGTTGCGAAAATTGCCATAAAAAAGGGAAATTTTTTTTGAAATGTTGACTTAAGGCTCCGTTTCGACTCCAATAGATTAATTTACCCATGAGATCTCTTGGGGAAAAATATCGAACGAGTTGAAGACGAGGGTAATACATTTCGGAGAAATTAGTGAAATCTCCAATTCACCAAAGGGGTACCCTTTTCAGAAATCTTCGATTTCTCTAATATGGATTAGAGCAATGTTTTGATAGTGAATCCTAAAGAATATGCGAGGGTCATGGGCACAAAAGTTGTAGGCCTATGTCTTAGGGTTCTATGTATAAAACTTCGTGCCAATCCGAGGTGTGTAGAGGGTGATACAGTCAAAATAGTGAGAGATGTACAAATATATGGAAAAAAGTTGGGAAAGTTGCCTTAAAAAAGGGGAATTTTTTTTGAAATGTTGACTTAAGGCTCCGTTTCGACTCCAATAGATTAATTTACCCACGAGATCTCTTGGGGAAAAATATCGAACGAGTTGAAGACGAGGGTAATACATTTCGGAGAAATTAGTGAAATCTCCAATTCACCAAAGGGGTACCCTTTTCAGAAATCTTCGATTTCTCTAATATGGATTAGAGCAATGTTTTGATAGTGAATCCTAAAGAATATGCGAGGGTCATGGGCACAAAAGTTGTAGGCCTATGTCTTAGGGTTCTATGTATAAAACTTCGTGCCAATCCGAGGTGTGTAGAGGGTGATACAGTCAAAATAGTGAGAGATGTACGAATATATGGAAAAAAGTTGGGAAAGTTGCCTTAAAAAAGGGGAATTTTTTTTGAAATGTTGACTTAAGGCTCCGTTTCGACTCCAATAGATTAATTTACCCACGAGATCTCTTGGGGAAAAATATCGAACGAGTTGAAGACGAGGGTAATACATTTCGGAGAAATTAGTGAAATCTCCAATTCACCAAAGGGGTACCCCTTACAGAAATCTTCGATTTCTCTAATATGGATTCGAGCAATGTTTTGATAGGGAATCCTAAAGAATTGTGAGGGTCATGGGCACAAAAGTTGTAGGCCTATGTCTTAGGGTTCTATGTATGAAACTTCGTGCAAATCCGAGGTGTGTAGAGGGTGATACAGTCAAAATAGTGAGAGATGTACGAATATAAGGAAAAAAGTTGCGAAAATTGCCATAAAAAAGGGTAATTTTTTTTGAAATGTTGACTTAAGGCTCCGTTTCGACTCCAATAGATTAATTTACCCACGAGATCTCTTGGGGAAAAATATCGAACGAGTTGAAGACGAGGGTAATACATTTCGGAGAAATTAGTGAAATCTCCAATTCACCAAAGGGGTACCCTTTTCAGAAATCTTCGATTTCTCTAATATGGATTCGAGCAATGTTTTGATAGTGAATCCTAAAGAATATGCGAGGGTCATGGGCACAAAAGTTGTAGGCCTATGTCTTAGGGTTCTATGTATAAAACTTCGTGCAAATCCGAGGTGTGTAGAGGGTGATACAGTCAAAATAGTGAGAGATGTACGAATATAAGGAAAAAAGTTGCGAAAATTGCCATAAAAAAGGGTAATTTTTTTTGAAATGTTGACTTAAGGCTCCGTTTCGACTCCAATAGATTAATTTACCCACGAGATCTCTTGGGGAAAAATATCGAACGAGTTGAAGACGAGGGTAATACATTTCGGAGAAATTAGTGAAATCTCCAATTCACCAAAGGGGTACCCTTTTCAGAAATCTTCGATTTCTCTAATATGGATTAGAGCAATGTTTTGATAGTGAATCCTAAAGAATATGCGAGGGTCATGGGCACAAAAGTTGTAGGCCTATGTCTTAGGGTTCTATGTATAAAACTTCGTGCCAATCCGAGGTGTGTAGAGGGTGATACAGTCAAAATAGTGAGAGATGTACGAATATATGGAAAAAAGTTGGGAAAGTTGCCTTAAAAAAGGGGAATTTTTTTTGAAATGTTGACTTAAGGCTCCGTTTCAACTCCAATAGATTAATTTACCCACGAGATCTCTTGGGGAAAAATATCGAACGAGTTGAAGACGAGGGTAATACATTTCGGAGAAATTAGTGAAATCTCCAATTCACGAAAGGGGTACCCCATTCAGAAATCTTCGATTTCTCTAATATGGATTGGAGCAATGTTTTGATAGTGAATCCTAAAGAATATGCGAGGTTCATGGGCACAAAAGTTGTAGGCCTATGTCTTAGGGTTCTATGTATAAAACTTCGTGCAAATCCGAGGTGTGTAGAGGGTGATACAGTCAAAATAGTGAGAGATGTACGAATATAAGGAAAAAAGTTGCGAAAATTGCCATAAAAAAGGGAAATTTTTTTTGAAATGTTGACTTAAGGCTCCGTTTCGACTCCAATAGATTAATTTACCCATGAGATCTCTTGGGGAAAAATATCGAACGAGTTGAAGACGAGGGTAATACATTTCGGAGAAATTAGTGAAATCTCCAATTCACCAAAGGGGTACCCTTTTCAGAAATCTTCGATTTCTCTAATATGGATTATACAATGTTTTGATAGTGAATCCTAAAGAATATGCGAGGGTCATGGGCACAAAAGTTGTAGGCCTATGTCTTAGGGTTCTATGTATAAAACTTCGTGCCAATCCGAGGTGTGTAGAGGGTGATACAGTCAAAATAGTGAGAGATGTACGAATATATGGAAAAAAGTTGGGAAAGTTGCCTTAAAAAAGGGGAATTTTTTTTGAAATGTTGACTTAAGGCTCCGTTTCGACTCCAATAGATTAATTTACCCACGAGATCTCTTGGGGAAAAATATCGAACGAGTTGAAGACGAGGGTAATACATTTCGGAGAAATTAGTGAAATCTCCAATTCACCAAAGGGGTACCCTTTTCAGAAATCTTCGATTTCTCTAATATGGATTCGAGCAATGTTTTGATAGTGAATCCTAAAGAATATGCGAGGGTCATGGGCACAAAAGTTGTAGGCCTATGTCTTAGGGTTCTATGTATAAAACTTCGTGCAAATCCGAGGTGTGTAGAGGGTGATACAGTCAAAATAGTGAGAGATGTACGAATATAGGGAAAAAAGTTGCGAAAATTGCCATAAAAAATGGGAATTTTTTTTGAAATGTTGACTTAAGGCTCCGTTTCGACTCCAATAGATTAATTTACCCACGAGATCTCTTGGGGAAAAATATCGAACGAGTTGAAGATGAGGGTAATACATTTCGGAGAAATTAGTGAAATCTCCAATTCACCAAAGGGGTACCCCTTACAGAAATCTTCGATTTCTCTAATATGGATTCGAGCAATGTTTTGATAGGGAATCCTAAAGAATTGTGAGGGTCATGGGCACAAAAGTTGTAGGCCTATGTCTTAGGGTTCTATGTATGAAACTTCGTGCAAATCCGAGGTGTGTAGAGGGTGATACAGTCAAAATAGTGAGAGATGTACGAATATAAGGAAAAAAGTTGCGAAAATTGCCATAAAAAAGGGTAATTTTTTTTGAAATGTTGACTTAAGGCTCCGTTTCGACTCCAATAGATTAATTTACCCACGAGATCTCTTGGGGAAAAATATCGAACGAGTTGAAGACGAGGGTAATACATTTCGGAGAAATTAGTGAAATCTCCAATTCACCAAAGGGGTACCCTTTTCAGAAATCTTCGATTTCTCTAATATGGATTCGAGCAATGTTTTGATAGTGAATCCTAAAGAATATGCGAGGGTCATGGGCACAAAAGTTGTAGGCCTATGTCTTAGGGTTCTATGTATAAAACTTCGTGCAAATCCGAGGTGTGTAGAGGGTGATACAGTCAAAATAGTGAGAGATGTACGAATATAGGGAAAAAAGTTGCGAAAATTGCCATAAAAAATGGGAATTTTTTTTGAAATGTTGACTTATGGCTCCGTTTCGACTCCAATAGATTAATTTACCCACGAGATCTCTTGGGGAAAAATATCGAACGAGTTGAAGATGAGGGTAATACATTTCGGAGAAATTAGTGAAATCTCCAATTCACCAAAGGGGTACCCCTTTCAGAAATCTTCGATTTCTCTAATATGGATTCGAGCAATGTTTTGATAGTGAATCCTAAAGAATATGCGAGGTTCATGGGCACAAAAGTTGTAGGCCTATGTCTTAGGGTTCTATGTATAAAACTTCGTGCAAATTCGAGGTGTGTAGAGGGTGATACAGTCAAAATAGTGAGAGATGTACGAATATAAGGAAAAAAGTTGCGAAAATTGCCATAAAAAAGGGTAATTTTTTTTGAAATGTTGACTTAAGGCTCCGTTTCGACTCCAATAGATTAATTTACCCACGAGATCTCTTGGGGAAAAATATCGAACGAGTTGAAGACGAGGGTAATACATTTCGGAGAAATTAGTGAAATCTCCAATTCACCAAAGGGGTACCCTTTTCAGAAATCATCGATTTCTCTAATATGGATTAGAGCAATGTTTTGATAGTGAATCCTAAAGAATATGCGAGGGTCATGGGCACAAAAGTTGTAGGCCTATGTCTTAGGGTTCTATGTATAAAACTTCGTGCCAATCCGAGGTGTGTAAAGGGTGATACAGTCAAAATAGTGAGAGATGTACGAATATATGGAAAAAAGTTGGGAAAGTTGCCTTAAAAAAGGGGAATTTTTTTTGAAATGTTGACTTAAGGCTCCGTTTCGACTCCAATAGATTAATTTACCCACGAGATCTCTTGGGGAAAAATATCGAACGAGTTGAAGACGAGGGTAATACATTTCGGAGAAATTAGTGAAATCTCCAATTCACCAAAGGGGTACCCCTTTCAGAAATCTTCGATTTCTCTAATATGGATTCGAGCAATGTTTTGATAGTGAATCCTAAAGAATATGCGAGGGTCATGGGCACAAAAGTTGTAGGCCTATGTCTTAGGGTTCTATGTATAAAACTTCGTGCAAATCCGAGGTGTGTAGAGGGTGATACAGTCAAAATAGTGAGAGATGTACGAATATAGGGAAAAAAGTTGCGAAAATTGCCATAAAAAATGGGAATTTTTTTTGAAATGTTGACTTAAGGCTCCGTTTCGACTCCAATAGATTAATTTACCCACGAGATCTCTTGGGGAAAAATATCGAACGAGTTGAAGATGAGGGTAATACATTTCGGAGAAATTAGTGAAATCTCCAATTCACCAAAGGGGTACCCCTTACAGAAATCTTCGATTTCTCTAATATGGATTCGAGCAATGTTTTGATAGGGAATCCTAAAGAATTGTGAGGGTCATGGGCACAAAAGTTGTAGGCCTATGTCTTAGGGTTCTATGTATGAAACTTCGTGCAAATCCGAGGTGTGTAGAGGGTGATACAGTCAAAATAGTGAGAGATGTACGAATATAAGGAAAAAAGTTGCGAAAATTGCCATAAAAAAGGGTAATTTTTTTTGAAATGTTGACTTAAGGCTCCGTTTCGACTCCAATAGATTAATTTACCCACGAGATCTCTTGGGGAAAAATATCGAACGAGTTGAAGACGAGGGTAATACATTTCGGAGAAATTAGTGAAATCTCCAATTCACCAAAGGGGTACCCTTTTCAGAAATCTTCGATTTCTCTAATATGGATTCGAGCAATGTTTTGATAGTGAATCCTAAAGAATATGCGAGGGTCATGGGCACAAAAGTTGTAGGCCTATGTCTTAGGGTTCTATGTATAAAACTTCGTGCAAATCCGAGGTGTGTAGAGGGTGATACAGTCAAAATAGTGAGAGATGTACGAATATAGGGAAAAAAGTTGCGAAAATTGCCATAAAAAATGGGAATTTTTTTTGAAATGTTGACTTATGGCTCCGTTTCGACTCCAATAGATTAATTTACCCACGAGATCTCTTGGGGAAAAATATCGAACGAGTTGAAGATGAGGGTAATACATTTCGGAGAAATTAGTGAAATCTCCAATTCACCAAAGGGGTACCCCTTTCAGAAATCTTCGATTTCTCTAATATGGATTCGAGCAATGTTTTGATAGTGAATCCTAAAGAATATGCGAGGTTCATGGGCACAAAAGTTGTAGGCCTATGTCTTAGGGTTCTATGTATAAAACTTCGTGCAAATCCGAGGTGTGTAGAGGGTGATACAGTCAAAATAGTGAGAGATGTACGAATATAAGGAAAAAAGTTGCGAAAATTGCCATAAAAAAGGGTAATTTTTTTTGAAATGTTGACTTAAGGCTCCGTTTCGACTCCAATAGATTAATTTACCCACGAGATCTCTTGGGGAAAAATATCGAACGAGTTGAAGACGAGGGTAATACATTTCGGAGAAATTAGTGAAATCTCCAATTCACCAAAGGGGTACCCTTTTCAGAAATCATCGATTTCTCTAATATGGATTAGAGCAATGTTTTGATAGTGAATCCTAAAGAATATGCGAGGGTCATGGGCACAAAAGTTGTAGGCCTATGTCTTAGGGTTCTATGTATAAAACTTCGTGCCAATCCGAGGTGTGTAGAGGGTGATACAGTCAAAATAGTGAGAGATGTACGAATATATGGAAAAAAGTTGGGAAAGTTGCCTTAAAAAAGGGGAATTTTTTTTGAAATGTTGACTTAAGGCTCCGTTTCGACTCCAATAGATTAATTTACCCACGAGATCTCTTGGGGAAAAATATCGAACGAGTTGAAGACGAGGGTAATACATTTCGGAGAAATTAGTGAAATCTCCAATTCACCAAAGGGGTACCCCTTTCAGAAATCTTCGATTTCTCTAATATGGATTCGAGCAATGTTTTGATAGTGAATCCTAAAGAATATGCGAGGGTCATGGGCACAAAAGTTGTAGGCCTATGTCTTAGGGTTCTATGTATAAAACTTCGTGCAAATCCGAGGTGTGTAGAGGGTGATACAGTCAAAATAGTGAGAGATGTACGAATATAGGGAAAAAAGTTGCGAAAATTGCCATAAAAAATGGGAATTTTTTTTGAAATGTTGACTTAAGGCTCCGTTTCGACTCCAATAGATTAATTTACCCACGAGATCTCTTGGGGAAAAATATCGAACGAGTTGAAGACGAGGGTAATACATTTCGGAGAAATTAGTGAAATCTCCAATTCACCAAAGGGGTACCCCTTTCAGAAATCTTCGATTTCTCTAATATGGATACGAGCAATGTTTTGATAGTGAATCCTAAAGAATATGCGAGGGTCATGGGCACAAAAGTTGTAGGCCTATGTCTTAGGGTTCTATGTATAAAACTTCGTGCAAATCCGAGGTGTGTAGAGGGTGATACAGTCAAAATAGTGAGAGATGTACGAATATAAGGAAAAAAGTTGCGAAAATTGCCATAAAAAAGGGTAATTTTTTTTGAAATGTTGACTTAAGGCTCCGTTTCGACTCCAATAGATTAATTTACCCACGAGATCTCTTGGGGAAAAATATCGAACGAGTTGAAGACGAGGGTAATACATTTCGGAGAAATTAGTGAAATCTCCAATTCACCAAAGGGGTACCCTTTTCAGAAATCTTCGATTTCTCTAATATGGATTAGAGCAATGTTTTGATAGTGAATCCTAAAGAATATGCGAGGGTCATGGGCACAAAAGTTGTAGGCCTATGTCTTAGGGTTCTATGTATAAAACTTCGTGCCAATCCGAGGTGTGTAGAGGGTGATACAGTCAAAATAGTGAGAGATGTACGAATATATGGAAAAAAGTTGGGAAAGTTGCCTTAAAAAAGGGGAATTTTTTTTGAAATGTTGACTTAAGGCTCCGTTTCGACTCCAATAGATTAATTTACCCACGAGATCTCTTGGGGAAAAATATCGAACGAGTTGAAGACGAGGGTAATACATTTCGGAGAAATTAGTGAAATCTCCAATTCACCAAAGGGGTACCCCTTTCAGAAATCTTCGATTTCTCTAATATGGATTCGAGCAATGTTTTGATAGTGAATCCTAAAGAATATGCGAGGGTCATGGGCACAAAAGTTGTAGGCCTATGTCTTAGGGTTCTATGTATAAAACTTCGTGCAAATCCGAGGTGTGTAGAGGGTGATACAGTCAAAATAGTGAGAGATGTACGAATATAGGGAAAAAAGTTGCGAAAATTGCCATAAAAAAGGGGAATTTTTTTTGAAATGTTGACTTAAGGCTCCGTTTCGACTCCAATAGATTAATTTACCCACGAGATCTCTTGGGGAAAAATATCGAACGAGTTGAAGACGAGGGTAATACATTTCGGAGAAATTAGTGAAATCTCCAATTCACCAAAGGGGTACCCCTTTCAGAAATCTTTGATTTCTCTAATATGGATTCGAGCAATGTTTTGATAGTGAATCCTAAAGAATATGCGAGGGTCATGGGCACAAAAGTTGTAGGCCTATGTCTTAGGGTTCTATGTATAAAACTTCGTGCAAATCCGAGGTGTGTAGAGGGTGATACAGTCAAAATAGTGAGAGATGTACGAATATAAGGAAAAAAGTTGCGAAAATTGCCATAAAAAAGGGTAATTTTTTTTGAAATGTTGACTTAAGGCTCCGTTTCGACTCCAATAGATTAATTTACCCACGAGATCTCTTGGGGAAAAATATCGAACGAGTTGAAGACGAGGGTAATACATTTCGGAGAAATTAGTGAAATCTCCAATTCACCAAAGGGGTACCCCTTTCAGAAATCTTCGATTTCTCTAATATGGATTCGAGCAATGTTTTGATAGTGAATCCTAAAGAATATGCGAGGTTCATGGGCACAAAAGTTGTAGGCCTATGTCTTAGGGTTCTATGTATAAAACTTCGTGCAAATCCGAGGTGTGTAGAGGGTGATACAGTCAAAATAGTGAGAGATGTACGAATATAAGGAAAAAAGTTGCGAAAATTGCCATAAAAAAGGGAAATTTTTTTTGAAATGTTGACTTAAGGCTCCGTTTCGACTCCAATAGATTAATTTACCCACGAGATCTCTTGGGGAAAAATATCGAACGAGTTGAAGACGAGGGTAATACATTTCGGAGAAATTAGTGAAATCTCCAATTCACCAAAGGGGTACCCCTTTCAGAAATCTTCGATTTCTCTAATATGGATTCGAGCAATGTTTTGATAGTGAATCCTAAAGAATATGCGAGGGTCATGGGCACAAAAGTTGTAGGCCTATGTCTTAGGGTTCTATGTATAAAACTTCGTGCAAATCCGAGGTGTGTAGAGGGTGATACAGTCAAAATAGTGAGAGATGTACGAATATAGGGAAAAAAGTTGCGAAAATTGCCATAAAAAATGGGAATTTTTTTTGAAATGTTGACTTAAGGCTCCGTTTCGACTCCAATAGATTAATTTACCCACGAGATCTCTTGGGGAAAAATATCGAACGAGTTGAAGACGAGGGTAATACATTTCGGAGAAATTAGTGAAATCTCCAATTCACCAAAGGGGTACCCCTTTCAGAAATCTTCGATTTCTCTAATATGGATACGAGCAATGTTTTGATAGTGAATCCTAAAGAATATGCGAGGGTCATGGGCACAAAAGTTGTAGGCCTATGTCTTAGGGTTCTATGTATAAAACTTCGTGCAAATCCGAGGTGTGTAGAGGGTGATACAGTCAAAATAGTGAGAGATGTACGAATATAAGGAAAAAAGTTGCGAAAATTGCCATAAAAAAGGGTAATTTTTTTTGAAATGTTGACTTAAGGCTCCGTTTCGACTCCAATAGATTAATTTACCCACGAGATCTCTTGGGGAAAAATATCGAACGAGTTGAAGACGAGGGTAATACATTTCGGAGAAATTAGTGAAATCTCCAATTCACCAAAGGGGTACCCCTTTCAGAAATCTTCGATTTCTCTAATATGGATTCGAGCAATGTTTTGATAGTGAATCCTAAAGAATATGCGAGGGTCATGGGCACAAAAGTTGTAGGCCTATGTCTTAGGGTTCTATGTATAAAACTTCGTGCAAATCCGAGGTGTGTAGAGGGTGATACAGTCAAAATAGTGAGAGATGTACGAATATAGGGAAAAAAGTTGCGAAAATTGCCATAAAAAAGGGGAATTTTTTTTGAAATGTTGACTTAAGGCTCCGTTTCGACTCCAATAGATTAATTTACCCACGAGATCTCTTGGGGAAAAATATCGAACGAGTTGAAGACGAGGGTAATACATTTCGGAGAAATTAGTGAAATCTCCAATTCACCAAAGGGGTACCCCTTTCAGAAATCTTTGATTTCTCTAATATGGATTCGAGCAATGTTTTGATAGTGAATCCTAAAGAATATGCGAGGGTCATGGGCACAAAAGTTGTAGGCCTATGTCTTAGGGTTCTATGTATAAAACTTCGTGCAAATCCGAGGTGTGTAGAGGGTGATACAGTCAAAATAGTGAGAGATGTACGAATATAAGGAAAAAAGTTGCGAAAATTGCCATAAAAAAGGGTAATTTTTTTTGAAATGTTGACTTAAGGCTCCGTTTCGACTCCAATAGATTAATTTACCCACGAGATCTCTTGGGGAAAAATATCGAACGAGTTGAAGACGAGGGTAATACATTTCGGAGAAATTAGTGAAATCTCCAATTCACCAAAGGGGTACCCCTTTCAGAAATCTTCGATTTCTCTAATATGGATTCGAGCAATGTTTTGATAGTGAATCCTAAAGAATATGCGAGGTTCATGGGCACAAAAGTTGTAGGCCTATGTCTTAGGGTTCTATGTATAAAACTTCGTGCAAATCCGAGGTGTGTAGAGGGTGATACAGTCAAAATAGTGAGAGATGTACGAATATAAGGAAAAAAGTTGCGAAAATTGCCATAAAAAAGGGAAATTTTTTTTGAAATGTTGACTTAAGGCTCCGTTTCGACTCCAATAGATTAATTTACCCACGAGATCTCTTGGGGAAAAATATCGAACGAGTTGAAGACGAGGGTAATACATTTCGGAGAAATTAGTGAAATCTCCAATTCACCAAAGGGGTACCCCTTTCAGAAATCTTCGATTTCTCTAATATGGATTCGAGCAATGTTTTGATAGTGAATCCTAAAGAATATGCGAGGGTCATGGGCACAAAAGTTGTAGGCCTATGTCTTAGGGTTCTATGTATAAAACTTCGTGCAAATCCGAGGTGTGTAGAGGGTGATACAGTCAAAATAGTGAGAGATGTACGAATATAGGGAAAAAAGTTGCGAAAATTGCCATAAAAAAGGGTAATTTTTTTTGAAATGTTGACTTAAGGCTCCGTTTCGACTCCAATAGATTAATTTACCCACGAGATCTCTTGGGGAAAAATATCGAACGAGTTGAAGACGAGGGTAATACATTTCGGAGAAATTAGTGAAATCTCCAATTCACCAAAGGGGTACCCCTTTCAGAAATCTTCGATTTCTCTAATATGGATTCGAGCAATGTTTTGATAGTGAATCCTAAAGAATATGCGAGGTTCATGGGCACAAAAGTTGTAGGCCTATGTCTTAGGGTTCTATGTATAAAACTTCGTGCAAATCCGAGGTGTGTAGAGGGTGATACAGTCAAAATAGTGAGAGATGTACGAATATAAGGAAAAAAGTTGCGAAAATTGCCATAAAAAAGGGAAATTTTTTTTGAAATGTTGACTTAAGGCTCCGTTTCGACTCCAATAGATTAATTTACCCACGAGATCTCTTGGGGAAAAATATCGAACGAGTTGAAGACGAGGGTAATACATTTCGGAGAAATTAGTGAAATCTCCAATTCACCAAAGGGGTACCCTTTTCAGAAATCTTCGATTTCTCTAATATGGATTCGAGCAATGTTTTGATAGTGAATCCTAAAGAATATACGAGGGTCATGGGCACAAAAGTTGTAGGCCTATGTCTTAGGGTTCTATGTATAAAACTTCGTGCAAATCCGAGGTGTGTAGAGGGTGATACAGTCAAAATAGTGAGAGATGTACGAATATAGGGAAAAAAGTTGCGAAAATTGCCATAAAAAATGGGAATTTTTTTTGAAATGTTGACTTAAGGCTCCGTTTCGACTCCAATAGATTAATTTACCCACGAGATCTCTTGGGGAAAAATATCGAACGAGTTGAAGACGAGGGTAATACATTTCGGAGAAATTAGTGAAATCTCCAATTCACCAAAGGGGTACCCCTTTCAGAAATCTTCGATTTCTCTAATATGGATTCGAGCAATGTTTTGATAGTGAATCCTAAAGAATATGCGAGGTTCATGGGCACAAAAGTTGTAGGCCTATGTCTTAGGGTTCTATGTATAAAACTTCGTGCAAATCCGAGGTGTGTAGAGGGTGATACAGTCAAAATAGTGAGAGATGTACGAATATAAGGAAAAAAGTTGCGAAAATTGCCATAAAAAAGGGTAATTTTTTTTGAAATGTTGACTTAAGGCTCCGTTTCGACTCCAATAGATTAATTTACCCACGAGATCTCTTGGGGAAAAATATCGAACGAGTTGAAGACGAGGGTAATACATTTCGGAGAAATTAGTGAAATCTCCAATTCACCAAAGGGGTACCCTTTTCAGAAATCTTCGATTTCTCTAATATGGATTAGAGCAATGTTTTGATAGTGAATCCTAAAGAATATGCGAGGGTCATGGGCACAAAAGTTGTAGGCCTATGTCTTAGGGTTCTATGTATAAAACTTCGTGCCAATCCGAGGTGTGTAGAGGGTGATACAGTCAAAATAGTGAGAGATGTACGAATATATGGAAAAAAGTTGGGAAAGTTGCCTTAAAAAAGGGGAATTTTTTTTGAAATGTTGACTTAAGGCTCCGTTTCGACTCCAATAGATTAATTTACCCACGAGATCTCTTGGGGAAAAATATCGAACGAGTTGAAGACGAGGGAAATACATTTCGGAGAAATTAGTGAAATCTCCAATTCACCAAAGGGGTACCCCTTTCAGAAATCTTCGATTTCTCTAATATGGATTCGAGCAATGTTTTGATAGTGAATCCTAAAGAATATGCGAGGGTCATGGGCACAAAAGTTGTAGGCCTATGTCTTAGGGTTCTATGTATAAAACTTCGTGCAAATCCGAGGTGTGTAGAGGGTGATACAGTCAAAATAGTGAGAGATGTACGAATATAGGGAAAAAAGTTGCGAAAATTGCCATAAAAAAGGGGAATTTTTTTTGAAATGTTGACTTAAGGCTCCGTTTCGACTCCAATAGATTAATTTACCCACGAGATCTCTTGGGGAAAAATATCGAACGAGTTGAAGACGAGGGTAATACATTTCGGAGAAATTAGTGAAATCTCCAATTCACCAAAGGGGTACCCCTTTCAGAAATCTTCGATTTCTCTAATATGGATTCGAGCAATGTTTTGATAGTGAATCCTAAAGAATATGCGAGGGTCATGGGCACAAAAGTTGTAGGCCTATGTCTTAGGGTTCTATGTATAAAACTTCGTGCCAATCCGAGGTGTGTAGAGGGTGATACAGTCAAAATAGTGAGAGATGTACGAATATAGGGAAAAAAGTTGCGAAAATTGCCATAAAAAATGGGAATTTCTTTTGAAATGTTGACTTAAGGCTCCGTTTCGACTCCAATAGATTAATTTACCCACGAGATCTCTTGGGGAAAAATATCGAACGAGTTGAAGACGAGGGTAATACATTTCGGAGAAATTAGTGAAATCTCCAATTCACCAAAGGGGTACCCTTTTCAGAAATCTTCGATTTCTCTAATATGGATTCGAGCAATGTTTTGATAGTGAATCCTAAAGAATATGCGAGGGTCATGGGCACAAAAGTTGTAGGCCTATGTCTTAGGGTTCTATGTATAAAACTTCGTGCAAATCCGAGGTGTGTAGAGGGTGATACAGTCAAAATAGTGAGAGATGTACGAATATAGGGAAAAAAGTTGCGAAAATTGCCATAAAAAATGGGAATTTTTTTTGAAATGTTGACTTAAGGCTCCGTTTCGACTCCAATAGATTAATTTACCCACGAGATCTCTTGGGGAAAAATATCGAACGAGTTGAAGATGAGGGTAATACATTTCGGAGAAATTAGTGAAATCTCCAATTCACCAAAGGGGTACCCCTTTCAGAAATCTTCGATTTCTCTAATATGGATTCGAGCAATGTTTTGATAGTGAATCCTAAAGAATATGCGAGGGTCATGGGCACAAAAGTTGTAGGCCTATGTCTTAGGGTTCTATGTATAAAACTTCGTGCAAATCCGAGGTGTGTAGAGGGTGATACAGTCAAAATAGTGAGAGATGTACGAATATAGGGAAAAAAGTTGCGAAAATTGCCATAAAAAAGGGTAATTTTTTTTGAAATGTTGACTTAAGGCTCCGTTTCGACTCCAATAGATTAATTTACCCACGAGATCTCTTGGGGAAAAATATCGAACGAGTTGAAGACGAGGGTAATACATTTCGGAGAAATTAGTGAAATCTCCAATTCACCAAAGGGGTACCCCTTTCAGAAATCTTCGATTTCTCTAATATGGATTCGAGCAATGTTTTGATAGTGAATCCTAAAGAATATGCGAGGTTCATGGGCACAAAAGTTGTAGGCCTATGTCTTAGGGTTCTATGTATAAAACTTCGTGCAAATCCGAGGTGTGTAGAGGGTGATACAGTCAAAATAGTGAGAGATGTACGAATATAAGGAAAAAAGTTGCGAAAATTGCCATAAAAAAGGGAAATTTTTTTTGAAATGTTGACTTAAGGCTCCGTTTCGACTCCAATAGATTAATTTACCCACGAGATCTCTTGGGGAAAAATATCGAACGAGTTGAAGACGAGGGTAATACATTTCGGAGAAATTAGTGAAATCTCCAATTCACCAAAGGGGTACCCTTTTCAGAAATCTTCGATTTCTCTAATATGGATTCGAGCAATGTTTTGATAGTGAATCCTAAAGAATATACGAGGGTCATGGGCACAAAAGTTGTAGGCCTATGTCTTAGGGTTCTATGTATAAAACTTCGTGCAAATCCGAGGTGTGTAGAGGGTGATACAGTCAAAATAGTGAGAGATGTACGAATATAGGGAAAAAAGTTGCGAAAATTGCCATAAAAAATGGGAATTTTTTTTGAAATGTTGACTTAAGGCTCCGTTTCGACTCCAATAGATTAATTTACCCACGAGATCTCTTGGGGAAAAATATCGAACGAGTTGAAGACGAGGGTAATACATTTCGGAGAAATTAGTGAAATCTCCAATTCACCAAAGGGGTACCCCTTTCAGAAATCTTCGATTTCTCTAATATGGATTCGAGCAATGTTTTGATAGTGAATCCTAAAGAATATGCGAGGTTCATGGGCACAAAAGTTGTAGGCCTATGTCTTAGGGTTCTATGTATAAAACTTCGTGCAAATCCGAGGTGTGTAGAGGGTGATACAGTCAAAATAGTGAGAGATGTACGAATATAAGGAAAAAAGTTGCGAAAATTGCCATAAAAAAGGGTAATTTTTTTTGAAATGTTGACTTAAGGCTCCGTTTCGACTCCAATAGATTAATTTACCCACGAGATCTCTTGGGGAAAAATATCGAACGAGTTGAAGACGAGGGTAATACATTTCGGAGAAATTAGTGAAATCTCCAATTCACCAAAGGGGTACCCTTTTCAGAAATCTTCGATTTCTCTAATATGGATTAGAGCAATGTTTTGATAGTGAATCCTAAAGAATATGCGAGGGTCATGGGCACAAAAGTTGTAGGCCTATGTCTTAGGGTTCTATGTATAAAACTTCGTGCCAATCCGAGGTGTGTAGAGGGTGATACAGTCAAAATAGTGAGAGATGTACGAATATATGGAAAAAAGTTGGGAAAGTTGCCTTAAAAAAGGGGAATTTTTTTTGAAATGTTGACTTAAGGCTCCGTTTCGACTCCAATAGATTAATTTACCCACGAGATCTCTTGGGGAAAAATATCGAACGAGTTGAAGACGAGGGAAATACATTTCGGAGAAATTAGTGAAATCTCCAATTCACCAAAGGGGTACCCCTTTCAGAAATCTTCGATTTCTCTAATATGGATTCGAGCAATGTTTTGATAGTGAATCCTAAAGAATATGCGAGGGTCATGGGCACAAAAGTTGTAGGCCTATGTCTTAGGGTTCTATGTATAAAACTTCGTGCAAATCCGAGGTGTGTAGAGGGTGATACAGTCAAAATAGTGAGAGATGTACGAATATAGGGAAAAAAGTTGCGAAAATTGCCATAAAAAAGGGGAATTTTTTTTGAAATGTTGACTTAAGGCTCCGTTTCGACTCCAATAGATTAATTTACCCACGAGATCTCTTGGGGAAAAATATCGAACGAGTTGAAGACGAGGGTAATACATTTCGGAGAAATTAGTGAAATCTCCAATTCACCAAAGGGGTACCCCTTTCAGAAATCTTCGATTTCTCTAATATGGATTCGAGCAATGTTTTGATAGTGAATCCTAAAGAATATGCGAGGGTCATGGGCACAAAAGTTGTAGGCCTATGTCTTAGGGTTCTATGTATAAAACTTCGTGCCAATCCGAGGTGTGTAGAGGGTGATACAGTCAAAATAGTGAGAGATGTACGAATATAGGGAAAAAAGTTGCGAAAATTGCCATAAAAAATGGGAATTTCTTTTGAAATGTTGACTTAAGGCTCCGTTTCGACTCCAATAGATTAATTTACCCACGAGATCTCTTGGGGAAAAATATCGAACGAGTTGAAGACGAGGGTAATACATTTCGGAGAAATTAGTGAAATCTCCAATTCACCAAAGGGGTACCCTTTTCAGAAATCTTCGATTTCTCTAATATGGATTCGAGCAATGTTTTGATAGTGAATCCTAAAGAATATGCGAGGGTCATGGGCACAAAAGTTGTAGGCCTATGTCTTAGGGTTCTATGTATAAAACTTCGTGCAAATCCGAGGTGTGTAGAGGGTGATACAGTCAAAATAGTGAGAGATGTACGAATATAGGGAAAAAAGTTGCGAAAATTGCCATAAAAAATGGGAATTTTTTTTGAAATGTTGACTTAAGGCTCCGTTTCGACTCCAATAGATTAATTTACCCACGAGATCTCTTGGGGAAAAATATCGAACGAGTTGAAGATGAGGGTAATACATTTCGGAGAAATTAGTGAAATCTCCAATTCACCAAAGGGGTACCCCTTTCAGAAATCTTCGATTTCTCTAATATGGATTCGAGCAATGTTTTGATAGTGAATCCTAAAGAATATGCGAGGTTCATGGGCACAAAAGTTGTAGGCCTATGTCTTAGGGTTCTATGTATAAAACTTCGTGCAAATCCGAGGTGTGTAGAGGGTGATACAGTCAAAATAGTGAGAGATGTACGAATATAAGGAAAAAAGTTGCGAAAATTGCCATAAAAAAGGGTAATTTTTTTTGAAATGTTGACTTAAGGCTCCGTTTCGACTCCAATAGATTAATTTACCCACGAGATCTCTTGGGGAAAAATATCGAACGAGTTGAAGACGAGGGTAATACATTTCGGAGAAATTAGTGAAATCTCCAATTCACCAAAGGGGTACCCTTTTCAGAAATCTTCGATTTCTCTAATATGGATTCGAGCAATGTTTTGATAGTGAATCCTAAAGAATATGCGAGGGTCATGGGCACAAAAGTTGTAGGCCTATGTCTTAGGGTTCTATGTATAAAACTTCGTGCAAATCCGAGGTGTGTAGAGGGTGATACAGTCAAAATAGTGAGAGATGTACGAATATAGGGAAAAAAGTTGCGAAAATTGCCATAAAAAATGGGAATTTTTTTTGAAATGTTGACTTAAGGCTCCGTTTCGACTCCAATAGATTAATTTACCCACGAGATCTCTTGGGGAAAAATATCGAACGAGTTGAAGATGAGGGTAATACATTTCGGAGAAATTAGTGAAATCTCCAATTCACCAAAGGGGTACCCCTTTCAGAAATCTTCGATTTCTCTAATATGGATTCGAGCAATGTTTTGATAGTGAATCCTAAAGAATATGCGAGGTTCATGGGCACAAAAGTTGTAGGCCTATGTCTTAGGGTTCTATGTATAAAACTTCGTGCAAATCCGAGGTGTGTAGAGGGTGATACAGTCAAAATAGTGAGAGATGTACGAATATAAGGAAAAAAGTTGCGAAAATTGCCATAAAAAAGGGTAATTTTTTTTGAAATGTTGACTTAAGGCTCCGTTTCGACTCCAATAGATTAATTTACCCACGAGATCTCTTGGGGAAAAATATCGAACGAGTTGAAGACGAGGGTAATACATTTCGGAGAAATTAGTGAAATCTCCAATTCACCAAAGGGGTACCCTTTTCAGAAATCTTCGATTTCTCTAATATGGATTCGAGCAATGTTTTGATAGTGAATCCTAAAGAATATGCGAGGGTCATGGGCACAAAAGTTGTAGGCCTATGTCTTAGGGTTCTATGTATAAAACTTCGTGCCAATCCGAGGTGTGTAGAGGGTGATACAGTCTAAATAGTGAGAGATGTACGAATATAGGGAAAAAAGTTGCGAAAATTGCCATAAAAAATGGGAATTTTTTTTGAAATGTTGACTTAAGGCTCCGTTTCGACTCCAATAGATTAATTTACCCACGAGATCTCTTGGGGAAAAATATCGAACGAGTTGAAGATGAGGGTAATACATTTCGGAGAAATTAGTGAAATCTCCAATTCACCAAAGGGGTACCCCTTTCAGAAATCTTCGATATCTCTAATATGGATTCGAGCAATGTTTTGATAGTGAATCCTAAAGAATATGCGAGGTTCATGGGCACAAAAGTTGTAGGCCTATGTCTTAGGGTTCTATGTATAAAACTTCGTGCAAATCCGAGGTGTGTAGAGGGTGATACAGTCAAAATAGTGAGAGATGTACGAATATAAGGAAAAAAGTTGCGAAAATTGCCATAAAAAAGGGTAATTTTTTTTGAAATGTTGACTTAAGGCTCCGTTTCGACTCCAATAGATTAATTTACCCACGAGATCTCTTGGGGAAAAATATCGAACGAGTTGAAGACGAGGGTAATACATTTCGGAGAAATTAG
This sequence comes from Humulus lupulus, assembly GCF_963169125.1. Classification (NCBI taxonomy): domain Eukaryota; kingdom Viridiplantae; phylum Streptophyta; class Magnoliopsida; order Rosales; family Cannabaceae; genus Humulus; species Humulus lupulus. The sequence continues at coordinate 297,265,357 of NC_084794.1, read as the reverse complement.
TGAAATCTCCAATTCACCAAAGGGGTACCCCTTTCAGAAATCTTCGATTTCTCTAATATGGATTCGAGCAATGTTTTGATAGTGAATCCTAAAGAATATGCGAGGGTCATGGGCACAAAAGTTGTAGGCCTATGTCTTAGGGTTCTATGTATAAAACTTCGTGCCAATCCGAGGTGTGTAGAGGGTGATACAGTCAAAATAGTGAGAGATGTACGAATATAGGGAAAAAAGTTGCGAAAATTGCCATAAAAAATGGGAATTTTTTTTGAAATGTTGACTTAAGGCTCCGTTTCGACTCCAATAGATTAATTTACCCACGAGATCTCTTGGGGAAAAATATCGAACGAGTTGAAGATGAGGGTAATACATTTCGGAGAAATTATTGAAATCTCCAATTCACCAAAGGGGTACCCCTTTCAGAAATCTTCGATTTCTCTAATATGGATTCGAGCAATGTTTTGATAGTGAATCCTAAAGAATATGCGAGGTTCATGGGCACAAAAGTTGTAGGCCTATGTCTTAGGGTTCTATGTATAAAACTTCGTGCCAATCCGAGGTGTGTAGAGGGTGATACAGTCAAAATAGTGAGAGATGTACGAATATAGGGAAAAAAGTTGCGAAAATTGCCATAAAAAATGGGAATTTTTTTTGAAATGTTGACTTAAGGCTCCGTTTCGACTCCAATAGATTAATTTACCCACGAGATCTCTTGGGGAAAAATATCGAACGAGTTGAAGATGAGGGTAATACATTTCGGAGAAATTAGTGAAATCTCCAATTCACCAAAGGGGTACCCCTTTCAGAAATCTTCGATTTCTCTAATATGGATTCGAGCAATGTTTTGATAGTGAATCCTAAAGAATATGCGAGGTTCATGGGCACAAAAGTTGTAGGCCTATGTCTTAGGGTTCTATGTGTAAAACTTCGTGCAAATCCGAGGTGTGTAGAGGGTGATACAGTCAAAATAGTGAGAGATGTACGAATATAAGGAAAAAAGTTGCGAAAATTGCCATAAAAAAGGGTAATTTTTTTTGAAATGTTGACTTAAGGCTCCGTTTCGACTCCAATAGATTAATTTACCCACGAGATCTCTTGGGGAAAAATATCGAACGAGTTGAAGACGAGGGTAATACATTTCGGAGAAATTAGTGAAATCTCCAATTCACCAAAGGGGTACCCCTTTCAGAAATCTTCGATTTCTCTAATATGGATTCGAGCAATGTTTTGATAGTGAATCCTAAAGAATATGCGAGGGTCATGGGCACAAAAGTTGTAGGCCTATGTCTTAGGGTTCTATGTATAAAACTTCGTGCCAATCCGAGGTGTGTAGAGGGTGATACAGTCAAAATAGTGAGAGATGTACGAATATAGGGAAAAAAGTTGCGAAAATTGCCATAAAAAATGGGAATTTTTTTTGAAATGTTGACTTAAGGCTCCGTTTCGACTCCAATAGATTAATTTACCCACGAGATCTCTTGGGGAAAAATATCGAACGAGTTGAAGATGAGGGTAATACATTTCGGAGAAATTATTGAAATCTCCAATTCACCAAAGGGGTACCCCTTTCAGAAATCTTCGATTTCTCTAATATGGATTCGAGCAATGTTTTGATAGTGAATCCTAAAGAATATGCGAGGTTCATGGGCACAAAAGTTGTAGGCCTATGTCTTAGGGTTCTATGTATAAAACTTCGTGCAAATCCGAGGTGTGTAGAGGGTGATACAGTCAAAATAGTGAGAGATGTACGAATATAAGGAAAAAAGTTGCGAAAATTGCCATAAAAAAGGGTAATTTTTTTTGAAATGTTGACTTAAGGCTCCGTTTCGACTCCAATAGATTAATTTACCCACGAGATCTCTTGGGGAAAAATATCGAACGAGTTGAAGACGAGGGTAATACATTTCGGAGAAATTAGTGAAATCTCCAATTCACCAAAGGGGTACCCCTTTCAGAAATCTTCGATTTCTCTAATATGGATTCGAGCAATGTTTTGATAGTGAATCCTAAAGAATATGCGAGGGTCATGGGCACAAAAGTTGTAGGCCTATGTCTTAGGGTTCTATGTATAAAACTTCGTGCCAATCCGAGGTGTGTAGAGGGTGATACAGTCAAAATAGTGAGAGATGTACGAATATAGGGAAAAAAGTTGCGAAAATTGCCATAAAAAATGGGAATTTTTTTTGAAATGTTGACTTAAGGCTCCGTTTCGACTCCAATAGATTAATTTACCCACGAGATCTCTTGGGGAAAAATATCGAACGAGTTGAAGATGAGGGTAATACATTTCGGAGAAATTAGTGAAATCTCCAATTCACCAAAGGGGTACCCCTTTCAGAAATCTTCGATTTCTCTAATATGGATTCGAGCAATGTTTTGATAGTGAATCCTAAAGAATATGCGAGGTTCATGGGCACAAAAGTTGTAGGCCTATGTCTTAGGGTTCTATGTATAAAACTTCGTGCAAATCCGAGGTGTGTAGAGGGTGATACAGTCAAAATAGTGAGAGATGTACGAATATAAGGAAAAAAGTTGCGAAAATTGCCATAAAAAAGGGTAATTTTTTTTGAAATGTTGACTTAAGGCTCCGTTTCGACTCCAATAGATTAATTTACCCACGAGATCTCTTGGGGAAAAATATCGAACGAGTTGAAGACGAGGGTAATACATTTCGGAGAAATTAGTGAAATCTCCAATTCACCAAAGGGGTACCCCTTTCAGAAATCTTCGATTTCTCTAATATGGATTCGAGCAATGTTTTGATAGTGAATCCTAAAGAATATGCGAGGGTCATGGGCACAAAAGTTGTAGGCCTATGTCTTAGGGTTCTATGTATAAAACTTCGTGCCAATCCGAGGTGTGTAGAGGGTGATACAGTCAAAATAGTGAGAGATGTACGAATATAGGGAAAAAAGTTGCGAAAATTGCCATAAAAAATGGGAATTTTTTTTGAAATGTTGACTTAAGGCTCCGTTTCGACTCCAATAGATTAATTTACCCACGAGATCTCTTGGGGAAAAATATCGAACGAGTTGAAGATGAGGGTAATACATTTCGGAGAAATTAGTGAAATCTCCAATTCACCAAAGGGGTACCCCTTTCAGAAATCTTCGATTTCTCTAATATGGATTCGAGCAATGTTTTGATAGTGAATCCTAAAGAATATGCGAGGTTCATGGGCACAAAAGTTGTAGGCCTATGTCTTAGGGTTCTATGTATATAACTTCGTGCAAATCCGAGGTGTGTAGAGGGTGATACAGTCAAAATAGTGAGAGATGTACGAATATAAGGAAAAAAGTTGCGAAAATTGCCATAAAAAAGGGTAATTTTTTTTGAAATGTTGACTTAAGGCTCCGTTTCGACTCCAATAGATTAATTTACCCACGAGATCTCTTGGGGAAAAATATCGAACGAGTTGAAGACGAGGGTAATACATTTCGGAGAAATTAGTGAAATCTCCAATTCACCAAAGGGGTACCCCTTTCAGAAATCTTCGATTTCTCTAATATGGATTCGAGCAATGTTTTGATAGTGAATCCAAAAGAATATGCGAGGGTCATGGGCAGAAAAGTTGTAGGCCTATGTCTTAGGGTTCTATGTATAAAACTTCGTGCCAATCCGAGGTGTGTAGAGGGTGATACAGTCAAAATAGTGAGAGATGTACGAATATAGGGAAAAAAGTTGCGAAAATTGCCATAAAAAATGGGAATTTTTTTTGAAATGTTGACTTAAGGCTCCGTTTCGACTCCAATAGATTAATTTACCCACGAGATCTCTTGGGGAAAAATATCGAACGAGTTGAAGATGAGGGTAATACATTTCGGAGAAATTATTGAAATCTCCAATTCACCAAAGGGGTACCCCTTTCAGAAATCTTCGATTTCTCTAATATGGATTCGAGCAATGTTTTGATAGTGAATCCTAAAGAATATGCGAGGTTCATGGGCACAAAAGTTGTAGGCCTATGTCTTAGGGTTCTATGTAAAAAACTTCGTGCAAATCCGAGGTGTGTAGAGGGTGATACAGTCCAAATAGTGAGAGATGTACGAATATAAGGAAAAAAGTTGCGAAAATTGCCATAAAAAAGGGTAATTTTTTTTGAAATGTTGACTTAAGGCTCCGTTTCGACTCCAATAGATTAATTTACCCACGAGATCTCTTGGGGAAAAATATCGAACGAGTTGAAGACGAGGGTAATACATTTCGGAGAAATTAGTGAAATCTCCAATTCACCAAAGGGGTACCCTTTTCAGAAATCTTCGATTTCTCTAATATGGATTCGAGCAATGTTTTGATAGTGAATCCTAAAGAATATGCGAGGGTCATGGGCACAAAAGTTGTAGGCCTATGTCTTAGGGTTCTATGTATAAAACTTCGTGCCAATCCGAGGTGTGTAGAGGGTGATACAGTCAAAATAGTGAGAGATGTACGAATATAGGGAAAAAAGTTGCGAAAATTGCCATAAAAAATGGGAATTTTTTTTGAAATGTTGACTTAAGGCTCCGTTTCGACTCCAATAGATTAATTTACCCACGAGATCTCTTGGGGAAAAATATCGAACGAGTTGAAGATGAGGGTAATACATTTCGGAGAAATTAGTGAAATCTCCAATTCACCAAAGGGGTACCCCTTTCAGAAATCTTCGATTTCTCTAATATGGATTCGAGCAATGTTTTGATAGTGAATCCTAAAGAATATGCGAGGTTCATGGGCACAAAAGTTGTAGGCCTATGTCTTAGGGTTCTATGTATAAAACTTCGTGCAAATCCGAGGTGTGTAGAGGGTGATACAGTCAAAATAGTGAGAGATGTACGAATATAAGGAAAAAAGTTGCGAAAATTGCCATAAAAAAGGGTAATTTTTTTTGAAATGTTGACTTAAGGCTCCGTTTCGACTCCAATAGATTAATTTACCCACGAGATCTCTTGGGGAAAAATATCGAACGAGTTGAAGACGAGGGTAATACATTTCGGAGAAATTAGTGAAATCTCCAATTCACCAAAGGGGTACCCCTTTCAGAAATCTTCGATTTCTCTAATATGGATTCGAGCAATGTTTTGATAGTGAATCCTAAAGAATATGCGAGGGTCATGGGCACAAAAGTTGTAGGCCTATGTCTTAGGGTTCTATGTATAAAACTTCGTGCCAATCCGAGGTGTGTAGAGGGTGATACAGTCAAAATAGTGAGAGATGTACGAATATAGGGAAAAAAGTTGCGAAAATTGCCATAAAAAATGGGAATTTTTTTTGAAATGTTGACTTAAGGCTCCGTTTTGACTCCAATAGATTAATTTACCCACGAGATCTCTTGGGGAAAAATATCGAACGAGTTGAAGATGAGGGTAATACATTTCGGAGAAATTAGTGAAATCTCCAATTCACCAAAGGGGTACCCCTTTCAGAAATCTTCGATTTCTCTAATATGGATTCGAGCAATGTTTTGATAGTGAATCCTAAAGAATATGCGAGGTTCATGGGCACAAAAGTTGTAGGCCTATGTCTTAGGGTTCTATGTATAAAACTTCGTGCAAAGCCGAGGTGTGTAGAGGGTGATACAGTCAAAATAGTGAGAGATGTACGAATATAAGGAAAAAAGTTGCGAAAATTGCCATAAAAAAGGGTAATTTTTTTTGAAATGTTGACTTAAGGCTCCGTTTCGACTCCAATAGATTAATTTACCCACGAGATCTCTTGGGGAAAAATATCGAACGAGTTGAAGACGAGGGTAATACATTTCGGAGAAATTAGTGAAATCTCCAATTCACCAAAGGGGTACCCTTTTCAGAAATCTTCGATTTCTCTATTATGGATTCGAGCAATGTTTTGATAGTGAATCCTAAAGAATATGCGAGGGTCATGGGCACAAAAGTTGTAGGCCTATGTCTTAGGGTTCTATGTATAAAACTTCGTGCCAATCCGAGGTGTGTAGAGGGTGATACAGTCAAAATAGTGAGAGATGTACGAATATAGGGAAAAAAGTTGCGAAAATTGCCATAAAAAATGGGAATTTTTTTTGAAATGTTGACTTAAGGCTCCGTTTCGACTCCAATAGATTAATTTACCCACGAGATCTCTTGGGGAAAAATATCGAACGAGTTGAAGATGAGGGTAATACATTTCGGAGAAATTAGTGAAATCTCCAATTCACCAAAGGGGTACCCCTTTCAGAAATCTTCGATTTCTCTAATATGGATTCGAGCAATGTTTTGATAGTGAATCCTAAAGAATATGCGAGGTTCATGGGCACAAAAGTTGTAGGCCTATGTCTTAGGGTTCTATGTATAAAACTTCGTGCAAATCCGAGGTGTGTAGAGGGTGATACAGTCAAAATAGTGAGAGATGTACGAATATAAGGAAAAAAGTTGCGAAAATTGCCATAAAAAAGGGTAATTTTTTTTGAAATGTTGACTTAAGGCTCCGTTTCGACTCCAATAGATTAATTTACCCACGAGATCTCTTGGGGAAAAATATCGAACGAGTTGAAGACGAGGGTAATACATTTCGGAGAAATTAGTGAAATCTCCAATTCACCAAAGGGGTACCCCTTTCAGAAATCTTCGATTTCTCTAATATGGATTCGAGCAATGTTTTGATAGTGAATCCTAAAGAATATGCGAGGGTCATGGGCACAAAAGTTGTAGGCCTATGTCTTAGGGTTCTATGTATAAAACTTCGTGCCAATCCGAGGTGTGTAGAGGGTGATACAGTCAAAATAGTGAGAGATGTACGAATATAGGGAAAAAAGTTGCGAAAATTGCCATAAAAAATGGGAATTTTTTTTGAAATGTTGACTTAAGGCTCCGTTTCGACTCCAATAGATTAATTTACCCACGAGATCTCTTGGGGAAAAATATCGAACGAGTTGAAGATGAGGGTAATACATTTCGGAGAAATTAGTGAAATCTCCAATTCACCAAAGGGGTACCCCTTTCAGAAATCTTCGATTTCTCTAATATGGATTCGAGCAATGTTTTGATAGTGAATCCTAAAGAATATGCGAGGTTCATGGGCACAAAAGTTGTAGGCCTATGTCTTAGGGTTCTATGTATAAAACTTCGTGCAAATCCGAGGTGTGTAGAGGGTGATACAGTCAAAATAGTGAGAGATGTACGAATATAAGGAAAAAAGTTGCGAAAATTGCCATAAAAAAGGGTAATTTTTTTTGAAATGTTGACTTAAGGCTCCGTTTCGACTCCAATAGATTAATTTACCCACGAGATCTCTTGGGGAAAAATATCGAACGAGTTGAAGACGAGGGTAATACATTTCGGAGAAATTAGTGAAATCTCCAATTCACCAAAGGGGTACCCCTTTCAGAAATCTTCGATTTCTCTAATATGGATTCGAGCAATGTTTTGATAGTGAATCCTAAAGAATATGCGAGGGTCATGGGCAGAAAAGTTGTAGGCCTATGTCTTAGGGTTCTATGTATAAAACTTCGTGCCAATCCGAGGTGTGTAGAGGGTGATACAGTCAAAATAGTGAGAGATGTACGAATATAGGGAAAAAAGTTGCGAAAATTGCCATAAAAAATGGGAATTTTTTTTGAAATGTTGACTTAAGGCTCCGTTTCGACTCCAATAGATTAATTTACCCACGAGATCTCTTGGGGAAAAATATCGAACGAGTTGAAGATGAGGGTAATACATTTCGGAGAAATTATTGAAATCTCCAATTCACCAAAGGGGTACCCCTTTCAGAAATCTTCGATTTCTCTAATATGGATTCGAGCAATGTTTTGATAGTGAATCCTAAAGAATATGCGAGGTTCATGGGCACAAAAGTTGTAGGCCTATGTCTTAGGGTTCTATGTAAAAAACTTCGTGCAAATCCGAGGTGTGTAGAGGGTGATACAGTCCAAATAGTGAGAGATGTACGAATATAAGGAAAAAAGTTGCGAAAATTGCCATAAAAAAGGGTAATTTTTTTTGAAATGTTGACTTAAGGCTCCGTTTCGACTCCAATAGATTAATTTACCCACGAGATCTCTTGGGGAAAAATATCGAACGAGTTGAAGACGAGGGTAATACATTTCGGAGAAATTAGTGAAATCTCCAATTCACCAAAGGGGTACCCCTTTCAGAAATCTTCGATTTCTCTAATATGGATTCGAGCAATGTTTTGATAGTGAATCCTAAAGAATATGCGAGGGTCATGGGCACAAAAGTTGTAGGCCTATGTCTTAGGGTTCTATGTATAAAACTTCGTGCCGATCCGAGGTGTGTAGAGGGTGATACAGTCAAAATAGTGAGAGATGTACGAATATAGGGAAAAAAGTTGCGAAAATTGCCATAAAAAATGGGAATTTTTTTTGAAATGTTGACTTAAGGCTCCGTTTTGACTCCAATAGATTAATTTACCCACGAGATCTCTTGGGGAAAAATATCGAACGAGTTGAAGATGAGGGTAATACATTTCGGAGAAATTAGTGAAATCTCCAATTCACCAAAGGGGTACCCCTTTCAGAAATCTTCGATTTCTCTAATATGGATTCGAGCAATGTTTTGATAGTGAATCCTAAAGAATATGCGAGGTTCATGGGCACAAAAGTTGTAGGCCTATATCTTAGGGTTCTATGTATAAAACTTCGTGCAAAGCCGAGGTGTGTAGAGGGTGATACAGTCAAAATAGTGAGAGATGTACGAATATAAGGAAAAAAGTTGCGAAAATTGCCATAAAAAAGGGTAATTTTTTTTGAAATGTTGACTTAAGGCTCCGTTTCGACTCCAATAGATTAATTTACCCACGAGATCTCTTGGGGAAAAATATCGAACGAGTTGAAGACGAGGGTAATACATTTCGGAGAAATTAGTGAAATCTCCAATTCACCAAAGGGGTACCCCTTTCAGAAATCTTCGATTTCTCTAATATGGATTCGAGCAATGTTTTGATAGTGAATCCTAAAGAATATGCGAGGGTCATGGGCACAAAAGTTGTAGGCCTATGTCTTAGGGTTCTATGTATAAAACTTCGTGCCAATCCGAGGTGTGTAGAGGGTGATACAGTCAAAATAGTGAGAGATGTACGAATATAGGGAAAAAAGTTGCGAAAATTGCCATAAAAAATGGGAATTTTTTTTGAAATGTTGACTTAAGGCTCCGTTTCGACTCCAATAGATTAATTTACCCACGAGATCTCTTGGGGAAAAATATCGAACGAGTTGAAGATGAGGGTAATACATTTCGGAGAAATTAGTGAAATCTCCAATTCACCAAAGGGGTACCCCTTTCAGAAATCTTCGATTTCTCTAATATGGATTCGAGCAATGTTTTGATAGTGAATCCTAAAGAATATGCGAGGGTCATGGGCACAAAAGTTGTAGGCCTATGTCTTAGGGTTCTATGTATAAAACTTCGTGCCAATCCGAGGTGTGTAGAGGGTGATACAGTCAAAATAGTGAGAGATGTACGAATATAGGGAAAAAAGTTGCGAAAATTGCCATAAAAAATGGGAATTTTTTTTGAAATGTTGACTTAAGGCTCCGTTTCGACTCCAATAGATTAATTTACCCACGAGATCTCTTGGGGAAAAATATCGAACGAGTTGAAGATGAGGGTAATACATTTCGGAGAAATTAGTGAAATCTCCAATTCACCAAAGGGGTACCCCTTTCAGAAATCTTCGATTTCTCTAATATGGATTCGAGCAATGTTTTGATAGTGAATCCTAAAGAATATGCGAGGTTCATGGGCACAAAAGTTGTAGGCCTATGTCTTAGGGTTCTATGTGTAAAACTTCGTGCAAATCCGAGGTGTGTAGAGGGTGATACAGTCAAAATAGTGAGAGATGTACGAATATAAGGAAAAAAGTTGCGAAAATTGCCATAAAAAAGGGTAATTTTTTTTGAAATGTTGACTTAAGGCTCCGTTTCGACTCCAATAGATTAATTTACCCACGAGATCTCTTGGGGAAAAATATCGAACGAGTTGAAGACGAGGGTAATACATTTCGGAGAAATTAGTGAAATCTCCAATTCACCAAAGGGGTACCCCTTTCAGAAATCTTCGATTTCTCTAATATGGATTCGAGCAATGTTTTGATAGTGAATCCTAAAGAATATGCGAGGGTCATGGGCAGAAAAGTTGTAGGCCTATGTCTTAGGGTTCTATGTATAAAACTTCGTGCCAGTCCGAGGTGTGTAGAGGGTGATACAGTCAAAATAGTGAGAGATGTACGAATATAGGGAAAAAAGTTGCGAAAATTGCCATAAAAAATGGGAATTTTTTTTGAAATGTTGACTTAAGGCTCCGTTTCGACTCCAATAGATTAATTTACCCACGAGATCTCTTGGGGAAAAATATCGAACGAGTTGAAGATGAGGGTAATACATTTCGGAGAAATTATTGAAATCTCCAATTCACCAAAGGGGTACCCCTTTCAGAAATCTTCGATTTCTCTAATATGGATTCGAGCAATGTTTTGATAGTGAATCCTAAAGAATATGCGAGGTTCATGGGCACAAAAGTTGTAGGCCTATGTCTTAGGGTTCTATGTAAAAAACTTCGTGCAAATCCGAGGTGTGTAGAGGGTGATACAGTCCAAATAGTGAGAGATGTACGAATATAAGGAAAAAAGTTGCGAAAATTGCCATAAAAAAGGGTAATTTTTTTTGAAATGTTGACTTAAGGCTCCGTTTCGACTCCAATAGATTAATTTACCCACGAGATCTCTTGGGGAAAAATATCGAACGAGTTGAAGACGAGGGTAATACATTTCGGAGAAATTAGTGAAATCTCCAATTCACCAAAGGGGTACCCTTTTCAGAAATCTTCGATTTCTCTAATATGGATTCGAGCAATGTTTTGATAGTGAATCCTAAAGAATATGCGAGGGTCATGGGCACAAAAGTTGTAGGCCTATGTCTTAGGGTTCTATGTATAAAACTTCGTGCCAATCCGAGGTGTGTAGAGGGTGATACAGTCAAAATAGTGAGAGATGTACGAATATAGGGAAAAAAGTTGCGAAAATTGCCATAAAAAATGGGAATTTTTTTTGAAATGTTGACTTAAGGCTCCGTTTCGACTCCAATAGATTAATTTACCCACGAGATCTCTTGGGGAAAAATATCGAACGAGTTGAAGATGAGGGTAATACATTTCGGAGAAATTAGTGAAATCTCCAATTCACCAAAGGGGTACCCCTTTCAGAAATCTTCGATTTCTCTAATATGGATTCGAGCAATGTTTTGATAGTGAATCCTAAAGAATATGCGAGGTTCATGGGCACAAAAGTTGTAGGCCTATGTCTTAGGGTTCTATGTATAAAACTTCGTGCAAATCCGAGGTGTGTAGAGGGTGATACAGTCAAAATAGTGAGAGATGTACGAATATAAGGAAAAAAGTTGCGAAAATTGCCATAAAAAAGGGTAATTTTTTTTGAAATGTTGACTTAAGTCTCCGTTTCGACTCCAATAGATTAATTTACCCACGAGATCTCTTGGGGAAAAATATCGAACGAGTTGAAGACGAGGGTAATACATTTCGGAGAAATTAGTGAAATCTCCAATTCACCAAAGGGGTACCCTTTTCAGAAATCTTCGATTTCTCTATTATGGATTCGAGCAATGTTTTGATAGTGAATCCTAAAGAATATGCGAGGGTCATGGGCACAAAAGTTGTAGGCCTATGTCTTAGGGTTCTATGTATAAAACTTCGTGCCAATCCGAGGTGTGTAGAGGGTGATACAGTCAAAATAGTGAGAGATGTACGAATATAGGGAAAAAAGTTGCGAAAATTGCCATAAAAAATGGGAATTTTTTTTGAAATGTTGACTTAAGGCTCCGTTTCGACTCCAATAGATTAATTTACCCACGAGATCTCTTGGGGAAAAATATCGAACGAGTTGAAGATGAGGGTAATACATTTCGGAGAAATTAGTGAAATCTCCAATTCACCAAAGGGGTACCCCTTTCAGAAATCTTCGATTTCTCTAATATGGATTCGAGCAATGTTTTGATAGTGAATCCTAAAGAATATGCGAGGGTCATGGGCACAAAAGTTGTAGGCCTATGTCTTAGGGTTCTATGTATAAAACTTCGTGCCAATCCGAGGTGTGTAGAGGGTGATACAGTCAAAATAGTGAGAGATGTACGAATATAGGGAAAAAAGTTGCGAAAATTGCCATAAAAAATGGGAATTTTTTTTGAAATGTTGACTTAAGGCTCCGTTTCGACTCCAATAGATTAATTTACCCACGAGATCTCTTGGGGAAAAATATCGAACGAGTTGAAGATGAGGGTAATACATTTCGGAGAAATTAGTGAAATCTCCAATTCACCAAAGGGGTACCCCTTTCAGAAATCTTCGATTTCTCTAATATGGATTCGAGCAATGTTTTGATAGTGAATCCTAAAGAATATGCGAGGGTCATGGGCACAAAAGTTGTAGGCCTATGTCTTAGGGTTCTATGTATAAAACTTCGTGCCAATCCGAGGTGTGTAGAGGGTGATACAGTCAAAATAGTGAGAGATGTACGAATATAGGGAAAAAAGTTGCGAAAATTGCCATAAAAAATGGGAATTTTTTTTGAAATGTTGACTTAAGGCTCCGTTTCGACTCCAATAGATTAATTTACCCACGAGATCTCTTGGGGAAAAATATCGAACGAGTTGAAGATGAGGGTAATACATTTCGGAGAAATTAGTGAAATCTCCAATTCACCAAAGGGGTACCCCTTTCAGAAATCTTCGATTTCTCTAATATGGATTCGAGCAATGTTTTGATAGTGAATCCTAAAGAATATGCGAGGTTCATGGGCACAAAAGTTGTAGGCCTATGTCTTAGGGTTCTATGTATAAAACTTCGTGCCGATCCGAGGTGTGTAGAGGGTGATACAGTCAAAATAGTGAGAGATGTACGAATATAGGGAAAAAAGTTGCGAAAATTGCCATAAAAAATGGGAATTTTTTTTGAAATGTTGACTTAAGGCTCCGTTTTGACTCCAATAGATTAATTTACCCACGAGATCTCTTGGGGAAAAATATCGAACGAGTTGAAGATGAGGGTAATACATTTCGGAGAAATTAGTGAAATCTCCAATTCACCAAAGGGGTACCCCTTTCAGAAATCTTCGATTTCTCTAATATGGATTCGAGCAATGTTTTGATAGTGAATCCTAAAGAATATGCGAGGTTCATGGGCACAAAAGTTGTAGGCCTATGTCTTAGGGTTCTATGTATAAAACTTCGTGCAAAGCCGAGGTGTGTAGAGGGTGATACAGTCAAAATAGTGAGAGATGTACGAATATAAGGAAAAAAGTTGCGAAAATTGCCATAAAAAAGGGTAATTTTTTTTGAAATGTTGACTTAAGGCTCCGTTTCGACTCCAATAGATTAATTTACCCACGAGATCTCTTGGGGAAAAATATCGAACGAGTTGAAGACGAGGGTAATACATTTCGGAGAAATTAGTGAAATCTCCAATTCACCAAAGGGGTACCCCTTTCAGAAATCTTCGATTTCTCTAATATGGATTCGAGCAATGTTTTGATAGTGAATCCTAAAGAATATGCGAGGTTCATGGGCACAAAAGTTGTAGGCCTATGTCTTAGGGTTCTATGTATAAAACTTCGTGCAAAGCCGAGGTGTGTAGAGGGTGATACAGTCAAAATAGTGAGAGATGTACGAATATAAGGAAAAAAGTTGCGAAAATTGCCATAAAAAAGGGTAATTTTTTTTGAAATGTTGACTTAAGGCTCCGTTTCGACTCCAATAGATTAATTTACCCACGAGATCTCTTGGGGAAAAATATCGAACGAGTTGAAGACGAGGGTAATACATTTCGGAGAAATTAGTGAAATCTCCAATTCACCAAAGGGGTACCCCTTTCAGAAATCTTCGATTTCTCTAATATGGATTCGAGCAATGTTTTGATAGTGAATCCTAAAGAATATGCGAGGGTCATGGGCACAAAAGTTGTAGGCCTATGTCTTAGGGTTCTATGTATAAAACTTCGTGCCAATCCGAGGTGTGTAGAGGGTGATACAGTCAAAATAGTGAGAGATGTACGAATATAGGGAAAAAAGTTGCGAAAATTGCCATAAAAAATGGGAATTTTTTTTGAAATGTTGACTTAAGGCTCCGTTTCGACTCCAATAGATTAATTTACCCACGAGATCTCTTGGGGAAAAATATCGAACGAGTTGAAGATGAGGGTAATACATTTCGGAGAAATTAGTGAAATCTCCAATTCACCAAAGGGGTACCCCTTTCAGAAATCTTCGATTTCTCTAATATGGATTCGAGCAATGTTTTGATAGTGAATCCTAAAGAATATGCGAGGTTCATGGGCACAAAAGTTGTAGGCCTATGTCTTAGGGTTCTATGTAAAAAACTTCGTGCAAATCCGAGGTGTGTAGAGGGTGATACAGTCCAAATAGTGAGAGATGTACGAATATAAGGAAAAAAGTTGCGAAAATTGCCATAAAAAAGGGTAATTTTTTTTGAAATGTTGACTTAAGGCTCCGTTTCGACTCCAATAGATTAATTTACCCACGAGATCTCTTGGGGAAAAATATCGAACGAGTTGAAGACGAGGGTAATACATTTCGGAGAAATTAGTGAAATCTCCAATTCACCAAAGGGGTACCCTTTTCAGAAATCTTCGATTTCTCTAATATGGATTCGAGCAATGTTTTGATAGTGAATCCTAAAGAATATGCGAGGGTCATGGGCACAAAAGTTGTAGGCCTATGTCTTAGGGTTCTATGTATAAAACTTCGTGCCAATCCGAGGTGTGTAGAGGGTGATACAGTCAAAATAGTGAGAGATGTACGAATATAGGGAAAAAAGTTGCGAAAATTGCCATAAAAAATGGGAATTTTTTTTGAAATGTTGACTTAAGGCTCCGTTTCGACTCCAATAGATTAATTTACCCACGAGATCTCTTGGGGAAAAATATCGAACGAGTTGAAGATGAGGGTAATACATTTCGGAGAAATTAGTGAAATCTCCAATTCACCAAAGGGGTACCCCTTTCAGAAATCTTCGATTTCTCTAATATGGATTCGAGCAATGTTTTGATAGTGAATCCTAAAGAATATGCGAGGTTCATGGGCACAAAAGTTGTAGGCCTATGTCTTAGGGTTCTATGTATAAAACTTCGTGCAAATCCGAGGTGTGTAGAGGGTGATACAGTCAAAATAGTGAGAGATGTACGAATATAAGGAAAAAAGTTGCGAAAATTGCCATAAAAAAGGGTAATTTTTTTTGAAATGTTGACTTAAGGCTCCGTTTCGACTCCAATAGATTAATTTACCCACGAGATCTCTTGGGGAAAAATATCGAACGAGTTGAAGACGAGGGTAATACATTTCGGAGAAATTAGTGAAATCTCCAATTCACCAAAGGGGTACCCTTTTCAGAAATCTTCGATTTCTCTATTATGGATTCGAGCAATGTTTTGATAGTGAATCCTAAAGAATATGCGAGGGTCATGGGCACAAAAGTTGTAGGCCTATGTCTTAGGGTTCTATGTATAAAACTTCGTGCCAATCCGAGGTGTGTAGAGGGTGATACAGTCAAAATAGTGAGAGATGTACGAATATAGGGAAAAAAGTTGCGAAAATTGCCATAAAAAATGGGAATTTTTTCTGAAATGTTGACTTAAGGCTCCGTTTCGACTCCAATAGATTAATTTACCCACGAGATCTCTTGGGGAAAAATATCGAACGAGTTGAAGATGAGGGTAATACATTTCGGAGAAATTAGTGAAATCTCCAATTCACCAAAGGGGTACCCCTTTCAGAAATCTTCGATTTCTCTAATATGGATTCGAGCAATGTTTTGATAGTGAATCCTAAAGAATATGCGAGGGTCATGGGCACAAAAGTTGTAGGCCTATGTCTTAGGGTTCTATGTATAAAACTTCGTGCCAATCCGAGGTGTGTAGAGGGTGATACAGTCAAAATAGTGAGAGATGTACGAATATAGGGAAAAAAGTTGCGAAAATTGCCATAAAAAATGGGAATTTTTTCTGAAATGTTGACTTAAGGCTCCGTTTCGACTCCAATAGATTAATTTACCCACGAGATCTCTTGGGGAAAAATATCGAACGAGTTGAAGACGAGGGTAATACATTTCGGAGAAATTAGTGAAATCTCCAATTCACCAAAGGGGTACCCTTTTCAGAAATCTTCGATTTCTCTATTATGGATTCGAGCAATGTTTTGATAGTGAATCCTAAAGAATATGCGAGGGTCATGGGCACAAAAGTTGTAGGCCTATGTCTTAGGGTTCTATGTATAAAACTTCGTGCCAATCCGAGGTGTGTAGAGGGTGATACAGTCAAAATAGTGAGAGATGTACGAATATAGGGAAAAAAGTTGCGAAAATTGCCATAAAAAATGGGAATTTTTTCTGAAATGTTGACTTAAGGCTCCGTTTCGACTCCAATAGATTAATTTACCCACGAGATCTCTTGGGGAAAAATATCGAACGAGTTGAAGATGAGGGTAATACATTTCGGAGAAATTAGTGAAATCTCCAATTCACCAAAGGGGTACCCCTTTCAGAAATCTTCGATTTCTCTAATATGGATTCGAGCAATGTTTTGATAGTGAATCCTAAAGAATATGCGAGGTTCATGGGCACAAAAGTTGTAGGCCTATGTCTTAGGGTTCTATGTATAAAACTTCGTGCAAATCCGAGGTGTGTAGAGGGTGATACAGTCAAAATAGTGAGAGATGTACGAATATAAAGAAAAAAGTTGCGAAAATTGCCATAAAAAAGGGTAATTTTTTTTGAAATGTTGACTTAAGGCTCCGTTTCGACTCCAATAGATTAATTTACCCACGAGATCTCTTGGGGAAAAATATCGAACGAGTTGAAGACGAGGGTAATACATTTCGGAGAAATTAGTGAAATCTCCAATTCACCAAAGGGGTACCCTTTTCAGAAATCTTCGATTTCTCTATTATGGATTCGAGCAATGTTTTGATAGTGAATCCTAAAGAATATGCGAGGGTCATGGGCACAAAAGTTGTAGGCCTATGTCTTAGGGTTCTATGTATAAAACTTCGTGCCAATCCGAGGTGTGTAGAGGGTGATACAGTCAAAATAGTGAGAGATGTACGAATATAGGGAAAAAAGTTGCGAAAATTGCCATAAAAAATGGGAATTTTTTCTGAAATGTTGACTTAAGGCTCCGTTTCGACTCCAATAGATTAATTTACCCACGAGATCTCTTGGGGAAAAATATCGAACGAGTTGAAGATGAGGGTAATACATTTCGGAGAAATTAGTGAAATCTCCAATTCACCAAAGGGGTACCCCTTTCAGAAATCTTCGATTTCTCTAATATGGATTCGAGCAATGTTTTGATAGTGAATCCTAAAGAATATGCGAGGTTCATGGGCACAAAAGTTGTAGGCCTATGTCTTAGGGTTCTATGTATAAAACTTCGTGCAAATCCGAGGTGTGTAGAGGGTGATACAGTCAAAATAGTGAGAGATGTACGAATATAAAGAAAAAAGTTGCGAAAATTGCCATAAAAAAGGGTAATTTTTTTTGAAATGTTGACTTAAGGCTCCGTTTCGACTCCAATAGATTAATTTACCCACGAGATCTCTTGGGGAAAAATATCGAACGAGTTGAAGACGAGGGTAATACATTTCGGAGAAATTAGTGAAATCTCCAATTCACCAAAGGGGTACCCCTTTCAGAAATCTTCGATTTCTCTAATATGGATTCGAGCAATGTTTTGATAGTGAATCCTAAAGAATATGCGAGGGTCATGGGCACAAAAGTTGTAGGCCTATGTCTTAGGGTTCTATGTATAAAACTTCGTGCCAATCCGAGGTGTGTAGAGGGTGATACAGTCAAAATAGTGAGAGATGTACGAATATAGGGAAAAAAGTTGCGAAAATTGCCATAAAAAATGGGAATTTTTTCTGAAATGTTGACTTAAGGCTCCGTTTCGACTCCAATAGATTAATTTACCCACGAGATCTCTTGGGGAAAAATATCGAACGAGTTGAAGATGAGGGTAATACATTTCGGAGAAATTAGTGAAATCTCCAATTCACCAAAGGGGTACCCCTTTCAGAAATCTTCGATTTCTCTAATATGGATTCGAGCAATGTTTTGATAGTGAATCCTAAAGAATATGCGAGGTTCATGGGCACAAAAGTTGTAGGCCTATGTCTTAGGGTTCTATGTATAAAACTTCGTGCAAATCCGAGGTGTGTAGAGGGTGATACAGTCAAAATAGTGAGAGATGTACGAATATAAGGAAAAAAGTTGCGAAAATTGCCATAAAAAAGGGTAATTTTTTTTGAAATGTTGACTTAAGGCTCCGTTTTGACTCCAATAGATTAATTTACCCACGAGATCTCTTGGGGAAAAATATCGAACGAGTTGAAGACGAGGGTAATACATTTCGGAGAAATTAGTGAAATCTCCAATTCACCAAAGGGGTACCCCTTTCAGAAATCTTCGATTTCTCTAATATGGATTCGAGCAATGTTTTGATAGTGAATCCTAAAGAATATGCGAGGGTCATGGGCACAAAAGTTGTAGGCCTATGTCTTAGGGTTCTATGTATAAAACTTCGTGCCAATCCGAGGTGTGTAGAGGGTGATACAGTCAAAATAGTGAGAGATGTACGAATATAGGGAAAAAAGTTGCGAAAATTGCCATAAAAAATGGGAATTTTTTTTGAAATGTTGACTTAAGGCTCCGTTTCGACTCCAATAGATTAATTTACCCACGAGATCTCTTGGGGAAAAATATCGAACGAGTTGAAGATGAGGGTAATACATTTCGGAGAAATTAGTGAAATCTCCAATTCACCAAAGGGGTACCCCTTTCAGAAATCTTCGATTTCTCTAATATGGATTCGAGCAATGTTTTGATAGTGAATCCTAAAGAATATGCGAGGGTCATGGGCACAAAAGTTGTAGGCCTATGTCTTAGGGTTCTATGTATAAAACTTCGTGCCAATCCGAGGTGTGTAGAGGGTGATACAGTCAAAATAGTGAGAGATGTACGAATATAGGGAAAAAAGTTGCGAAAATTGCCATAAAAAATGGGAATTTTTTTTGAAATGTTGACTTAAGGCTCCGTTTCGACTCCAATAGATTAATTTACCCACGAGATCTCTTGGGGAAAAATATCGAACGAGTTGAAGATGAGGGTAATACATTTCGGAGAAATTAGTGAAATCTCCAATTCACCAAAGGGGTACCCCTTTCAGAAATCTTCGATTTCTCTAATATGGATTCGAGCAATGTTTTGATAGTGAATCCTAAAGAATATGCGAGGTTCATGGGCACAAAAGTTGTAGGCCTATGTCTTAGGGTTCTATGTATAAAACTTCGTGCCGATCCGAGGTGTGTAGAGGGTGATACAGTCAAAATAGTGAGAGATGTACGAATATAGGGAAAAAAGTTGCGAAAATTGCCATAAAAAATGGGAATTTTTTTTGAAATGTTGACTTAAGGCTCCGTTTTGACTCCAATAGATTAATTTACCCACGAGATCTCTTGGGGAAAAATATCGAACGAGTTGAAGATGAGGGTAATACATTTCGGAGAAATTAGTGAAATCTCCAATTCACCAAAGGGGTACCCCTTTCAGAAATCTTCGATTTCTCTAATATGGATTCGAGCAATGTTTTGATAGTGAATCCTAAAGAATATGCGAGGTTCATGGGCACAAAAGTTGTAGGCCTATGTCTTAGGGTTCTATGTATAAAACTTCGTGCAAAGCCGAGGTGTGTAGAGGGTGATACAGTCAAAATAGTGAGAGATGTACGAATATAAGGAAAAAAGTTGCGAAAATTGCCATAAAAAAGGGTAATTTTTTTTGAAATGTTGACTTAAGGCTCCGTTTCGACTCCAATAGATTAATTTACCCACGAGATCTCTTGGGGAAAAATATCGAACGAGTTGAAGACGAGGGTAATACATTTCGGAGAAATTAGTGAAATCTCCAATTCACCAAAGGGGTACCCCTTTCAGAAATCTTCGATTTCTCTAATATGGATTCGAGCAATGTTTTGATAGTGAATCCTAAAGAATATGCGAGGGTCATGGGCACAAAAGTTGTAGGCCTATGTCTTAGGGTTCTATGTATAAAACTTCGTGCCAATCCGAGGTGTGTAGAGGGTGATACAGTCAAAATAGTGAGAGATGTACGAATATAGGGAAAAAAGTTGCGAAAATTGCCATAAAAAATGGGAATTTTTTTTGAAATGTTGACTTAAGGCTCCGTTTCGACTCCAATAGATTAATTTACCCACGAGATCTCTTGGGGAAAAATATCGAACGAGTTGAAGATGAGGGTAATACATTTCGGAGAAATTAGTGAAATCTCCAATTCACCAAAGGGGTACCCCTTTCAGAAATCTTCGATTTCTCTAATATGGATTCGAGCAATGTTTTGATAGTGAATCCTAAAGAATATGCGAGGGTCATGGGCACAAAAGTTGTAGGCCTATGTCTTAGGGTTCTATGTATAAAACTTCGTGCCAATCCGAGGTGTGTAGAGGGTGATACAGTCAAAATAGTGAGAGATGTACGAATATAGGGAAAAAAGTTGCGAAAATTGCCATAAAAAATGGGAATTTTTTTTGAAATGTTGACTTAAGGCTCCGTTTCGACTCCAATAGATTAATTTACCCACGAGATCTCTTGGGGAAAAATATCGAACGAGTTGAAGATGAGGGTAATACATTTCGGAGAAATTAGTGAAATCTCCAATTCACCAAAGGGGTACCCCTTTCAGAAATCTTCGATTTCTCTAATATGGATTCGAGCAATGTTTTGATAGTGAATCCTAAAGAATATGCGAGGTTCATGGGCACAAAAGTTGTAGGCCTATGTCTTAGGGTTCTATGTGTAAAACTTCGTGCAAATCCGAGGTGTGTAGAGGGTGATACAGTCAAAATAGTGAGAGATGTACGAATATAAGGAAAAAAGTTGCGAAAATTGCCATAAAAAAGGGTAATTTTTTTTGAAATGTTGACTTAAGGCTCCGTTTCGACTCCAATAGATTAATTTACCCACGAGATCTCTTGGGGAAAAATATCGAACGAGTTGAAGACGAGGGTAATACATTTCGGAGAAATTAGTGAAATCTCCAATTCACCAAAGGGGTACCCCTTTCAGAAATCTTCGATTTCTCTAATATGGATTCGAGCAATGTTTTGATAGTGAATCCTAAAGAATATGCGAGGGTCATGGGCACAAAAGTTGTAGGCCTATGTCTTAGGGTTCTATGTATAAAACTTCGTGCCAATCCGAGGTGTGTAGAGGGTGATACAGTCAAAATAGTGAGAGATGTACGAATATAGGGAAAAAAGTTGCGAAAATTGCCATAAAAAATGGGAATTTTTTCTGAAATGTTGACTTAAGGCTCCGTTTCGACTCCAATAGATTAATTTACCCACGAGATCTCTTGGGGAAAAATATCGAACGAGTTGAAGATGAGGGTAATACATTTCGGAGAAATTAGTGAAATCTCCAATTCACCAAAGGGGTACCCCTTTCAGAAATCTTCGATTTCTCTAATATGGATTCGAGCAATGTTTTGATAGTGAATCCTAAAGAATATGCGAGGTTCATGGGCACAAAAGTTGTAGGCCTATGTCTTAGGGTTCTATGTATAAAACTTCGTGCAAATCCGAGGTGTGTAGAGGGTGATACAGTCAAAATAGTGAGAGATGTACGAATATAAGGAAAAAAGTTGCGAAAATTGCCATAAAAAAGGGTAATTTTTTTTGAAATGTTGACTTAAGGCTCCGTTTCGACTCCAATAGATTAATTTACCCACGAGATCTCTTGGGGAAAAATATCGAACGAGTTGAAGACGAGGGTAATACATTTCGGAGAAATTAGTGAAATCTCCAATTCACCAAAGGGGTACCCTTTTCAGAAATCTTCGATTTCTCTATTATGGATTCGAGCAATGTTTTGATAGTGAATCCTAAAGAATATGCGAGGGTCATGGGCACAAAAGTTGTAGGCCTATGTCTTAGGGTTCTATGTATAAAACTTCGTGCCAATCCGAGGTGTGTAGAGGGTGATACAGTCAAAATAGTGAGAGATGTACGAATATAGGGAAAAAAGTTGCGAAAATTGCCATAAAAAATGGGAATTTTTTCTGAAATGTTGACTTAAGGCTCCGTTTCGACTCCAATAGATTAATTTACCCACGAGATCTCTTGGGGAAAAATATCGAACGAGTTGAAGATGAGGGTAATACATTTCGGAGAAATTAGTGAAATCTCCAATTCACCAAAGGGGTACCCCTTTCAGAAATCTTCGATTTCTCTAATATGGATTCGAGCAATGTTTTGATAGTGAATCCTAAAGAATATGCGAGGTTCATGGGCACAAAAGTTGTAGGCCTATGTCTTAGGGTTCTATGTATAAAACTTCGTGCAAATCCGAGGTGTGTAGAGGGTGATACAGTCAAAATAGTGAGAGATGTACGAATATAAGGAAAAAGTTGCGAAAATTGCCATAAAAAAGGGTAATTTTTTTTGAAATGTTGACTTAAGGCTCCGTTTCGACTCCAATAGATTAATTTACCCACGAGATCTCTTGGGGAAAAATATCGAACGAGTTGAAGACGAGGGTAATACATTTCGGAGAAATTAGTGAAATCTCCAATTCACCAAAGGGGTACCCCTTTCAGAAATCTTCGATTTCTCTAATATGGATTCGAGCAATGTTTTGATAGTGAATCCTAAAGAATATGCGAGGGTCATGGGCACAAAAGTTGTAGGCCTATGTCTTAGGGTTCTATGTATAAAACTTCGTGCCAATCCGAGGTGTGTAGAGGGTGATACAGTCAAAATAGTGAGAGATGTACGAATATAGGGAAAAAAGTTGCGAAAATTGCCATAAAAAATGGGAATTTTTTCTGAAATGTTGACTTAAGGCTCCGTTTCGACTCCAATAGATTAATTTACCCACGAGATCTCTTGGGGAAAAATATCGAACGAGTTGAAGATGAGGGTAATACATTTCGGAGAAATTAGTGAAATCTCCAATTCACCAAAGGGGTACCCCTTTCAGAAATCTTCGATTTCTCTAATATGGATTCGAGCAATGTTTTGATAGTGAATCCTAAAGAATATGCGAGGTTCATGGGCACAAAAGTTGTAGGCCTATGTCTTAGGGTTCTATGTATAAAACTTCGTGCAAATCCGAGGTGTGTAGAGGGTGATACAGTCAAAATAGTGAGAGATGTACGAATATAAGGAAAAAAGTTGCGAAAATTGCCATAAAAAAGGGTAATTTTTTTTGAAATGTTGACTTAAGGCTCCGTTTCGACTCCAATAGATTAATTTACCCACGAGATCTCTTGGGGAAAAATATCGAACGAGTTGAAGACGAGGGTAATACATTTCGGAGAAATTAGTGAAATCTCCAATTCACCAAAGGGGTACCCCTTTCAGAAATCTTCGATTTCTCTAATATGGATTCGAGCAATGTTTTGATAGTGAATCCTAAAGAATATGCGAGGGTCATGGGCACAAAAGTTGTAGGCCTATGTCTTAGGGTTCTATGTATAAAACTTCGTGCCAATCCGAGGTGTGTAGAGGGTGATACAGTCAAAATAGTGAGAGATGTACGAATATAGGGAAAAAAGTTGCGAAAATTGCCATAAAAAATGGGAATTTTTTCTGAAATGTTGACTTAAGGCTCCGTTTCGACTCCAATAGATTAATTTACCCACGAGATCTCTTGGGGAAAAATATCGAACGAGTTGAAGATGAGGGTAATACATTTCGGAGAAATTAGTGAAATCTCCAATTCACCAAAGGGGTACCCCTTTCAGAAATCTTCGATTTCTCTAATATGGATTCGAGCAATGTTTTGATAGTGAATCCTAAAGAATATGCGAGGTTCATGGGCACAAAAGTTGTAGGCCTATGTCTTAGGGTTCTATGTATAAAACTTCGTGCAAATCCGAGGTGTGTAGAGGGTGATACAGTCAAAATAGTGAGAGATGTACGAATATAAGGAAAAAAGTTGCGAAAATTGCCATAAAAAAGGGTAATTTTTTTTGAAATGTTGACTTAAGGCTCCGTTTCGACTCCAATAGATTAATTTACCCACGAGATCTCTTGGGGAAAAATATCGAACGAGTTGAAGACGAGGGTAATACATTTCGGAGAAATTAGTGAAATCTCCAATTCACCAAAGGGGTACCCCTTTCAGAAATCTTCGATTTCTCTAATATGGATTCGAGCAATGTTTTGATAGTGAATCCTAAAGAATATGCGAGGTTCATGGGCACAAAAGTTGTAGGCCTATGTCTTAGGGTTCTATGTATAAAACTTCGTGCAAATCCGAGGTGTGTAGAGGGTGATACAGTCAAAATAGTGAGAGATGTACGAATATAAGGAAAAAAGTTGCGAAAATTGCCATAAAAAAGGGTAATTTTTTTTGAAATGTTGACTTAAGGCTCCGTTTCGACTCCAATAGATTAATTTACCCACGAGATCTCTTGGGGAAAAATATCGAACGAGTTGAAGACGAGGGTAATACATTTCGGAGAAATTAGTGAAATCTCCAATTCACCAAAGGGGTACCCCTTTCAGAAATCTTCGATTTCTCTAATATGGATTCGAGCAATGTTTTGATAGTGAATCCTAAAGAATATGCGAGGGTCATGGGCACAAAAGTTGTAGGCCTATGTCTTAGGGTTCTATGTATAAAACTTCGTGCCAATCCGAGGTGTGTAGAGGGTGATACAGTCAAAATAGTGAGAGATGTACGAATATAGGGAAAAAAGTTGCGAAAATTGCCATAAAAAATGGGAATTTTTTCTGAAATGTTGACTTAAGGCTCCGTTTTGACTCCAATAGATTAATTTACCCACGAGATCTCTTGGGGAAAAATATCGAACGAGTTGAAGATGAGGGTAATACATTTCGGAGAAATTAGTGAAATCTCCAATTCACCAAAGGGGTACCCCTTTCAGAAATCTTCGATTTCTCTAATATGGATTCGAGCAATGTTTTGATAGTGAATCCTAAAGAATATGCGAGGTTCATGGGCACAAAAGTTGTAGGCCTATGTCTTAGGGTTCTATGTATAAAACTTCGTGCAAATCCGAGGTGTGTAGAGGGTGATACAGTCAAAATAGTGAGAGATGTACGAATATAAGGAAAAAAGTTGCGAAAATTGCCATAAAAAAGGGTAATTTTTTTTGAAATGTTGACTTAAGGCTCCGTTTCGACTCCAATAGATTAATTTACCCACGAGATCTCTTGGGGAAAAATATCGAACGAGTTGAAGACGAGGGTAATACATTTCGGAGAAATTAGTGAAATCTCCAATTCACCAAAGGGGTACCCTTTTCAGAAATCTTCGATTTCTCTATTATGGATTCGAGCAATGTTTTGATAGTGAATCCTAAAGAATATGCGAGGGTCATGGGCACAAAAGTTGTAGGCCTATGTCTTAGGGTTCTATGTATAAAACTTCGTGCAAATCCGAGGTGTGTAGAGGGTGATACAGTCAAAATAGTGAGAGATGTACGAATATAGGGAAAAAAGTTGCGAAAATTGCCATAAAAAATGGGAATTTTTTCTGAAATGTTGACTTAAGGCTCCGTTTCGACTCCAATAGATTAATTTACCCACGAGATCTCTTGGGGAAAAATATCGAACGAGTTGAAGATGAGGGTAATACATTTCGGAGAAATTAGTGAAATCTCCAATTCACCAAAGGGGTACCCCTTTCAGAAATCTTCGATTTCTCTAATATGGATTCGAGCAATGTTTTGATAGTGAATCCTAAAGAATATGCGAGGTTCATGGGCACAAAAGTTGTAGGCCTATGTCTTAGGGTTCTATGTATAAAACTTCGTGCAAATCCGAGGTGTGTAGAGGGTGATACAGTCAAAATAGTGAGAGATGTACGAATATAAGGAAAAAAGTTGCGAAAATTGCCATAAAAAAGGGTAATTTTTTTTGAAATGTTGACTTAAGGCTCCGTTTCGACTCCAATAGATTAATTTACCCACGAGATCTCTTGGGGAAAAATATCGAACGAGTTGAAGACGAGGGTAATACATTTCGGAGAAATTAGTGAAATCTCCAATTCACCAAAGGGGTACCCTTTTCAGAAATCTTCGATTTCTCTAATATGGATTCGAGCAATGTTTTGATAGTGAATCCTAAAGAATATGCGAGGGTCATGGGCACAAAAGTTGTAGGCCTATGTCTTAGGGTTCTATGTATAAAACTTCGTGCCAATCCGAGGTGTGTAGAGGGTGATACAGTCAAAATAGTGAGAGATGTACGAATATAAGGAAAAAAGTTGCGAAAATTGCCATAAAAAAGGGTAATTTTTTTTGAAATGTTGACTTAAGGCTCCGTTTCGACTCCAATAGATTAATTTACCCACGAGATCTCTTGGGGAAAAATATCGAACGAGTTGAAGACGAGGGTAATACATTTCGGAGAAATTAGTGAAATCTCCAATTCACCAAAGGGGTACCCCTTTCAGAAATCTTCGATTTCTCTAATATGGATTCGAGCAATGTTTTGATAGTGAATCCTAAAGAATATGCGAGGGTCATGGGCACAAAAGTTGTAGGCCTATGTCTTAGGGTTCTATGTATAAAACTTCGTGCAAATCCGAGGTGTGTAGAGGGTGATACAGTCAAAATAGTGAGAGATGTACGAATATAGGGAAAAAAGTTGCGAAAATTGCCATAAAAAATGGGAATTTTTTTTGAAATGTTGACTTAAGGCTCCGTTTCGACTCCAATAGATTAATTTACCCACGAGATCTCTTGGGGAAAAATATCGAACGAGTTGAAGACGAGGGTAATACATTTCGGAGAAATTAGTGAAATCTCCAATTCACCAAAGGGGTACCCTTTTCAGAAATCTTCGATTTCTCTAATATGGATTCGAGCAATGTTTTGATAGTGAATCCTAAAGAATATGCGAGGGTCATGGGCACAAAAGTTGTAGGCCTATGTCTTAGGGTTCTATGTATAAAACTTCGTGCCAATCCGAGGTGTGTAGAGGGTGATACAGTCAAAATAGTGAGAGATGTACGAATATAAGGAAAAAAGTTGCGAAAATTGCCATAAAAAAGGGTAATTTTTTTTGAAATGTTGACTTAAGGCTCCGTTTCGACTCCAATAGATTAATTTACCCACGAGATCTCTTGGGGAAAAATATCGAACGAGTTGAAGACGAGGGTAATACATTTCGGAGAAATTAGTGAAATCTCCAATTCACCAAAGGGGTACCCCTTTCAGAAATCTTCGATTTCTCTAATATGGATTCGAGCAATGTTTTGATAGTGAATCCTAAAGAATATGCGAGGTTCATGGGCACAAAAGTTGTAGGCCTATGTCTTAGGGTTCTATGTATAAAACTTCGTGCAAATCCGAGGTGTGTAGAGGGTGATACAGTCAAAATAGTGAGAGATGTACGAATATAGGGAAAAAAGTTGCGAAAATTGCCATAAAAAATGGGAATTTTTTTTGAAATGTTGACTTAAGGCTCCGTTTCGACTCCAATAGATTAATTTACCCACGAGATCTCTTGGGGAAATATATCGAACGAGTTGAAGACGAGGGTAATACATTTCGGAGAAATTAGTGAAATCTCCAATTCACCAAAGGGGTACCCCTTTCAGAAATCTTCGATTTCTCTAATATGGATTCGAGCAATGTTTTGATAGTGAATCCTAAAGAATATGCGAGGGTCATGGGCACAAAAGTTGTAGGCCTATGTCTTAGGGTACTATGTATAAATCTTCGTGCAAATCCGAGGTGTGTAGAGGGGGATACAGTCAAAATAGTGAGAGATGTACGAATATAGGGAAAAAAGTTGCGAAAATTGCCATAAAAAATGGGAATTTTTTTTGAAATGTTGACTTAAGGCTCCGTTTCGACTCCAATAGATTAATTTACCCACGAGATCTCTTGGGGAAAAATATCGAACGAGTTGAAGATGAGGGTAATACATTTCGGAGAAATTAGTGAAATCTCCAATTCACCAAAGGGGTACCCCTTTTAGAAATCTTCGATTTCTCTAATATGGATTCGAGCAATGTTTTGATAGTGAATCCTAAAGAATATGCGAGGTTCATGGGCACAAAAGTTGTAGGCCTATGTCTTAGGGTTCTATGTATAAAGCTTCGTGCAAATCCGAGGTGTGTAGAGTGTGATACAGTCAAAATAGTGAGAGATGTACGAATATAATGAAAAAAGTTGCGAAAATTGCCATAAAAAATGGGAATTTTTTTTGAAATGTTGACTTAAGGCTCCGTTTCGACTCCAATAGATTAATTTACCCACGAGATCTCTTGGGGAAAAATATCGAACGAGTTGAAGACGAGGGTAATACATTTCGGAGAAATTAGTGAAATCTCCAATTCACCAAAGGGGTACCCCTTTCAGAAATCTTCGATTTCTCTAATATGGATTCGAGCAATGTTTTGATAGTGAATCCTAAAGAATATGCGAGGTTCATGGGCACAAAAGTTGTAGGCCTATGTCTTAGGGTTCTATGTATAAAACTTCGTGCAAATCCGAGGTGTGTAGAGGGTGATACAGTCAAAATAGTGAGAGATGTACGAATATAGGGAAAAAAGTTGCGAAAATTGCCATAAAAAATGGGAATTTTTTTTGAAATGTTGACTTAAGGCTCCGTTTCGACTCCAATAGATAAATTTACCCACGAGATCTCTTGGGGAAATATATCGAACGAGTTGAAGATGAGGGTAATACATTTCGGTGAAATTAGTGAAATCTCCAATTCACCAAAGGGGTACCCCTTTCAGAAATCTTCGATTTCTCTAATATGGATTCGAGCAATGTTTTGATAGTGAATCCTAAAGAATATGCGAGGTTCATGGGCACAAAAGTTGTAGGCCTATGTCTTAGGGTTCTATGTATAAAGCTTCGTGCAAATCCGAGGTGTGTAGAGGGTAATACAGTCAAAATAGTGAGAGATGTACGAATATAAGGAAAAAAGTTGCGAAAATTACCATAAAAAAGGGTAATTTTTTTTGAAATGTTGACTTAAGGCTCCGTTTCGACTCCAATAGATTAATTTACCCACGAGATCTCTTGGGGAAAAATATCGAACGAGTTGAAGACGAGGGTAATACATTTCGGAGAAATTAGTGAAATCTCCAATTCACCAAAGGGGTACCCCTTTCAGAAATCTTCGATTTCTCTAATATGGATTCGAGCAATGTTTTGATAGTGAATCCTAAAGAATATGCGAGGGTCATGGGCACAAAAGTTGTAGGCCTATGTCTTAGGGTACTATGTATAAAGCTTCGTGCAAATCCGAGGTGTGTAGAGGGGGATACAGTCAAAATAGTGAGAGATGTACGAATATAGGGAAAAAAGTTGCGAAAATTGCCATAAAAAATGGGAATTTTTTTTGAAATGTTGACTTAAGGCTCCGTTTCGACTCCAATAGATTAATTTACCCACGAGATCTCTTGGGGAAAAATATCGAACGAGTTGAAGATGAGGGTAATACATTTCGGAGAAATTAGTGAAATCTCCAATTCACCAAAGGGGTACCCCTTTCAGAAATCTTCGATTTCTCTAATATGGATTCGAGCAATGTTTTGATAGTGAATCCTAAAGAATATGCGAGGTTCATGGGCACAAAAGTTGTAGGCCTATGTCTTAGGGTTCTATGTATAAAACTTCGTGCAAATCCGAGGTGTGTAGAGGGTGATACAGTCAAAATAGTGAGAGATGTACGAATATAAGGAAAAAAGTTGCGAAAATTGCCATAAAAAAGGGTAATTTTTTTTGAAATGTTGACTTAAGGCTCCGTTTCGACTCCAATAGATTAATTTACCCACGAGATCTCTTGGGGAAAAATATCGAACGAGTTGAAGACGAGGGTAATACATTTCGGAGAAATTAGTGAAATCTCCAATTCACCAAAGGGGTACCCCTTTCAGAAATCTTCGATTTCTCTAATATGGATTCGAGCAATGTTTTGATAGTGAATCCTAAAGAATATGCGAGGGTCATGGGCACAAAAGTTGTAGGCCTATGTCTTAGGGTTCTATGTATAAAACTTCGTGCCAATCCGAGGTGTGTAGAGGGTGATACAGTCAAAATAGTGAGAGATGTACGAATATAGGGAAAAAAGTTGCGAAAATTGCCATAAAAAATGGGAATTTTTTCTGAAATGTTGACTTAAGGCTCCGTTTCGACTCCAATAGATTAATTTACCCACGAGATCTCTTGGGGAAAAATATCGAACGAGTTGAAGATGAGGGTAATACATTTCGGAGAAATTAGTGAAATCTCCAATTCACCAAAGGGGTACCCCTTTCAGAAATCTTCGATTTCTCTAATATGGATTCGAGCAATGTTTTGATAGTGAATCCTAAAGAATATGCGAGGTTCATGGGCACAAAAGTTGTAGGCCTATGTCTTAGGGTTCTATGTATAAAACTTCGTGCAAATCCGAGGTGTGTAGAGGGTGATACAGTCAAAATAGTGAGAGATGTACGAATATAGGGAAAAAAGTTGCGAAAATTGCCATAAAAAATGGGAATTTTTTTTGAAATGTTGACTTAAGGCTCCGTTTCGACTCCAATAGATTAATTTACCCACGAGATCTCTTGGGGAAAAATATCGAACGAGTTCAAGATGAGGGTAATACATTTCGGAGAAATTAGTGAAATCTCCAATTCACCAAAGGGGTACCCTTTTCAGAAATCTTCGATTTCTCTAATATGGATTCGAGCAATGTTTTGATAGTGAATCCTAAAGAATATGCGAGGGTCATGGGCACAAAAGTTGTAGGCCTATGTCTTAGGGTTCTATGTATAAAACTTCGTGCAAATCCGAGGTGTGTAGAGGGTGATACAGTCAAAATAGTGAGAGATGTACGAATATAAGGAAAAAAGTTGCGAAAATTGCCATAAAAAAGGGTAATTTTTTTTGAAATGTTGACTTAAGGCTCCGTTTTGACTCCAATAGATTAATTTACCCACGAGATCTCTTGGGGAAAAATATCGAACGAGTTGAAGACGAGGGTAATACATTTCGGAGAAATTAGTGAAATCTCCAATTCACCAAAGGGGTACCCCTTTCAGAAATCTTCGATTTCTCTAATATGGATTCGAGCAATGTTTTGATAGTGAATCCTAAAGAATATGCGAGGGTCATGGGCACAAAAGTTGTAGGCCTATGTCTTAGGGTTCTATGTATAAAACTTCGTGCCAATCCGAGGTGTGTAGAGGGTGATACAGTCAAAATAGTGAGAGATGTACGAATATAGGGAAAAAAGTTGCAAAAATTGCCATAAAAAATGGGAATTTTTTCTGAAATGTTGACTTAAGGCTCCGTTTCGACTCCAATAGATTAATTTACCCACGAGATCTCTTGGGGAAAAATATCGAACGAGTTGAAGATGAGGGTAATACATTTCGGAGAAATTAGTGAAATCTCCAATTCACCAAAGGGGTACCCCTTTCAGAAATCTTCGATTTCTCTAATATGGATTCGAGCAATGTTTTGATAGTGAATCCTAAAGAATATGCGAGGTTCATGGGCACAAAAGTTGTAGGCCTATGTCTTAGGGTTCTATGTATAAAACTTCGTGCAAATCCGAGGTGTGTAGAGGGTGATACAGTCAAAATAGTGAGAGATGTACGAATATAAGGAAAAAAGTTGCGAAAATTGCCATAAAAAAGGGTAATTTTTTTTGAAATGTTGACTTAAGGCTCCGTTTCGACTCCAATAGATTAATTTACCCACGAGATCTCTTGGGGAAAAATATCGAACGAGTTGAAGACGAGGGTAATACATTTCGGAGAAATTAGTGAAATCTCCAATTCACCAAAGGGGTACCCTTTTCAGAAATCTTCGATTTCTCTATTATGGATTCGAGCAATGTTTTGATAGTGAATCCTAAAGAATATGCGAGGGTCATGGGCACAAAAGTTGTAGGCCTATGTCTTAGGGTTCTATGTATAAAACTTCGTGCAAATCCGAGGTGTGTAGAGGGTGATACAGTCAAAATAGTGAGAGATGTACGAATATAGGGAAAAAAGTTGCGAAAATTGCCATAAAAAATGGGAATTTTTTCTGAAATGTTGACTTAAGGCTCCGTTTCGACTCCAATAGATTAATTTACCCACGAGATCTCTTGGGGAAAAATATCGAACGAGTTGAAGATGAGGGTAATACATTTCGGAGAAATTAGTGAAATCTCCAATTCACCAAAGGGGTACCCCTTTCAGAAATCTTCGATTTCTCTAATATGGATTCGAGCAATGTTTTGATAGTGAATCCTAAAGAATATGCGAGGTTCATGGGCACAAAAGTTGTAGGCCTATGTCTTAGGGTTCTATGTATAAAACTTCGTGCAAATCCGAGGTGTGTAGAGGGTGATACAGTCAAAATAGTGAGAGATGTACGAATATAAGGAAAAAAGTTGCGAAAATTGCCATAAAAAAGGGTAATTTTTTTTGAAATGTTGACTTAAGGCTCCGTTTCGACTCCAATAGATTAATTTACCCACGAGATCTCTTGGGGAAAAATATCGAACGAGTTGAAGACGAGGGTAATACATTTCGGAGAAATTAGTGAAATCTCCAATTCACCAAAGGGGTACCCTTTTCAGAAATCTTCGATTTCTCTAATATGGATTCGAGCAATGTTTTGATAGTGAATCCTAAAGAATATGCGAGGGTCATGGGCACAAAAGTTGTAGGCCTATGTCTTAGGGTTCTATGTATAAAACTTCGTGCCAATCCGAGGTGTGTAGAGGGTGATACAGTAAAAATAGTGAGAGATGTACGAATATAAGGAAAAAAGTTGCGAAAATTGCCATAAAAAAGGGTAATTTTTTTTGAAATGTTGACTTAAGGCTCCGTTTCGACTCCAATAGATTAATTTACCCACGAGATCTCTTGGGGAAAAATATCGAACGAGTTGAAGATGAGGGTAATACATTTCGGAGAAATTAGTGAAATCTCCAATTCACCAAAGGGGTACCCCTTTCAGAAATCTTCGATTTCTCTAATATGGATTCGAGCAATGTTTTGATAGTGAATCCTAAAGAATATGCGAGGTTCATGGGCACAAAAGTTGTAGGCCTATGTCTTAGGGTTCTATGTATAAAACTTCGTGCAAATCCGAGGTGTGTAGAGGGTGATACAGTCAAAATAGTGAGAGATGTACGAATATAAGGAAAAAAGTTGCGAAAATTGCCATAAAAAAGGGTAATTTTTTTTGAAATGTTGACTTAAGGCTCCGTTTTGACTCCAATAGATTAATTTACCCACGAGATCTCTTGGGGAAAAATATCGAACGAGTTGAAGACGAGGGTAATACATTTCGGAGAAATTAGTGAAATCTCCAATTCACCAAAGGGGTACCCCTTTCAGAAATCTTCGATTTCTCTAATATGGATTCGAGCAATGTTTTGATAGTGAATCCTAAAGAATATGCGAGGGTCATGGGCACAAAAGTTGTAGGCCTATGTCTTAGGGTTCTATGTATAAAACTTCGTGCCAATCCGAGGTGTGTAGAGGGTGATACAGTCAAAATAGTGAGAGATGTACGAATATAGGGAAAAAAGTTGCGAAAATTGCCATAAAAAATGGGAATTTTTTCTGAAATGTTGACTTAAGGCTCCGTTTCGACTCCAATAGATTAATTTACCCACGAGATCTCTTGGGGAAAAATATCGAACGAGTTGAAGATGAGGGTAATACATTTCGGAGAAATTAGTGAAATCTCCAATTCACCAAAGGGGTACCCCTTTCAGAAATCTTCGATTTCTCTAATATGGATTCGAGCAATGTTTTGATAGTGAATCCTAAAGAATATGCGAGGTTCATGGGCACAAAAGTTGTAGGCCTATGTCTTAGGGTTCTATGTATAAAACTTCGTGCAAATCCGAGGTGTGTAGAGGGTGATACAGTCAAAATAGTGAGAGATGTACGAATATAAGGAAAAAAGTTGCGAAAATTGCCATAAAAAAGGGTAATTTTTTTTGAAATGTTGACTTAAGGCTCCGTTTCGACTCCAATAGATTAATTTACCCACGAGATCTCTTGGGGAAAAATATCGAACGAGTTGAAGACGAGGGTAATACATTTCGGAGAAATTAGTGAAATCTCCAATTCACCAAAGGGGTACCCTTTTCAGAAATCTTCGATTTCTCTATTATGGATTCGAGCAATGTTTTGATAGTGAATCCTAAAGAATATGCGAGGGTCATGGGCACAAAAGTTGTAGGCCTATGTCTTAGGGTTCTATGTATAAAACTTCGTGCAAATCCGAGGTGTGTAGAGGGTGATACAGTCAAAATAGTGAGAGATGTACGAATATAGGGAAAAAAGTTGCGAAAATTGCCATAAAAAATGGGAATTTTTTCTGAAATGTTGACTTAAGGCTCCGTTTCGACTCCAATAGATTAATTTACCCACGAGATCTCTTGGGGAAAAATATCGAACGAGTTGAAGATGAGGGTAATACATTTCGGAGAAATTAGTGAAATCTCCAATTCACCAAAGGGGTACCCCTTTCAGAAATCTTCGATTTCTCTAATATGGATTCGAGCAATGTTTTGATAGTGAATCCTAAAGAATATGCGAGGGTCATGGGCACAAAAGTTGTAGGCCTATGTCTTAGGGTTCTATGTATAAAACTTCGTGCCAATCCGAGGTGTGTAGAGGGTGATACAGTCAAAATAGTGAGAGATGTACGAATATAAGGAAAAAAGTTGCGAAAATTGCCATAAAAAAGGGTAATTTTTTTTGAAATGTTGACTTAAGGCTCCGTTTCGACTCCAATAGATTAATTTACCCACGAGATCTCTTGGGGAAAAATATCGAACGAGTTGAAGACGAGGGTAATACATTTCGGAGAAATTAGTGAAATCTCCAATTCACCAAAGGGGTACCCCTTTCAGAAATCTTCGATTTCTCTAATATGGATTCGAGCAATGTTTTGATAGTGAATCCTAAAGAATATGCGAGGGTCATGGGCACAAAAGTTGTAGGCCTATGTCTTAGGGTTCTATGTATAAAACTTCGTGCAAATCCGAGGTGTGTAGAGGGTGATACAGTCAAAATAGTGAGAGATGTACGAATATAGGGAAAAAAGTTGCGAAAATTGCCATAAAAAATGGGAATTTTTTTTGAAATGTTGACTTAAGGCTCCGTTTCGACTCCAATAGATTAATTTACCCACGAGATCTCTTGGGGAAAAATATCGAACGAGTTGAAGACGAGGGTAATACATTTCGGAGAAATTAGTGAAATCTCCAATTCACCAAAGGGGTACCCTTTTCAGAAATCTTCGATTTCTCTAATATGGATTCGAGCAATGTTTTGATAGTGAATCCTAAAGAATATGCGAGGGTCATGGGCACAAAAGTTGTAGGCCTATGTCTTAGGGTTCTATGTATAAAACTTCGTGCCAATCCGAGGTGTGTAGAGGGTGATACAGTCAAAATAGTGAGAGATGTACGAATATAAGGAAAAAAGTTGCGAAAATTGCCATAAAAAAGGGTAATTTTTTTTGAAATGTTGACTTAAGGCTCCGTTTCGACTCCAATAGATTAATTTACCCACGAGATCTCTTGGGGAAAAATATCGAACGAGTTGAAGACGAGGGTAATACATTTCGGAGAAATTAGTGAAATCTCCAATTCACCAAAGGGGTACCCCTTTCAGAAATCTTCGATTTCTCTAATATGGATTCGAGCAATGTTTTGATAGTGAATCCTAAAGAATATGCGAGGGTCATGGGCACAAAAGTTGTAGGCCTATGTCTTAGGGTTCTATGTATAAAACTTCGTGCAAATCCGAGGTGTGTAGAGGGTGATACAGTCAAAATAGTGAGAGATGTACGAATATAGGGAAAAAAGTTGCGAAAATTGCCATAAAAAATGGGAATTTTTTTTGAAATGTTGACTTAAGGCTCCGTTTCGACTCCAATAGATTAATTTACCCACGAGATCTCTTGGGGAAATATATCGAACGAGTTGAAGATGAGGGTAATACATTTCGGAGAAATTAGTGAAATCTCCAATTCACCAAAGGGGTACCCCTTTCAGAAATCTTCGATTTCTCTAATATGGATTCGAGCAATGTTTTGATAGTGAATCCTAAAGAATATGCGAGGGTCATGGGCACAAAAGTTGTAGGCCTATGTCTTAGGGTACTATGTATAAAGCTTCGTGCAAATCCGAGGTGTGTAGAGGGGGATACAGTCAAAATAGTGAGAGATGTACGAATATAGGGAAAAAAGTTGCGAAAATTGCCATAAAAAATGGGAATTTTTTTTGAAATGTTGACTTAAGGCTCCGTTTCGACTCCAATAGATTAATTTACCCACGAGATCTCTTGGGGAAAAATATCGAACGAGTTGAAGATGAGGGTAATACATTTCGGAGAAATTAGTGAAATCTCCAATTCACCAAAGGGGTACCCCTTTTAGAAATCTTCGATTTCTCTAATATGGATTCGAGCAATGTTTTGATAGTGAATCCTAAAGAATATGCGAGGTTCATGGGCACAAAAGTTGTAGGCCTATGTCTTAGGGTTCTATGTATAAAGCTTCGTGCAAATCCGAGGTGTGTAGAGTGTGATACAGTCAAAATAGTGAGAGATGTACGAATATAATGAAAAAAGTTGCGAAAATTGCCATAAAAAATGGGAATTTTTTTTGAAATGTTGACTTAAGGCTCCGTTTCGACTCCAATAGATTAATTTACCCACGAGATCTCTTGGGGAAAAATATCGAACGAGTTGAAGACGAGGGTAATACATTTCGGAGAGATTAGTGAAATCTCCAATTCACCAAAGGGGTACCCCTTTCAGAAATCTTCGATTTCTCTAATATGGATTCGAGCAATGTTTTGATAGTGAATCCTAAAGAATATGCGAGGTTCATGGGCACAAAAGTTGTAGGCCTATGTCTTAGGGTTCTATGTATAAAACTTCGTGCAAATCCGAGGTGTGTAGAGGGTGATACAGTCAAAATAGTGAGAGATGTACGAATATAGGGAAAAAAGTTGCGAAAATTGCCATAAAAAATGGGAATTTTTTTTGAAATGTTGACTTAAGGCTCCGTTTCGACTCCAATAGATTAATTTACCCACGAGATCTCTTGGGGAAATATATCGAACGAGTTGAAGATGAGGGTAATACATTTCGGTGAAATTAGTGAAATCTCCAATTCACCAAAGGGGTACCCCTTTCAGAAATCTTCGATTTCTCTAATATGGATTCGAGCAATGTTTTGATAGTGAATCCTAAAGAATATGCGAGGGTCATGGGCACAAAAGTTGTAGGCCTATGTCTTAGGGTACTATGTATAAAGCTTCGTGCAAATCCGAGGTGTGTAGAGGGGGATACATTCAAAATAGTGAGAGATGTACGAATATAGGGAAAAAAGTTGCGAAAATTGCCATAAAAAATGGGAATTTTTTTTGAAATGTTGACTTAAGGCTCCGTTTCGACTCCAATAGATTAATTTACCCACGAGATCTCTTGGGGAAAAATATCGAACGAGTTGAAGACGAGGGTAATACATTTCGGAGAAATTAGTGAAATCTCCAATTCACCAAAGGGGTGCCCCTTTCAGAAATCTTCGATTTCTCTAATATGGATTCGAGCAATGTTTTGATAGTGAATCCTAAAGAATATGCGAGGTTCATGGGCACAAAAGTTGTAGGCCTATGTCTTAGGGTTCTATGTATAAAACTTCGTGCAAATCCGAGGTGTGTAGAGGGTGATACAGTCAAAATAGTGAGAGATGTACGAATATAGGGAAAAAAGTTGCGAAAATTGCCATAAAAAATGGGAATTTTTTTTGAAATGTTGACTTAAGGCTCCGTTTCGACTCCAATAGATTAATTTACCCACGAGATCTCTTGGGGAAATATATCGAACGAGTTGAAGATGAGGGTAATACATTTCGGTGAAATTAGTGAAATCTCCAATTCACCAAAGGGGTACCCCTTTCAGAAATCTTCGATTTCTCTAATATGGATTCGAGCAATGTTTTGATAGTGAATCCTAAAGAATATGCGAGGTTCATGGGCACAAAAGTTGTAGGCCTATGTCTTAGGGTTCTATGTATAAAACTTCGTGCAAATCCGAGGTGTGTAGAGGGTGATACAGTCAAAATAGTGAGAGATGTACGAATATAGGGAAAAAAGTTGCGAAAATTGCCATAAAAAATGGGAATTTTTTTTGAAATGTTGACTTAAGGCTCCGTTTCGACTCCAATAGATTAATTTACCCACGAGATCTCTTGGGGAAATATATCGAACGAGTTGAAGATGAGGGTAATACATTTCGGTGAAATTAGTGAAATCTCCAATTCACCAAAGGGGTACCCCTTTCAGAAATCTTCGATTTCTCTAATATGGATTCGAGCAATGTTTTGATAGTGAATCCTAAAGAATATGCGAGGTTCATGGGCACAAAAGTTGTAGGCCTATGTCTTAGGGTTCTATGTATAAAGCTTCGTGCAAATCCGAGGTGTGTAGAGGGTAATACAGTCAAAATAGTGAGAGATGTACGAATATAAGGAAAAAAGTTGCGAAAATTACCATAAAAAAGGGTAATTTTTTTTGAAATGTTGACTTAAGGCTCCGTTTCGACTCCAATAGATTAATTTACCCACGAGATCTCTTGGGGAAAAATATCGAACGAGTTGAAGACGAGGGTAATACATTTCGGAGAAATTAGTGAAATCTCCAATTCACCAAAGGGGTACCCCTTTCAGAAATCTTCGATTTCTCTAATATGGATTCGAGCAATGTTTTGATAGTGAATCCTAAAGAATATGCGAGGGTCATGGGCACAAAAGTTGT
Organism: Humulus lupulus; assembly: GCF_963169125.1. Taxonomy (NCBI): domain Eukaryota; kingdom Viridiplantae; phylum Streptophyta; class Magnoliopsida; order Rosales; family Cannabaceae; genus Humulus; species Humulus lupulus. The sequence goes on along the minus strand of NC_084794.1, from coordinate 297,226,550 downwards.
AGGCCTATGTCTTAGGGTACTATGTATAAAGCTTCGTGCAAATCCGAGGTGTGTAGAGGGGGATACAGTCAAAATAGTGAGAGATGTACGAATATAGGGAAAATAGTTGCGAAAATTGCCATAAAAAATGGGAATTTTTTTTGAAATGTTGACTTAAGGCTCCGTTTCGACTCCAATAGATTAATTTACCCACGAGATCTCTTGGGGAAAAATATCGAACGAGTTGAAGATGAGGGTAATACATTTCGGAGAAATTAGTGAAATCTCCAATTCACCAAAGGGGAACCCCTTTCAGAAATCTTCGATTTCTCTAATATGGATTCGAGCAATGTTTTGATAGTGAATCCTAAAGAATATGCGAGGTTCATGGGCACAAAAGTTGTAGGCCTATGTCTTAGGGTTCTATGTATAAAACTTCGTGCAAATCCGAGGTGTGTAGAGGGTGATACAGTCAAAATAGTGAGAGATGTACGAATATAAGGAAAAAAGTTGCGAAAATTGCCATAAAAAAGGGTAATTTTTTTTGAAATGTTGACTTAAGGCTCCGTTTCGACTCCAATAGATTAATTTACCCACGAGATCTCTTGGGGAAAAATATCGAACGAGTTGAAGACGAGGGTAATACATTTCGGAGAAATTAGTGAAATCTCCAATTCACCAAAGGGGTACCCCTTTCAGAAATCTTCGATTTCTCTAATATGGATTCGAGCAATGTTTTGATAGTGAATCCTAAAGAATATGGGAGGTTCATGGGCACAAAAGTTGTAGGCCTATGTCTTAGGGTTCTATGTAAAAAACTTTGTGCAAATCCGAGGTGTGTAGAGTGTGATACAGTCAAAATAGTGAGAGATGTACAAATATAAGGAAAAAAGTTTTGAAAATTGCCTTAAAAAAGGGGAATTTTTTTTGAAATGTTGACTTAAGGCACCGTTTCGACTCCAATAGATTAATTTACCCACGAGATCTCTTGGGGAAAAATATCGAACGAGTTGAAGATGAGGGTAATACATTTCGGAGAAATTAGTGAAATCTCCAATTCACCAAAGGGGTACCCCTTTCAGAAATCTTCGATTTCTCTAATATGGATTCGAGCAATGTTTTGATAGTGAATCCTAAAGAATATGCGAGGGTCATGGGCACAAAAGTTGTAGGCCTATGTCTTAGGGTTCTATGTATAAAACTTCGTGCCAATCCGAGGTGTGTAGAGGGTGATACAGTCAAAATTGTGAGAGATGTACGAATATAGGGAAAAAAGTTGCGAAAATTGCCATAAAAAATGGGAATTTTTTTTGAAATGTTGACTTAAGGCTCCGTTTCGACTCCAATAGATTAATTTACCCACGAGATCTCTTGGGGAAAAATATCGAACGAGTTGAAGATGAGGGTAATACATTTCGGAGAAATTAGTGAAATCTCCAATTCACCAAAGGGGTACCCTTTTCAGAAATCTTCGATTTCTCTAATATGGATTCGAGCAATGTTTTGATAGTGAATCCTAAAGAATATGCGAGGGTCATGGGCACAAAAGTTGTAGGCCTATGTCTTAGGGTTCTATGTATAAAACTTCGTGCAAATCCGAGGTGTGTAGAGGGTGATACAGTCAAAATAGTGAGAGATGTACGAATATAAGGAAAAAAGTTGCGAAAATTGCCATAAAAAAGGGTAATTTTTTTTGAAATGTTGACTTAAGGCTCCGTTTCGACTCCAATAGATTAATTTACCCACGAGATCTCTTGGGGAAAAATATCGAACGAGTTGAAGACGAGGGTAATACATTTCGGAGAAATTAGTGAAATCTCCAATTCACCAAAGGGGTACCCCTTTCAGAAATCTTCGATTTCTCTAATATGGATTCGAGCAATGTTTTGATAGTGAATCCTAAAGAATATGGGAGGTTCATGGGCACAAAAGTTGTAGGCCTATGTCTTAGGGTTCTATGTATAAAACTTCGTGCAAATCCGAGGTGTGTAGAGTGTGATACAGTCAAAATAGTGAGAGATGTACAAATATAAGGAAAAAAGTTGCGAAAATTGCCTTAAAAAAGGGGAATTTTTTTTGAAATGTTGACTTAAGGCTCCGTTTCGACTCCAATAGATTAATTTACCCACGAGATCTCTTGGGGAAAAATATCGAACGAGTTGAAGACGAGGGTAATACATTTCGGAGAAATTAGTGAAATCTCCAATTCACCAAAGGGGTACCCCTTTCAGAAATCTTCGATTTCTCTAATATGGATTCGAGCAATGTTTTGATAGTGAATCCTAAAGAATATGGGAGGTTCATGGGCACAAAAGTTGTAGGCCTATGTCTTAGGGTTCTATGTAAAAAACTTTGTGCAAATCCGAGGTGTGTAGAGTGTGATACAGTCAAAATAGTGAGAGATGTACAAATATAAGGAAAAAAGTTGCGAAAATTGCCTTAAAAAAGGGGAATTTTTTTTGAAATGTTGACTTAAGGCACCGTTTCGACTCCAATAGATTAATTTACCCACGAGATCTCTTGGGGAAAAATATCGAACGAGTTGAAGATGAGGGTAATACATTTCGGAGAAATTAGTGAAATCTCCAATTCACCAAAGGGGTACCCCTTTCAGAAATCTTCGATTTCTCTAATATGGATTCGAGCAATGTTTTGATAGTGAATCCTAAAGAATATGCGAGGTTCATGGGCACAAAAGTTGTAGGCCTATGTCTTAGGGTTCTATGTATAAAACTTCGTGCAAATCCGAGGTGTGTAGAGGGTGATACAGTCAAAATAGTGAGAGATGTACGAATATAAGGAAAAAAGTTGCGAAAATTGCCATAAAAAAGGGTAATTTTTTTTGAAATGTTGACTTAAGGCTCCGTTTCGACTCCAATAGATTAATTTACCCACGAGATCTCTTGGGGAAAAATATCGAACGAGTTGAAGACGAGGGTAATACATTTCGGAGAAATTAGTGAAATCTCCAATTCACCAAAGGGGTACCCCTTTCAGAAATCTTCGATTTCTCTAATATGGATTCGAGCAATGTTTTGATAGTGAATCCTAAAGAATATGGGAGGTTCATGGGCACAAAAGTTGTAGGCCTATGTCTTAGGGTTCTATGTATAAAACTTCGTGCAAATCCGAGGTGTGTAGAGTGTGATACAGTCAAAATAGTGAGAGATGTACAAATATAAGGAAAAAAGTTGCGAAAATTGCCTTAAAAAAGGGGAATTTTTTTTGAAATGTTGACTTAAGGCTCCGTTTCGACTCCAATAGATTAATTTACCCACGAGATCTCTTGGGGAAATATATCGAACGAGTTGAAGACGAGGGTAATACATTTCGGAGAAATTAGTGAAATCTCCAATTCACCAAAGGGGTACCCCTTTCAGAAATCTTCGATTTCTCTAATATGGATTCGAGCAATGTTTTGATAGTGAATCCTAAAGAATATGCGAGGTTCATGGGCACAAAAGTTGTAGGCCTATGTCTTAGGGTTCTATGTATAAAACTTCGTGCAAATCCGAGGTGTGTAGAGGGTGATACAGTCAAAATAGTGAGAGATGTACGAATATAGGGAAAAAAGTTGCGAAAATTGCCATAAAAAATGGGAATTTTTTTTGAAATGTTGACTTAAGGCTCCGTTTCGACTCCAATAGATTAATTTACCCACGAGATCTCTTGGGGAAAAATATCGAACGAGTTGAAGATGAGGGTAATACATTTCGGAGAAATTAGTGAAATCTCCAATTCACCAAAGGGGTACCCCTTTCAGAAATCTTCGATTTCTCTAATATGGATTCGAGCAATGTTTTGATAGTGAATCCTAAAGAATATGCGAGGTTCATGGGCACAAAAGTTGTAGGCCTATGTCTTAGGGTTCTATGTATAAAACTTCGTGCAAATCCGAGGTGTGTAGAGGGTGATACAGTCAAAATAGTGAGAGATGTACGAATATAAGGAAAAAAGTTGCGAAAATTGCCATAAAAAAGGGTAATTTTTTTTGAAATGTTGACTTAAGGCTCCGTTTCGACTCCAATAGATTAATTTACCCACGAGATCTCTTGGGGAAAAATATCGAACGAGTTGAAGACGAGGGTAATACATTTCGGAGAAATTAGTGAAATCTCCAATTCACCAAAGGGGTACCCCTTTCAGAAATCTTCGATTTCTCTAATATGGATTCGAGCAATGTTTTGATAGTGAATCCTAAAGAATATGGGAGGTTCATGGGCACAAAAGTTGTAGGCCTATGTCTTAGGGTTCTATGTAAAAAACTTTGTGCAAATCCGAGGTGTGTAGAGTGTGATACAGTCAAAATAGTGAGAGATGTACAAATATAAGGAAAAAAGTTGCGAAAATTGCCTTAAAAAAGGGGAATTTTTTTTGAAATGTTGACTTAAGGCACCGTTTCGACTCCAATAGATTAATTTACCCACGAGATCTCTTGGGGAAAAATATCGAACGAGTTGAAGATGAGGGTAATACATTTCGGAGAAATTAGTGAAATCTCCAATTCACCAAAGGGGTACCCCTTTCAGAAATCTTCGATTTCTCTAATATGGATTCGAGCAATGTTTTGATAGTGAATCCTAAAGAATATGCGAGGGTCATGGGCACAAAAGTTGTAGGCCTATGTCTTAGGGTTCTATGTATAAAACTTCGTGCCAATCCGAGGTGTGTAGAGGGTGATACAGTCAAAATTGTGAGAGATGTACGAATATAGGGAAAAAAGTTGCGAAAATTGCCATAAAAAATGGGAATTTTTTTTGAAATGTTGACTTAAGGCTCCGTTTCGACTCCAATAGATTAATTTACCCACGAGATCTCTTGGGGAAAAATATCGAACGAGTTGAAGATGAGGGTAATACATTTCGGAGAAATTAGTGAAATCTCCAATTCACCAAAGGGGTACCCTTTTCAGAAATCTTCGATTTCTCTAATATGGATTCGAGCAATGTTTTGATAGTGAATCCTAAAGAATATGCGAGGGTCATGGGCACAAAAGTTGTAGGCCTATGTCTTAGGGTTATATGTATAAAACTTCGTGCAAATCCGAGGTGTGTAGAGGGTGATACAGTCAAAATAGTGAGAGATGTACGAATATAGGGAAAAAAGTTGCGAAAATTGCCATAAAAAATGGGAATTTTTTTTGAAATGTTGACTTAAGGCTCCGTTTCGACTCCAATAGATTAATTTACCCACGAGATCTCTTGGGGAAAAATATCGAACGAGTTGAAGACGAGGGTAATACATTTCGGAGAAATTAGTGAAATCTCCAATTCACCAAAGGGGTACCCCTTTCAGAAATCTTCGATTTCTCTAATATGGATTCGAGCAATGTTTTGATAGTGAATCCTAAAGAATATGGGAGGTTCATGGGCACAAAAGTTGTAGGCCTATGTCTTAGGGTTCTATGTAAAAAACTTTGTGCAAATCCGAGGTGTGTAGAGTGTGATACAGTCAAAATAGTGAGAGATGTACAAATATAAGGAAAAAAGTTGCGAAAATTGCCTTAAAAAAGGGGAATTTTTTTTGAAATGTGGACTTAAGGCACCGTTTCGACTCCAATAGATTAATTTACCCACGAGATCTCTTGGGGAAAAATATCGAACGAGTTGAAGATGAGGGTAATACATTTCGGAGAAATTAGTGAAATCTCCAATTCACCAAAGGGGTACCCCTTTCAGAAATCTTCGATTTCTCTAATATGGATTCGAGCAATGTTTTGATAGTGAATCCTAAAGAATATGCGAGGTTCATGGGCACAAAAGTTGTAGGCCTATGTCTTAGGGTTCTATGTATAAAACTTCGTGCAAATCCGAGGTGTGTAGAGGGTGATACAGTCAAAATAGTGAGAGATGTACGAATATAAGGAAAAAAGTTGCGAAAATTGCCATAAAAAAGGGTAATTTTTTTTGAAATGTTGACTTAAGGCTCCGTTTCGACTCCAATAGATTAATTTACCCACGAGATCTCTTGGGGAAAAATATCGAACGAGTTGAAGACGAGGGTAATACATTTCGGAGAAATTAGTGAAATCTCCAATTCACCAAAGGGGTACCCCTTTCAGAAATCTTCGATTTCTCTAATATGGATTCGAGCAATGTTTTGATAGTGAATCCTAAAGAATATGGGAGGTTCATGGGCACAAAAGTTGTAGGCCTATGTCTTAGGGTTCTATGTATAAAACTTCGTGCAAATCCGAGGTGTGTAGAGTGTGATACAGTCAAAATAGTGAGAGATGTACAAATATAAGGAAAAAAGTTGCGAAAATTGCCTTAAAAAAGGGGAATTTTTTTTGAAATGTTGACTTAAGGCTCCGTTTCGACTCCAATAGATTAATTTACCCACGAGATCTCTTGGGGAAATATATCGAACGAGTTGAAGACGAGGGTAATACATTTCGGAGAAATTAGTGAAATCTCCAATTCACCAAAGGGGTACCCCTTTCAGAAATCTTCGATTTCTCTAATATGGATTCGAGCAATGTTTTGATAGTGAATCCTAAAGAATATGCGAGGTTCATGGGCACAAAAGTTGTAGGCCTATGTCTTAGGGTTCTATGTATAAAACTTCGTGCAAATCCGAGGTGTGTAGAGGGTGATACAGTCAAAATAGTGAGAGATGTACGAATATAGGGAAAAAAGTTGCGAAAATTGCCATAAAAAATGGGAATTTTTTTTGAAATGTTGACTTAAGGCTCCGTTTCGACTCCAATAGATTAATTTACCCACGAGATCTCTTGGGGAAAAATATCGAACGAGTTGAAGATGAGGGTAATACATTTCGGAGAAATTAGTGAAATCTCCAATTCACCAAAGGGGTACCCCTTTCAGAAATCTTCGATTTCTCTAATATGGATTCGAGCAATGTTTTGATAGTGAATCCTAAAGAATATGCGAGGTTCATGGGCACAAAAGTTGTAGGCCTATGTCTTAGGGTTCTATGTATAAAACTTCGTGCAAATCCGAGGTGTGTAGAGGGTGATACAGTCAAAATAGTGAGAGATGTACGAATATAAGGAAAAAAGTAGCGAAAATTGCCATAAAAAAGGGTAATTTTTTTTGAAATGTTGACTTAAGGCTCCGTTTCGACTCCAATAGATTAATTTACCCACGAGATCTCTTGGGGAAAAATATCGAACGAGTTGAAGACGAGGGTAATACATTTCGGAGAAATTAGTGAAATCTCCAATTCACCAAAGGGGTACCCCTTTCAGAAATCTTCGATTTCTCTAATATGGATTCAAGCAATGTTTTGATAGTGAATCCTAAAGAATATGCGAGGGTCATGGGCACAAAAGTTGTAGGCCTATGTCTTAGGGTTCTATGTATAAAAGTTCGTGCAAATCCGAGGTGTGTAGAGGGTGATACAGTCAAAATAGTGAGAGATGTACGAATATAGGGAAAAAAGTTGCGAAAATTGCCATAAAAAATGGGAATTTTTTTTGAAATGTTGACTTAAGGCTCCGTTTCGACTCCAATAGATTAATTTACCCACGAGATCTCTTGGGGAAAAATATCGAACGAGTTGAAGATGAGGGTAATACATTTCGGAGAAATTAGTGAAATCTCCAATTCACCAAAGGGGTACCCCTTTCAGAAATCTTCGATTTCTCTAATATGGATTCGAGCAATGTTTTGATAGTGAATCCTAAAGAATATGCGAGGGTCATGGGCACAAAAGTTGTAGGCCTATGTCTTAGGGTTCTATGTATAAAAGTTCGTGCAAATCCGAGGTGTGTAGAGGGTGATACAGTCAAAATACTGAGAGATGTACGAATATAGGGAAAAAAGTTGCGAAAATTGCCATAAAAAATGGGAATTTTTTTTGAAATGTTGACTTAAGGCTCCGTTTCGACTCCAATAGATTAATTTACCCACGAGATCTCTTGGGGAAAAATATCGAACGAGTTGAAGATGAGGGTAATACATTTCGGAGAAATTAGTGAAATCTCCAATTCACCAAAGGGGTACCCCTTTCAGAAATCTTCGATTTCTCAAATATGGTTTCGAGCAATGTTTTGATAGTGAATCCTAAAGAATATACGAGGGTCATGGGCACAAAAGTTGTAGGCCTATGTCTTAGGGTTCTATGTATAAAACTTCGTGCCAATCCGAGGTGTGTAGAGGGTGATACAGTCGAAATAGTGAGAGATGTACGAATATAAGGAAAAAAGTTGCGAAAATTGCCTTAAAAAAGGGGAATTTTTTTTGAAATGTTGACTTAAGGCTCCGTTTCGACTCCAATAGATTAATTTACCCACGAGATCTCTTGGGGAAAAATATCGAACGAGTTGAAGACGAGGGTAATACATTTCGGAGAAATTAGTGAAATCTCCAATTCACCAAAGGGGTACCCCTTTCAGAAATCTTCGATTTCTCTAATATGGATTCAAGCAATGTTTTGATAGTGAATCCTAAAGAATATGCGAGGGTCATGGGCACAAAAGTTGTAGGCCTATGTCTTAGGGTTCTATGTATAAAACTTCGTGCCAATCCGAGGTGTGTAGAGGGTGATACAGTCAAAATAGTGAGAGATGTACGAATATAAGGAAAAAAGTTGCGAAAATTGCCATAAAAAAGGGTAATTTTTTTTGAAATGTTGACTTAAGGCTCCGTTTCGACTCCAATAGATTAATTTACCCACGAGATCTCTTGGGGAAAAATATCGAACGAGTTGAAGACGAGGGTAATACATTTCGGAGAAATTAGTGAAATCTCCAATTCACCAAAGGGGTACCCCTTTCAGAAATCTTCGATTTCTCTAATATGGATTCAAGCAATGTTTTGATAGTGAATCCTAAAGAATATGCGAGGGTCATGGGCACAAAAGTTGTAGGCCTATGTCTTAGGGTTCTATGTATAAAACTTCGTGCAAATCCGAGGTGTGTAGAGGGTGATACAGTCAAAATAGTGAGAGATGTACGAATATAGGGAAAAAAGTTGCGAAAATTGCCATAAAAAATGGGAATTTTTTTTGAAATGTTGACTTAAGGCTCCGTTTCGACTCCAATAGATTAATTTACCCACGAGATCTCTTGGGGAAAAATATCGAACGAGTTGAAGACGAGGGTAATACATTTCGGAGAAATTAGTGAAATCTCCAATTCACCAAAGGGGTACCCCTTTCAGAAATCTTCGATTTCTCTAATATGGATTCGAGCAATGTTTTGATAGTGAATCCTAAAGAATATGCGAGGGTCATGGGCACAAAAGTTGTAGGCCTATGTCTTAGGGTTCTATGTATAAAAGTTCGTGCAAATCCGAGGTGTGTAGAGGGTGATACAGTCAAAATACTGAGAGATGTACGAATATAGGGAAAAAAGTTGCGAAAATTGCCATAAAAAATGGGAATTTTTTTTGAAATGTTGACTTAAGGCTCCGTTTCGACTCCAATAGATTAATTTACCCACGAGATCTCTTGGGGAAAAATATCGAACGAGTTGAAGATGAGGGTAATACATTTCGGAGAAATTAGTGAAATCTCCAATTCACCAAAGGGGTACCCCTTTCAGAAATCTTCGATTTCTCAAATATGGTTTCGAGCAATGTTTTGATAGTGAATCCTAAAGAATATACGAGGGTCATGGGCACAAAAGTTGTAGGCCTATGTCTTAGGGTTCTATGTATAAAAGTTCGTGCCAATCCGAGGTGTGTAGAGGGTGATACAGTCGAAATAGTGAGAGATGTACGAATATAAGGAAAAAAGTTGCGAAAATTGCCTTAAAAAAGGGGAATTTTTTTTGAAATGTTGACTTAAGGCTCCGTTTCGACTCCAATAGATTAATTTACCCACGAGATCTGTTGGGGAAAAATATCGAACGAGTTGAAGACGAGGGTAATACATTTCGGAGAAATTAGTGAAATCTCCAATTCACCAAAGGGGTACCCCTTTCAGAAATCTTCGATTTCTCTAATATGGATTCAAGCAATGTTTTGATAGTGAATCCTAAAGAATATGCGAGGGTCATGGGCACAAAAGTTGTAGCCCTATGTCTTAGGGTTCTATGTATAAAACTTCGTGCCAATCCGAGGTGTGTAGAGGGTGATACAGTCAAAATAGTGAGAGATGTACAAATATAAGGAAAAAAGTTGCGAAAATTGCCATAAAAAAGGGTAATTTTTTTTGAAATGTTGACTTAAGGCTCCGTTTCGACTCCAATAGATTAATTTACCCACGAGATCTCTTGGGGAAAAATATCGAACGAGTTGAAGACGAGGGTAATACATTTCGGAGAAATTAGTGAAATCTCCAATTCACCAATGGGGTACCCCTTTCAGAAATCTTCGATTTCTCTAATATGGATTCAAGCAATGTTTTGATAGTGAATCCTAAAGAATATGCGAGGGTCATGGGCACAAAAGTTGTAGGCCTATGTCTTAGGGTTCTATGTATAAAAGTTCGTGCAAATCCGAGGTGTGTAGAGGGTGATACAGTCAAAATAGTGAGAGATGTACGAATATAGGGAAAAAAGTTGCGAAAATTGCCATAAAAAATGGGAATTTTTTTTGAAATGTTGACTTAAGGCTCCGTTTCGACTCCAATAGATTAATTTACCCACGAGATCTCTTGGGGAAAAATATCGAACGAGTTGAAGATGAGGGTAATACATTTCGGAGAAATTAGTGAAATCTCCAATTCACCAAAGGGGTACCCCTTTCAGAAATCTTCGATTTCTCTAATATGGTTTCGAGCAATGTTTTGATAGTGAATCCTAAAGAATATACGAGGGTCATGGGCACAAAAGTTGTAGGCCTATGTCTTAGGGTTCTATGTATAAAACTTCGTGCCAATCCGAGGTGTGTAGAGGGTGATACAGTCGAAATAGTGAGAGATGTACGAATATAAGGAAAAAAGTTGCGAAAATTGCCTTAAAAAAGGGGAATTTTTTTTGAAATGTTGACTTAAGGCTCCGTTTCGACTCCAATAGATTAATTTACCCACGAGATCTCTTGGGGAAAAATATCGAACGAGTTGAAGACGAGGGTAATACATTTCGGAGAAATTAGTGAAATCTCCAATTCACCAAAGGGGTACCCCTTTCAGAAATCTTCGATTTCTCTAATATGGATTCGAGCAATGTTTTGATAGTGAATCCTAAAGAATATGCGAGGGTCATGGGCACAAAAGTTGTAGGCCTATGTCTTAGGGTTCTATGTATAAAAGTTCGTGCAAATCCGAGGTGTGTAGAGGGTGATACAGTCAAAATACTGAGAGATGTACGAATATAGGGAAAAAAGTTGCGAAAATTGCCATAAAAAATGGGAATTTTTTTTGAAATGTTGACTTAAGGCTCCGTTTCGACTCCAATAGATTAATTTACCCACGAGATCTCTTGGGGAAAAATATCGAACGAGTTGAAGATGAGGGTAATACATTTCGGAGAAATTAGTGAAATCTCCAATTCACCAAAGGGGTACCCCTTTCAGAAATCTTCGATTTCTCAAATATGGTTTCGAGCAATGTTTTGATAGTGAATCCTAAAGAATATACGAGGGTCATGGGCACAAAAGTTGTAGGCCTATGTCTTAGGGTTCTATGTATAAAAGTTCGTGCCAATCCGAGGTGTGTAGAGGGTGATACAGTCGAAATAGTGAGAGATGTACGAATATAAGGAAAAAAGTTGCGAAAATTGCCTTAAAAAAGGGGAATTTTTTTTGAAATGTTGACTTAAGGCTCCGTTTCGACTCCAATAGATTAATTTACCCACGAGATCTGTTGGGGAAAAATATCGAACGAGTTGAAGACGAGGGTAATACATTTCGGAGAAATTAGTGAAATCTCCAATTCACCAAAGGGGTACCCCTTTCAGAAATCTTCGATTTCTCTAATATGGATTCAAGCAATGTTTTGATAGTGAATCCTAAAGAATATGCGAGGGTCATGGGCACAAAAGTTGTAGCCCTATGTCTTAGGGTTCTATGTATAAAACTTCGTGCCAATCCGAGGTGTGTAGAGGGTGATACAGTCAAAATAGTGAGAGATGTACAAATATAAGGAAAAAAGTTGCGAAAATTGCCATAAAAAAGGGTAATTTTTTTTGAAATGTTGACTTAAGGCTCCGTTTCGACTCCAATAGATTAATTTACCCACGAGATCTCTTGGGGAAAAATATCGAACGAGTTGAAGACGAGGGTAATACATTTCGGAGAAATTAGTGAAATCTCCAATTCACCAATGGGGTACCCCTTTCAGAAATCTTCGATTTCTCTAATATGGATTCAAGCAATGTTTTGATAGTGAATCCTAAAGAATATGCGAGGGTCATGGGCACAAAAGTTGTAGGCCTATGTCTTAGGGTTCTATGTATAAAAGTTCGTGCAAATCCGAGGTGTGTAGAGGGTGATACAGTCAAAATAGTGAGAGATGTACGAATATAGGGAAAAAAGTTGCGAAAATTGCCATAAAAAATGGGAATTTTTTTTGAAATGTTGACTTAAGGCTCCGTTTCGACTCCAATAGATTAATTTACCCACGAGATCTCTTGGGGAAAAATATCGAACGAGTTGAAGATGAGGGTAATACATTTCGGAGAAATTAGTGAAATCTCCAATTCACCAAAGGGGTACCCCTTTCAGAAATCTTCGATTTCTCTAATATGGTTTCGAGCAATGTTTTGATAGTGAATCCTAAAGAATATACGAGGGTCATGGGCACAAAAGTTGTAGGCCTATGTCTTAGGGTTCTATGTATAAAACTTCGTGCCAATCCGAGGTGTGTAGAGGGTGATACAGTCGAAATAGTGAGAGATGTACGAATATAAGGAAAAAAGTTGCGAAAATTGCCTTAAAAAAGGGGAATTTTTTTTGAAATGTTGACTTAAGGCTCCGTTTCGACTCCAATAGATTAATTTACCCACGAGATCTCTTGGGGAAAAATATCGAACGAGTTGAAGACGAGGGTAATACATTTCGGAGAAATTAGTGAAATCTCCAATTCACCAAAGGGGTACCCCTTTCAGAAATCTTCGATTTCTCTAATATGGATTCAAGCAATGTTTTGATAGTGAATCCTAAAGAATATGCGAGGGTCATGGGCACAAAAGTTGTAGGCCTATGTCTTAGGGTTCTATGTATAAAACTTCGTGCCAATCCGAGGTGTGTAGAGGGTGATACAGTCAAAATAGTGAGAGATGTACGAATATAAGGAAAAAAGTTGCGAAAATTGCCATAAAAAAGGGTAATTTTTTTTGAAATGTTGACTTAAGGCTCCGTTTCGACTCCAATAGATTAATTTACCCACGAGATCTCTTGGGGAAAAATATCGAACGAGTTGAAGACGAGGGTAATACATTTCGGAGAAATTAATGAAATCTCCAATTCACCAAAGGGGTACCCTTTTCAGAAATCTTCGATTTCTCTAATATGGATTCGAGCAATGTTTTGATAGTGAATCCTAAAGAATATGCGAGGGTCATGGGCACAAAAGTTGTAGGCCTATGTCTTAGGGTTCTATGTATAAAACTTCGTGCAAATCCGAGGTGTGTAGAGGGTGATACAGTCAAAATAGTGAGAGATGTACGAATATAGGGAAAAAAGTTGCGAAAATTGCCATAAAAAATGGGAATTTTTTTTGAAATGTTGACTTAAGGCTCCGTTTCGACTCCAATAGATTAATTTACCCACGAGATCTCTTGGGGAAAAATATCGAACGAGTTGAAGATGAGGGTAATACATTTCGGAGAAATTAGTGAAATCTCCAATTCACCAAAGGGGTACCCCTTTCAGAAATCTTCGATTTCTCTAATATGGTTTCGAGCAATGTTTTGATAGTGAATCCTAAAGAATATACGAGGGTCATGGGCACAAAAGTTGTAGGCCTATGTCTTAGGGTTCTATGTATAAAACTTCGTGCCAATCCGAGGTGTGTAGAGGGTGATACAGTCGAAATAGTGAGAGATGTACGAATATAAGGAAAAAAGTTGCGAAAATTGCCTTAAAAAAGGGGAATTTTTTTTGAAATGTTGACTTAAGGCTCCGTTTCGACTCCAATAGATTAATTTACCCACGAGATCTCTTGGGGAAAAATATCGAACGAGTTGAAGACGAGGGTAATACATTTCGGAGAAATTAGTGAAATCTCCAATTCACCAAAGGGGTACCCCTTTCAGAAATCTTCGATTTCTCTAATATGGATTCAAGCAATGTTTTGATAGTGAATCCTAAAGAATATGCGAGGGTCATGGGCACAAAAGTTGTAGGCCTATGTCTTAGGGTTCTATGTATAAAACTTCGTGCCAATCCGAGGTGTGTAGAGGGTGATACAGTCAAAATAGTGAGAGATGTACGAATATAAGGAAAAAAGTTGCGAAAATTGCCATAAAAAAGGGTAATTTTTTTTGAAATGTTGACTTAAGGCTCCGTTTCGACTCCAATAGATTAATTTACCCACGAGATCTCTTGGGGAAAAATATCGAACGAGTTGAAGACGAGGGTAATACATTTCGGAGAAATTAGTGAAATCTCCAATTCACCAAAGGGGTACCCTTTTCAGAAATCTTCGATTTCTCTAATATGGATTCGAGCAATGTTTTGATAGTGAATCCTAAAGAATATGCGAGGGTCATGGGCACAAAAGTTGTAGGCCTATGTCTTAGGGTTCTATGTATAAAACTTCGTGCAAATCCGAGGTGTGTAGAGGGTGATACAGTCAAAATAGTGAGAGATGTACGAATATAGGGAAAAAAGTTGCGAAAATTGCCATAAAAAATGGGAATTTTTTTTGAAATGTTGACTTAAGGCTCCGTTTCGACTCCAATAGATTAATTTACCCACGAGATCGCTTGGGGAAATATATCGAACGAGTTGAAGATGAGGGTAATACATTTCGGAGAAATTAGTGAAATCTCCAATTCACCAAAGGGGTACCCCTTTCAGAAATCTTCGATTTCTCTAATATGGATTCGAGCAATGTTTTGATAGTGAATCCTAAAGAATATGCGAGGTTCATGGGCACAAAAGTTGTAGGCCTATGTCTTAGGGTTCTATGTAAAAAACTTTGTGCAAATCCGAGGTGTGTAGAGTGTGATACAGTCAAAATAGTGAGAGATGTACGAATATAAGGAAAAAAGTTGCGAAAATTGCCTTAAAAAAGGGGAATTTTTTTTGAAATGTTGACTTAAGGCTCCGTTTCGACTCCAATAGATTAATTTACCCACGAGATCTCTTGGGGAAAAATATCGAACAAGTTGAAGATGAGGGTAATACATTTCGGAGAAATTAGTGAAATCTCCAATTCACCAAAGGGGTACCCCTTTCAGAAATCTTCGATTTCTCTAATATGGATTCGAGCAATGTTTTGATAGTGAATCCTAAAGAATATGCGAGGGTCATGGGCACAAAAGTTGTAGGCCTATGTCTTAGGGTTCTATGTATAAAAGTTCGTGCAAATCCGAGGTGTGTAGAGGGTGATACAGTCAAAATACTGAGAGATGTACGAATATAGGGAAAAAAGTTGCGAAAATTGCCATAAAAAATGGGAATTTTTTTTGAAATGTTGACTTAAGGCTCCGTTTCGACTCCAATAGATTAATTTACCCACGAGATCTCTTGGGGAAAAATATCGAACGAGTTGAAGATGAGGGTAATACATTTCGGAGAAATTAGTGAAATCTCCAATTCACCAAAGGGGTACCCCTTTCAGAAATCTTCGATTTCTCAAATATGGTTTCGAGCAATGTTTTGATAGTGAATCCTAAAGAATATACGAGGGTCATGGGCACAAAAGTTGTAGGCCTATGTCTTAGGGTTCTATGTATAAAACTTCGTGCCAATCCGAGGTGTGTAGAGGGTGATACAGTCGAAATAGTGAGAGATGTACGAATATAAGGAAAAAAGTTGCGAAAATTGCCTTAAAAAAGGGGAATTTTTTTTGAAATGTTGACTTAAGGCTCCGTTTCGACTCCAATAGATTAATTTACCCACGAGATCTCTTGGGGAAAAATATCGAACGAGTTGAAGACGAGGGTAATACATTTCGGAGAAATTAGTGAAATCTCCAATTCACCAAAGGGGTACCCTTTTCAGAAATCTTCGATTTCTCTAATATGGATTCGAGCAATGTTTTGATAGTGAATCCTAAAGAATATGCGAGGGTCATGCGCACAAAAGTTGTAGGCCTATGTCTTAGGGTTCTATGTATAAAACTTCGTGCAAATCCGAGGTGTGTAGAGGGTGATACAGTCAAAATAGTGAGAGATGTACGAATATAGGGAAAAAAGTTGCGAAAATTGCCATAAAAAATGGGAATTTTTTTTGAAATGTTGACTTAAGGCTCCGTTTCGACTCCAATAGATTAATTTACCCACGAGATCTCTTGGGGAAAAATATCGAACGAGTTGAAGATGAGGGTAATACATTTCGGAGAAATTAGTGAAATCTCCAATTCACCAAAGGGGTACCCCTTTCAGAAATCTTCGATTTCTCTAATATGGTTTCGAGCAATGTTTTGATAGTGAATCCTAAAGAATATACGAGGGTCATGGGCACAAAAGTTGTAGGCCTATGTCTTAGGGTTCTATGTATAAAACTTCGTGCCAATCCGAGGTGTGTAGAGGGTGATACAGTCGAAATAGTGAGAGATGTACGAATATAAGGAAAAAAGTTGCGAAAATTGCCTTAAAAAAGGGGAATTTTTTTTGAAATGTTGACTTAAGGCTCCGTTTCGACTCCAATAGATTAATTTACCCACGAGATCTCTTGGGGAAAAATATCGAACGAGTTGAAGACGAGGGTAATACATTTCGGAGAAATTAGTGAAATCTCCAATTCACCAAAGGGGTACCCCTTTCAGAAATCTTCGATTTCTCTAATATGGATTCAAGCAATGTTTTGATAGTGAATCCTAAAGAATATGCGAGGGTCATGGGCACAAAAGTTGTAGGCCTATGTCTTAGGGTTCTATGTATAAAACTTCGTGCCAATCCGAGGTGTGTAGAGGGTGATACAGTCAAAATAGTGAGAGATGTACGAATATAAGGAAAAAAGTTGCGAAAATTGCCATAAAAAAGGGTAATTTTTTTTGAAATGTTGACTTAAGGCTCCGTTTCGACTCCAATAGATTAATTTACCCACGAGATCTCTTGGGGAAAAATATCGAACGAGTTGAAGACGAGGGTAATACATTTCGGAGAAATTAGTGAAATCTCCAATTCACCAAAGGGGTACCCTTTTCAGAAATCTTCGATTTCTCTAATATGGATTCGAGCAATGTTTTGATAGTGAATCCTAAAGAATATGCGAGGGTCATGGGCACAAAAGTTGTAGGCCTATGTCTTAGGGTTCTATGTATAAAACTTCGTGCAAATCCGAGGTGTGTAGAGGGTGATACAGTCAAAATAGTGAGAGATGTACGAATATAGGGAAAAAAGTTGCGAAAATTGCCATAAAAAATGGGAATTTTTTTTGAAATGTTGACTTAAGGCTCCGTTTCGACTCCAATAGATTAATTTACCCACGAGATCTCTTGGGGAAAAATATCGAACGAGTTGAAGATGAGGGTAATACATTTCGGAGAAATTAGTGAAATCTCCAATTCACCAAAGGGGTACCCCTTTCAGAAATCTTCGATTTCTCTAATATGGTTTCGAGCAATGTTTTGATAGTGAATCCTAAAGAATATACGAGGGTCATGGGCACAAAAGTTGTAGGCCTATGTCTTAGGGTTCTATGTATAAAACTTCGTGCCAATCCGAGGTGTGTAGAGGGTGATACAGTCGAAATAGTGAGAGATGTACGAATATAAGGAAAAAAGTTGCGAAAATTGCCTTAAAAAAGGGGAATTTTTTTTGAAATGTTGACTTAAGGCTCCGTTTCGACTCCAATAGATTAATTTACCCACGAGATCTCTTGGGGAAAAATATCGAACGAGTTGAAGACGAGGGTAATACATTTCGGAGAAATTAGTGAAATCTCCAATTCACCAAAGGGGTACCCCTTTCAGAAATCTTCGATTTCTCTAATATGGATTCAAGCAATGTTTTGATAGTGAATCCTAAAGAATATGCGAGGGTCATGGGCACAAAAGTTGTAGGCCTATGTCTTAGGGTTCTATGTATAAAACTTCGTGCCAATCCGAGGTGTGTAGAGGGTGATACAGTCAAAATAGTGAGAGATGTACGAATATAAGGAAAAAAGTTGCGAAAATTGCCATAAAAAAGGGTAATTTTTTTTGAAATGTTGACTTAAGGCTCCGTTTCGACTCCAATAGATTAATTTACCCACGAGATCTCTTGGGGAAAAATATCGAACGAGTTGAAGACGAGGGTAATACATTTCGGAGAAATTAGTGAAATCTCCAATTCACCAAAGGGGTACCCTTTTCAGAAATCTTCGATTTCTCTAATATGGATTCGAGCAATGTTTTGATAGTGAATCCTAAAGAATATGCGAGGGTCATGGGCACAAAAGTTGTAGGCCTATGTCTTAGGGTTCTATGTATAAAACTTCGTGCAAATCCGAGGTGTGTAGAGGGTGATACAGTCAAAATAGTGAGAGATGTACGAATATAGGGAAAAAAGTTGCGAAAATTGCCATAAAAAATGGGAATTTTTTTTGAAATGTTGACTTAAGGCTCCGTTTCGACTCCAATAGATTAATTTACCCACGAGATCGCTTGGGGAAATATATCGAACGAGTTGAAGATGAGGGTAATACATTTCGGAGAAATTAGTGAAATCTCCAATTCACCAAAGGGGTACCCCTTTCAGAAATCTTCGATTTCTCTAATATGGATTCGAGCAATGTTTTGATAGTGAATCCTAAAGAATATGCGAGGTTCATGGGCACAAAAGTTGTAGGCCTATGTCTTAGGGTTCTATGTAAAAAACTTTGTGCAAATCCGAGGTGTGTAGAGTGTGATACAGTCAAAATAGTGAGAGATGTACGAATATAAGGAAAAAAGTTGCGAAAATTGCCTTAAAAAAGGGGAATTTTTTTTGAAATGTTGACTTAAGGCTCCGTTTCGACTCCAATAGATTAATTTACCCACGAGATCTCTTGGGGAAAAATATCGAACAAGTTGAAGATGAGGGTAATACATTTCGGAGAAATTAGTGAAATCTCCAATTCACCAAAGGGGTACCCCTTTCAGAAATCTTCGATTTCTCTAATATGGATTCGAGCAATGTTTTGATAGTGAATCCTAAAGAATATGCGAGGGTCATGGGCACAAAAGTTGTAGGCCTATGTCTTAGGGTTCTATGTATAAAAGTTCGTGCAAATCCGAGGTGTGTAGAGGGTGATACAGTCAAAATACTGAGAGATGTACGAATATAGGGAAAAAAGTTGCGAAAATTGCCATAAAAAATGGGAATTTTTTTTGAAATGTTGACTTAAGGCTCCGTTTCGACTCCAATAGATTAATTTACCCACGAGATCTCTTGGGGAAAAATATCGAACGAGTTGAAGATGAGGGTAATACATTTCGGAGAAATTAGTGAAATCTCCAATTCACCAAAGGGGTACCCCTTTCAGAAATCTTCGATTTCTCAAATATGGTTTCGAGCAATGTTTTGATAGTGAATCCTAAAGAATATACGAGGGTCATGGGCACAAAAGTTGTAGGCCTATGTCTTAGGGTTCTATGTATAAAACTTCGTGCCAATCCGAGGTGTGTAGAGGGTGATACAGTCGAAATAGTGAGAGATGTACGAATATAAGGAAAAAAGTTGCGAAAATTGCCTTAAAAAAGGGGAATTTTTTTTGAAATGTTGACTTAAGGCTCCGTTTCGACTCCAATAGATTAATTTACCCACGAGATCTCTTGGGGAAAAATATCGAACGAGTTGAAGACGAGGGTAATACATTTCGGAGAAATTAGTGAAATCTCCAATTCACCAAAGGGGTACCCCTTTCAGAAATCTTCGATTTCTCTAATATGGATTCAAGCAATGTTTTGATAGTGAATCCTAAAGAATATGCGAGGGTCATGGGCACAAAAGTTGTAGGCCTATGTCTTAGGGTTCTATGTATAAAACTTCGTGCCAATCCGAGGTGTGTAGAGGGTGATACAGTCAAAATAGTGAGAGATGTACGAATATAAGGAAAAAAGTTGCGAAAATTGCCATAAAAAAGGGTAATTTTTTTTGAAATGTTGACTTAAGGCTCCGTTTCGACTCCAATAGATTAATTTACCCACGAGATCTCTTGGGGAAAAATATCGAACGAGTTGAAGACGAGGGTAATACATTTCGGAGAAATTAGTGAAATCTCCAATTCACCAAAGGGGTACCCCTTTCAGAAATCTTCGATTTCTCTAATATGGTTTCGAGCAATGTTTTGATAGTGAATCCTAAAGAATATACGAGGGTCATGGGCACAAAAGTTGTAGGCCTATGTCTTAGGGTTCTATGTATAAAACTTCGTGCCAATCCGAGGTGTGTAGAGGGTGATACAGTCGAAATAGTGAGAGATGTACGAATATAAGGAAAAAAGTTGCGAAAATTGCCTTAAAAAAGGGGAATTTTTTTTGAAATGTTGACTTAAGGCTCCGTTTCGACTCCAATAGATTAATTTACCCACGAGATCTCTTGGGGAAAAATATCGAACGAGTTGAAGACGAGGGTAATACATTTCGGAGAAATTAGTGAAATCTCCAATTCACCAAAGGGGTACCCCTTTCAGAAATCTTCGATTTCTCTAATATGGATTCAAGCAATGTTTTGATAGTGAATCCTAAAGAATATGCGAGGGTCATGGGCACAAAAGTTGTAGGCCTATGTCTTAGGGTTCTATGTATAAAACTTCGTGCCAATCCGAGGTGTGTAGAGGGTGATACAGTCAAAATAGTGAGAGATGTACGAATATAAGGAAAAAAGTTGCGAAAATTGCCATAAAAAAGGGTAATTTTTTTTGAAATGTTGACTTAAGGCTCCGTTTCGACTCCAATAGATTAATTTACCCACGAGATCTCTTGGGGAAAAATATCGAACGAGTTGAAGACGAGGGTAATACATTTCGGAGAAATTAGTGAAATCTCCAATTCACCAAAGGGGTACCCTTTTCAGAAATCTTCGATTTCTCTAATATGGATTCGAGCAATGTTTTGATAGTGAATCCTAAAGAATATGCGAGGGTCATGGGCACAAAAGTTGTAGGCCTATGTCTTAGGGTTCTATGTATAAAACTTCGTGCAAATCCGAGGTGTGTAGAGGGTGATACAGTCAAAATAGTGAGAGATGTACGAATATAGGGAAAAAAGTTGCGAAAATTGCCATAAAAAATGGGAATTTTTTTTGAAATGTTGACTTAAGGCTCCGTTTCGACTCCAATAGATTAATTTACCCACGAGATCGCTTGGGGAAATATATCGAACGAGTTGAAGATGAGGGTAATACATTTCGGAGAAATTAGTGAAATCTCCAATTCACCAAAGGGGTACCCCTTTCAGAAATCTTCGATTTCTCTAATATGGATTCGAGCAATGTTTTGATAGTGAATCCTAAAGAATATGCGAGGTTCATGGGCACAAAAGTTGTAGGCCTATGTCTTAGGGTTCTATGTAAAAAACTTTGTGCAAATCCGAGGTGTGTAGAGTGTGATACAGTCAAAATAGTGAGAGATGTACGAATATAAGGAAAAAAGTTGCGAAAATTGCCTTAAAAAAGGGGAATTTTTTTTGAAATGTTGACTTAAGGCTCCGTTTCGACTCCAATAGATTAATTTACCCACGAGATCTCTTGGGGAAAAATATCGAACGAGTTGAAGACGAGGGTAATACATTTCGGAGAAATTAGTGAAATCTCCAATTCACCAAAGGGGTACCCCTTTCAGAAATCTTCGATTTCTCTAATATGGTTTCGAGCAATGTTTTGATAGTGAATCCTAAAGAATATACGAGGGTCATGGGCACAAAAGTTGTAGGCCTATGTCTTAGGGTTCTATGTATAAAACTTCGTGCCAATCCGAGGTGTGTAGAGGGTGATACAGTCGAAATAGTGAGAGATGTACGAATATAAGGAAAAAAGTTGCGAAAATTGCCTTAAAAAAGGGGAATTTTTTTTGAAATGTTGACTTAAGGCTCCGTTTCGACTCCAATAGATTAATTTACCCACGAGATCTCTTGGGGAAAAATATCGAACGAGTTGAAGATGAGGGTAATACATTTCGGAGAAATTAGTGAAATCTCCAATTCACCAAAGGGGTACCCCTTTCAGAAATCTTCGATTTCTCAAATATGGTTTCGAGCAATGTTTTGATAGTGAATCCTAAAGAATATACGAGGGTCATGGGCACAAAAGTTGTAGGCCTATGTCTTAGGGTTCTATGTATAAAACTTCGTGCCAATCCGAGGTGTGTAGAGGGTGATACAGTCGAAATAGTGAGAGATGTACGAATATAAGGAAAAAAGTTGCGAAAATTGCCTTAAAAAAGGGGAATTTTTTTTGAAATGTTGACTTAAGGCTCCGTTTCGACTCCAATAGATTAATTTACCCACGAGATCTCTTGGGGAAAAATATCGAACGAGTTGAAGACGAGGGTAATACATTTCGGAGAAATTAGTGAAATCTCCAATTCACCAAAGGGGTACCCCTTTCAGAAATCTTCGATTTCTCTAATATGGATTCAAGCAATGTTTTGATAGTGAATCCTAAAGAATATGCGAGGGTCATGGGCACAAAAGTTGTAGGCCTATGTCTTAGGGTTCTATGTATAAAACTTCGTGCCAATCCGAGGTGTGTAGAGGGTGATACAGTCAAAATAGTGAGAGATGTACGAATATAAGGAAAAAAGTTGCGAAAATTGCCATAAAAAAGGGTAATTTTTTTTGAAATGTTGACTTAAGGCTCCGTTTCGACTCCAATAGATTAATTTACCCACGAGATCTCTTGGGGAAAAATATCGAACGAGTTGAAGACGAGGGTAATACATTTCGGAGAAATTAGTGAAATCTCCAATTCACCAAAGGGGTACCCTTTTCAGAAATCTTCGATTTCTCTAATATGGATTCGAGCAATGTTTTGATAGTGAATCCTAAAGAATATGCGAGGGTCATGGGCACAAAAGTTGTAGGCCTATGTCTTAGGGTTCTATGTATAAAACTTCGTGCAAATCCGAGGTGTGTAGAGGGTGATACAGTCAAAATAGTGAGAGATGTACGAATATAGGGAAAAAAGTTGCGAAAATTGCCATAAAAAATGGGAATTTTTTTTGAAATGTTGACTTAAGGCTCCGTTTCGACTCCAATAGATTAATTTACCCACGAGATCTCTTGGGGAAAAATATCGAACGAGTTGAAGATGAGGGTAATACATTTCGGAGAAATTAGTGAAATCTCCAATTCACCAAAGGGGTACCCCTTTCAGAAATCTTCGATTTCTCTAATATGGTTTCGAGCAATGTTTTGATAGTGAATCCTAAAGAATATACGAGGGTCATGGGCACAAAAGTTGTAGGCCTATGTCTTAGGGTTCTATGTATAAAACTTCGTGCCAATCCGAGGTGTGTAGAGGGTGATACAGTCGAAATAGTGAGAGATGTACGAATATAAGGAAAAAAGTTGCGAAAATTGCCTTAAAAAAGGGGAATTTTTTTTGAAATGTTGACTTAAGGCTCTGTTTCGACTCCAATAGATTAATTTACCCACGAGATCTCTTGGGGAAAAATATCGAACGAGTTGAAGACGAGGGTAATACATTTCGGAGAAATTAGTGAAATCTCCAATTCACCAAAGGGGTACCCCTTTCAGAAATCTTCGATTTCTCTAATATGGATTCAAGCAATGTTTTGATAGTGAATCCTAAAGAATATGCGAGGGTCATGGGCACAAAAGTTGTAGGCCTATGTCTTAGGGTTCTATGTATAAAACTTCGTGCCAATCCGAGGTGTGTAGAGGGTGATACAGTCAAAATAGTGAGAGATGTACGAATATAAGGAAAAAAGTTGCGAAAATTGCCATAAAAAAGGGTAATTTTTTTTGAAATGTTGACTTAAGGCTCCGTTTCGACTCCAATAGATTAATTTACCCACGAGATCTCTTGGGGAAAAATATCGAACGAGTTGAAGACGAGGGTAATACATTTCGGAGAAATTAGTGAAATCTCCAATTCACCAAAGGGGTACCCTTTTCAGAAATCTTCGATTTCTCTAATATGGATTCGAGCAATGTTTTGATAGTGAATCCTAAAGAATATGCGAGGGTCATGGGCACAAAAGTTGTAGGCCTATGTCTTAGGGTTCTATGTATAAAACTTCGTGCAAATCCGAGGTGTGTAGAGGGTGATACAGTCAAAATAGTGAGAGATGTACGAATATAGGGAAAAAAGTTGCGAAAATTGCCATAAAAAATGGGAATTTTTTTTGAAATGTTGACTTAAGGCTCCGTTTCGACTCCAATAGATTAATTTACCCACGAGATCGCTTGGGGAAATATATCGAACGAGTTGAAGATGAGGGTAATACATTTCGGAGAAATTAGTGAAATCTCCAATTCACCAAAGGGGTACCCCTTTCAGAAATCTTCGATTTCTCTAATATGGATTCGAGCAATGTTTTGATAGTGAATCCTAAAGAATATGCGAGGTTCATGGGCACAAAAGTTGTAGGCCTATGTCTTAGGGTTCTATGTAAAAAACTTTGTGCAAATCCGAGGTGTGTAGAGTGTGATACAGTCAAAATAGTGAGAGATGTACGAATATAAGGAAAAAAGTTGCGAAAATTGCCTTAAAAAAGGGGAATTTTTTTTGAAATGTTGACTTAAGGCTCCGTTTCGACTCCAATAGATTAATTTACCCACGAGATCTCTTGGGGAAAAATATCGAACAAGTTGAAGATGAGGGTAATACATTTCGGAGAAATTAGTGAAATCTCCAATTCACCAAAGGGGTACCCCTTTCAGAAATCTTCGATTTCTCTAATATGGATTCGAGCAATGTTTTGATAGTGAATCCTAAAGAATATGCGAGGGTCATGGGCACAAAAGTTGTAGGCCTATGTCTTAGGGTTCTATGTATAAAAGTTCGTGCAAATCCGAGGTGTGTAGAGGGTGATACAGTCAAAATACTGAGAGATGTACGAATATAGGGAAAAAAGTTGCGAAAATTGCCATAAAAAATGGGAATTTTTTTTGAAATGTTGACTTAAGGCTCCGTTTCGACTCCAATAGATTAATTTACCCACGAGATCTCTTGGGGAAAAATATCGAACGAGTTGAAGATGAGGGTAATACATTTCGGAGAAATTAGTGAAATCTCCAATTCACCAAAGGGGTACCCCTTTCAGAAATCTTCGATTTCTCAAATATGGTTTCGAGCAATGTTTTGATAGTGAATCCTAAAGAATATACGAGGGTCATGGGCACAAAAGTTGTAGGCCTATGTCTTAGGGTTCTATGTATAAAACTTCGTGCCAATCCGAGGTGTGTAGAGGGTGATACAGTCGAAATAGTGAGAGATGTACGAATATAAGGAAAAAAGTTGCGAAAATTGCCTTAAAAAAGGGGAATTTTTTTTGAAATGTTGACTTAAGGCTCCGTTTCGACTCCAATAGATTAATTTACCCACGAGATCTCTTGGGGAAAAATATCGAACAAGTTGAAGAGGAGGGTAATACATTTCGGAGAAATTAGTGAAATCTCCAATTCACCAAAGGGGTACCCCTTTCAGAAATCTTCGATTTCTCTAATATGGATTCGAGCAATGTTTTGATAGTGAATCCTAAAGAATATGCGAGGGTCATGGGCACAAAAGTTGTAGGCCTATGTCTTAGGGTTCTATGTATAAAATTTCGTGCAAATCCGAGGTGTGTAGAGGGTGATACAGTCAAAATACTGAGAGATGTACGAATATAGGGAAAAAAGTTGCGAAAATTGCCATAAAAAATGGGAATTTTTTTTGAAATGTTGACTTAAGGCTCCGTTTCGACTCCAATAGATTAATTTACCCACGAGATCTCTTGGGGAAAAATATCGAACGAGTTGAAGATGAGGGTAATACATTTCGGAGAAATTAGTGAAATCTCCAATTCACCAAAGGGGTACCCTTTTCAGAAATCTTCGATTTCTCTAATATGGATTCGAGCAATGTTTTGATAGTGAATCCTAAAGAATATGCGAGGGTCATGGGCACAAAAGTTGTAGGCCTATGTCTTAGGGTTCTATGTATAAAACTTCGTGCAAATCCGAGGTGTGTAGAGGGTGATACAGTCAAAATACTGAGAGATGTACGAATATAGGGAAAAAAGTTGCGAAAATTGCCATAAAAAATGGGAATTTTTTTTGAAATGTTGACTTAAGGCTCCGTTTCGACTCCAATAGATTAATTTACCCACGAGATCTCTTGGGGAAAAATATCGAACGAGTTGAAGATGAGGGTAATACATTTCGGAGAAATTAGTGAAATCTCCAATTCACCAAAGGGGTACCCCTTTCAGAAATCTTCGATTTCTCAAATATGGTTTCGAGCAATGTTTTGATAGTGAATCCTAAAGAATATACGAGGGTCATGGGCACAAAAGTTGTAGGCCTATGTCTTAGGGTTCTATGTATAAAACTTCGTGCCAATCCGAGGTGTGTAGAGGGTGATACAGTCGAAATAGTGAGAGATGTACGAATATAAGGAAAAAAGTTGCGAAAATTGCCTTAAAAAAGGGGAATTTTTTTTGAAATGTTGACTTAAGGCTCCGTTTCGACTCCAATAGATTAATTTACCCACGAGATCTCTTGGGGAAAAATATCGAACAAGTTGAAGAGGAGGGTAATACATTTCGGAGAAATTAGTGAAATCTCCAATTCACCAAAGGGGTACCCCTTTCAGAAATCTTCGATTTCTCTAATATGGATTCGAGCAATGTTTTGATAGTGAATCCTAAAGAATATGCGAGGGTCATGGGCACAAAAGTTGTAGGCCTATGTCTTAGGGTTCTATGTATAAAACTTCGTGCCAATCCGAGGTGTGTAGAGGGTGATACAGTCAAAATAGTGAGAGATGTACGAATATAAGGAAAAAAGTTGCGAAAATTGCCATAAAAAAGGGTAATTTTTTTTGAAATGTTGACTTAAGGCTCCGTTTCGACTCCAATAGATTAATTTACCCACGAGATCTCTTGGGGAAAAATATCGAACGAGTTGAAGACGAGGGTAATACATTTCGGAGAAATTAGTGAAATCTCCAATTCACCAAAGGGGTACCCTTTTCAGAAATCTTCGATTTCTCTAATATGGATTCGAGCAATGTTTTGATAGTGAATCCTAAAGAATATGCGAGGGTCATGGGCACAAAAGTTGTAGGCCTATGTCTTAGGGTTCTATGTATAAAACTTCGTGCAAATCCGAGGTGTGTAGAGGGTGATACAGTCAAAATAGTGAGAGATGTACGAATATAGGGAAAAAAGTTGCGAAAATTGCCATAAAAAATGGGAATTTTTTTTGAAATGTTGACTTAAGGCTCCGTTTCGACTCCAATAGATTAATTTACCCACGAGATCGCTTGGGGAAATATATCGAACGAGTTGAAGATGAGGGTAATACATTTCGGAGAAATTAGTGAAATCTCCAATTCACCAAAGGGGTACCCCTTTCAGAAATCTTCGATTTCTCTAATA
This sequence comes from Humulus lupulus, assembly GCF_963169125.1. Taxonomy (NCBI): domain Eukaryota; kingdom Viridiplantae; phylum Streptophyta; class Magnoliopsida; order Rosales; family Cannabaceae; genus Humulus; species Humulus lupulus. The sequence goes on along the minus strand of NC_084794.1, from coordinate 297,199,041 downwards.
TGGATTCGAGCAATGTTTTGATAGTGAATCCTAAAGAATATGCGAGGTTCATGGGCACAAAAGTTGTAGGCCTATGTCTTAGGGTTCTATGTAAAAAACTTTGTGCAAATCCGAGGTGTGTAGAGTGTGATACAGTCAAAATAGTGAGAGATGTACGAATATAAGGAAAAAAGTTGCGAAAATTGCCTTAAAAAAGGGGAATTTTTTTTGAAATGTTGACTTAAGGCTCCGTTTCGACTCCAATAGATTAATTTACCCACGAGATCTCTTGGGGAAAAATATCGAACAAGTTGAAGATGAGGGTAATACATTTCGGAGAAATTAGTGAAATCTCCAATTCACCAAAGGGGTACCCCTTTCAGAAATCTTCGATTTCTCTAATATGGATTCGAGCAATGTTTTGATAGTGAATCCTAAAGAATATGCGAGGGTCATGGGCACAAAAGTTGTAGGCCTATGTCTTAGGGTTCTATGTATAAAAGTTCGTGCAAATCCGAGGTGTGTAGAGGGTGATACAGTCAAAATACTGAGAGATGTACGAATATAGGGAAAAAAGTTGCGAAAATTGCCATAAAAAATGGGAATTTTTTTTGAAATGTTGACTTAAGGCTCCGTTTCGACTCCAATAGATTAATTTACCCACGAGATCTCTTGGGGAAAAATATCGAACGAGTTGAAGATGAGGGTAATACATTTCGGAGAAATTAGTGAAATCTCCAATTCACCAAAGGGGTACCCCTTTCAGAAATCTTCGATTTCTCAAATATGGTTTCGAGCAATGTTTTGATAGTGAATCCTAAAGAATATACGAGGGTCATGGGCACAAAAGTTGTAGGCCTATGTCTTAGGGTTCTATGTATAAAACTTCGTGCCAATCCGAGGTGTGTAGAGGGTGATACAGTCGAAATAGTGAGAGATGTACGAATATAAGGAAAAAAGTTGCGAAAATTGCCTTAAAAAAGGGGAATTTTTTTTGAAATGTTGACTTAAGGCTCCGTTTCGACTCCAATAGATTAATTTACCCACGAGATCTCTTGGGGAAAAATATCGAACAAGTTGAAGAGGAGGGTAATACATTTCGGAGAAATTAGTGAAATCTCCAATTCACCAAAGGGGTACCCCTTTCAGAAATCTTCGATTTCTCTAATATGGATTCGAGCAATGTTTTGATAGTGAATCCTAAAGAATATGCGAGGGTCATGGGCACAAAAGTTGTAGGCCTATGTCTTAGGGTTCTATGTATAAAATTTCGTGCAAATCCGAGGTGTGTAGAGGGTGATACAGTCAAAATACTGAGAGATGTACGAATATAGGGAAAAAAGTTGCGAAAATTGCCATAAAAAATGGGAATTTTTTTTGAAATGTTGACTTAAGGCTCCGTTTCGACTCCAATAGATTAATTTACCCACGAGATCTCTTGGGGAAAAATATCGAACGAGTTGAAGATGAGGGTAATACATTTCGGAGAAATTAGTGAAATCTCCAATTCACCAAAGGGGTACCCCTTTCAGAAATCTTCGATTTCTCAAATATGGTTTCGAGCAATGTTTTGATAGTGAATCCTAAAGAATATACGAGGGTCATGGGCACAAAAGTTGTAGGCCTATGTCTTAGGGTTCTATGTATAAAACTTCGTGCCAATCCGAGGTGTGTAGAGGGTGATACAGTCGAAATAGTGAGAGATGTACGAATATAAGGAAAAAAGTTGCGAAAATTGCCTTAAAAAAGGGGAATTTTTTTTGAAATGTTGACTTAAGGCTCCGTTTCGACTCCAATAGATTAATTTACCCACGAGATCTCTTGGGGAAAAATATCGAACGAGTTGAAGACGAGGGTAATACATTTCGGAGAAATTAGTGAAATCTCCAATTCACCAAAGGGGTACCCCTTTCAGAAATCTTCGATTTCTCTAATATGGATTCAAGCAATGTTTTGATAGTGAATCCTAAAGAATATGCGAGGGTCATGGGCACAAAAGTTGTAGGCCTATGTCTTAGGGTTCTATGTATAAAACTTCGTGCCAATCCGAGGTGTGTAGAGGGTGATACAGTCAAAATAGTGAGAGATGTACGAATATAAGGAAAAAAGTTGCGAAAATTGCCATAAAAAAGGGTAATTTTTTTTGAAATGTTGACTTAAGGCTCCGTTTCGACTCCAATAGATTAATTTACCCACGAGATCTCTTGGGGAAAAATATCGAACGAGTTGAAGACGAGGGTAATACATTTCGGAGAAATTAGTGAAATCTCCAATTCACCAAAGGGGTACCCTTTTCAGAAATCTTCGATTTCTCTAATATGGATTCGAGCAATGTTTTGATAGTGAATCCTAAAGAATATGCGACGGTCATGGGCACAAAAGTTGTAGGCCTATGTCTTAGGGTTCTATGTATAAAAGTTCGTGCAAATCCGAGGTGTGTAGAGGGTGATACAGTCAAAATACTGAGAGATGTACGAATATAGGGAAAAAAGTTGCGAAAATTGCCATAAAAAATGGGAATTTTTTTTGAAATGTTGACTTAAGGCTCCGTTTCGACTCCAATAGATTAATTTACCCACGAGATCTCTTGGGGAAAAATATCGAACGAGTTGAAGATGAGGGTAATACATTTCGGAGAAATTAGTGAAATCTCCAATTCACCAAAGGGGTACCCCTTTCAGAAATCTTCGATTTCTCAAATATGGTTTCGAGCAATGTTTTGATAGTGAATCCTAAAGAATATACGAGGGTCATGGGCACAAAAGTTGTAGGCCTATGTCTTAGGGTTCTATGTATAAAACTTCGTGCCAATCCGAGGTGTGTAGAGGGTGATACAGTCGAAATAGTGAGAGATGTACGAATATAAGGAAAAAAGTTGCGAAAATTGCCTTAAAAAAGGGGAATTTTTTTTGAAATGTTGACTTAAGGCTCCGTTTCGACTCCAATAGATTAATTTACCCACGAGATCTCTTGGGGAAAAATATCGAACGAGTTGAAGACGAGGGTAATACATTTCGGAGAAATTAGTGAAATCTCCAATTCACCAAAGGGGTACCCCTTTCAGAAATCTTCGATTTCTCTAATATGGATTCAAGCAATGTTTTGATAGTGAATCCTAAAGAATATGCGAGGGTCATGGGCACAAAAGTTGTAGGCCTATGTCTTAGGGTTCTATGTATAAAACTTCGTGCCAATCCGAGGTGTGTAGAGGGTGATACAGTCAAAATAGTGAGAGATGTACGAATATAAGGAAAAAAGTTGCGAAAATTGCCATAAAAAAGGGTAATTTTTTTTGAAATGTTGACTTAAGGCTCCGTTTCGACTCCAATAGATTAATTTACCCACGAGATCTCTTGGGGAAAAATATCGAACGAGTTGAAGACGAGGGTAATACATTTCGGAGAAATTAGTGAAATCTCCAATTCACCAAAGGGGTACCCTTTTCAGAAATCTTCGATTTCTCTAATATGGATTCGAGCAATGTTTTGATAGTGAATCCTAAAGAATATGCGAGGGTCATGGGCACAAAAGTTGTAGGCCTATGTCTTAGGGTTCTATGTATAAAACTTCGTGCAAATCCGAGGTGTGTAGAGGGTGATACAGTCAAAATAGTGAGAGATGTACGAATATAGGGAAAAAAGTTGCGAAAATTGCCATAAAAAATGGGAATTTTTTTTGAAATGTTGACTTAAGGCTCCGTTTCGACTCCAATAGATTAATTTACCCACGAGATCGCTTGGGGAAATATATCGAACGAGTTGAAGATGAGGGTAATACATTTCGGAGAAATTAGTGAAATCTCCAATTCACCAAAGGGGTACCCCTTTCAGAAATCTTCGATTTCTCTAATATGGATTCGAGCAATGTTTTGATAGTGAATCCTAAAGAATATGCGAGGTTCATGGGCACAAAAGTTGTAGGCCTATGTCTTAGGGTTCTATGTAAAAAACTTTGTGCAAATCCGAGGTGTGTAGAGTGTGATACAGTCAAAATAGTGAGAGATGTACGAATATAAGGAAAAAAGTTGCGAAAATTGCCTTAAAAAAGGGGAATTTTTTTTGAAATGTTGACTTAAGGCTCCGTTTCGACTCCAATAGATTAATTTACCCACGAGATCTCTTGGGGAAAAATATCGAACAAGTTGAAGATGAGGGTAATACATTTCGGAGAAATTAGTGAAATCTCCAATTCACCAAAGGGGTACCCCTTTCAGAAATCTTCGATTTCTCTAATATGGTTTCGAGCAATGTTTTGATAGTGAATCCTAAAGAATATACGAGGGTCATGGGCACAAAAGTTGTAGGCCTATGTCTTAGGGTTCTATGTATAAAACTTCGTGCCAATCCGAGGTGTGTAGAGGGTGATACAGTCGAAATAGTGAGAGATGTACGAATATAAGGAAAAAAGTTGCGAAAATTGCCTTAAAAAAGGGGAATTTTTTTTGAAATGTTGACTTAAGGCTCCGTTTCGACTCCAATAGATTAATTTACCCACGAGATCTCTTGGGGAAAAATATCGAACGAGTTGAAGACGAGGGTAATACATTTCGGAGAAATTAGTGAAATCTCCAATTCACCAAAGGGGTACCCCTTTCAGAAATCTTCGATTTCTCTAATATGGATTCAAGCAATGTTTTGATAGTGAATCCTAAAGAATATGCGAGGGTCATGGGCACAAAAGTTGTAGGCCTATGTCTTAGGGTTCTATGTATAAAACTTCGTGCCAATCCGAGGTGTGTAGAGGGTGATACAGTCAAAATAGTGAGAGATGTACGAATATAAGGAAAAAAGTTGCGAAAATTGCCATAAAAAAGGGTAATTTTTTTTGAAATGTTGACTTAAGGCTCCGTTTCGACTCCAATAGATTAATTTACCCACGAGATCTCTTGGGGAAAAATATCGAACGAGTTGAAGACGAGGGTAATACATTTCGGAGAAATTAGTGAAATCTCCAATTCACCAAAGGGGTACCCTTTTCAGAAATCTTCGATTTCTCTAATATGGATTCGAGCAATGTTTTGATAGTGAATCCTAAAGAATATGCGAGGGTCATGGGCACAAAAGTTGTAGGCCTATGTCTTAGGGTTCTATGTATAAAACTTCGTGCAAATCCGAGGTGTGTAGAGGGTGATACAGTCAAAATAGTGAGAGATGTACGAATATAGGGAAAAAAGTTGCGAAAATTGCCATAAAAAATGGGAATTTTTTTTGAAATGTTGACTTAAGGCTCCGTTTCGACTCCAATAGATTAATTTACCCACGAGATCGCTTGGGGAAATATATCGAACGAGTTGAAGATGAGGGTAATACATTTCGGAGAAATTAGTGAAATCTCCAATTCACCAAAGGGGTACCCCTTTCAGAAATCTTCGATTTCTCTAATATGGATTCGAGCAATGTTTTGATAGTGAATCCTAAAGAATATGCGAGGTTCATGGGCACAAAAGTTGTAGGCCTATGTCTTAGGGTTCTATGTAAAAAACTTTGTGCAAATCCGAGGTGTGTAGAGTGTGATACAGTCAAAATAGTGAGAGATGTACGAATATAAGGAAAAAAGTTGCGAAAATTGCCTTAAAAAAGGGGAATTTTTTTTGAAATGTTGACTTAAGGCTCCGTTTCGACTCCAATAGATTAATTTACCCACGAGATCTCTTGGGGAAAAATATCGAACAAGTTGAAGATGAGGGTAATACATTTCGGAGAAATTAGTGAAATCTCCAATTCACCAAAGGGGTACCCCTTTCAGAAATCTTCGATTTCTCTAATATGGATTCGAGCAATGTTTTGATAGTGAATCCTAAAGAATATGCGAGGGTCATGGGCACAAAAGTTGTAGGCCTATGTCTTAGGGTTCTATGTATAAAAGTTCGTGCAAATCCGAGGTGTGTAGAGGGTGATACAGTCAAAATACTGAGAGATGTACGAATATAGGGAAAAAAGTTGCGAAAATTGCCATAAAAAATGGGAATTTTTTTTGAAATGTTGACTTAAGGCTCCGTTTCGACTCCAATAGATTAATTTACCCACGAGATCTCTTGGGGAAAAATATCGAACGAGTTGAAGATGAGGGTAATACATTTCGGAGAAATTAGTGAAATCTCCAATTCACCAAAGGGGTACCCCTTTCAGAAATCTTCGATTTCTCAAATATGGTTTCGAGCAATGTTTTGATAGTGAATCCTAAAGAATATACGAGGGTCATGGGCACAAAAGTTGTAGGCCTATGTCTTAGGGTTCTATGTATAAAACTTCGTGCCAATCCGAGGTGTGTAGAGGGTGATACAGTCGAAATAGTGAGAGATGTACGAATATAAGGAAAAAAGTTGCGAAAATTGCCTTAAAAAAGGGGAATTTTTTTTGAAATGTTGACTTAAGGCTCCGTTTCGACTCCAATAGATTAATTTACCCACGAGATCTCTTGGGGAAAAATATCGAACAAGTTGAAGATGAGGGTAATACATTTCGGAGAAATTAGTGAAATCTCCAATTCACCAAAGGGGTACCCCTTTCAGAAATCTTCGATTTCTCTAATATGGATTCGAGCAATGTTTTGATAGTGAATCCTAAAGAATATGCGAGGGTCATGGGCACAAAAGTTGTAGGCCTATGTCTTAGGGTTCTATGTATAAAAGTTCGTGCAAATCCGAGGTGTGTAGAGGGTGATACAGTCAAAATACTGAGAGATGTACGAATATAGGGAAAAAAGTTGCGAAAATTGCCATAAAAAATGGGAATTTTTTTTGAAATGTTGACTTAAGGCTCCGTTTCGACTCCAATAGATTAATTTACCCACGAGATCTCTTGGGGAAAAATATCGAACGAGTTGAAGATGAGGGTAATACATTTCGGAGAAATTAGTGAAATCTCCAATTCACCAAAGGGGTACCCCTTTCAGAAATCTTCGATTTCTCAAATATGGTTTCGAGCAATGTTTTGATAGTGAATCCTAAAGAATATACGAGGGTCATGGGCACAAAAGTTGTAGGCCTATGTCTTAGGGTTCTATGTATAAAACTTCGTGCCAATCCGAGGTGTGTAGAGGGTGATACAGTCGAAATAGTGAGAGATGTACGAATATAAGGAAAAAAGTTGCGAAAATTGCCTTAAAAAAGGGGAATTTTTTTTGAAATGTTGACTTAAGGCTCCGTTTCGACTCCAATAGATTAATTTACCCACGAGATCTCTTGGGGAAAAATATCGAACGAGTTGAAGACGAGGGTAATACATTTCGGAGAAATTAGTGAAATCTCCAATTCACCAAAGGGGTACCCCTTTCAGAAATCTTCGATTTCTCTAATATGGATTCAAGCAATGTTTTGATAGTGAATCCTAAAGAATATGCGAGGGTCATGGGCACAAAAGTTGTAGGCCTATGTCTTAGGGTTCTATGTATAAAACTTCGTGCCAATCCGAGGTGTGTAGAGGGTGATACAGTCAAAATAGTGAGAGATGTACGAATATAAGGAAAAAAGTTGCGAAAATTGCCATAAAAAAGGGTAATTTTTTTTGAAATGTTGACTTAAGGCTCCGTTTCGACTCCAATAGATTAATTTACCCACGAGATCTCTTGGGGAAAAATATCGAACGAGTTGAAGACGAGGGTAATACATTTCAGAGAAATTAGTGAAATCTCCAATTCACCAAAGGGGTACCCTTTTCAGAAATCTTCGATTTCTCTAATATGGATTCGAGCAATGTTTTGATAGTGAATCCTAAAGAATATGCGAGGGTCATGGGCACAAAAGTTGTAGGCCTATGTCTTAGGGTTCTATGTATAAAACTTCGTGCAAATCCGAGGTGTGTAGAGGGTGATACAGTCAAAATAGTGAGAGATGTACGAATATAGGGAAAAAAGTTGCGAAAATTGCCATAAAAAATGGGAATTTTTTTTGAAATGTTGACTTAAGGCTCCGTTTCGACTCCAATAGATTAATTTACCCACGAGATCGCTTGGGGAAATATATCGAACGAGTTGAAGATGAGGGTAATACATTTCGGAGAAATTAGTGAAATCTCCAATTCACCAAAGGGGTACCCCTTTCAGAAATCTTCGATTTCTCTAATATGGATTCGAGCAATGTTTTGATAGTGAATCCTAAAGAATATGCGAGGTTCATGGGCACAAAAGTTGTAGGCCTATGTCTTAGGGTTCTATGTAAAAAACTTTGTGCAAATCCGAGGTGTGTAGAGTGTGATACAGTCAAAATAGTGAGAGATGTACGAATATAAGGAAAAAAGTTGCGAAAATTGCCTTAAAAAAGGGGAATTTTTTTTGAAATGTTGACTTAAGGCTCCGTTTCGACTCCAATAGATTAATTTACCCACGAGATCTCTTGGGGAAAAATATCGAACAAGTTGAAGATGAGGGTAATACATTTCGGAGAAATTAGTGAAATCTCCAATTCACCAAAGGGGTACCCCTTTCAGAAATCTTCGATTTCTCTAATATGGATTCGAGCAATGTTTTGATAGTGAATCCTAAAGAATATGCGAGGGTCATGGGCACAAAAGTTGTAGGCCTATGTCTTAGGGTTCTATGTATAAAAGTTCGTGCAAATCCGAGGTGTGTAGAGGGTGATACAGTCAAAATACTGAGAGATGTACGAATATAGGGAAAAAAGTTGCGAAAATTGCCATAAAAAATGGGAATTTTTTTTGAAATGTTGACTTAAGGCTCCGTTTCGACTCCAATAGATTAATTTACCCACGAGATCTCTTGGGGAAAAATATCGAACGAGTTGAAGATGAGGGTAATACATTTCGGAGAAATTAGTGAAATCTCCAATTCACCAAAGGGGTACCCCTTTCAGAAATCTTCGATTTCTCAAATATGGTTTCGAGCAATGTTTTGATAGTGAATCCTAAAGAATATACGAGGGTCATGGGCACAAAAGTTGTAGGCCTATGTCTTAGGGTTCTATGTATAAAACTTCGTGCCAATCCGAGGTGTGTAGAGGGTGATACAGTCGAAATAGTGAGAGATGTACGAATATAAGGAAAAAAGTTGCGAAAATTGCCTTAAAAAAGGGGAATTTTTTTTGAAATGTTGACTTAAGGCTCCGTTTCGACTCCAATAGATTAATTTACCCACGAGATCTCTTGGGGAAAAATATCGAACGAGTTGAAGACGAGGGTAATACATTTCGGAGAAATTAGTGAAATCTCCAATTCACCAAAGGGGTACCCCTTTCAGAAATCTTCGATTTCTCTAATATGGATTCAAGCAATGTTTTGATAGTGAATCCTAAAGAATATGCGAGGGTCATGGGCACAAAAGTTGTAGGCCTATGTCTTAGGGTTCTATGTATAAAACTTCGTGCCAATCCGAGGTGTGTAGAGGGTGATACAGTCAAAATAGTGAGAGATGTACGAATATAAGGAAAAAAGTTGCGAAAATTGCCATAAAAAAGGGTAATTTTTTTTGAAATGTTGACTTAAGGCTCCGTTTCGACTCCAATAGATTAATTTACCCACGAGATCTCTTGGGGAAAAATATCGAACGAGTTGAAGACGAGGGTAATACATTTCGGAGAAATTAGTGAAATCTCCAATTCACCAAAGGGGTACCCTTTTCAGAAATCTTCGATTTCTCTAATATGGATTCGAGCAATGTTTTGATAGTGAATCCTAAAGAATATGCGAGGGTCATGGGCACAAAAGTTGTAGGCCTATGTCTTAGGGTTCTATGTATAAAACTTCGTGCAAATCCGAGGTGTGTAGAGGGTGATACAGTCAAAATAGTGAGAGATGTACGAATATAGGGAAAAAAGTTGCGAAAATTGCCATAAAAAATGGGAATTTTTTTTGAAATGTTGACTTAAGGCTCCGTTTCGACTCCAATAGATTAATTTACCCACGAGATCTCTTGGGGAAAAATATCGAACGAGTTGAAGATGAGGGTAATACATTTCGGAGAAATTAGTGAAATCTCCAATTCACCAAAGGGGTACCCCTTTCAGAAATCTTCGATTTCTCTAATATGGTTTCGAGCAATGTTTTGATAGTGAATCCTAAAGAATATACGAGGGTCATGGGCACAAAAGTTGTAGGCCTATGTCTTAGGGTTCTATGTATAAAACTTCGTGCCAATCCGAGGTGTGTAGAGGGTGATACAGTCGAAATAGTGAGAGATGTACGAATATAAGGAAAAAAGTTGCGAAAATTGCCTTAAAAAAGGGGAATTTTTTTTGAAATGTTGACTTAAGGCTCCGTTTCGACTCCAATAGATTAATTTACCCACGAGATCTCTTGGGGAAAAATATCGAACGAGTTGAAGACGAGGGTAATACATTTCGGAGAAATTAGTGAAATCTCCAATTCACCAAAGGGGTACCCCTTTCAGAAATCTTCGATTTCTCTAATATGGATTCAAGCAATGTTTTGATAGTGAATCCTAAAGAATATGCGAGGGTCATGGGCACAAAAGTTGTAGGCCTATGTCTTAGGGTTCTATGTATAAAACTTCGTGCCAATCCGAGGTGTGTAGAGGGTGATACAGTCGAAATAGTGAGAGATGTACGAATATAAGGAAAAAAGTTGCGAAAATTGCCTTAAAAAAGGGGAATTTTTTTTGAAATGTTGACTTAAGGCTCCGTTTCGACTCCAATAGATTAATTTACCCACGAGATCTCTTGGGGAAAAATATCGAACGAGTTGAAGACGAGGGTAATACATTTCGGAGAAATTAGTGAAATCTCCAATTCACCAAAGGGGTACCCCTTTCAGAAATCTTCGATTTCTCTAATATGGATTCAAGCAATGTTTTGATAGTGAATCCTAAAGAATATGCGAGGGTCATGGGCACAAAAGTTGTAGGCCTATGTCTTAGGGTTCTATGTATAAAACTTCGTGCCAATCCGAGGTGTGTAGAGGGTGATACAGTCGAAATAGTGAGAGATGTACGAATATAAGGAAAAAAGTTGCGAAAATTGCCTTAAAAAAGGGGAATTTTTTTTGAAATGTTGACTTAAGGCTCCGTTTCGACTCCAATAGATTAATTTACCCACGAGATCTCTTGGGGAAAAATATCGAACGAGTTGAAGACGAGGGTAATACATTTCGGAGAAATTAGTGAAATCTCCAATTCACCAAAGGGGTACCCCTTTCAGAAATCTTCGATTTCTCTAATATGGATTCAAGCAATGTTTTGATAGTGAATCCTAAAGAATATGCGAGGGTCATGGGCACAAAAGTTGTAGGCCTATGTCTTAGGGTTCTATGTATAAAACTTCGTGCCAATCCGAGGTGTGTAGAGGGTGATACAGTCAAAATAGTGAGAGATGTACGAATATAAGGAAAAAAGTTGCGAAAATTGCCATAAAAAAGGGTAATTTTTTTTGAAATGTTGACTTAAGGCTCCGTTTCGACTCCAATAGATTAATTTACCCACGAGATCTCTTGGGGAAAAATATCGAACGAGTTGAAGACGAGGGTAATACATTTCGGAGAAATTAGTGAAATCTCCAATTCACCAAAGGGGTACCCTTTTCAGAAATCTTCGATTTCTCTAATATGGATTCGAGCAATGTTTTGATAGTGAATCCTAAAGAATATGCGAGGGTCATGGGCACAAAAGTTGTAGGCCTATGTCTTAGGGTTCTATGTATAAAACTTCGTGCAAATCCGAGGTGTGTAGAGGGTGATACAGTCAAAATAGTGAGAGATGTACGAATATAGGGAAAAAAGTTGCGAAAATTGCCATAAAAAATGGGAATTTTTTTTGAAATGTTGACTTAAGGCTCCGTTTCGACTCCAATAGATTAATTTACCCACGAGATCTCTTGGGGAAAAATATCGAACGAGTTGAAGATGAGGGTAATACATTTCGGAGAAATTAGTGAAATCTCCAATTCACCAAAGGGGTACCCCTTTCAGAAATCTTCGATTTCTCTAATATGGTTTCGAGCAATGTTTTGATAGTGAATCCTAAAGAATATACGAGGGTCATGGGCACAAAAGTTGTAGGCCTATGTCTTAGGGTTCTATGTATAAAACTTCGTGCCAATCCGAGGTGTGTAGAGGGTGATACAGTCGAAATAGTGAGAGATGTACGAATATAAGGAAAAAAGTTGCGAAAATTGCCTTAAAAAAGGGGAATTTTTTTTGAAATGTTGACTTAAGGCTCCGTTTCGACTCCAATAGATTAATTTACCCACGAGATCTCTTGGGGAAAAATATCGAACGAGTTGAAGACGAGGGTAATACATTTCGGAGAAATTAGTGAAATCTCCAATTCACCAAAGGGGTACCCCTTTCAGAAATCTTCGATTTCTCTAATATGGATTCAAGCAATGTTTTGATAGTGAATCCTAAAGAATATGCGAGGGTCATGGGCACAAAAGTTGTAGGCCTATGTCTTAGGGTTCTATGTATAAAACTTCGTGCAAATCCGAGGTGTGTAGAGGGTGATACAGTCAAAATAGTGAGAGATGTACGAATATAGGGAAAAAAGTTGCGAAAATTGCCATAAAAAATGGGAATTTTTTTTGAAATGTTGACTTAAGGCTCCGTTTCGACTCCAATAGATTAATTTACCCACGAGATCTCTTGGGGAAAAATATCGAACGAGTTGAAGATGAGGGTAATACATTTCGGAGAAATTAGTGAAATCTCCAATTCACCAAAGGGGTACCCCTTTCAGAAATCTTCGATTTCTCTAATATGGTTTCGAGCAATGTTTTGATAGTGAATCCTAAAGAATATACGAGGGTCATGGGCACAAAAGTTGTAGGCCTATGTCTTAGGGTTCTATGTATAAAACTTCGTGCCAATCCGAGGTGTGTAGAGGGTGATACAGTCGAAATAGTGAGAGATGTACGAATATAAGGAAAAAAGTTGCGAAAATTGCCTTAAAAAAGGGGAATTTTTTTTGAAATGTTGACTTAAGGCTCTGTTTCGACTCCAATAGATTAATTTACCCACGAGATCTCTTGGGGAAAAATATCGAACGAGTTGAAGACGAGGGTAATACATTTCGGAGAAATTAGTGAAATCTCCAATTCACCAAAGGGGTACCCCTTTCAGAAATCTTCGATTTCTCTAATATGGATTCGAGCAATGTTTTGATAGTGAATCCTAAAGAATATCCGAGGGTCATGGGCATAAAAGTTGTAGGCCTATCTCTTAGGGTTCTATGTATAAAACTTCGTGCCAATCCGAGGTGTGTAGAGGGTGATACAGTCAAAATAGTGAGAGATGTACGAATATAAGGAAAAAAGTTGCGAAAATTGCCTTAAAAAAGGGGAATTTTTTTTGAAATGTTGACTTAAGGCTCCGTTTCGACTCCAATAGATTAATTTACCCACGAGATCTCTTGGGGGAAAATATCGAACGGGTTGAAGATGAGGGTAATACATTTCGGAGAAATTAGTGAAATCCCCAATTCACCAAAGGGGTACCCCTTTCAGAAATCTTCGATTTCTCTAATATGGATTCGAGCAATGTTTTGATAGTGAATCCTAAAGAATATGCGAGGGTCATGGGCACAAAAGTTGTAGGCCTATGTCTTAGGGTTCTATGTATAAAAGTTCGTGCAAATCCGAGGTGTGTAGAGGGTGATACAGTCAAAATACTGAGAGATGTACGAATATAGGGAAAAAAGTTGCGAAAATTGCCATAAAAAATGGGAATTTTTTTTGAAATGTTGACTTAAGGCTCCGTTTCGACTCCAATAGATTAATTTACCCACGAGATCTCTTGGGGAAAAATATCGAACGAGTTGAAGATGAGGGTAATACATTTCGGAGAAATTAGTGAAATCTCCAATTCACCAAAGGGGTACCCCTTTCAGAAATCTTCGATTTCTCAAATATGGTTTCGAGCAATGTTTTGATAGTGAATCCTAAAGAATATACGAGGGTCATGGGCACAAAAGTTGTAGGCCTATGTCTTAGGGTTCTATGTATAAAACTTCGTGCCAATCCGAGGTGTGTAGAGGGTGATACAGTCGAAATAGTGAGAGATGTACGAATATAAGGAAAAAAGTTGCGAAAATTGCCTTAAAAAAGGGGAATTTTTTTTGAAATGTTGACTTAAGGCTCCGTTTCGACTCCAATAGATTAATTTACCCACGAGATCTCTTGGGGAAAAATATCGAACGAGTTGAAGACGAGGGTAATACATTTCGGAGAAATTAGTGAAATCTCCAATTCACCAAAGGGGTACCCCTTTCAGAAATCTTCGATTTCTCTAATATGGATTCAAGCAATGTTTTGATAGTGAATCCTAAAGAATATGCGAGGGTCATGGGCACAAAAGTTGTAGGCCTATGTCTTAGGGTTCTATGTATAAAACTTCGTGCCAATCCGAGGTGTGTAGAGGGTGATACAGTCAAAATAGTGAGAGATGTACGAATATAAGGAAAAAAGTTGCGAAAATTGCCATAAAAAAGGGTAATTTTTTTTGAAATGTTGACTTAAGGCTCCGTTTCGACTCCAATAGATTAATTTACCCACGAGATCTCTTGGGGAAAAATATCGAACGAGTTGAAGACGAGGGTAATACATTTCGGAGAAATTAGTGAAATCTCCAATTCACCAAAGGGGTACCCTTTTCAGAAATCTTCGATTTCTCTAATATGGATTCGAGCAATGTTTTGATAGTGAATCCTAAAGAATATGCGAGGGTCATGGGCACAAAAGTTGTAGGCCTATGTCTTAGGGTTCTATGTATAAAACTTCGTGCAAATCCGAGGTGTGTAGAGGGTGATACAGTCAAAATAGTGAGAGATGTACGAATATAGGGAAAAAAGTTACGAAAATTGCCATAAAAAATGGGAATTTTTTTTGAAATGTTGACTTAAGGCTCCGTTTCGACTCCAATAGATTAATTTACCCACGAGATCTCTTGGGGAAAAATATCGAACGAGTTGAAGATGAGGGTAATACATTTCGGAGAAATTAGTGAAATCTCCAATTCACCAAAGGGGTACCCCTTTCAGAAATCTTCGATTTCTCTAATATGGTTTCGAGCAATGTTTTGATAGTGAATCCTAAAGAATATACGAGGGTCATGGGCACAAAAGTTGTAGGCCTATGTCTTAGGGTTCTATGTATAAAACTTCGTGCCAATCCGAGGTGTGTAGAGGGTGATACAGTCGAAATAGTGAGAGATGTACGAATATAAGGAAAAAAGTTGCGAAAATTGCCTTAAAAAAGGGGAATTTTTTTTGAAATGTTGACTTAAGGCTCTGTTTCGACTCCAATAGATTAATTTACCCACGAGATCTCTTGGGGAAAAATATCGAACGAGTTGAAGACGAGGGTAATACATTTCGGAGAAATTAGTGAAATCTCCAATTCACCAAAGGGGTACCCCTTTCAGAAATCTTCGATTTCTCTAATATGGATTCGAGCAATGTTTTGATAGTGAATCCTAAAGAATATCCGAGGGTCATGGGCATAAAAGTTGTAGGCCTATCTCTTAGGGTTCTATGTATAAAACTTCGTGCCAATCCGAGGTGTGTAGAGGGTGATACAGTCAAAATAGTGAGAGATGTACGAATATAAGGAAAAAAGTTGCGAAAATTGCCTTAAAAAAGGGGAATTTTTTTTGAAATGTTGACTTAAGGCTCCGTTTCGACTCCAATAGATTAATTTACCCACGAGATCTCTTGGGGGAAAATATCGAACGGGTTGAAGATGAGGGTAATACATTTCGGAGAAATTAGTGAAATCCCCAATTCACCAAAGGGGTACCCCTTTCAGAAATCTTCGATTTCTCTAATATGGATTCGAGCAATGTTTTGATAGTGAATCCTAAAGAATATGCGAGGGTCATGGGCACAAAAGTTGTAGGCCTATGTCTTAGGGTTCTATGTATAGAAGTTCGTGCAAATCCGAGGTGTGTAGAGGGTGATACAGTCAAAATACTGAGAGATGTACGAATATAGGGAAAAAAGTTGCGAAAATTGCCATAAAAAATGGGAATTTTTTTTGAAATGTTGACTTAAGGCTCCGTTTCGACTCCAATAGATTAATTTACCCACGAGATCTCTTGGGGAAAAATATCGAACGAGTTGAAGATGAGGGTAATACATTTCGGAGAAATTAGTGAAATCTCCAATTCACCAAAGGGGTACCCCTTTCAGAAATCTTCGATTTCTCTAATATGGATTCGAGCAATGTTTTGATAGTGAATCCTAAATAATATACGACGGTCATGGGCACAAAAGTTGTAGGCCTTTCTCTTAGGGTTCTATGTATAAAACTTCGTGCCAATCCGAGGTGTGTAGAGGGTGATACAGTCAAAATAGTGAGAGATGTACGAATATAAGGAAAAAAGTTGCGAAAATTGCCTTAAAAAAGGGGAATTTTTTTTGAAATGTTGACTTAAGGCTCCGTTTCGACTCCAATAGATTAATTTACCCACGAGATCTCTTGGGGAAAAATATCGAACGGGTTGAAGATGAGGGTAATACATTTCGGAGAAATTAGTGAAATCCCCAATTCACCAAAGGGGTACCCCTTTCAGAAATCTTCGATTTCTCTAATATGGATTCGAGCAATGTTTTGATAGTGAATCCTAAAGAATATGCGAGGGTCATGGGCACAAAAGTTGTAGGCCTATGTCTTAGGGTTCTATGTATAAAACTTCGTGCCAATCCGAGGTGTGTAGAGGGTGATACAGTCGAAATAGTGAGAGATGTACGAATATAAGGAAAAAAGTTGCGAAAATTGCCTTAAAAAAGGGGAATTTTTTTTGAAATGTTGACTTAAGGCTCCGTTTCGACTCCAATAGATTAATTTACCCACGAGATCTCTTGGGGAAAAATATCGAACGAGTTGAAGACGAGGGTAATACATTTCGGAGAAATTAGTGAAATCTCCAATTCACCAAAGGGGTACCCCTTTCAGAAATCTTCGATTTCTCTAATATGGATTCAAGCAATGTTTTGATAGTGAATCCTAAAGAATATGCGAGGGTCATGGGCACAAAAGTTGTAGGCCTATGTCTTAGGGTTCTATGTATAAAACTTCGTGCAAATCCGAGGTGTGTAGAGGGTGATACAGTCAAAATAGTGAGAGATGTACGAATATAGGGAAAAAAGTTGCGAAAATTGCCATAAAAAAGGGTAATTTTTTTTGAAATGTTGACTTAAGGCTCCGTTTCGACTCCAATAGATTAATTTACCCACGAGATCTCTTGGGGAAAAATATCGAACGATTTGAAGACGAGGGTAATACATTTCGGAGAAATTAGTGAAATCTCCAATTCACCAAAGGGGTACCCTTTTCAGAAATCTTCGATTTCTCTAATATGGATTCGAGCAATGTTTTGATAGTGAATCCTAAAGAATATGCGAGGGTCATGGGCACAAAAGTTGTAGGCCTATGTCTTAGGGTTCTATGTATAAAACTTCGTGCAAATCCGAGGTGTGTAGAGGGTGATACAGTCAAAATAGTGAGAGATGTACGAATATAGGGAAAAAAGTTGCGAAAATTGCCATAAAAAATGGGAATTTTTTTTGAAATGTTGACTTAAGGCTCCGTTTCGACTCCAATAGATTAATTTACCCACGAGATCTCTTGGGGAAAAATATCGAACGAGTTGAAGATGAGGGTAATACATTTCGGAGAAATTAGTGAAATCTCCAATTCACCAAAGGGGTACCCCTTTCAGAAATCTTCGATTTCTCTAATATGGATTCGAGCAATGTTTTGATAGTGAATCCTAAATAATATACGACGGTCATGGGCACAAAAGTTGTAGGCCTTTCTCTTAGGGTTCTATGTATAAAACTTCGTGCCAATCCGAGGTGTGTAGAGGGTGATACAGTCAAAATAGTGAGAGATGTACGAATATAAGGAAAAAAGTTGCGAAAATTGCCTTAAAAAAGGGGAATTTTTTTTGAAATGTTGACTTAAGGCTCCGTTTCGACTCCAATAGATTAATTTACCCACGAGATCTCTTGGGGAAAAATATCGAACGGGTTGAAGATGAGGGTAATACATTTCGGAGAAATTAGTGAAATCCCCAATTCACCAAAGGGGTACCCCTTTCAGAAATCTTCGATTTCTCTAATATGGATTCGAGCAATGTTTTGATAGTGAATCCTAAAGAATATGCGAGGGTCATGGGCACAAAAGTTGTAGGCCTATGTCTTAGGGTTCTATGTATAAAACTTCGTGCCAATCCGAGGTGTGTAGAGGGTGATACAGTCGAAATAGTGAGAGATGTACGAATATAAGGAAAAAAGTTGCGAAAATTGCCTTAAAAAAGGGGAATTTTTTTTGAAATGTTGACTTAAGGCTCCGTTTCGACTCCAATAGATTAATTTACCCACGAGATCTCTTGGGGAAAAATATCGAACGAGTTGAAGACGAGGGTAATACATTTCGGAGAAATTAGTGAAATCTCCAATTCACCAAAGGGGTACCCCTTTCAGAAATCTTCGATTTCTCTAATATGGATTCAAGCAATGTTTTGATAGTGAATCCTAAAGAATATGCGAGGGTCATGGGCACAAAAGTTGTAGGCCTATGTCTTAGGGTTCTATGTATAAAACTTCGTGCAAATCCGAGGTGTGTAGAGGGTGATACAGTCAAAATAGTGAGAGATGTACGAATATAGGGAAAAAAGTTGCGAAAATTGCCATAAAAAAGGGTAATTTTTTTTGAAATGTTGACTTAAGGCTCCGTTTCGACTCCAATAGATTAATTTACCCATGAGATCTCTTGGGGAAAAATATCGAACGATTTGAAGACGAGGGTAATACATTTCGGAGAAATTAGTGAAATCTCCAATTCACCAAAGGGGTACCCTTTTCAGAAATCTTCGATTTCTCTAATATGGATTCGAGCAATGTTTTGATAGTGAATCCTAAAGAATATGCGAGGGTCATGGGCACAAAAGTTGTAGGCCTATGTCTTAGGGTTCTATGTATAAAACTTCGTGCAAATCCGAGGTGTGTAGAGGGTGATACAGTCAAAATAGTGAGAGATGTACGAATATAGGGAAAAAAGTTGCGAAAATTGCCATAAAAAATGGGAATTTTTTTTGAAATGTTGACTTAAGGCTCCGTTTCGACTCCAATAGATTAATTTACCCACGAGATCTCTTGGGGAAAAATATCGAACGAGTTGAAGATGAGGGTAATACATTTCGGAGAAATTAGTGAAATCTCCAATTCACCAAAGGGGTACCCCTTTCAGAAATCTTCGATTTCTCTAATATGGTTTCGAGCAATGTTTTGATAGTGAATCCTAAAGAATATACGAGGGTCATGGGCACAAAAGTTGTAGGCCTATGTCTTAGGGTTCTATGTATAAAACTTCGTGCCAATCCGAGGTGTGTAGAGGGTGATACAGTCGAAATAGTGAGAGATGTACGAATATAAGGAAAAAAGTTGCGAAAATTGCCTTAAAAAAGGGGAATTTTTTTTGAAATGTTGACTTAAGGCTCTGTTTCGACTCCAATAGATTAATTTACCCACGAGATCTCTTGGGGAAAAATATCGAACGAGTTGAAGACGAGGGTAATACATTTCGGAGAAATTAGTGAAATCTCCAATTCACCAAAGGGGTACCCCTTTCAGAAATCTTCGATTTCTCTAATATGGATTCGAGCAATGTTTTGATAGTGAATCCTAAAGAATATCCGAGGGTCATGGGCAAAAAAGTTGTAGGCCTATCTCTTAGGGTTCTATGTATAAAACTTCGTGCCAATCCGAGGTGTGTAGAGGGTGATACAGTCAAAATAGTGAGAGATGTACGAATATAAGGAAAAAAGTTGCGAAAATTGCCTTAAAAAAGGGGAATTTTTTTTGAAATGTTGACTTAAGGCTCCGTTTCGACTCCAATAGATTAATTTACCCACGAGATCTCTTGGGGGAAAATATCGAACGGGTTGAAGATGAGGGTAATACATTTCGGAGAAATTAGTGAAATCCCCAATTCACCAAAGGGGTACCCCTTTCAGAAATCTTCGATTTCTCTAATATGGATTCGAGCAATGTTTTGATAGTGAATCCTAAAGAATATGCGAGGGTCATGGGCACAAAAGTTGTAGGCCTATGTCTTAGGGTTCTATGTATAGAAGTTCGTGCAAATCCGAGGTGTGTAGAGGGTGATACAGTCAAAATACTGAGAGATGTACGAATATAGGGAAAAAAGTTGCGAAAATTGCCATAAAAAATGGGAATTTTTTTTGAAATGTTGACTTAAGGCTCCGTTTCGACTCCAATAGATTAATTTACCCACGAGATCTCTTGGGGAAAAATATCGAACGAGTTGAAGATGAGGGTAATACATTTCGGAGAAATTAGTGAAATCTCCAATTCACCAAAGGGGTACCCCTTTCAGAAATCTTCGATTTCTCTAATATGGATTCGAGCAATGTTTTGATAGTGAATCCTAAAGAATATACGAGGGTCATGGGCACAAAAGTTGTAGGCCTATCTCTTAGGGTTCTATGTATAAAACTTCGTGCCAATCCGAGGTGTGTAGAGGGTGATACAGTCAAAATAGTGAGAGATGTACGAATATAAGGAAAAAAGTTGCGAAAATTGCCTTAAAAAAGGGGAATTTTTTTTGAAATGTTGACTTAAGGCTCCGTTTCGACTCCAATAGATTAATTTACCCACGAGATCTCTTGGGGAAAAATATCGAACGGGTTGAAGATGAGGGTAATACATTTCGGAGAAATTAGTGAAATCCCCAATTCACCAAAGGGGTACCCCTTTCAGAAATCTTCGATTTCTCTAATATGGATTATGCAATGTTTTGATAGTGAATCCTAAAGAATATGCGAGGGTCATGGGCACAAAAGTTGTAGGCCTATGTCTTAGGGTTCTATGTATAGAAGTTCGTGCAAATCCGAGGTGTGTAGAGGGTGATACAGTCAAAATACTGAGAGATGTACGAATATGGGAAAAAAGTTGCGAAAATTGCCATAAAAAATGGGATTTTTTTTTGAAATGTTGACTTAAGGCTCCGTTTCGACTCCAATAGATTAATTTACCCACGAGATCTCTTGGGGAAAAATATCGAACGAGTTGAAGATGAGGGTAATACATTTCGGAGAAATTAGTGAAATCTCCAATTCACCAAAGGGGTACCCCTTTCAGAAATCTTCGATTTCTCTAATATGGATTCGAGCAATGTTTTGATAGTGAATCCTAAAGAATATGCGAGGTTCATGGGCACAAAAGTTGTAGGCCTATGTCTTAGGGTTCTATGTATAAAACTTCGTGCAAATCCGAGGTGTGTAGAGGGTGATACAGTCGAAATAGTGAGAGATGTACGAATATAAGGAAAAAAGTTGCGAAAATTGCCTTAAAAAAGGGGAATTTTTTTTGAAATGTTGACTTAAGGCTCCGTTTCGACTCCAATAGATTAATTTACCCACGAGATCTCTTGGGGAAAAATATCGAACGAGTTGAAGATGAGGGTAATACATTTCGGAGAAATTAGTGAAATCTCCAATTCACCAAAGGGGTACCCCTTTCAGAAATCTTCGATTTCTCTAATATGGATTCAAGCAATGTTTTGATAGTGAATCCTAAAGAATATGCGAGGTTCATGGGCACAAAAGTTGTAGGCCTATGTCTTAGGGTTCTATGTATAAAACTTCGTGCCAATCCGAGGTGTGTAGAGGGTGATACAGTCAAAATAGTGAGAGATGTACGAATATAAGGAAAAAAGTTGCGAAAATTGCCATAAAAAAGGGTAATTTTTTTTGAAATATTGACTTAAGGCTCCGTTTCGACTCCAATAGATTAATTTACCCACGAGATCTCTTGGGGAAAAATATCGAACGAGTTGAAGACGAGGGTAATACATTTCGGAGAAATTAGTGAAATCTCCAATTCACCAAAGGGGTACCCTTTTCAGAAATCTTCGATTTCTCTAATATGGATTCGAGCAATGTTTTGATAGTGAATCCTAAAGAATATGCGAGGGTCATGGGCACAAAAGTTGTAGGCCTATGTCTTAGGGTTCTATGTATAAAACTTCGTGCCAATCCGAGGTGTGTAGAGGGTGATACAGTCAAAATAGTGAGAGATGTACGAATATAAGGAAAAAAGTTGCGAAAATTGCCATAAAAAAGGGTAATTTTTTTTGAAATGTTGACTTAAGGCTCCGTTTCGACTCCAATAGATTAATTTTCCCACGAGATCTCTTGGAGAAATATATCGAACGAGTTGAAGACGAGGGTAATACATTTCGGAGAAATTAGTGAAATCTCCAATTCACCAAAGGGGTACCCCTTTCAGAAATCTTCGATTTCTCTAATATGGATTCGAGCAATGTTTTGATAGTGAATCCTAAAGAATATGCGAGGTTCATGGGCACAAAAGTTGTAGGCCTATGTCTTAGGGTTCTATGTATAAAACTTCGTGCCAATCCGAGGTGTGTAGAGGGTGATACAGTCAAAATAGTGAGAGATGTACGAATATAAGGAAAAAAGTTGCGAAAATTGCCATAAAAAAGGGTAATTTTTTTTGAAATATTGACTTAAGGCTCCGTTTCGACTCCAATAGATTAATTTACCCACGAGATCTCTTGGGGAAAAATATCGAACGAGTTGAAGACGAGGGTAATACATTTCGGAGAAATTAGTGAAATCTCCAATTCACCAAAGGGGTACCCTTTTCAGAAATCTTCGATTTCTCTAATATGGATTCGAGCAATGTTTTGATAGTGAATCCTAAAGAATATGCGAGGGTCATGGGCACAAAAGTTGTAGGCCTATGTCTTAGGGTTCTATGTATAAAACTTCGTGCAAATCCGAGGTGTGTAGAGGGTGATACAGTGAAAATAGTGAGAGATGTACGAATATAGGGAAAAAAGTTGCGAAAATTGCCATAAAAAATGGGAATTTTTTTTGAAATGTTGACTTAAGGCTCCGTTTCGACTCCAATAGATTAATTTACCCACGAGATCTCTTGGGGAAAAATATCGAACGAGTTGAAGATGAGGGTAATACATTTCGGAGAAATTAGTGAAATCTCCAATTCACCAAAGGGGTACCCCTTTCAGAAATCTTCGATTTCTCTAATATGGATTCGAGCAATGTTTTGATAGTGAATCCTAAAGAATATGCGAGGTTCATGGGCACAAAAGTTGTAGGCCTATGTCTTAGGGTTCTATGTAAAAAACTTTGTGCAAATCCGAGGTGTGTAGAGTGTGATACAGTCAAAATAGTGAGAGATGTACGAATATAAGGAAAAAAGTTGCGAAAATTGCCTTAAAAAAGGGGAATTTTTTTTGAAATGTTGACTTAAGGCTCCGTTTCGACTCCAATAGATTAATTTACCCACGAGATCTCTTGGGGAAAAATATCGAACGAGTTGAAGATGAGGGTAATACATTTCGGAGAAATTAGTGAAATCTCCAATTCACCAAAGGGGTACCCCTTTCAGAAATCTTCGATTTCTCTAATATGTATTCGAGCAATGTTTTGATAGTGAATCCTAAAGAATATGCGAGGGTCATGGGCACAAAAGTTGTAGGCCTATGTCTTAGGGTTCTATGTATAAAAGTTCGTGCAAATCCGAGGTGTGTAGAGGGTGATACAGTCAAAATACTGAGAGATGTACGAATATAGGGAAAAAAGTTGCGAAAATTGCCATAAAAAATGGGAATTTTTTTTGAAATGTTGACTTAAGGCTCCGTTTCGACTCCAATAGATTAATTTACCCACGAGATCTCTTGGGGAAAAATATCGAACGAGTTGAAGACGAGGGTAATACATTTCGGAGAAATTAGTGAAATCTCCAATTCACCAAAGGGGTACCCCTTTCAGAAATCTTCGATTTCTCTAATATGGATTCGAGCAATGTTTTGATAGTGAATCCTAAAGAATATGCGAGGGTCATGGGCACAAAAGTTGTAGGCCTATGTCTTAGGGTTCTATGTATAAAACTTCGTGCCAATCCGAGGTGTGTAGAGGGTGATACAGTCAAAATAGTGAGAGATGTACGAATATAAGGAAAAAAGTTGCGAAAATTGCCATAAAAAAGGGTAATTTTTTTTGAAATGTTGACTTAAGGCTCCGTTTCGACTCCAATAGATTAATTTTCCCACGAGATCTCTTGGAGAAATATATCGAACGAGTTGAAGACGAGGGTAATACATTTCGGAGAAATTAGTGAAATCTCCAATTCACCAAAGGGGTACCCCTTTCAGAAATCTTCGATTTCTCTAATATGGATTCGAGCAATGTTTTGATAGTGAATCCTAAAGAATATGCGAGGTTCATGGGCACAAAAGTTGTAGGCCTATGTCTTAGGGTTCTATGTAAAAAACTTTGTGCAAATCCGAGGTGTGTAGAGTGTGATACAGTCAAAATAGTGAGAGATGTACGAATATAAGGAAAAAAGTTGCGAAAATTGCCTTAAAAAAGGGGAATTTTTTTTGAAATGTTGACTTAAGTCTCCGTTTCGACTCCAATAGATTAATTTACCCACGAGATCTCTTGGGGAAAAATATCGAACGAGTTGAAGATGAGGGTAATACATTTCGGAGAAATTAGTGAAATCTCCAATTCACCAAAGGGGTACCCCTTTCAGAAATCTTCGATTTCTCTAATATGGATTCGAGCAATGTTTTGATAGTGAATCCTAAAGAATATGCGAGGGTCATGGGCACAAAAGTTGTAGGCCTATGTCTTAGGGTTCTATGTATAAAAGTTCGTGCAAATCCGAGGTGTGTAGAGGGTGATACAGTCAAAATACTGAGAGATGTACGAATATAGGGAAAAAAGTTGCGAAAATTGCCATAAAAAATGGGAATTTTTTTTGAAATGTTGACTTAAGGCTCCGTTTCGACTCCAATAGATTAATTTACCCACGAGATCTCTTGGGGAAAAATATCGAACGAGTTGAAGATGAGGGTAATACATTTCGGAGAAATTAGTGAAATCTCCAATTCACCAAAGGGGTACCCCTTTCAGAAATCTTCGATTTCTCTAATATGTATTCGAGCAATGTTTTGATAGTGAATCCTAAAGAATATGCGAGGGTCATGGGCACAAAAGTTGTAGGCCTATGTCTTAGGGTTCTATGTATAAAAGTTCGTGCAAATCCGAGGTGTGTAGAGGGTGATACAGTCAAAATACTGAGAGATGTACGAATATAGGGAAAAAAGTTGCGAAAATTGCCATAAAAAATGGGAATTTTTTTTGAAATGTTGACTTAAGGCTCCGTTTCGACTCCAATAGATTAATTTACCCACGAGATCTCTTGGGGAAAAATATCGAACGAGTTGAAGATGAGGGTAATACATTTCGGAGAAATTAGTGAAATCTCCAATTCACCAAAGGGGTACCCCTTTCAGAAATCTTCGATTTCTCTAATATGGTTTCGAGCAATGTTTTGATAGTGAATCCTAAAGAATATACGAGGGTCATGGGCACAAAAGTTGTAGGCCTATGTCTTAGGGTTCTATGTATAAAACTTCGTGCCAATCCGAGGTGTGTAGAGGGTGATACAGTCGAAATAGTGAGAGATGTACGAATATAAGGAAAAAAGTTGCGAAAATTGCCTTAAAAAAGGGGAATTTTTTTTGAAATGTTGACTTAAGGCTCCGTTTCGACTCCAATAGATTAATTTACCCACGAGATCTCTTGGGGAAAAATATCGAACGAGTTGAAGACGAGGGTAATACATTTCGGAGAAATTAGTGAAATCTCCAATTCACCAAAGGGGTACCCCTTTCAGAAATCTTCGATTTCTCTAATATGGATTCGAGCAATGTTTTGATAGTGAATCCTAAAGAATATGCGAGGGTCATGGGCACAAAAGTTGTAGGTCTATGTCTTAGGGTTCTATGTATAAAACTTCGTGCCAATCCGAGGTGTGTAGAGGGTGATACAGTCAAAATAGTGAGAGATGTACGAATATAAGGAAAAAAGTTGCGAAAATTGCCATAAAAAAGGGTAATTTTTTTTGAAATGTTGACTTAAGGCTCCGTTTCGACTCCAATAGATTAATTTTCCCACGAGATCTCTTGGAGAAATATATCGAACGAGTTGAAGACGAGGGTAATACATTTCGGAGAAATTAGTGAAATCTCCAATTCACCAAAGGGGTACCCCTTTCAGAAATCTTCGATTTCTCTAATATGGATTCGAGCAATGTTTTGATAGTGAATCCTAAAGAATATGCGAGGTTCATGGGCACAAAAGTTGTAGGCCTATGTCTTAGGGTTCTATGTAAAAAACTTTGTGCAAATCCGAGGTGTGTAGAGTGTGATACAGTCAAAATAGTGAGAGATGTACGAATATAAGGAAAAAAGTTGCGAAAATTGCCTTAAAAAAGGGGAATTTTTTTTGAAATGTTGACTTAAGTCTCCGTTTCGACTCCAATAGATTAATTTACCCACGAGATCTCTTGGGGAAAAATATCGAACGAGTTGAAGATGAGGGTAATACATTTCGGAGAAATTAGTGAAATCTCCAATTCACCAAAGGGGTACCCCTTTCAGAAATCTTCGATTTCTCTAATATGGATTCGAGCAATGTTTTGATAGTGAATCCTAAAGAATATGCGAGGGTCATGGGCACAAAAGTTGTAGGCCTATGTCTTAGGGTTCTATGTATAAAAGTTCGTGCAAATCCGAGGTGTGTAGAGGGTGATACAGTCAAAATACTGAGAGATGTACGAATATAGGGAAAAAAGTTGCGAAAATTGCCATAAAAAATGGGAATTTTTTTTGAAATGTTGACTTAAGGCTCCGTTTCGACTCCAATAGATTAATTTACCCACGAGATCTCTTGGGGAAAAATATCGAACGAGTTGAAGATGAGGGTAATACATTTCGGAGAAATTAGTGAAATCTCCAATTCACGAAAGGGGTACCCCTTTCAGAAATCTTCGATTTCTCTAATATGTATTCGAGCAATGTTTTGATAGTGAATCCTAAAGAATATGCGAGGGTCATGGGCACAAAAGTTGTAGGCCTATGTCTTAGGGTTCTATGTATAAAAGTTCGTGCAAATCCGAGGTGTGTAGAGGGTGATACAGTCAAAATACTGAGAGATGTACGAATATAGGGAAAAAAGTTGCGAAAATTGCCATAAAAAATGGGAATTTTTTTTGAAATGTTGACTTAAGGCTCCGTTTCGACTCCAATAGATTAATTTACCCACGAGATCTCTTGGGGAAAAATATCGAACGAGTTGAAGATGAGGGTAATACATTTCGGAGAAATTAGTGAAATCTCCAATTCACCAAAGGGGTACCCCTTTCAGAAATCTTCGATTTCTCTAATATGGTTTCGAGCAATGTTTTGATAGTGAATCCTAAAGAATATACGAGGGTCATGGGCACAAAAGTTGTAGGCCTATGTCTTAGGGTTCTATGTATAAAACTTCGTGCCAATCCGAGGTGTGTAGAGGGTGATACAGTCGAAATAGTGAGAGATGTACGAATATAAGGAAAAAAGTTGCGAAAATTGCCTTAAAAAAGGGGAATTTTTTTTGAAATGTTGACTTAAGGCTCCGTTTCGACTCCAATAGATTAATTTACCCACGAGATCTCTTGGGGAAAAATATCGAACGAGTTGAAGACGAGGGTAATACATTTCGGAGAAATTAGTGAAATCTCCAATTCACCAAAGGGGTACCCCTTTCAGAAATCTTCGATTTCTCTAATATGGATTCGAGCAATGTTTTGATAGTGAATCCTAAAGAATATGCGAGGGTCATGGGCACAAAAGTTGTAGGCCTATGTCTTAGGGTTCTATGTATAAAACTTCGTGCCAATCCGAGGTGTGTAGAGGGTGATACAGTCAAAATAGTGAGAGATGTACGAATATAAGGAAAAAAGTTGCGAAAATTGCCATAAAAAAGGGTAATTTTTTTTGAAATGTTGACTTAAGGCTCCGTTTCGACTCCAATAGATTAATTTTCCCACGAGATCTCTTGGAGAAATATATCGAACGAGTTGAAGACGAGGGTAATACATTTCGGAGAAATTAGTGAAATCTCCAATTCACCAAAGGGGTACCCCTTTCAGAAATCTTCGATTTCTCTAATATGGATTCGAGCAATGTTTTGATAGTGAATCCTAAAGAATATGCGAGGTTCATGGGCACAAAAGTTGTAGGCCTATGTCTTAGGGTTCTATGTATAAAACTTCGTGCAAATCCGAGGTGTGTAGAGGGTGATACAGTCAGAATAGTGAGAGATGTACGAATATAAGGAAAAAAGTTGCGAAAATTGCCTTAAAAAAGGGGAATTTTTTTTGAAATGTTGACTTAAGTCTCCGTTTCGACTCCAATAGATTAATTTACCCACGAGATCTCTTGGGGAAAAATATCGAACGAGTTGAAGATGAGGGTAATACATTTCGGAGAAATTAGTGAAATCTCCAATTCACCAAAGGGGTACCCCTTTCAGAAATCTTCGATTTCTCTAATATGGATTCGAGCAATGTTTTGATAGTGAATCCTAAAGAATATGCGAGGGTCATGGGCACAAAAGTTGTAGGCCTATGTCTTAGGGTTCTATGTATAAAAGTTCGTGCAAATCCGAGGTGTGTAGAGGGTGATACAGTCAAAATACTGAGAGATGTACGAATATAGGGAAAAAAGTTGCGAAAATTGCCATAAAAAATGGGAATTTTTTTTGAAATGTTGACTTAAGGCTCCGTTTCGACTCCAATAGATTAATTTACCCACGAGATCTCTTGGGGAAAAATATCGAACGAGTTGAAGATGAGGGTAATACATTTCGGAGAAATTAGTGAAATCTCCAATTCACCAAAGGGGTACCCCTTTCAGAAATCTTCGATTTCTCTAATATGGTTTCGAGCAATGTTTTGATAGTGAATCCTAAAGAATATACGAGGGTCATGGGCACAAAAGTTGTAGGCCTATGTCTTAGGGTTCTATGTATAAAACTTCGTGCCAATCCGAGGTGTGTAGAGGGTGATACAGTCGAAATAGTGAGAGATGTACGAATATAAGGAAAAAAGTTGCGAAAATTGCCTTAAAAAAGGGGAATTTTTTTTGAAATGTTGACTTAAGGCTCCGTTTCGACTCCAATAGATTAATTTACCCACGAGATCTCTTGGGGAAAAATATCGAACGAGTTGAAGACGAGGGTAATACATTTTGGAGAAATTAGTGAAATCTCCAATTCACCAAAGGGGTACCCCTTTCAGAAATCTTCGATTTCTCTAATATGGATTCAAGCAATGTTTTGATAGTGAATCCTAAAGAATATGCGAGGGTCATGGGCACAAAAGTTGTAGGCCTATGTCTTAGGGTTCTATGTATAAAACTTCGTGCCAATCCGAGGTGTGTAGAGGGTGATACAGTCAAAATAGTGAGAGATGTACGAATATAAGGAAAAAAGTTGCGAAAATTGCCATAAAAAAGGGTAATTTTTTTTGAAATGTTGACTTAAGGCTCCGTTTCGACTCCAATAGATTAATTTACCCACGAGATCTCTTGGGGAAAAATATCGAACGAGTTGAAGACGAGGGTAATACATTTCGGAGAAATTAGTGAAATCTCCAATTCACCAAAGGGGTACCCTTTTCAGAAATCTTCGATTTCTCTAATATGGATTCGAGCAATGTTTTGATAGTGAATCCTAAAGAATATGCGAGGGTCATGGGCACAAAAGTTGTAGGCCTATGTCTTAGGGTTCTATGTATAAAACTTCGTGCAAATCCGAGGTGTGTAGAGGGTGATACAGTCAAAATAGTGAGAGATGTACGAATATAGGGAAAAAAGTTGCGAAAATTGCCATAAAAAATGGGAATTTTTTTTGAAATGTTGACTTAAGGCTCCGTTTCGACTCCAATAGATTAATTTACCCACGAGATCTCTTGGGGAAAAATATCGAACGAGTTGAAGATGAGGGTAATACATTTCGGAGAAATTAGTGAAATCTCCAATTCACCAAAGGGGTACCCCTTTCAGAAATCTTCGATTTCTCTAATATGGATTCGAGCAATGTTTTGATAGTGAATCCTAAAGAATATGCGAGGTTCATGGGCACAAAAGTTGTAGGCCTATGTCTTAGGGTTCTATGTAAAATACTTTGTGCAAATCCGAGGTGTGTAGAGTGTGATACAGTCAAAATAGTGAGAGATGTACGAATATAAGGAAAAAAGTTGCGAAAATTGCCTTAAAAAAGGGGAATTTTTTTTGAAATGTTGACTTAAGGCTCCGTTTCGACTCCAATAGATTAATTTTCCCACGAGATCTCTTGGAGAAATATATCGAACGAGTTGAAGACGAGGGTAATACATTTCGGAGAAATTAGTGAAATCTCCAATTCACCAAAGGGGTACCCCTTTCAGAAATCTTCGATTTCTCTAATATGGATTCGAGCAATGTTTTGATAGTGAATCCTAAAGAATATGCGAGGTTCATGGGCACAAAAGTTGTAGGCCTATGTCTTAGGGTTCTATGTAAAAAACTTTGTGCAAATCCGAGGTGTGTAGAGTGTGATACAGTCAAAATAGTGAGAGATGTACGAATATAAGGAAAAAAGTTGCGAAAATTGCCTTAAAAAAGGGGAATTTTTTTTGAAATGTTGACTTAAGTCTCCGTTTCGACTCCAATAGATTAATTTACCCACGAGATCTCTTGGGGAAAAATATCGAACGAGTTGAAGATGAGGGTAATACATTTCGGAGAAATTAGTGAAATCTCCAATTCACCAAAGGGGTACCCCTTTCAGAAATCTTCGATTTCTCTAATATGGATTCGAGCAATGTTTTGATAGTGAATCCTAAAGAATATGCGAGGGTCATGGGCACAAAAGTTGTAGGCCTATGTCTTAGGGTTCTATGTATAAAAGTTCGTGCAAATCCGAGGTGTGTAGAGGGTGATACAGTCAAAATACTGAGAGATGTACGAATATAGGGAAAAAAGTTGCGAAAATTGCCATAAAAAATGGGAATTTTTTTTGAAATGTTGACTTAAGGCTCCGTTTCGACTCCAATAGATTAATTTACCCACGAGATCTCTTGGGGAAAAATATCGAACGAGTTGAAGATGAGGGTAATACATTTCGGAGAAATTAGTGAAATCTCCAATTCACGAAAGGGGTACCCCTTTCAGAAATCTTCGATTTCTCTAATATGTATTCGAGCAATGTTTTGATAGTGAATCCTAAAGAATATGCGAGGGTCATGGGCACAAAAGTTGTAGGCCTATGTCTTAGGGTTCTATGTATAAAAGTTCGTGCAAATCCGAGGTGTGTAGAGGGTGATACAGTCAAAATACTGAGAGATGTACGAATATAGGGAAAAAAGTTGCGAAAATTGCCATAAAAAATGGGAATTTTTTTTGAAATGTTGACTTAAGGCTCCGTTTCGACTCCAATAGATTAATTTACCCACGAGATCTCTTGGGGAAAAATATCGAACGAGTTGAAGATGAGGGTAATACATTTCGGAGAAATTAGTGAAATCTCCAATTCACCAAAGGGGTACCCCTTTCAGAAATCTTCGATTTCTCTAATATGGTTTCGAGCAATGTTTTGATAGTGAATCCTAAAGAATATACGAGGGTCATGGGCACAAAAGTTGTAGGCCTATGTCTTAGGGTTCTATGTATAAAACTTCGTGCCAATCCGAGGTGTGTAGAGGGTGATACAGTCGAAATAGTGAGAGATGTACGAATATAAGGAAAAAAGTTGCGAAAATTGCCTTAAAAAAGGGGAATTTTTTTTGAAATGTTGACTTAAGGCTCCGTTTCGACTCCAATAGATTAATTTACCCACGAGATCTCTTGGGGAAAAATATCGAACGAGTTGAAGACGAGGGTAATACATTTCGGAGAAATTAGTGAAATCTCCAATTCACCAAAGGGGTACCCCTTTCAGAAATCTTCGATTTCTCTAATATGGATTCGAGCAATGTTTTGATAGTGAATCCTAAAGAATATGCGAGGGTCATGGGCACAAAAGTTGTAGGCCTATGTCTTAGGGTTCTATGTATAAAACTTCGTGCCAATCCGAGGTGTGTAGAGGGTGATACAGTCAAAATAGTGAGAGATGTACGAATATAAGGAAAAAAGTTGCGAAAATTGCCATAAAAAAGGGTAATTTTTTTTGAAATGTTGACTTAAGGCTCCGTTTCGACTCCAATAGATTAATTTTCCCACGAGATCTCTTGGAGAAATATATCGAACGAGTTGAAGACGAGGGTAATACATTTCGGAGAAATTAGTGAAATCTCCAATTCACCAAAGGGGTACCCCTTTCAGAAATCTTCGATTTCTCTAATATGGATTCGAGCAATGTTTTGATAGTGAATCCTAAAGAATATGCGAGGTTCATGGGCACAAAAGTTGTAGGCCTATGTCTTAGGGTTCTATGTATAAAACTTCATGCAAATTCGAGGTGTGTAGAGGGTGATACAGTCAGAATAGTGAGAGATGTACGAATATAAGGAAAAAAGTTGCGAAAATTGCCTTAAAAAAGGGGAATTTTTTTTGAAATGTTGACTTAAGTCTCCGTTTCGACTCCAATAGATTAATTTACCCACGAGATCTCTTGGGGAAAAATATCGAACGAGTTGAAGATGAGGGTAATACATTTCGGAGAAATTAGTGAAATCTCCAATTCACCAAAGGGGTACCCCTTTCAGAAATCTTCGATTTCTCTAATATGGATTCGAGCAATGTTTTGATAGTGAATCCTAAAGAATATGCGAGGGTCATGGGCACAAAAGTTGTAGGCCTATGTCTTAGGGTTCTATGTATAAAAGTTCGTGCAAATCCGAGGTGTGTAGAGGGTGATACAGTCAAAATACTGAGAGATGTACGAATATAGGGAAAAAAGTTGCGAAAATTGCCATAAAAAATGGGAATTTTTTTTGAAATGTTGACTTAAGGCTCCGTTTCGACTCCAATAGATTAATTTACCCACGAGATCTCTTGGGGAAAAATATCGAACGAGTTGAAGATGAGGGTAATACATTTCGGAGAAATTAGTGAAATCTCCAATTCACCAAAGGGGTACCCCTTTCAGAAATCTTCGATTTCTCTAATATGGTTTCGAGCAATGTTTTGATAGTGAATCCTAAAGAATATACGAGGGTCATGGGCACAAAAGTTGTAGGCCTATGTCTTAGGGTTCTATGTATAAAACTTCGTGCCAATCCGAGGTGTGTAGAGGGTGATACAGTCGAAATAGTGAGAGATGTATGAATATAAGGAAAAAAGTTGCGAAAATTGCCTTAAAAAAGGGGAATTTTTTTTGAAATGTTGACTTAAGGCTCCGTTTCGACTCCAATAGATTAATTTACCCACGAGATCTCTTGGGGAAAAATATCGAACGAGTTGAAGACGAGGGTAATACATTTTGGAGAAATTAGTGAAATCTCCAATTCACCAAAGGGGTACCCCTTTCAGAAATCTTCGATTTCTCTAATATGGATTCAAGCAATGTTTTGATAGTGAATCCTAAAGAATATGCGAGGGTCATGGGCACAAAAGTTGTAGGCCTATGTCTTAGGGTTCTATGTATAAAACTTCGTGCCAATCCGAGGTGTGTAGAGGGTGATACAGTCAAAATAGTGAGAGATGTACGAATATAAGGAAAAAAGTTGCGAAAATTGCCATAAAAAAGGGTAATTTTTTTTGAAATGTTGACTTAAGGCTCCGTTTCGACTCCAATAGATTAATTTACCCACGAGATCTCTTGGGGAAAAATATCGAACGAGTTGAAGACGAGGGTAATACATTTCGGAGAAATTAGTGAAATCTCCAATTCACCAAAGGGGTACCCTTTTCAGAAATCTTCGATTTCTCTAATATGGATTCGAGCAATGTTTTGATAGTGAATCCTAAAGAATATGCGAGGGTCATGGGCACAAAAGTTGTAGGCCTATGTCTTAGGGTTCTATGTATAAAACTTCGTGCAAATCCGAGGTGTGTAGAGGGTGATACAGTCAAAATAGTGAGAGATGTACGAATATAGGGAAAAAAGTTGCGAAAATTGCCATAAAAAATGGGAATTTTTTTTGAAATGTTGACTTAAGGCTCCGTTTCGACTCCAATAGATTAATTTACCCACGAGATCTCTTGGGGAAAAATATCGAACGAGTTGAAGATGAGGGTAATACATTTCGGAGAAATTAGTGAAATCTCCAATTCACCAAAGGGGTACCCCTTTCAGAAATCTTCGATTTCTCTAATATGGATTCGAGCAATGTTTTGATAGTGAATCCTAAAGAATATGCGAGGTTCATGGGCACAAAAGTTGTAGGCCTATGTCTTAGGGTTCTATGTAAAATACTTTGTGCAAATCCGAGGTGTGTAGAGTGTGATACAGTCAAAATAGTGAGAGATGTACGAATATAAGGAAAAAAGTTGCGAAAATTGCCTTAAAAAAGGGGAATTTTTTTTGAAATGTTGACTTAAGGCTCCGTTTCGACTCCAATAGATTAATTTACCCACGAGATCTCTTGGGGAAAAATATCGAACGAGTTGAAGATGAGGGTAATACATTTCGGAGAAATTAGTGAAATCTCCAATTCACCAAAGGGGTACTCCTTTCAGAAATCTTCGATTTCTCTAATATGGATTCGAGCAATGTTTTGATAGTGAATCCTAAAGAATATGCGAGGGTCATGGGCACAAAAGTTGTAGGCCTATGTCTTAGGGTTCTATGTATAAAACTTCGTGCCAATCCGAGGTGTGTAGAGGGTGATACAGTCAAAATAGTGAGAGATGTACGAATATAAGGAAAAAAGTTGCGAAAATTGCCATAAAAAAGGGGAATTTTTTTTGAAATGTTGACTTAAGGCTCCGTTTCGACTCCAATAGATTAATTTACCCACGAGATCTCTTGGGGAAAAATATCGAACGAGTTGAAGACGAGGGTAATACATTTTGGAGAAATTAGTGAAATCTCCAATTCACCAAAGGGGTACCCCTTTCAGAAATCTTCGATTTCTCTAATATGGATTCAAGCAATGTTTTGATAGTGAATCCTAAAGAATATGCGAGGGTCATGGGCACAAAAGTTGTAGGCCTATGTCTTAGGGTTCTATGTATAAAACTTCGTGCCAATCCGAGGTGTGTAGAGGGTGATACAGTCAAAATAGTGAGAGATGTACGAATATAAGGAAAAAAGTTGCGAAAATTGCCATAAAAAAGGGTAATTTTTTTTGAAATGTTGACTTAAGGCTCCGTTTCGACTCCAATAGATTAATTTACCCACGAGATCTCTTGGGGAAAAATATCGAACGAGTTGAAGACGAGGGTAATACATTTCGGAGAAATTAGTGAAATCTCCAATTCACCAAAGGGGTACCCTTTTCAGAAATCTTCGATTTCTCTAATATGGATTCGAGCAATGTTTTGATAGTGAATCCTAAAGAATATGCGAGGGTCATGGGCACAAAAGTTGTAGGCCTATGTCTTAGGGTTCTATGTATAAAACTTCGTGCAAATCCGAGGTGTGTAGAGGGTGATACAGTCAAAATAGTGAGAGATGTACGAATATAGGGAAAAAAGTTGCGAAAATTGCCATAAAAAATGGGAATTTTTTTTGAAATGTTGACTTAAGGCTCCGTTTCGACTCCAATAGATTAATTTACCCACGAGATCTCTTGGGGAAAAATATCGAACGAGTTGAAGATGAGGGTAATACATTTCGGAGAAATTAGTGAAATCTCCAATTCACCAAAGGGGTACCCCTTTCAGAAATCTTCGATTTCTCTAATATGGATTCGAGCAATGTTTTGATAGTGAATCCTAAAGAATATGCGAGGTTCATGGGCACAAAAGTTGTAGGCCTATGTCTTAGGGTTCTATGTAAAATACTTTGTGCAAATCCGAGGTGTGTAGAGTGTGATACAGTCAAAATAGTGAGAGATGTACGAATATAAGGAAAAAAGTTGCGAAAATTGCCTTAAAAAAGGGGAATTTTTTTTGAAATGTTGACTTAAGGCTCCGTTTCGACTCCAATAGATTAATTTACCCACGAGATCTCTTGGGGAAAAATATCGAACGAGTTGAAGATGAGGGTAATACATTTCGGAGAAATTAGTGAAATCTCCAATTCACCAAAGGGGTACTCCTTTCAGAAATCTTCGATTTCTCTAATATGGATTCGAGCAATGTTTTGATAGTGAATCCTAAAGAATATGCGAGGGTCATGGGCACAAAAGTTGTAGGCCTATGTCTTAGGGTTCTATGTATAAAATTTCGTGCAAATCCGAGGTGTGTAGAGGGTGATACAGTCAAAATACTGAGAGATGTACGAATATAGGGAAAAAAGTTGCGAAAATTGCCATAAAAAATGGGAATTTTTTTTGAAATGTTGACTTAAGGCTCCGTTTCGACTCCAATAGATTAATTTACCCACGAGATCTCTTGGGGAAAAATATCGAACGAGTTGAAGACGAGGGTAATACATTTCGGAGAAATTAGTGAAATCTCCAATTCACCAAAGGGGTACCCCTTTCAGAAATCTTCGATTTCTCTAATATGGATTCGAGCAATGTTTTGATAGTGAATCCTAAAGAATATGCGAGGGACATGGGCACAAAAGTTGTAGGCCTATGTCTTAGGGTTCTATGTATAAAACTTCGTGCCAATCCGAGGTGTGTAGAGGGTGATACAGTTAAAATAGTGAGAGATGTACGAATATAAGGAAAAAAGTGGCGAAAATTGCCATAAAAAAGGGTAATTTTTTTTGAAATGTTGACTTAAGGCTCCGTTTCGACTCCAATAGATTAATTTACCCACGAGATCTCTTGGGGAAAAATATCGAACGAGTTGAAGATGAGGGTAATACATTTCGGAGAAATTAGTGAAATCTCCAATTCACCAAAGGGGTACCCCTTTCAGAAATCTTCGATTTCTCTAATATGGTTTCGAGCAATGTTTTGATAGTGAATCCTAAAGAATATACGAGGGTCATGGGCACAAAAGTTGTAGGCCTATGTCTTAGGGTTCTATGTATAAAACTTCGTGCCAATCCGAGGTGTGTAGAGGGTGATACAGTCGAAATAGTGAGAGATGTACGAATATAAGGAAAAAAGTTGCGAAAATTGCCTTAAAAAAGGGGAATTTTTTTTGAAATGTTGACTTAAGGCTCCGTTTCGACTCCAATAGATTAATTTACCCACGAGATCTCTTGGGGAAAAATATCGAACGAGTTGAAGACGAGGGTAATACATTTTGGAGAAATTAATGAAATCTCCAATTCACCAAAGGGGTACCCCTTTCAGAAATCTTCGATTTCTCTAATATGGATTCAAGCAATGTTTTGATAGTGAATCCTAAAGAATATGCGAGGGTCATGGGCACAAAAGTTGTAGGCCTATGTCTTAGGGTTCTATGTATAAAACTTCGTGCCAATCCAAGGTGTGTAGAGGGTGATACAGTCAAAATAGTGAGAGATGTACGAATATAAGGAAAAAAGTTGCGAAAATTGCCATAAAAAAGGGTAATTTTTTTTGAAATGTTGACTTAAGGCTCCGTTTCGACTCCAATAGATTAATTTACCCACGAGATCTCTTGGGGAAAAATATCGAACGAGTTGAAGACGAGGGTAATACATTTCGGAGAAATTAGTGAAATCTCCAATTCACCAAAGGGGTACCCTTTTCAGAAATCTTCGATTTCTCTAATATGGATTCGAGCAATGTTTTGATAGTGAATCCTAAAGAATATGCGAGGGTCATGGGCACAAAAGTTGTAGGCCTATGTCTTAGGGTTCTATGTATAAAACTTCGTGCAAATCCGAGGTGTGTAGAGGGTGATACAGTCAAAATAGTGAGAGATGTACGAATATAGGGAAAAAAGTTGCGAAAATTGCCATAAAAAATGGGAATTTTTTTTGAAATGTTGACTTAAGGCTCCGTTTCGACTCCAATAGATTAATTTACCCACGAGATCTCTTGGGGAAAAATATCGAACGAGTTGAAGATGAGGGTAATACATTTCGGAGAAATTAGTGAAATCTCCAATTCACCAAAGGGGTACCCCTTTCAGAAATCTTCGATTTCTCTAATATGGATTCGAGCAATGTTTTGATAGTGAATCCTAAAGAATATGCGAGGTTCATGGGCACAAAAGTTGTAGGCCTATGTCTTAGGGTTCTATGTAAAATACTTTGTGCAAATCCGAGGTGTGTAGAGTGTGATACAGTCAAAATAGTGAGAGATGTACGAATATAAGGAAAAAAGTTGCGAAAATTGCCTTAAAAAAGGGGAATTTTTTTTGAAATGTTGACTTAAGGCTCCGTTTCGACTCCAATAGATTAATTTACCCACGAGATCTCTTGGGGAAAAATATCGAACGAGTTGAAGATGAGGGTAATACATTTCGGAGAAATTAGTGAAATCTCCAATTCACCAAAGGGGTACTCCTTTCAGAAATCTTCGATTTCTCTAATATGGATTCGAGCAATGTTTTGATAGTGAATCCTAAAGAATATGCGAGGGTCATGGGCACAAAAGTTGTAGGCCTATGTCTTAGGGTTCTATGTATAAAATTTCGTGCAAATCCGAGGTGTGTAGAGGGTGATACAGTCAAAATACTGAGAGATGTACGAATATAGGGAAAAAAGTTGCGAAAATTGCCATAAAAAATGGGAATTTTTTTTGAAATGTTGACTTAAGGCTCCGTTTCGACTCCAATAGATTAATTTACCCACGAGATCTCTTGGGGAAAAATATCGAACGAGTTGAAGACGAGGGTAATACATTTCGGAGAAATTAGTGAAATCTCCAATTCACCAAAGGGGTACCCCTTTCAGAAATCTTCGATTTCTCTAATATGGATTCGAGCAATGTTTTGATAGTGAATCCTAAAGAATATGCGAGGGACATGGGCACAAAAGTTGTAGGCCTATGTCTTAGGGTTCTATGTATAAAACTTCGTGCCAATCCGAGGTGTGTAGAGGGTGATACAGTTAAAATAGTGAGAGATGTACGAATATAAGGAAAAAAGTGGCGAAAATTGCCATAAAAAAGGGTAATTTTTTTTGAAATGTTGACTTAAGGCTCCGTTTCGACTCCAATAGATTAATTTACCCACGAGATCTCTTGGGGAAAAATATCGAACGAGTTGAAGATGAGGGTAATACATTTCGGAGAAATTAGTGAAATCTCCAATTCACCAAAGGGGTACCCTTTTCAGAAATCTTCGATTTCTCTAATATGGATTCGAGCAATGTTTTGATAGTGAATCCTAAAGAATATGCGAGGGTCATGGGCACAAAAGTTGTAGGCCTATGTCTTAGGGTTCTATGTATAAAACTTCGTGCAAATCCGAGGTGTGTAGAGGGTGATACAGTCAAAATAGTGAGAGATGTACGAATATAGGGAAAAAAGTTGCGAAAATTGCCATAAAAAATGGGAATTTTTTTTGAAATGTTGACTTAAGGCTCCGTTTCGACTCCAATAGATTAATTTACCCACGAGATCTCTTGGGGAAAAATATCGAACGAGTTGAAGATGAGGGTAATACATTTCGGAGAAATTAGTGAAATCTCCAATTCACCAAAGGGGTACCCCTTTCAGAAATCTTCGATTTCTCTAATATGGTTTCGAGCAATGTTTTGATAGTGAATCCTAAAGAATATACGAGGGTCATGGGCACAAAAGTTGTAGGCCTATGTCTTAGGGTTCTATGTATAAAACTTCATGCCAATCCGAGGTGTGTAGAGGGTGATACAGTCGAAATAGTGAGAGATGTACGAATATAAGGAAAAAAGTTGCGAAAATTGCCTTAAAAAAGGGGAATTTTTTTTGAAATGTTGACTTAAGGCTCCGTTTCGACTCCAATAGATTAATTTACCCACGAGATCTCTTGGGGAAAAATATCGAACGGGTTGAAGATGAGGGTAATACATTTCGGAGAAATTAGTGAAATCCCCAATTCACCAAAGGGGTACCCCTTTCAGAAATCTTCGATTTCTCTAATATGGGTTCGAGCAATGTTTTGATAGTGAATCCTAAAGAATATGCGAGGGTCATGGGCACAAAAGTTGTAGGCCTATGTCATAGGGTTCTATGTATAGAAGTTCGTGCAAATCCGAGGTGTGTAGAGGGTGATACAGTCAAAATACTGAGAGATGTACGAATATAGGGAAAAAAGTTGCGAAAATTGCCATAAAAAATGGGATTTTTTTTTGAAATGTTGACTTAAGGCTCCGTTTCGACTCCAATAGATTAATTTACCCACGAGATCTCTTGGGGAAAAATATCGAACGGGTTGAAGATGAGGGTAATACATTTCGGAGAAATTAGTGAAATCCCCAATTCACCAAAGGGGTACCCCTTTCAGAAATCTTCGATTTCTCTAATATGGGTTCGAGCAATGTTTTGATAGTGAATCCTAAAGAATATGCGAGGGTCATGGGCACAAAAGTTGTAGGCCTATGTCATAGGGTTCTATGTATAGAAGTTCGTGCAAATCCGAGGTGTGTAGAGGGTGATACAGTCAAAATACTGAGAGATGTACGAATATAGGGAAAAAAGTTGCGAAAATTGCCATAAAAAATGGGATTTTTTTTTGAAATGTTGACTTAAGGCTCCGTTTCGACTCCAATAGATTAATTTACCCACGAGATCTCTTGGGGAAAAATATCGAACGAGTTGAAGATGAGGGTAATACATTTCGGAGAAATTAGTGAAATCTCCAATTCACCAAAGGGGTACCCCTTTCAGAAATCTTCGATTTCTCTAATATGGATTCGAGCAATGTTTTGATAGTGAATCCTAAAGAATATGCGAGGGTCATGGGCACAAAAGTTGTAGGCCTATGTCTTAGGGTTCTATGTATAAAAGTTCGTGCAAATCCGAGGTGTGTAGAGGGTGATACAGTCAAAATACTGAGAGATGTACGAATATATGGAAAAAAGTTGCGAAAATTGCCATAAAAAATGGGAATTTTTTTTGAAATGTTGACTTAAGGCTCCGTTTCGACTCCAATAGATTAATTTACCCACGAGATCTCTTGGGGAAAAATATCGAACGAGTTGAAGATGAGGGTAATACATTTCGGAGAAATTAGTGAAATCTCCAATTCACCAAAGGGGTACCCCTTTCAGAAATCTTCGATTTCTCTAATATGGTTTCGAGCAATGGTTTGATAGTGAATCCTAAAGAATATACGAGGGTCATGGGCACAAAAGTTGTAGGCCTATGTCTTAGGGTTCTATGTATAAAACTTCGTGCCAATCCGAGGTGTGTAGAGGGTGATACTGTCGAAATAGTGAGAGATGTACGAATATAAGGAAAAAAGTTGCGAAAATTGCCTTAAAAAAGGGGAATTTTTTTTGAAATGTTGACTTAAGGCTCCGTTTCGACTCCAATAGATTAATTTACCCACGAGATCTCTTGGGGAAAAATATCGAACGAGTTGAAGATGAGGGTAATACATTTCGGAGAAATTAGTGAAATCTCCAATTCACCAAAGGGGTACCCCTTTCAGAAATCTTCGATTTCTCTAATATGGTTTCGAGCAATGTTTTGATAGTGAATCCTAAAGAATATACGAGGGTCATGGGCACAAAAGTTGTAGGCCTATGTCTTAGGGTTCTATGTATAAAACTTCGTGCCAATCCGAGGTGTGTAGAGGGTGATACAGTCGAAATAGTGAGAGATGTACGAATATAAGGAAAAAAGTTGCGAAAATTGCCTTAAAAAAGGGGAATTTTTTTTGAAATGTTGACTTAAGGCTCCGTTTCGACTCCAATAGATTAATTTACCCACGAGATCTCTTGGGGAAAAATATCGAACGGGTTGAAGATGAGGGTAATACATTTCGGAGAAATTAGTGAAATCCCCAATTCACCAAAGGGGTACCCCTTTCAGAAATCTTCGATTTCTCTAATATGGGTTCGAGCAATGTTTTGATAGTGAATCCTAAAGAATATGCGAGGGTCATGGGCACAAAAGTTGTAGGCCTATGTCATAGGGTTCTATGTATAGAAGTTCGTGCAAATCCGAGGTGTGTAGAGGGTGATACAGTCAAAATACTGAGAGATGTACGAATATAGGGAAAAAAGTTGCGAAAATTGCCATAAAAAATGGGATTTTTTTTTGAAATGTTGACTTAAGGCTCCGTTTCGACTCCAATAGATTAATTTACCCACGAGATCTCTTGGGGAAAAATATCGAACGGGTTGAAGATGAGGGTAATACATTTCGGAGAAATTAGTGAAATCCCCAATTCACCAAAGGGGTACCCCTTTCAGAAATCTTCGATTTCTCTAATATGGGTTCGAGCAATGTTTTGATAGTGAATCCTAAAGAATATGCGAGGGTCATGGGCACAAAAGTTGTAGGCCTATGTCATAGGGTTCTATGTATAGAAGTTCGTGCAAATCCGAGGTGTGTAGAGGGTGATACAGTCAAAATACTGAGAGATGTACGAATATAGGGAAAAAAGTTGCGAAAATTGCCATAAAAAATGGGATTTTTTTTTGAAATGTTGACTTAAGGCTCCGTTTCGACTCCAATAGATTAATTTACCCACGAGATCTCTTGGGGAAAAATATCGAACGAGTTGAAGATGAGGGTAATACATTTCGGAGAAATTAGTGAAATCTCCAATTCACCAAAGGGGTACCCCTTTCAGAAATCTTCGATTTCTCTAATATGGATTCGAGCAATGTTTTGATAGTGAATCCTAAAGAATATGCGAGGTTCATGGGCACAAAAGTTGTAGGCCTATGTCTTAGGGTTCTATGTATAAAACTTCGTGCCAATCCGAGG
Organism: Humulus lupulus; assembly: GCF_963169125.1. Lineage (NCBI taxonomy): Eukaryota > Viridiplantae > Streptophyta > Magnoliopsida > Rosales > Cannabaceae > Humulus > Humulus lupulus. Next base: position 297,156,414 of record NC_084794.1, on the reverse strand, counting down.
TGTGTAGAGGGTGATACAGTCAAAATAGTGAGAGATGTACGAATATAAGGAAAAAAGTTGCGAAAATTGCCATAAAAAAGGGTAATTTTTTTTGAAATGTTGACTTAAGGCTCCGTTTCGACTCCAATAGATTAATTTTCCCACGAGATCTCTTGGGGAAATATATCGAACGAGTTGAAGACGAGGGTAATACATTTCGGAGAAATTAGTGAAATCTCCAATTCACCAAAGGGGTACCCCTTTCAGAAATCTTCGATTTCTCTAATATGGATTCGAGCAATGTTTTGATAGTGAATCCTAAAGAATATGCGAGGTTCATGGGCACAAAAGTTGTAGGCCTATGTCTTAGGGTTCTATGTAAAAAACTTTGTGCAAATCCGAGGTGTGTAGAGTGTGATACAGTCAAAATAGTGAGAGATGTACGAATATAAGGAAAAAAGTTGCGAAAATTGCCTTAAAAAAGGGGAATTTTTTTTGAAATGTTGACTTAAGGCTCCGTTTCGACTCCAATAGATTAATTTACCCACGAGATCTCTTGGGGAAAAATATCGAACGAGTTGAAGATGAGGGTAATACATTTCGGAGAAATTAGTGAAATCTCCAATTCACCAAAGGGGTACCCCTTTCAGAAATCTTCGATTTCTCTAATATGGATTCGAGCAATGTTTTGATAGTGAATCCTAAAGAATATGCGAGGGTCATGGGCACAAAAGTTGTAGGCCTATGTCTTAGGGTTCTATGTATAAAAGTTCGTGCAAATCCGAGGTGTGTAGAGGGTGATACAGTCAAAATACTGAGAGATGTACGAATATAGGGAAAAAAGTTGCGAAAATTGCCATAAAAAATGGGAATTTTTTTTGAAATGTTGACTTAAGGCTCCGTTTCGACTCCAATAGATTAATTTACCCACGAGATCTCTTGGGGAAAAATATCGAACGAGTTGAAGATGAGGGTAATACATTTCGGAGAAATTAGTGAAATCTCCAATTCACCAAAGGGGTACCCCTTTCAGAAATCTTCGATTTCTCTAATATGGTTTCGAGCAATGTTTTGATAGTGAATCCTAAAGAATATACGAGGGTCATGGGCACAAAAGTTGTAGGCCTATGTCTTAGGGTTCTATGTATAAAACTTCGTGCCAATCCGAGGTGTGTAGAGGGTGATACAGTCAAAATAGTGAGAGATGTACGAATATAAGGAAAAAAGTTGCGAAAATTGCCATAAAAAAGGGTAATTTTTTTTGAAATGTTGACTTAAGGCTCCGTTTCGACTCCAATAGATTAATTTACCCACGAGATCTCTTGGGGAAAAATATCGAACGAGTTGAAGACGAGGGTAATACATTTCGGAGAAATTAGTGAAATCTCCAATTCACCAAAGGGGTACCCCTTTCAGAAATCTTCGATTTCTCTAATATGGATTCGAGCAATGTTTTGATAGTGAATCCTAAAGAATATGCGAGGGTCATGGGCACAAAAGTTGTAGGCCTATGTCTTAGGGTTCTATGTATAAAACTTCGTGCCAATCCGAGGTGTGTAGAGGGTGATACAGTCAAAATAGTGAGAGATGTACGAATATAAGGAAAAAAGTTGCGAAAATTGCCATAAAAAAGGGTAATTTTTTTTGAAATGTTGACTTAAGGCTCCGTTTCGACTCCAATAGATTAATTTACCCACGAGATCTCTTGGGGAAAAATATCGAACGAGTTGAAGACGAGGGTAATACATTTCGGAGAAATTAGTGAAATCTCCAATTCACCAAAGGGGTACCCTTTTCAGAAATCTTCGATTTCTCTAATATGGATTCGAGCAATGTTTTGATAGTGAATCCTAAAGAATATGCGAGGGTCATGGGCACAAAAGTTGTAGGCCTATGTCTTAGGGTTCTATGTATAAAACTTCGTGCAAATCCGAGGTGTGTAGAGGGTGATACAGTCAAAATAGTGAGAGATGTACGAATATAGGGAAAAAAGTTGCGAAAATTGCCATAAAAAATGGGAATTTTTTTTGAAATGTTGACTTAAGGCTCCGTTTCGACTCCAATAGATTAATTTACCCACGAGATCTCTTGGGGAAAAATATCGAACGAGTTGAAGATGAGGGTAATACATTTCGGAGAAATTAGTGAAATCTCCAATTCACCAAAGGGGTACCCCTTTCAGAAATCTTCGATTTCTCTAATATGGTTTCGAGCAATGTTTTGATAGTGAATCCTAAAGAATATGCGAGGGTCATGGGCACAAAAGTTGTAGGCCTATGTCTTAGGGTTCTATGTATAAAACTTCGTGCCAATCCGAGGTGTGTAGAGGGTGATACAGTCAAAATAGTGAGAGATGTACGAATATAAGGAAAAAAGTTGCGAAAATTGCCATAAAAAAGGGTAATTTTTTTTGAAATGTTGACTTAAGGCTCCGTTTCGACTCCAATAGATTAATTTACCCACGAGATCTCTTGGGGAAAAATATCGAACGAGTTGAAGACGAGGGTAATACATTTCGGAGAAATTAGTGAAATCTCCAATTCACCAAAGGGGTACCCTTTTCAGAAATCTTCGATTTCTCTAATATGGATTCGAGCAATGTTTTGATAGTGAATCCTAAAGAATATGCGAGGGTCATGGGCACAAAAGTTGTAGGCCTATGTCTTAGGGTTCTATGTATAAAAGTTCGTGCAAATCCGAGGTGTGTAGAGGGTGATACAGTCAAAATACTGAGAGATGTACGAATATAGGGAAAAAAGTTGCGAAAATTGCCATAAAAAATGGGAATTTTTTTTGAAATGTTGACTTAAGGCTCCGTTTCGACTCCAATAGATTAATTTACCCACGAGATCTCTTGGGGAAAAATATCGAACGAGTTGAAGATGAGGGTAATACATTTCGGAGAAATTAGTGAAATCTCCAATTCACCAAAGGGGTACCCCTTTCAGAAATCTTCGATTTCTCTAATATGGTTTCGAGCAATGTTTTGATAGTGAATCCTAAAGAATATACGAGGGTCATGGGCACAAAAGTTGTAGGCCTATGTCTTAGGGTTCTATGTATAAAACTTCGTGCAAATCCGAGGTGTGTAGAGGGTGATACAGTCGAAATAGTGAGAGATGTACGAATATAAGGAAAAAAGTTGCGAAAATTGCCTTAAAAAAGGGGAATTTTTTTTGAAATGTTGACTTAAGGCTCCGTTTCGACTCCAATAGATTAATTTACCCACGAGATCTCTTGGGGAAAAATATCGAACGAGTTGAAGACGAGGGTAATACATTTCGGAGAAATTAGTGAAATCTCCAATTCACCAAAGGGGTACCCCTTTCAGAAATCTTCGATTTCTCTAATATGGATTCGAGCAATGTTTTGATAGTGAATCCTAAAGAATATGCGAGGGTCATGGGCACAAAAGTTGTAGGCCTATGTCTTAGGGTTCTATGTATAAAACTTCGTGCAAATCCGAGGTGTGTAGAGGGTGATACAGTCAAAATAGTGAGAGATGTACGAATATAGGGAAAAAAGTTGCGAAAATTGCCATAAAAAATGGGAATTTTTTTTGAAATGTTGACTTAAGGCTCCGTTTCGACTCCAATAGATTAATTTACCCACGAGATCTCTTGGGGAAAAATATCGAACGAGTTGAAGATGAGGGTAATACATTTCGGAGAAATTAGTGAAATCTCCAATTCACCAAAGGGGTACCCCTTTCAGAAATCTTCGATTTCTCTAATATGGTTTCGAGCAATGTTTTGATAGTGAATCCTAAAGAATATGCGAGGGTCATGGGCACAAAAGTTGTAGGCCTATGTCTTAGGGTTCTATGTATAAAACTTCGTGCCAATCCGAGGTGTGTAGAGGGTGATACAGTCAAAATAGTGAGAGATGTACGAATATAAGGAAAAAAGTTGCGAAAATTGCCATAAAAAAGGGTAATTTTTTTTGAAATGTTGACTTAAGGCTCCGTTTCGACTCCAATAGATTAATTTACCCACGAGATCTCTTGGGGAAAAATATCGAACGAGTTGAAGACGAGGGTAATACATTTCGGAGAAATTAGTGAAATCTCCAATTCACCAAAGGGGTACCCTTTTCAGAAATCTTCGATTTCTCTAATATGGATTCGAGCAATGTTTTGATAGTGAATCCTAAAGAATATGCGAGGGTCATGGGCACAAAAGTTGTAGGCCTATGTCTTAGGGTTCTATGTATAAAAGTTCGTGCAAATCCGAGGTGTGTAGAGGGTGATACAGTCAAAATACTGAAAGATGTACGAATATAGGGAAAAAAGTTGCGAAAATTGCCATAAAAAATGGGAATTTTTTTTGAAATGTTGACTTAAGGCTCCGTTTCGACTCCAATAGATTAATTTACCCACGAGATCTCTTGGGGAAAAATATCGAACGAGTTGAAGATGAGGGTAATACATTTCGGAGAAATTAGTGAAATCTCCAATTCACCAAAGGGGTACCCCTTTCAGAAATCTTCGATTTCTCTAATATGGATTCGAGCAATGTTTTGATAGTGAATCCTAAAGAATATGCGAGGGTCATGGGCACAAAAGTTGTAGGCCTTTGTCTTAGGGTTCTATGTATAAAACTTCGTGCAAATCCGAGGTGTGTAGAGGGTGATACAGTCAAAATAGTGAGAGATGTACGAATATAGGGAAAAAAGTTGCGAAAATTGCCTTAAAAAAGGGGAATTTTTTTTGAAATGTTGACTTAAGGCTCCGTTTCGACTCCAATAGATTAATTTACCCACGAGATCTCTTGGGGAAAAATATCGAACGGGTTGAAGATGAGGGTAATACATTTCGGAGAAATTAGTGAAATCCCCAATTCACCAAAGGGGTACCCCTTTCAGAAATCTTCGATTTCTCTAATATGGGTTCGAGCAATGTTTTGATAGTGAATCCTAAAGAATATGCGAGGGTCATGGGCACAAAAGTTGTAGGCCTATGTCATAGGGTTCTATGTATAGAAGTTCGTGCAAATCCGAGGTGTGTAGAGGGTGATACAGTCAAAATACTGAGAGATGTACGAATATAGGGAAAAAAGTTGCGAAAATTGCCATAAAAAATGGGAATTTTTTTTGAAATGTTGACTTAAGGCTCCGTTTCGACTCCAATAGATTAATTTACCCACGAGATCTCTTGGGGAAAAATATCGAACGAGTTGAAGATGAGGGTAATACATTTCGGAGAAATTAGTGAAATCTCCAATTCACCAAAGGGGTACCCCTTTCAGAAATCTTCGATTTCTCTAATATGGTTTCGAGCAATGTTTTGATAGTGAATCCTAAAGAATATGCGAGGGTCATGGGCACAAAAGTTGTAGGCCTATGTCTTAGGGTTCTATGTATAAAACTTCGTGCCAATCCGAGGTGTGTAGAGGGTGATACAGTCAAAATAGTGAGAGATGTACGAATATAAGGAAAAAAGTTGCGAAAATTGCCATAAAAAAGGGTAATTTTTTTTGAAATGTTGACTTAAGGCTCCGTTTCGACTCCAATAGATTAATTTACCCACGAGATCTCTTGGGGAAAAATATCGAACGAGTTGAAGACGAGGGTAATACATTTCGGAGAAATTAGTGAAATCTCCAATTCACCAAAGGGGTACCCTTTTCAGAAATCTTCGATTTCTCTAATATGGATTCGAGCAATGTTTTGATAGTGAATCCTAAAGAATATGCGAGGGTCATGGGCACAAAAGTTGTAGGCCTATGTCTTAGGGTTCTATGTATAAAAGTTCGTGCAAATCCGAGGTGTGTAGAGGGTGATACAGTCAAAATACTGAGAGATGTACGAATATAGGGAAAAAAGTTGCGAAAATTGCCATAAAAAATGGGAATTTTTTTTGAAATGTTGACTTAAGGCTCCGTTTCGACTCCAATAGATTAATTTACCCACGAGATCTCTTGGGGAAAAATATCGAACGAGTTGAAGATGAGGGTAATACATTTCGGAGAAATTAGTGAAATCTCCAATTCACCAAAGGGGTACCCCTTTCAGAAATCTTCGATTTCTCTAATATGGTTTCGAGCAATGTTTTGATAGTGAATCCTAAAGAATATACGAGGGTCATGGGCACAAAAGTTGTAGGCCTATGTCTTAGGGTTCTATGTATAAAACTTCGTGCAAATCCGAGGTGTGTAGAGGGTGATACAGTCGAAATAGTGAGAGATGTACGAATATAAGGAAAAAAGTTGCGAAAATTGCCTTAAAAAAGGGGAATTTTTTTTGAAATGTTGACTTAAGGCTCCGTTTCGACTCCAATAGATTAATTTACCCACGAGATCTCTTGGGGAAAAATATCGAACGAGTTGAAGACGAGGGTAATACATTTCGGAGAAATTAGTGAAATCTCCAATTCACCAAAGGGGTACCCCTTTCAGAAATCTTCGATTTCTCTAATATGGATTCGAGCAATGTTTTGATAGTGAATCCTAAAGAATATGCGAGGGTCATGGGCACAAAAGTTGTAGGCCTATGTCTTAGGGTTCTATGTATAAAACTTCGTGCAAATCCGAGGTGTGTAGAGGGTGATACAGTCAAAATAGTGAGAGATGTACGAATATAGGGAAAAAAGTTGCGAAAATTGCCATAAAAAATGGGAATTTTTTTTGAAATGTTGACTTAAGGCTCCGTTTCGACTCCAATAGATTAATTTACCCACGAGATCTCTTGGGGAAAAATATCGAACGGGTTGAAGATGAGGGTAATACATTTCGGAGAAATTAGTGAAATCCCCAATTCACCAAAGGGGTACCCCTTTCAGAAATCTTCGATTTCTCTAATATGGGTTCGAGCAATGTTTTGATAGTGAATCCTAAAGAATATGCGAGGGTCATGGGCACAAAAGTTGTAGGCCTATGTCATAGGGTTCTATGTATAGAAGTTCGTGCAAATCCGAGGTGTGTAGAGGGTGATACAGTCAAAATACTGAGAGATGTACGAATATAGGGAAAAAAGTTGCGAAAATTGCCATAAAAAATGGGATTTTTTTTTGAAATGTTGACTTAAGGCTCCGTTTCGACTCCAATAGATTAATTTACCCACGAGATCTCTTGGGGAAAAATATCGAACGAGTTGAAGATGAGGGTAATACATATCGGAGAAATTAGTGAAATCTCCAATTCACCAAAGGGGTACCCCTTTCAGAAATCTTCGATTTCTCTAATATGGATTCGAGCAATGTTTTGATAGTGAATCCTAAAGAATATGCGAGGTTCATGGGCACAAAAGTTGTAGGCCTATGTCTTAGGGTTCTATGTATAAAACTTCGTGCCAATCCGAGGTGTGTAGAGGGTGATACAGTCAAAATAGTGAGAGATGTACGAATATAAGGAAAAAAGTTGCGAAAATTGCCATAAAAAAGGGTAATTTTTTTTGAAATGTTGACTTAAGGCTCCGTTTCGACTCCAATAGATTAATTTTCCCACGAGATCTCTTGGGGAAATATATCGAACGAGTTGAAGACGAGGGTAATACATTTCGGAGAAATTAGTGAAATCTCCAATTCACCAAAGGGGTACCCCTTTCAGAAATCTTTGATTTCTCTAATATGGATTCGAGCAATGTTTTGATAGTGAATCCTAAAGAATATGCGAGGTTCATGGGCACAAAAGTTGTAGGCCTATGTCTTAGGGTTCTATGTAAAAAACTTTGTGCAAATCCGAGGTGTGTAGAGTGTGATACTGTCAAAATAGTGAGAGATGTACGAATATAAGGAAAAAAGTTGCGAAAATTGCCTTAAAAAAGGGGAATTTTTTTTGAAATGTTGACTTAAGGCTCCGTTTCGACTCCAATAGATTAATTTACCCACGAGATCTCTTGGGGAAAAATATCGAACGAGTTGAAGATGAGGGTAATACATTTCGGAGAAATTAGTGAAATCTCCAATTCACCAAAGGGGTACCCCTTTCAGAAATCTTCGATTTCTCTAATATGGATTCGAGCAATGTTTTGATAGTGAATCCTAAAGAATATGCGAGGGTCATGGGCACAAAAGTTGTAGGCCTATGTCTTAGGGTTCTATGTATAAAAGTTCGTGCAAATCCGAGGTGTGTAGAGGGTGATACAGTCAAAATACTGAGAGATGTACGAATATATGGAAAAAAGTTGCGAAAATTGCCATAAAAAATGGGAATTTTTTTTGAAATGTTGACTTAAGGCTCCGTTTCGACTCCAATAGATTAATTTACCCACGAGATCTCTTGGGGAAAAATATCGAACGAGTTGAAGATGAGGGTAATACATTTCGGAGAAATTAGTGAAATCTCCAATTCACCAAAGGGGTACCCCTTTCAGAAATCTTCGATTTCTCTAATATGGTTTCGAGCAATGTTTTGATAGTGAATCCTAAAGAATATACGAGGGTCATGGGCACAAAAGTTGTAGGCCTATGTCTTAGGGTTCTATGTATAAAACTTCGTGCCAATCCGAGGTGTGTAGAGGGTGATACTGTCGAAATAGTGAGAGATGTACGAATATAAGGAAAAAAGTTGCGAAAATTGCCTTAAAAAAGGGGAATTTTTTTTGAAATGTTGACTTAAGGCTCCGTTTCGACTCCAATAGATTAATTTACCCACGAGATCTCTTGGGGAAAAATATCGAACGAGTTGAAGACGAGGGTAATACATTTCGGAGAAATTAGTGAAATCTCCAATTCACCAAAGGGGTACCCCTTTCAGAAATCTTCGATTTCTCTAATATGGATTCGAGCAATGTTTTGATAGTGAATCCTAAAGAATATGCGAGGTTCATGGGCACAAAAGTTGTAGGCCTATGTCTTAGGGTTCTATGTAAAAACTTTGTGCAAATCCGAGGTGTGTAGAGGGTGATACAGTCAAAATAGTGAGAGATGTACGAATATAAGGAAAAAAGTTGCGAAAATTGCCATAAAAAAGGGTAATTTTTTTTGAAATGTTGACTTAAGGCTCCGTTTCGACTCCAATAGATTAATTTACCCACGAGATCTCTTGGGGAAAAATATCGAACGAGTTGAAGACGAGGGTAATACATTTCGGAGAAATTAGTGAAATCTCCAATTCACCAAAGGGGTACCCTTTTCAGAAATCTTCGATTTCTCTAATATGGATTCGAGCAATGTTTTGATAGTGAATCCTAAAGAATATGCGAGGGTCATGGGCACAAAAGTTGTAGGCCTATGTCTTAGGGTTCTATGTATAAAACTTCGTGCAAATCCGAGGTGTGTAGAGGGTGATACAGTCAAAATAGTGAGAGATGTACGAATATAGGGAAAAAAGTTGCGAAAATTGCCATAAAAAATGGGAATTTTTTTTGAAATGTTGACTTAAGGCTCCGTTTCGACTCCAATAGATTAATTTACCCACGAGATCTCTTGGGGAAAAATATCGAACGAGTTGAAGATGAGGGTAATACATATCGGAGAAATTAGTGAAATCTCCAATTCACCAAAGGGGTACCCCTTTCAGAAATCTTCGATTTCTCTAATATGGATTCGAGCAATGTTTTGATAGTGAATCCTAAAGAATATGCGAGGTTCATGGGCACAAAAGTTGTAGGCCTATGTCTTAGGGTTCTATGTATAAAACTTCGTGCCAATCCGAGGTGTGTAGAGGGTGATACAGTCAAAATAGTGAGAGATGTACGAATATAAGGAAAAAAGTTGCGAAAATTGCCATAAAAAAGGGTAATTTTTTTTGAAATGTTGACTTAAGGCTCCGTTTCGACTCCAATAGATTAATTTTCCCACGAGATCTCTTGGGGAAATATATCGAACGAGTTGAAGACGAGGGTAATACATTTCGGAGAAATTAGTGAAATCTCCAATTCACCAAAGGGGTACCCCTTTCAGAAATCTTCGATTTCTCTAATATGGATTCGAGCAATGTTTTGATAGTGAATCCTAAAGAATATGCGAGGTTCATGGGCACAAAAGTTGTAGGCCTATGTCTTAGGGTTCTATGTAAAAAACTTTGTGCAAATCCGAGGTGTGTAGAGTGTGATACTGTCAAAATAGTGAGAGATGTACGAATATAAGGAAAAAAGTTGCGAAAATTGCCTTAAAAAAGGGGAATTTTTTTTGAAATGTTGACTTAAGGCTCCGTTTCGACTCCAATAGATTAATTTACCCACGAGATCTCTTGGGGAAAAATATCGAACGAGTTGAAGATGAGGGTAATACATTTCGGAGAAATTAGTGAAATCTCCAATTCACCAAAGGGGTACCCCTTTCAGAAATCTTCGATTTCTCTAATATGGATTCGAGCAATGTTTTGATAGTGAATCCTAAAGAATATGCGAGGGTCATGGGCACAAAAGTTGTAGGCCTATGTCTTAGGGTTCTATGTATAAAAGTTCGTGCAAATCCGAGGTGTGTAGAGGGTGATACAGTCAAAATACTGAGAGATGTACGAATATATGGAAAAAAGTTGCGAAAATTGCCATAAAAAATGGGAATTTTTTTTGAAATGTTGACTTAAGGCTCCGTTTCGACTCCAATAGATTAATTTACCCACGAGATCTCTTGGGGAAAAATATCGAACGAGTTGAAGATGAGGGTAATACATTTCGGAGAAATTAGTGAAATCTCCAATTCACCAAAGGGGTACCCCTTTCAGAAATCTTCGATTTCTCTAATATGGTTTCGAGCAATGTTTTGATAGTGAATCCTAAAGAATATACGAGGGTCATGGGCACAAAAGTTGTAGGCCTATGTCTTAGGGTTCTATGTATAAAACTTCGTGCCAATCCGAGGTGTGTAGAGGGTGATACTGTCGAAATAGTGAGAGATGTACGAATATAAGGAAAAAAGTTGCGAAAATTGCCTTAAAAAAGGGGAATTTTTTTTGAAATGTTGACTTAAGGCTCCGTTTCGACTCCAATAGATTAATTTACCCACGAGATCTCTTGGGGAAAAATATCGAACGAGTTGAAGACGAGGGTAATACATTTCGGAGAAATTAGTGAAATCTCCAATTCACCAAAGGGGTACCCCTTTCAGAAATCTTCGATTTCTCTAATATGGATTCGAGCAATGTTTTGATAGTGAATCCTAAAGAATATGCGAGGTTCATGGGCACAAAAGTTGTAGGCCTATGTCTTAGGGTTCTATGTAAAAAACTTTGTGCAAATCCGAGGTGTGTAGAGGGTGATACAGTCAAAATAGTGAGAGATGTACGAATATAAGGAAAAAAGTTGCGAAAATTGCCATAAAAAAGGGTAATTTTTTTTGAAATGTTGACTTAAGGCTCCGTTTCGACTCCAATAGATTAATTTACCCACGAGATGTCTTGGGGAAAAATATCGAACGAGTTGAAGACGAGGGTAATACATTTCGGAGAAATTAGTGAAATCTCCAATTCACCAAAGGGGTACCCTTTTCAGAAATCTTCGATTTCTCTAATATGGATTCGAGCAATGTTTTGATAGTGAATCCTAAAGAATATGCGAGGGTCATGGGCACAAAACTTGTAGGCCTATGTCTTAGGGTTCTATGTATAAAACTTCGTGCAAATCCGAGGTGTGTAGAGGGTGATACAGTCAAAATAGTGAGAGATGTACGAATATAGGGAAAAAAGTTGCGAAAATTGCCATAAAAAATGGGAATTTTTTTTGAAATGTTGACTTAAGGCTCCGTTTCGACTCCAATAGATTAATTTACCCACGAGATCTCTTGGGGAAAAATATCGAACGAGTTGAAGATGAGGGTAATACATTTCGGAGAAATTAGTGAAATCTCCAATTCACCAAAGGGGTACCCCTTTCAGAAATCTTCGATTTCTCTAATATGGTTTCGAGCAATGTTTTGATAGTGAATCCTAAAGAATATACGAGGGTCATGGGCACAAAAGTTGTAGGCCTATGTCTTAGGGTTCTATGTATAAAACTTCGTGCCAATCCGAGGTGTGTAGAGGGTGATACAGTCGAAATAGTGAGAGATGTACGAATATAGGGAAAAAAGTTGCGAAAATTGCCATAAAAAATGGGAATTTTTTTTGAAATGTTGACTTAAGGCTCCGTTTCGACTCCAATAGATTAATTTACCCACGAGATCTCTTGGGGAAAAATATCGAACGAGTTGAAGATGAGGGTAATACATTTCGGAGAAATTAGTGAAATCTCCAATTCACCAAAGGGGTACCCCTTTCAGAAATCTTCGATTTCTCTAATATGGATTCGAGCAATGTTTTGATAGTGAATCCTAAAGAATATGCGAGGGTCATGGGCACAAAAGTTGTAGGCCTATGTCTTAGGGTTCTATGTATAAAAGTTCGTGCAAATCCGAGGTGTGTAGAGGGTGATACAGTCAAAATACTGAGAGATGTACGAATATATGGAAAAAAGTTGCGAAAATTGCCATAAAAAATGGGAATTTTTTTTGAAATGTTGACTTAAGGCTCCGTTTCGACTCCAATAGATTAATTTACCCACGAGATCTCTTGGGGAAAAATATCGAACGAGTTGAAGATGAGGGTAATACATTTCGGAGAAATTAGTGAAATCTCCAATTCACCAAAGGGGTACCCCTTTCAGAAATCTTCGATTTCTCTAATATGGTTTCGAGCAATGTTTTGATAGTGAATCCTAAAGAATATACGAGGGTCATGGGCACAAAAGTTGTAGGCCTATGTCTTAGGGTTCTATGTATAAAACTTCGTGCCAATCCGAGGTGTGTAGAGGGTGATACTGTCGAAATAGTGAGAGATGTACGAATATAAGGAAAAAAGTTGCGAAAATTGCCTTAAAAAAGGGGAATTTTTTTTGAAATGTTGACTTAAGGCTCCGTTTCGACTCCAATAGATTAATTTACCCACGAGATCTCTTGGGGAAAAATATCGAACGAGTTGAAGACGAGGGTAATACATTTCGGAGAAATTAGTGAAATCTCCAATTCACCAAAGGGGTACCCTTTTCAGAAATCTTCGATTTCTCTAATATGGATTCGAGCAATGTTTTGATAGTGAATCCTAAAGAATATGCGAGGGTCATGGGCACAAAAGTTGTAGGCCTATGTCTTAGGGTTCTATGTATAAAACTTCGTGCAAATCCGAGGTGTGTAGAGGGTGATACAGTCAAAATAGTGAGAGATGTACGAATATAGGGAAAAAAGTTGCGAAAATTGCCATAAAAAATGGGAATTTTTTTTGAAATGTTGACTTAAGGCTCCGTTTCGACTCCAATAGATTAATTTACCCACGAGATCTCTTGGGGAAAAATATCGAACGAGTTGAAGATGAGGGTAATACATTTCGGAGAAATTAGTGAAATCTCCAATTCACCAAAGGGGTACCCCTTTCAGAAATCTTCGATTTCTCTAATATGGTTTCGAGCAATGTTTTGATAGTGAATCCTAAAGAATATACGAGGGTCATGGGCACAAAAGTTGTAGGCCTATGTCTTAGGGTTCTATGTATAAAACTTCGTGCCAATCCGAGGTGTGTAGAGGGTGATACAGTCGAAATAGTGAGAGATGTACGAATATAGGGAAAAAAGTTGCGAAAATTGCCATAAAAAATGGGAATTTTTTTTGAAATGTTGACTTAAGGCTCCGTTTCGACTCCAATAGATTAATTTACCCACGAGATCTCTTGGGGAAAAATATCGAACGAGTTGAAGATGAGGGTAATACATTTCGGAGAAATTAGTGAAATCTCCAATTCACCAAAGGGGTACCCCTTTCAGAAATCTTCGATTTCTCTAATATGGATTCGAGCAATGTTTTGATAGTGAATCCTAAAGAATATGCGAGGGTCATGGGCACAAAAGTTGTAGGCCTATGTCTTAGGGTTCTATGTATAAAAGTTCGTGCAAATCCGAGGTGTGTAGAGGGTGATACAGTCAAAATACTGAGAGATGTACGAATATATGGAAAAAAGTTGCGAAAATTGCCATAAAAAATGGGAATTTTTTTTGAAATGTTGACTTAAGGCTCCGTTTCGACTCCAATAGATTAATTTACCCACGAGATCTCTTGGGGAAAAATATCGAACGAGTTGAAGATGAGGGTAATACATTTCGGAGAAATTAGTGAAATCTCCAATTCACCAAAGGGGTACCCCTTTCAGAAATCTTCGATTTCTCTAATATGGTTTCGAGCAATGTTTTGATAGTGAATCCTAAAGAATATACGAGGGTCATGGGCACAAAAGTTGTAGGCCTATGTCTTAGGGTTCTATGTATAAAACTTCGTGCCAATCCGAGGTGTGTAGAGGGTGATACTGTCGAAATAGTGAGAGATGTACGAATATAAGGAAAAAAGTTGCGAAAATTGCCTTAAAAAAGGGGAATTTTTTTTGAAATGTTGACTTAAGGCTCCGTTTCGACTCCAATAGATTAATTTACCCACGAGATCTCTTGGGGAAAAATATCGAACGAGTTGAAGACGAGGGTAATACATTTCGGAGAAATTAGTGAAATCTCCAATTCACCAAAGGGGTACCCTTTTCAGAAATCTTCGATTTCTCTAATATGGATTCGAGCAATGTTTTGATAGTGAATCCTAAAGAATATGCGAGGGTCATGGGCACAAAAGTTGTAGGCCTATGTCTTAGGGTTCTATGTATAAAACTTCGTGCAAATCCGAGGTGTGTAGAGGGTGATACAGTCAAAATAGTGAGAGATGTACGAATATAGGGAAAAAAGTTGCGAAAATTGCCATAAAAAATGGGAATTTTTTTTGAAATGTTGACTTAAGGCTCCGTTTCGACTCCAATAGATTAATTTACCCACGAGATCTCTTGGGGAAAAATATCGAACGAGTTGAAGATGAGGGTAATACATTTCGGAGAAATTAGTGAAATCTCCAATTCACCAAAGGGGTACCCCTTTCAGAAATCTTCGATTTCTCTAATATGGTTTCGAGCAATGTTTTGATAGTGAATCCTAAAGAATATACGAGGGTCATGGGCACAAAAGTTGTAGGCCTATGTCTTAGGGTTCTATGTATAAAACTTCGTGCCAATCCGAGGTGTGTAGAGGGTGATACAGTCGAAATAGTGAGAGATGTACGAATATAGGGAAAAAAGTTGCGAAAATTGCCATAAAAAATGGGAATTTTTTTTGAAATGTTGACTTAAGGCTCCGTTTCGACTCCAATAGATTAATTTACCCACGAGATCTCTTGGGGAAAAATATCGAACGAGTTGAAGATGAGGGTAATACATTTCGGAGAAATTAGTGAAATCTCCAATTCACCAAAGGGGTACCCCTTTCAGAAATCTTCGATTTCTCTAATATGGATTCGAGCAATGTTTTGATAGTGAATCCTAAAGAATATGCGAGGGTCATGGGCACAAAAGTTGTAGGCCTATGTCTTAGGGTTCTATGTATAAAAGTTCGTGCAAATCCGAGGTGTGTAGAGGGTGATACAGTCAAAATACTGAGAGATGTACGAATATATGGAAAAAAGTTGCGAAAATTGCCATAAAAAATGGGAATTTTTTTTGAAATGTTGACTTAAGGCTCCGTTTCGACTCCAATAGATTAATTTACCCACGAGATCTCTTGGGGAAAAATATCGAACGAGTTGAAGATGAGGGTAATACATTTCGGAGAAATTAGTGAAATCTCCAATTCACCAAAGGGGTACCCCTTTCAGAAATCTTCGATTTCTCTAATATGGTTTCGAGCAATGTTTTGATAGTGAATCCTAAAGAATATACGAGGGTCATGGGCACAAAAGTTGTAGGCCTATGTCTTAGGGTTCTATGTATAAAACTTCGTGCCAATCCGAGGTGTGTAGAGGGTGATACTGTCGAAATAGTGAGAGATGTACGAATATAAGGAAAAAAGTTGCGAAAATTGCCTTAAAAAAGGGGAATTTTTTTTGAAATGTTGACTTAAGGCTCCGTTTCGACTCCAATAGATTAATTTACCCACGAGATCTCTTGGGGAAAAATATCGAACGAGTTGAAGACGAGGGTAATACATTTCGGAGAAATTAGTGAAATCTCCAATTCACCAAAGGGGTACCCCTTTCAGAAATCTTCGATTTCTCTAATATGGATTCGAGCAATGTTTTGATAGTGAATCCTAAAGAATATGCGAGGTTCATGGGCACAAAAGTTGTAGGCCTATGTCTTAGGGTTCTATGTAAAAAACTTTGTGCAAATCCGAGGTGTGTAGAGGGTGATACAGTCAAAATAGTGAGAGATGTACGAATATAAGGAAAAAAGTTGCGAAAATTGCCATAAAAAAGGGTAATTTTTTTTGAAATGTTGACTTAAGGCTCCGTTTCGACTCCAATAGATTAATTTACCCACGAGATCTCTTGGGGAAAAATATCGAACGAGTTGAAGACGAGGGTAATACATTTCGGAGAAATTAGTGAAATCTCCAATTCACCAAAGGGGTACCCTTTTCAGAAATCTTCGATTTCTCTAATATGGATTCGAGCAATGTTTTGATAGTGAATCCTAAAGAATATGCGAGGGTCATGGGCACAAAAGTTGTAGGCCTATGTCTTAGGGTTCTATGTATAAAACTTCGTGCAAATCCGAGGTGTGTAGAGGGTGATACAGTCAAAATAGTGAGAGATGTACGAATATAGGGAAAAAAGTTGCGAAAATTGCCATAAAAAATGGGAATTTTTTTTGAAATGTTGACTTAAGGCTCCGTTTCGACTCCAATAGATTAATTTACCCACGAGATCTCTTGGGGAAAAATATCGAACGAGTTGAAGATGAGGGTAATACATTTCGGAGAAATTAGTGAAATCTCCAATTCACCAAAGGGGTACCCCTTTCAGAAATCTTCGATTTCTCTAATATGGTTTCGAGCAATGTTTTGATAGTGAATCCTAAAGAATATACGAGGGTCATGGGCACAAAAGTTGTAGGCCTATGTCTTAGGGTTCTATGTATAAAACTTCGTGCCAATCCGAGGTGTGTAGAGGGTGATACAGTCGAAATAGTGAGAGATGTACGAATATAGGGAAAAAAGTTGCGAAAATTGCCATAAAAAATGGGAATTTTTTTTGAAATGTTGACTTAAGGCTCCGTTTCGACTCCAATAGATTAATTTACCCACGAGATCTCTTGGGGAAAAATATCTTACGAGTTGAAGATGAGGGTAATACATTTCGGAGAAATTAGTGAAATCTCCAATTCACCAAAGGGGTACCCCTTTCAGAAATCTTCGATTTCTCTAATATGGTTTCGAGCAATGTTTTGATAGTGAATCCTAAAGAATATACGAGGGTCATGGGCACAAAAGTTGTAGGCCTATGTCTTAGGGTTCTATGTATAAAACTTCGTGCCAATCCGAGGTGTGTAGAGGGTGATACAGTCGAAATAGTGAGAGATGTACGAATATAGGGAAAAAAGTTGCGAAAATTGCCATAAAAAATCGGAATTTTTTTTGAAATGTTGACTTAAGGCTCCGTTTCGACTCCAATAGATTAATTTACCCACGAGATCTCTTGGGGAAAAATATCTTACGAGTTGAAGATGAGGGTAATACATTTCGGAGAAATTAGTGAAATCTCCAATTCACCAAAGGGGTACCCCTTTCAGAAATCTTCGATTTCTCTAATATGGTTTCGAGCAATGTTTTGATAGTGAATCCTAAAGAATATACGAGGGTCATGGGCACAAAAGTTGTAGGCCTATGTCTTAGGGTTCTATGTATAAAACTTCGTGCCAATCCGAGGTGTGTAGAGGGTGATACAGTCGAAATAGTGAGAGATGTACGAATATAAGGAAAAAAGTTGCGAAAATTGCCTTAAAAAAGGGGAATTTTTTTTGAAATGTTGACTTAAGGCTCCGTTTCGACTCCAATAGATTAATTTACCCACGAGATCTCTTGGGGAAAAATATCGAACGAGTTGAAGACGAGGGTAATACATTTCGGAGAAATTAGTGAAATCTCCAATTCACCAAAGGGGTACCCCTTTCAGAAATCTTCGATTTCTCTAATATGGATTCGAGCAATGTTTTGATAGTGAATCCTAAAGAATATGCGAGGGTCATGGGCACAAAAGTTGTAGGCCTATGTCTTAGGGTTCTATGTATAAAACTTCGTGCCAATCCGAGGTGTGTAGAGGGTGATACAGTCAAAATAGTGAGAGATGTACGAATATAAGGAAAAAAGTTGCGAAAATTGCCATAAAAAAGGGTAATTTTTTTTGAAATGTTGACTTAAGGCTCCGTTTCGACTCCAATAGATTAATTTACCCACGAGATCTCTTGGGGAAAAATATCGAACGAGTTGAAGACGAGGGTAATACATTTCGGAGAAATTAGTGAAATCTCCAATTCACCAAAGGGGTACCCTTTTCAGAAATCTTCGATTTCTCTAATATGGATTCGAGCAATGTTTTGATAGTGAATCCTAAAGAATATGCGAGGGTCATGGGCACAAAAGTTGTAGGCCTATGTCTTAGGGTTCTATGTATAAGACTTCGTGAAAATCCGAGGTGTGTAGAGGGTGATACAGTCAAAATAGTGAGAGATGTACGAATATAGGGAAAAAAGTTGCGAAAATTGCCATAAAAAATGGGAATTTTTTTTGAAATGTTGACTTAAGGCTCCGTTTCGACTCCAATAGATTAATTTACCCACGAGATCTCTTGGGGAAAAATATCGAACGAGTTGAAGACGAGGGTAATACATTTCGGAGAAATTAGTGAAATCTCCAATTCACCAAAGGGGTACCCCTTTCAGAAATCTTCGATTTCTCTAATATGGATTCGAGCAATGTTTTGATAGTGAATCCTAAAGAATATGCGAGGGTCATGGGCACAAAAGTTGTAGGCCTATGTCTTAGGGTTCTATGTATAAAACTTCGTGCCAATCCGAGGTGTGTAGAGGGTGATACAGTCAAAATAGTGAGAGATGTACGAATATAAGGAAAAAAGTTGCGAAAATTGCCATAAAAAAGGGTAATTTTTTTTGAAATGTTGACTTAAGGCTCCGTTTCGACTCCAATAGATTAATTTACCCACGAGATCTCTTGGGGAAAAATATCGAACGAGTTGAAGACGAGGGTAATACATTTCGGAGAAATTAGTGAAATCTCCAATTCACCAAAGGGGTACCCTTTTCAGAAATCTTCGATTTCTCTAATATGGATTCGAGCAATGTTTTGATAGTGAATCCTAAAGAATATGCGAGGGTCATGGGCACAAAAGTTGTAGGCCTATGTCTTAGGGTTCTATGTATAAGACTTCGTGAAAATCCGAGGTGTGTAGAGGGTGATACAGTCAAAATAGTGAGAGATGTACGAATATAGGGAAAAAAGTTGCGAAAATTGCCATAAAAAATGGGAATTTTTTTTGAAATGTTGACTTAAGGCTCCGTTTCGACTCCAATAGATTAATTTACCCACGAGATCTCTTGGGGAAAAATATCGAACGAGTTGAAGATGAGGGTAATACATTTCGGAGAAATTAGTGAAATCTCCAATTCACCAAAGGGGTACCCCTTTCAGAAATCTTCGATATCTCTAATATGGTTTCGAGCAATGTTTTGATAGTGAATCCTAAAGAATATACCAGGGTCATGGGCACAAAAGTTGTAGGCCTATGTCTTAGGGTTCTATGTATAGAAGTTCGTGCAAATCCGAGGTGTGTAGAGGGTGATACAGTCAAAATACTGAGAGATGTACGAATATAGGGAAAAAAGTTGCGAAAATTGCCATAAAAAATGGGAATTTTTTTTGAAATGTTGACTTAAGGCTCCGTTTCGACTCCAATAGATTAATTTACCCACGAGATCTCTTGGGGAAAAATATCGAACGAGTTGAAGACGAGGGTAATACATTTCGGAGAAATTAGTGAAATCTCCAATTCACCAAAGGGGTACCCCTTTCAGAAATCTTCGATTTCTCTAATATGGATTCGAGCAATGTTTTGATAGTGAATCCTAAAGAATATCCGAGGGTCATGGGCACAAAAGTTGTAGGCCTATCTCTTAGGGTTCTATGTATAAAACTTCGTGCCAATCCGAGGTGTGTAGAGGGTGATACAGTCAAAATAGTGAGAGATGTACGAATATAAGGAAAAAAGTTGCGAAAATTGCCTTAAAAAAGGGGAATTTTTTTTGAAATGTTGACTTAAGGCTCCGTTTCGACTCCAATAGATTAATTTACCCACGAGATCTCTTGGGGGAAAATATCGAACGGGTTGAAGATGAGGGTAATACATTTCGGAGAAATTAGTGAAATCCCCAATTCACCAAAGGGGTACCCCTTTCAGAAATCTTCGATTTCTCTAATATGGATTCGAGCAATGTTTTGATAGTCAATCCTAAAGAATATGCGAGGGTCATGGGCACAAAAGTTGTAGGCCTATGTCTTAGGGTTCTATGTATAGAAGTTCGTGCAAATCCGAGGTGTGTAGAGGGTGATACAGTCAAAATACTGAGAGATGTACGAATATAGGGAAAAAAGTTGCGAAAATTGCCATAAAAAATGGGAATTTTTTTTGAAATGTTGACTTAAGGCTCCGTTTCGACTCCAATAGATTAATTTACCCACGAGATCTCTTGGGGAAAAATATCGAACGAGTTGAAGATGAGGGTAATACATTTCGGAGAAATTAGTGAAATCTCCAATTCACCAAAGGGGTACCCCTTTCAGAAATCTTCGATTTCTCTAATATGGATTCGAGCAATGTTTTGATAGTGAATCCTAAAGAATATACGAGGGTCATGGGCACAAAAGTTGTAGGCCTATCTCTTAGGGTTCTATGTATAAAACTTCGTGCCAATCCGAGGTGTGTAGAGGGTGATACAGTCAAAATAGTGAGAGATGTACGAATATAAGGAAAAAAGTTGCGAAAATTGCCTTAAAAAAGGGGAATTTTTTTTGAAATGTTGACTTAAGGCTCCGTTTCGACTCCAATAGATTAATTTACCCACGAGATCTCTTGGGGAAAAATATCGAACGGGTTGAAGATGAGGGTAATACATTTCGGAGAAATTAGTGAAATCCCCAATTCACCAAAGGGGTACCCCTTTCAGAAATCTTCGATTTCTCTAATATGGATTCGAGCAATGTTTTGATAGTGAATCCTAAAGAATATGCGAGGGTCATGGGCACAAAAGTTGTAGGCCTATGTCTTAGGGTTCTATGTATAGAAGTTCGTGCAAATCCGAGGTGTGTAGAGGGTGATACAGTCAAAATACTGAGAGATGTACGAATATAGGGAAAAAAGTTGCGAAAATTGCCATAAAAAATGGGAATTTTTTTTGAAATGTTGACTTAAGGCTCCGTTTCGACTCCAATAGATTAATTTACCCACGAGATCTCTTGGGGAAAAATATCGAACGAGTTGAAGATGAGGGTAATACATTTCGGAGAAATTAGTGAAATCTCCAATTCACCAAAGGGGTACCCCTTTCAGAAATCTTCGATTTCTCTAATATGGATTCGAGCAATGTTTTGATAGTGAATCCTAAAGAATATGCGAGGTTCATGGGCACAAAAGTTGTAGGCCTATGTCTTAGGGTTCTATGTAAAAAACTTTGTGCAAATCCGAGGTGTGTAGAGTGTGATACAGTCAAAATAGTGAGAGATGTACGAATATAAGGAAAAAAGTTGCGAAAATTGCCTTAAAAAAGGGGAATTTTTTTTGAAATGTTGACTTAAGGCTCCGTTTCGACTCCAATAGATTAATTTACCCACGAGATCTCTTGGGGAAAAATATCGAACGAGTTGAAGATGAGGGTAATACATTTCGGAGAAATTAGTAAAATCTCCAATTCACCAAAGGGGTACCCCTTTCAGAAATCTTCGATTTCTCTAATATGGATTCGAGCAATGTTTTGATAGTGAATCCTAAAGAATATGCGAGGTTCATGGGCACAAAAGTTGTAGGCCTATGTCTTAGGGTTCTATGTAAAAAACTTCGTGCCAATCCGAGGTGTGTAGAGGGTGATACAGTCAAAATAGTGAGAGATGTACGAATATAAGGAAAAAAGTTGGGAAAATTGCCATAAAAAAGGGGAATTTTTTTTGAAATGTTGACTTAAGGCTCCGTTTCGACTCCAATAGATTAATTTACCCACGAGATCTCTTGGGGAAAAATATCGAACGAGTTGAAGATGAGGGTAATACATTTCGGAGAAATTAGTAAAATCTCCAATTCACCAAAGGGGTACCCCTTTCAGAAATCTTCGATTTCTCTAATATGGATTCGAGCAATGTTTTGATAGTGAATCCTAAAGAATATGCGAGGTTCATGGGCACAAAAGTTGTAGGCCTATGTCTTAGGGTTCTATGTAAAAACTTCGTGCCAATCCGAGGTGTGTAGAGGGTGATACAGTCAAAATAGTGAGAGATGTACGAATATAAGGAAAAAAGTTGCGAAAATTGCCATAAAAAAGGGGAATTTTTTTTGAAATGTTGACTTAAGGCTCCGTTTCGACTCCAATAGATTAATTTACCCACGAGATCTCTTGGGGAAAAATATCGAACGAGTTGAAGACGAGGGTAATACATTTCGGAGAAATTAGTGAAATCTCCAATTCACCAAAGGGGTACCCCTTTCAGAAATCTTCGATTTCTCTAATATGGATTCGAGCAATGTTTTGATAGTGAATCCTAAAGAATATGCGAGGGTCATGGGCACAAAAGTTGTAGGCCTATGTCTTAGGGTTCTATGTATAAAACTTCGTGCCAATCCGAGGTGTGTAGAGGGTGATACAGTCAAAATAGTGAGAGTTGTACGAATATAAGGAAAAAAGTTGCGAAAATTGCCATAAAAAAGGGTAATTTTTTTTGAAATGTTGACTTAAGGCTCCGTTTCGACTCCAATAGATTAATTTACCCACGAGATCTCTTGGGGAAAAATATCGAACGAGTTGAAGACGAGGGTAATACATTTCGGAGAAATTAGTGAAATCTCCAATTCACCAAAGGGGTACCCTTTTCAGAAATCTTCGATTTCTCTAATATGGATTCGAGCAATGTTTTGATAGTGAATCCTAAAGAATATGCGAGGGTCATGGGCACAAAAGTTGTAGGCCTATGTCTTAGGGTTCTATGTATAAAACTTCGTACAAATCCGAGGTGTGTAGAGGGTGATACAGTCAAAATAGTGAGAGATGTACGAATATAGGGAAAAAAGTTGCGAAAATTGCCATAAAAAATGGGAATTTTTTTTGAAATGTTGACTTAAGGCTCCGTTTCGACTCCAATAGATTAATTTACCCACGAGATCTCTTGGGGAAAAATATCGAACGAGTTGAAGATGAGGGTAATACATTTCGGAGAAATTAGTGAAATCTCCAATTCACCAAAGGGGTACCCCTTTCAGAAATCTTCGATTTCTCTAATATGGTTTCGAGCAATGTTTTGATAGTGAATCCTAAAGAATATACGAGGGTCATGGGCACAAAAGTTGTAGGCCTATTTCTTAGGGTTCTATGTATAAAACTTCGTGCCAATCCGAGGTGTGTAGAGGGTGATACAGTCGAAATAGTGAGAGATGTACGAATATAAGGAAAAAAGTTGCGAAAATTGCCTTAAAAAAGGGGAATTTTTTTTGAAATGTTGACTTAAGGCTCTGTTTCGACTCCAATAGATTAATTTACCCACGAGATCTCTTGGGGAAAAATATCGAACGAGTTGAAGACGAGGGTAATACATTTCGGAGAAATTAGTGAAATCTCCAATTCACCAAAGGGGTACCCCTTTCAGAAATCTTCGATTTCTCTAATATGGATTCGAGCAATGTTTTGATAGTGAATCCTAAAGAATATCCGAGGGTCATGGGCACAAAAGTTGTAGGCCTATCTCTTAGGGTTCTATGTATAAAACTTCGTGCCAATCCGAGGTGTGTAGAGGGTGATACAGTCAAAATAGTGAGAGATGTACGAATATAAGGAAAAAAGTTGCGAAAATTGCCATAAAAAAGGGGAATTTTTTTTGAAATGTTGACTTAAGGCTCCGTTTCGACTCCAATAGATTAATTTACCCACGAGATCTCTTGGGGAAAAATATCGAACGAGTTGAAGACGAGGGTAATACATTTCGGAGAAATTAGTGAAATCTCCAATTCACCAAAGGGGTACCCCTTTCAGAAATCTTCGATTTCTCTAATATGGATTCGAGCAATGTTTTGATAGTGAATCCTAAAGAATATGCGAGGGTCATGGGCACAAAAGTTGTAGGCCTATGTCTTAGGGTTCTATGTATAAAACTTCGTGCCAATCCGAGGTGTGTAGAGGGTGATACAGTCAAAATAGTGAGAGTTGTACGAATATAAGGAAAAAAGTTGCGAAAATTGCCATAAAAAAGGGTAATTTTTTTTGAAATGTTGACTTAAGGCTCCG
This sequence comes from Humulus lupulus, assembly GCF_963169125.1. Taxonomy (NCBI): domain Eukaryota; kingdom Viridiplantae; phylum Streptophyta; class Magnoliopsida; order Rosales; family Cannabaceae; genus Humulus; species Humulus lupulus. The sequence goes on along the minus strand of NC_084794.1, from coordinate 297,132,172 downwards.
TTTCGACTCCAATAGATTAATTTACCCACGAGATCTCTTGGGGAAAAATATCGAACGAGTTGAAGACGAGGGTAATACATTTCGGAGAAATTAGTGAAATCTCCAATTCACCAAAGGGGTACCCTTTTCAGAAATCTTCGATTTCTCTAATATGGATTCGAGCAATGTTTTGATAGTGAATCCTAAAGAATATGCGAGGGTCATGGGCACAAAAGTTGTAGGCCTATGTCTTAGGGTTCTATGTATAAAACTTCGTACAAATCCGAGGTGTGTAGAGGGTGATACAGTCAAAATAGTGAGAGATGTACGAATATAGGGAAAAAAGTTGCGAAAATTGCCATAAAAAATGGGAATTTTTTTTGAAATGTTGACTTAAGGCTCCGTTTCGACTCCAATAGATTAATTTACCCACGAGATCTCTTGGGGAAAAATATCGAACGAGTTGAAGATGAGGGTAATACATTTCGGAGAAATTAGTGAAATCTCCAATTCACCAAAGGGGTACCCCTTTCAGAAATCTTCGATTTCTCTAATATGGTTTCGAGCAATGTTTTGATAGTGAATCCTAAAGAATATACGAGGGTCATGGGCACAAAAGTTGTAGGCCTATTTCTTAGGGTTCTATGTATAAAACTTCGTGCCAATCCGAGGTGTGTAGAGGGTGATACAGTCGAAATAGTGAGAGATGTACGAATATAAGGAAAAAAGTTGCGAAAATTGCCTTAAAAAAGGGGAATTTTTTTTGAAATGTTGACTTAAGGCTCTGTTTCGACTCCAATAGATTAATTTACCCACGAGATCTCTTGGGGAAAAATATCGAACGAGTTGAAGACGAGGGTAATACATTTCGGAGAAATTAGTGAAATCTCCAATTCACCAAAGGGGTACCCCTTTCAGAAATCTTCGATTTCTCTAATATGGATTCGAGCAATGTTTTGATAGTGAATCCTAAAGAATATCCGAGGGTCATGGGCACAAAAGTTGTAGGCCTATCTCTTAGGGTTCTATGTATAAAACTTCGTGCCAATCCGAGGTGTGTAGAGGGTGATACAGTCAAAATAGTGAGAGATGTACGAATATAAGGAAAAAAGTTGCGAAAATTGCCTTAAAAAAGGGGAATTTTTTTTGAAATGTTGACTTAAGGCTCCGTTTCGACTCCAATAGATTAATTTACCCACGAGATCTCTTGGGGGGAAATATCGAACGGGTTGAAGATGAGGGTAATACATTTCGGAGAAATTAGTGAAATCCCCAATTCACCAAAGGGGTACCCCTTTCAGAAATCTTCGATTTCTCTAATATGGATTCGAGCAATGTTTTGATAGTGAATCCTAAAGAATATGCGAGGGTCATGGGCACAAAAGTTGTAGGCCTATGTCTTAGGGTTCTATGTATAGAAGTTCGTGCAAATCCGAGGTGTGTAGAGGGTGATACAGTCAAAATACTGAGAGATGTACGAATATAGGGAAAAAAGTTGCGAAAATTGCCATAAAAAATGGGAATTTTTTTTGAAATGTTGACTTAAGGCTCCGTTTCGACTCCAATAGATTAATTTACCCACGAGATCTCTTGGGGATAAATATCGAACGAGTTGAAGACGAGGGTAATACATTTCGGAGAAATTAGTGAAATCTCCAATTCACCAAAGGGGTACCCCTTTCAGAAATCTTCGATTTCTCTAATATGGATTCGAGCAATGTTTTGATAGTGAATCCTAAAGAATATACGAGGGTCATGGGCACAAAAGTTGTAGGCCTATCTCTTAGGGTTCTATGTATAAAACTTCGTGCCAATCCGAGGTGTGTAGAGGGTGATACAGTCAAAATAGTGAGAGATGTACGAATATAAGGAAAAAAGTTGCGAAAATTGCCTTAAAAAAGGGGAATTTTTTTTGAAATGTTGACTTAAGGCTCCGTTTCGACTCCAATAGATTAATTTACCCACGAGATCTCTTGGGGAAAAATATCGAACGGGTTGAAGATGAGGGTAATACATTTCGGAGAAATTAGTGAAATCCCCAATTCACCAAAGGGGTACCCCTTTCAGAAATCTTCGATTTCTCTAATATGGATTCGAGCAATGTTTTGATAGTGAATCCTAAATAATATGCGAGGGTCATGGGCACAAAAGTTGTAGGCCTATGTCTTAGGGTTCTATGTATAGAAGTTCGTGCAAATCCGAGGTGTGTAGAGGGTGATACAGTCAAAATACTGAGAGATGTACGAATATAGGGAAAAAAGTTGCGAAAATTGCCATAAAAAATGGGAATTTTTTTTGAAATGTTGACTTAAGGCTCCGTTTCGACTCCAATAGATTAATTTACCCACGAGATCTCTTGGGGAAAAATATCGAACGAGTTGAAGATGAGGGTAATACATTTCGGAGAAATTAGTGAAATCTCCAATTCACCAAAGGGGTACCCCTTTCAGAAATCTTCGATTTCTCTAATATGGATTCGAGCAATGTTTTGATAGTGAATCCTAAAGAATATACGAGGGTCATGGGCACAAAAGTTGTAGGCCTATGTCTTAGGGTTCTATGTATAAAACTTCGTGCCAATCCGAGGTGTGTAGAGGGTGATACAGTCAAAATAGTGAGAGATGTACGAATATAAGGAAAAAAGTTGCGAAAATTGCCATAAAAAAGGGTAATTTTTTTTGAAATGTTGACTTAAGGCTCCGTTTCGACTCCAATAGATTAATTTACCCACGAGATCTCTTGGGGAAAAATATCGAACGAGTTGAAGACGAGGGTAATACATTTCGGAGAAATTAGTGAAATCTCCAATTCACCAAAGGGGTACCCTTTTCAGAAATCTTCGATTTCTCTAATATGGATTCGAGCAATGTTTTGATAGTGAATCCTAAAGAATATGCGAGGGTCATGGGCACAAAAGTTGTAGGCCTATGTCTTAGGGTTCTATGTATAAAACTTCGTACAAATCCGAGGTGTGTAGAGGGTGATACAGTCAAAATAGTGAGAGATGTACGAATATAGGGAAAAAAGTTGCGAAAATTGCCATAAAAAATGGGAATTTTTTTTGAAATGTTGACTTAAGGCTCCGTTTCGACTCCAATAGATTAATTTACCCACGAGATCTCTTGGGGAAAAATATCGAACGAGTTGAAGATGAGGGTAATACATTTCGGAGAAATTAGTGAAATCTCCAATTCACCAAAGGGGTACCCCTTTCAGAAATCTTCGATTTCTCTAATATGGTTTCGAGCAATGTTTTGATAGTGAATCCTAAAGAATATACGAGGGTCATGGGCACAAAAGTTGTAGGCCTATTTCTTAGGGTTCTATGTATAAAACTTCGTGCCAATCCGAGGTGTGTAGAGGGTGATACAGTCGAAATAGTGAGAGATGTACGAATATAAGGAAAAAAGTTGCGAAAATTGCCTTAAAAAAGGGGAATTTTTTTTGAAATGTTGACTTAAGGCTCTGTTTCGACTCCAATAGATTAATTTACCCACGAGATCTCTTGGGGAAAAATATCGAACGAGTTGAAGACGAGGGTAATACATTTCGGAGAAATTAGTGAAATCTCCAATTCACCAAAGGGGTACCCCTTTCAGAAATCTTCGATTTCTCTAATATGGATTCGAGCAATGTTTTGATAGTGAATCCTAAAGAATATCCGAGGGTCATGGGCACAAAAGTTGTAGGCCTATCTCTTAGGGTTCTATGTATAAAACTTCGTGCCAATCCGAGGTGTGTAGAGGGTGATACAGTCAAAATAGTGAGAGATGTACGAATATAAGGAAAAAAGTTGCGAAAATTGCCTTAAAAAAGGGGAATTTTTTTTGAAATGTTGACTTAAGGCTCCGTTTCGACTCCAATAGATTAATTTACCCACGAGATCTCTTGGGGGAAAATATCGAACGGGTTGAAGATGAGGGTAATACATTTCGGAGAAATTAGTGAAATCCCCAATTCACCAAAGGGGTACCCCTTTCAGAAATCTTCGATTTCTCTAATATGGATTCGAGCAATGTTTTGATAGTGAATCCTAAAGAATATGCGAGGGTCATGGGCACAAAAGTTGTAGGCCTATGTCTTAGGGTTCTATGTATAGAAGTTCGTGCAAATCCGAGGTGTGTAGAGGGTGATACAGTCAAAATACTGAGAGATGTACGAATATAGGGAAAAAAGTTGCGAAAATTGCCATAAAAAATGGGAATTTTTTTTGAAATGTTGACTTAAGGCTCCGTTTCGACTCCAATAGATTAATTTACCCACGAGATCTCTTGGGGATAAATATCGAACGAGTTGAAGATGAGGGTAATACATTTCGGAGAAATTAGTGAAATCTCCAATTCACCAAAGGGGTACCCCTTTCAGAAATCTTCGATTTCTCTAATATGGATTCGAGCAATGTTTTGATAGTGAATCCTAAAGAATATACGAGGGTCATGGGCACAAAAGTTGTAGGCCTATCTCTTAGGGTTCTATGTATAAAACTTCGTGCCAATCCGAGGTGTGTAGAGGGTGATACAGTCAAAATAGTGAGAGATGTACGAATATAAGGAAAAAAGTTGCGAAAATTGCCTTAAAAAAGGGGAATTTTTTTTGAAATGTTGACTTAAGGCTCCGTTTCGACTCCAATAGATTAATTTACCCACGAGATCTCTTGGGGAAAAATATCGAACGGGTTGAAGATGAGGGTAATACATTTCGGAGAAATTAGTGAAATCCCCAATTCACCAAAGGGGTACCCCTTTCAGAAATCTTCGATTTCTCTAATATGGATTCGAGCAATGTTTTGATAGTGAATCCTAAATAATATGCGAGGGTCATGGGCACAAAAGTTGTAGGCCTATGTCTTAGGGTTCTATGTATAGAAGTTCGTGCAAATCCGAGGTGTGTAGAGGGTGATACAGTCAAAATACTGAGAGATGTACGAATATAGGGAAAAAAGTTGCGAAAATTGCCATAAAAAATGGGAATTTTTTTTGAAATGTTGACTTAAGGCTCCGTTTCGACTCCAATAGATTAATTTACCCACGAGATCTCTTGGGGAAAAATATCGAACGAGTTGAAGATGAGGGTAATACATTTCGGAGAAATTAGTGAAATCTCCAATTCACCAAAGGGGTACCCCTTTCAGAAATCTTCGATTTCTCTAATATGGATTCGAGCAATGTTTTGATAGTGAATCCTAAAGAATATACGAGGGTCATGGGCACAAAAGTTGTAGGCCTATGTCTTAGGGTTCTATGTATAAAACTTCGTGCCAATCCGAGGTGTGTAGAGGGTGATACAGTCAAAATAGTGAGAGATGTACGAATATAAGGAAAAAAGTTGCGAAAATTGCCATAAAAAAGGGTAATTTTTTTTGAAATGTTGACTTAAGGCTCCGTTTCGACTCCAATAGATTAATTTACCCACGAGATCTCTTGGGGAAAAATATCGAACGAGTTGAAGACGAGGGTAATACATTTCGGAGAAATTAGTGAAATCTCCAATTCACCAAAGGGGTACCCTTTTCAGAAATCTTCGATTTCTCTAATATGGATTCGAGCAATGTTTTGATAGTGAATCCTAAAGAATATGCGAGGGTCATGGGCACAAAAGTTGTAGGCCTATGTCTTAGGGTTCTATGTATAAAACTTCGTACAAATCCGAGGTGTGTAGAGGGTGATACAGTCAAAATAGTGAGAGATGTACGAATATAGGGAAAAAAGTTGCGAAAATTGCCATAAAAAATGGGAATTTTTTTTGAAATGTTGACTTAAGGCTCCGTTTCGACTCCAATAGATTAATTTACCCACGAGATCTCTTGGGGAAAAATATCGAACGAGTTGAAGATGAGGGTAATACATTTCGGAGAAATTAGTGAAATCTCCAATTCACCAAAGGGGTACCCCTTTCAGAAATCTTCGATTTCTCTAATATGGTTTCGAGCAATGTTTTGATAGTGAATCCTAAAGAATATACGAGGGTCATGGGCACAAAAGTTGTAGGCCTATTTCTTAGGGTTCTATGTATAAAACTTCGTGCCAATCCGAGGTGTGTAGAGGGTGATACAGTCGAAATAGTGAGAGATGTACGAATATAAGGAAAAAAGTTGCGAAAATTGCCTTAAAAAAGGGGAATTTTTTTTGAAATGTTGACTTAAGGCTCTGTTTCGACTCCAATAGATTAATTTACCCACGAGATCTCTTGGGGAAAAATATCGAACGAGTTGAAGACGAGGGTAATACATTTCGGAGAAATTAGTGAAATCTCCAATTCACCAAAGGGGTACCCCTTTCAGAAATCTTCGATTTCTCTAATATGGATTCGAGCAATGTTTTGATAGTGAATCCTAAAGAATATCCGAGGGTCATGGGCACAAAAGTTGTAGGCCTATCTCTTAGGGTTCTATGTATAAAACTTCGTGCCAATCCGAGGTGTGTAGAGGGTGATACAGTCAAAATAGTGAGAGATGTACGAATATAAGGAAAAAAGTTGCGAAAATTGCCTTAAAAAAGGGGAATTTTTTTTGAAATGTTGACTTAAGGCTCCGTTTCGACTCCAATAGATTAATTTACCCACGAGATCTCTTGGGGGAAAATATCGAACGGGTTGAAGATGAGGGTAATACATTTCGGAGAAATTAGTGAAATCCCCAATTCACCAAAGGGGTACCCCTTTCAGAAATCTTCGATTTCTCTAATATGGATTCGAGCAATGTTTTGATAGTGAATCCTAAAGAATATGCGAGGGTCATGGGCACAAAAGTTGTAGGCCTATCTCTTAGGGTTCTATGTATAAAACTTCGTGCCAATCCGAGGTGTGTAGAGGGTGATACAGTCAAAATAGTGAGAGATGTACGAATATAAGGAAAAAAGTTGCGAAAATTGCCATAAAAAAGGGTAATTTTTTTTGAAATGTTGACTTAAGGCTCCGTTTCGACTCCAATAGATTAATTTACCCACGAGATCTCTTGGGGAAAAATATCGAACGAGTTGAAGACGAGGGTAATACATTTCGGAGAAATTAGTGAAATCTCCAATTCACCAAAGGGGTACCCTTTTCAGAAATCTTCGATTTCTCTAATATGGATTCGAGCAATGTTTTGATAGTGAATCCTAAAGAATATGCGAGGGTCATGGGCACAAAAGTTGTAGGCCTATGTCTTAGGGTTCAATATACAAAACTTCGTGCAAAGCCGAGGTGTGTAGAGGGTGATACAGTCAAAATAGTGAGAGATGTACGAATATAGGGAAAAAAGTTGCGAAAATTGCCATAAAAAATGGGAATTTTTTTTGAAATGTTGACTTAAGGCTCCGTTTCGACTCCAATAGATTAATTTACCCACGAGATCTCTTGGGGAAAAATATCGAATGAGTTGAAGATGAGGGTAATACATTTCGGAGAAATTAGTGAAATCTCCAATTCACCAAAGGGGTACCCCTTTCAGAAATCTTCGATTTCTCTAATATGGATTCGAGCAATGTTTTGATAGTGAATCCTAAAGAATATGCGAGGGTCATGGGCACAAAAGTTGTAGGCCTATGTCTTAGGGTTCTATGTATAAAAGTTCGTGCAAATCCGAGGTGTGTAGAGGGTGATACAGTCAAAATACTGAGAGATGTACGAATATAGGGAAAAAAGTTGCGAAAATTGCCATAAAAAATGGGAATTTTTTTTGAAATGTTGACTTAAGGCTCCGTTTCGACTCCAATAGATTAATTTACCCACGAGATCTCTTGGGGAAAAATATCGAACGAGTTGAAGATGAGGGTAATACATTTCGGAGAAATTAGTGAAATCTCCAATTCACCAAAGGGGTACCCCTTTCAGAAATCTTCGATTTCTCTAATATGGTTTCGAGCAATGTTTTGATAGTGAATCCTAAAGAATATTCGAGGGTCATGGGCACAAAAGTTGTAGGCCTATGTCTTAGGGTTCTATGTATAAAACTTCGTGCCAATCCGAGGTGTGTAGAGGGTGATACAGTCGAAATAGTGAGAGATGTACGAATATAAGGAAAAAAGTTGCGAAAATTGCCTTAAAAAAGGGGAATTTTTTTTGAAATGTTGACTTAAGGCTCCGTTTCGACTCCAATAGATTAATTTACCCACGAGATCTCTTGGGGAAAAATATCGAACGAGTTGAAGACGAGGGTAATACATTTCGGAGAAATTAGTGAAATCTCCAATTCACCAAAGGGGTACCCCTTTCAGAAATCTTCGATTTCTCTAATATGGATTCGAGCAATGTTTTGATAGTGAATCCTAAAGAATATGCGAGGGTCATGGGCACAAAAGTTGTAGGCCTATGTCTTAGGGTTCTATGTATAAAACTTCGTGCCAATCCGAGGTGTGTAGAGGGTGATACAGTCAAAATAGTGAGAGATGTACGAATATAAGGAAAAAAGTTGCGAAAATTGCCATAAAAAAGGGTAATTTTTTTTGAAATGTTGACTTAAGGCTCCGTTTCGACTCCAATAGATTAATTTACCCACGAGATCTCTTGGGGAAAAATATCGAACGAGTTGAAGACGAGGGTAATACATTTCGGAGAAATTAGTGAAATCTCCAATTCACCAAAGGGGTACCGTTTTCAGAAATCTTCGATTTCTCTAATATGGATTCGAGCAATGTTTTGATAGTGAATCCTAAAGAATATGCGAGGGTCATGGGCACAAAAGTTGTAGGCCTATGTCTTAGGGTTCTATGTACAAAACTTCGTGCAAATCCGAGGTGTGTAGAGGGTGATACAGTCAAAATAGTGAGAGATGTACGAATATAGGGAAAAAAGTTGCGAAAATTGCCATAAAAAATGGGAATTTTTTTTGAAATGTTGACTTAAGGCTCCGTTTCGACTCCAATAGATTAATTTACCCACGAGATCTCTTGGGGAAAAATATCGAACGAGTTGAAGATGAGGGTAATACATTTCGGAGAAATTAGTGAAATCTCCAATTCACCAAAGGGGTACCCCTTTCAGAAATCTTCGATTTCTCTAATATGGTTTCGAGCAATGTTTTGATAGTGAATCCTAAAGAATATGCAAGGGTCATGGGCACAAAAGTGGTAGGCCTATGTCTTAGGGTTCTATGTATAAAACTTCGTGCCAATCCGAGGTGTGTAGAGGGTGATACAGTCGAAATAGTGAGAGATGTACGAATATAAGGAAAAAAGTTGCGAAAATTGCCTTAAAAAAGGGGAATTTTTTTTGAAATGTTGACTTAAGGCTCTGTTTCGACTCCAATAGATTAATTTACCCACGAGATCTCTTGGGGAAAAATATCGAACGAGTTGAAGACGAGGGTAATACATTTCGGAGAAATTAGTGAAATCTCCAATTCACCAAAGGGGTACCCCTTTCAGAAATCTTCGATTTCTCTAATATGGATTCGAGCAATGTTTTGATAGTGAATCCTAAAGAATATGCGAGGGTCATGGGCACAAAAGTTGTAGGCCTATGTCTTAGGGTTCTACGTATAAAACTTTGTGCCAATCCGAGGTGTGTAGAGGGTGATACAGTCAAAATAGTGAGAGATGTACGAATATAAGGAAAAAAGTTGCGAAAATTGCCATAAAAAAGGGTAATTTTTTTTGAAATGTTGACTTAAGGCTCCGTTTCGACTCCAATAGATTAATTTACCCACGAGATCTCTTGGGGAAAAATATCGAACGAGTTGAAGACGAGGGTAATACATTTCGGAGAAATTAGTGAAATCTCCAATTCACCAAAGGGGTACCCTTTTCAGAAATCTTCGATTTCTCTAATATGGATTCGAGCAATGTTTTGATAGTGAATCCTAAAGAATATGCGAGGGTCATGGGCACAAAAGTTGTAGGCCTATGTCTTAGGGTTCAATGTACAAAACTTCGTGCAAAGCCGAGGTGTGTAGAGGGTGATACAGTCAAAATAGTGAGAGATGTACGAATATAGGGAAAAAAGTTGCGAAAATTGCCATAAAAAATGGGAATTTTTTTTGAAATGTTGACTTAAGGCTCCGTTTCGACTCCAATAGATTAATTTACCCACGAGATCTCTTGGGGAAAAATATCGAACGAGTTGAAGATGAGGGTAATACATTTCGGAGAAATTAGTGAAATCTCCAATTCACCAAAGGGGTACCCCTTTCAGAAATCTTCGATTTCTCTAATATGGTTTCGAGCAATGTTTTGATAGTGAATCCTAAAGAATATACGAGGGTCATGGGCACAAAAGTTGTAGGCCTATGTCTTAGGGTTCTATGTATAAAACTTTGTGCCAATCCGAGGTGTGTAGAGGGTGATACAGTCGAAATAGTGAGAGATGTACGAATATAAGGAAAAAAGTTGCGAAAATTGCCTTAAAAAAGGGGAATTTTTTTTGAAATGTTGACTTAAGGCTCCGTTTCGACTCCAATAGATTAATTTACCCACGAGATCTCTTGGGGGAAAATATCGAACGGGTTGAAGATGAGGGTAATACATTTCGGAGAAATTAGTGAAATCTCCAATTCACCAAAGGGGTACCCCTTTCAGAAATCTTCGATTTCTCTAATATGGTTTCGAGCAATGTTTTGATAGTGAATCCTAAAGAATATACGAGGGTCATGGGCACAAAAGTTGTAGGCCTATGTCTTAGGGTTCTATGTATAAAACTTCGTGCCAATCCGAGGTGTGTAGAGGGTGATACAGTCGAAATAGTGAGAGATGTACGAATATAAGGAAAAAAGTTGCGAAAATTGCCTTAAAAAAGGGGAATTTTTTTTGAAATGTTGACTTAAGGCTCTGTTTCGACTCCAATAGATTAATTTACCCACGAGATCTCTTGGGGAAAAATATCGAACGAGTTGAAGACGAGGGTAATACATTTCGGAGAAATTAGTGAAATCTCCAATTCACCAAAGGGGTACCCCTTTCAGAAATCTTCGATTTCTCTAATATGGATTCGAGCAATGTTTTGATAGTGAATCCTAAAGAATATGCGAGGGTCATGGGCACAAAAGTTGTAGGCCTATGTCTTAGGGTTCTACGTATAAAACTTTGTGCCAATCCGAGGTGTGTAGAGGGTGATACAGTCAAAATAGTGAGAGATGTACGAATATAAGGAAAAAAGTTGCGAAAATTGCCATAAAAAAGGGTAATTTTTTTTGAAATGTTGACTTAAGGCTCCGTTTCGACTCCAATAGATTAATTTACCCACGAGATCTCTTGGGGAAAAATATCGAACGAGTTGAAGATGAGGGTAATACATTTCGGAGAAATTAGTGAAATCTCCAATTCACCAAAGGGGTACCCCTTTCAGAAATCTTCGATTTCTCTAATATGGTTTCGAGCAATGTTTTGATAGTGAATCCTAAAGAATATACGAGGGTCATGGGCACAAAAGTTGTAGGCCTATGTCTTAGGGTTCTATGTATAAAGCTTCGTGCCAATCCGAGGTGTGTAGAGGGTGATACAGTCGAAATAGTGAGAGATGTACGAATATAAGGAAAAAAGTTGCGAAAATTGCCTTAAAAAAGGGGAATTTTTTTTGAAATGTTGACTTAAGGCTCCGTTTCGACTCCAATAGATTAATTTACCCACGAGATCTCTTGGGGGAAAATATCGAACGGGTTGAAGATGAGGGTAATACATTTCGGAGAAATTAGTGAAATCCCCAATTCACCAAAGGGGTACCCCTTTCAGAAATCTTCGATTTCTCTAATATGGATTCGAGCAATGTTTTGATAGTGAATCCTAAAGAATATGCGAGGGTCATGGGCACAAAAGTTGTAGGCCTATGTCTTAGGGTTCTATGTATAGAAGTTCGTGCAAATCCGAGGTGTGTAGAGGGTGATACAGTCAAAATACTGAGAGATGTACGAATATAGGGAAAAAAGTTGCGAAAATTGCCATAAAAAATGGGAATTTTTTTTGAAATGTTGACTTAAGGCTCCGTTTCGACTCCAATAGATTAATTTACCCGCGAGATCTCTTGGGGAAAAATATCGAACGAGTTGAAGATGAGGGTAATACATTTCGGAGAAATTAGTGAAATCTCCAATTCACCAAAGGGGTACCCCTTTCAGAAATCTTCGATTTCTCTAATATGGATTCGAGCAATGTTTTGATAGTGAATCCTAAAGAATATACGAGGGTCATGGGCACAAAAGTTGTAGGCCTATGTCTTAGGGTTCTATGTATAAAACTTCGTGCCAATCCGAGGTGTGTAGAGGGTGATACAGTCAAAATAGTGAGAGATGTACGAATATAAGGAAAAAAGTTGCGAAAATTGCCTTAAAAAAGGGGAATTTTTTTTGAAATGTTGACTTAAGGCTCCGTTTCGACTCCAATAGATTAATTTACCCACGAGATCTCTTGGGGAAAAATATCGAACGAGTTGAAGACGAGGGTAATACATTTCGGAGAAATTAGTGAAATCTCCAATTCACCAAAGGGGTACCCCTTTCAGAAATCTTCGATTTCTCTAATATGGATTCGAGCAATGTTTTGATAGTGAATCCTAAAGAATATGCGAGGGTCATGGGCACAAAAGTTGTAGGCCTATGTCTTAGGGTTCTATGTATAGAAGTTCGTGCAAATCCGAGGTGTGTAGAGGGTGATACAGTCAAAATAGTGAGAGATGTACGAATATAGGGAAAAAAGTTGCGAAAATTGCCATAAAAAATGGGAATTTTTTTTGAAATGTTGACTTAAGGCTCCGTTTCGACTCCAATAGATTAATTTACCCACGAGATCTCTTGGGGAAAAATATCGAACGAGTTGAAGATGAGGGAAATACATTTCGGAGAAATTAGTGAAATCTCCAATTCACCAAAGGGGTACCCCTTTCAGAAATCTTCGATTTCTCTAATATGGATTCGAGCAATGTTTTGATAGTGAATCCTAAAGAATATACGAGGGTCATGGGCACAAAAGTTGTAGGCCTATCTCTTAGGGTTCTATGTATAAAACTTCGTGCCAATCCGAGGTGTGTAGAGGGTGATACAGTCAAAATAGTGAGAGATGTACGAATATAAGGAAAAAAGTTGCGAAAATTGCCTTAAAATAGGGGAATTTTTTTTGAAATGTTGACTTAAGGCTCCGTTTCGACTCCAATAGATTAATTTACCCACGAGATCTCTTGGGGAAAAATATCGAACGGGTTGAAGATGAGGGTAATACATTTCGGAGAAATTAGTGAAATCCCCAATTCACCAAAGGGGTACCCCTTTCAGAAATCTTCGATTTCTCTAATATGGATTCGAGCAATGTTTTGATAGTGAATCCTAAAGAATATGCGAGGGTCATGGGCACAAAAGTTGTAGGCCTATGTCTTAGGGTTCTATGTATAGAAGTTCGTGCAAATCCGAGGTGTGTAGAGGGTGATACACTCAAAATACTGAGAGATGTACGAATATAGGGAAAAAAGTTGCGAAAATTGCCATAAAAAATGGGAATTTTTTTTGAAATGTTGACTTAAGGCTCCGTTTCGACTCCAATAGATTAATTTACCCACGAGATCTCTTGGGGAAAAATATCGAACGAGTTGAAGACGAGGGTAATACATTTCGGAGAAATTAGTGAAATCTCCAATTCACCAAAGGGGTACCCCTTTCAGAAATCTTCGATTTCTCTAATATGGATTCGAGCAATGTTTTGATAGTGAATCCTAAAGAATATACGAGGGTCATGGGCACAAAAGTTGTAGGCCTATGTCTTAGGGTTCTATGTATAAAACTTCGTGCCAATCCGAGGTGTGTAGAGGGTGATACAGTCCAAATAGTGAGAGATGTACGAATATAAGGAAAAAAGTTGCGAAAATTGCCTTAAAAAATGGGAATTTTTTTTGAAATGTTGACTTAAGGCTCCGTTTCGACTCCAATAGATTAATTTACCCACGAGATCTCTTGGGGAAAAATATCGAACGAGTTGAACACGTGGGTAATACATTTCGGAGATATTAGTGAAATCTCCAATTCACCAAAGGGGTACCCCTTTCAGAAATCTTCGATTTCTCTAATATGGATTCGAGCAATGTTTTGATAGTGAATCCTAAAGAATATACGAGGGTCATGGGCACAAAAGTTGTAGGCCTATGTCTTAGGGTTCTATGTATAAAACTTCGTGCCAATCCGAGGTGTGTAGAGGGTGATACAGTCAAAATAGTGAGAGATGTACGAATATAAGGAAAAAAGTTGCGAAAATTGCCTTAAAAAATGGGAATTTTTTTTGAAATGTTGACTTAAAGCTCCGTTTCGACTCCAATAGATTAATTTACCCACGAGATCTCTTGGGGAAAAATATCGAACGAGTTGAACACGAGGGTAATACATTTCGGAGATATTAGTGAAATCTCCAATTCACCAAAGGGGTACCCCTTTCAGAAATCTTCGATTTCTCTAATATGGATTCGAGCAATGTTTTGATAGTGAATCCTAAAGAATATGCGAGGGTCATGGGCACAAAAGTTGTAGTCCTATGTCTTAGGGTTCTATGTATAAAACTTCGTGCCAATCCGAGGTGTGTAGAGGGTGATACAGTCGAAATAGTGAGAGATGTACGAATATAAGGAAAAAAGTTGCGAAAATTGCCTTAAAAAAGGGGAATTTTTTTTGAAATGTTGACTTAAGGCTCCGTTTCGACTCCAATAGATTAATTTACCCACGAGATCTCTTGGGGAAAAATATCGAACGAGTTGAAGACGAGGGTAATACATTTCGGAGAAATTAGTGAAATCTCCAATTCACCAAAGGGGTACCCCTTTCAGAAATCTTCGATTTCTCTAATATGGATTCGAGCAATGTTTTGATAGTGAATCCTAAAGAATATGCGAGGGTCATGGGCACAAAAGTTGTAGGCCTATGTCTTAGGGTTCTATGTATAGAAGTTCGTGCAAATCCGAGGTGTGTAGAGGGTGATACAGTCAAAATACTGAGAGATGTACGAATATAGGGAAAAAAGTTGCGAAAATTGCCATAAAAAATGGGAATTTTTTTTGAAATGTTGACTTAAGGCTCCGTTTCGACTCCAATAGATTAATTTACCCACGAGATCTCTTGGGGAAAAATATCGAACGAGTTGAAGATGAGGGTAATACATTTCGGAGAAATTAGTGAAATCTCCAATTCACCAAAGGGGTACCCCTTTCAGAAATCTTCGATTTCTCTAATATGGATTCGAGCAATGTTTTGATAGTGAATCCTAAAGAATATACGAGGGTCATGGGCACAAAAGTTGTAGGCCTATCTCTTAGGGTTCTATGTATAAAACTTCGTGCCAATCCGAGGTGTGTAGAGGGTGATACAGTCAAAATAGTGAGAGATGTACGAATATAAGGAAAAAAGTTGCGAAAATTGCCTTAAAATAGGGGAATTTTTTTTGAAATGTTGACTTAAGGCTCCGTTTCGACTCCAATAGATTAATTTACCCACGAGATCTCTTGGGGAAAAATATCGAACGGGTTGAAGATGAGGGTAATACATTTCGGAGAAATTAGTGAAATCCCCAATTCACCAAAGGGGTACCCCTTTCAGAAATCTTCGATTTCTCTAATATGGATTCGAGCAATGTTTTGATAGTGAATCCTAAAGAATATGCGAGGGTCATGGGCACAAAAGTTGTAGGCCTATGTCTTAGGGTTCTATGTATAGAAGTTCGTGCAAATCCGAGGTGTGTAGAGGGTGATACACTCAAAATACTGAGAGATGTACGAATATAGGGAAAAAAGTTGCGAAAATTGCCATAAAAAATGGGAATTTTTTTTGAAATGTTGACTTAAGGCTCCGTTTCGACTCCAATAGATTAATTTACCCACGAGATCTCTTGGGGAAAAATATCGAACGAGTTGAAGACGAGGGTAATACATTTCGGAGAAATTAGTGAAATCTCCAATTCACCAAAGGGGTACCCCTTTCAGAAATCTTCGATTTCTCTAATATGGATTCGAGCAATGTTTTGATAGTGAATCCTAAAGAATATACGAGGGTCATGGGCACAAAAGTTGTAGGCCTATGTCTTAGGGTTCTATGTATAAAACTTCGTGCCAATCCGAGGTGTGTAGAGGGTGATACAGTCAAAATAGTGAGAGATGTACGAATATAAGGAAAAAAGTTGCGAAAATTGCCTTAAAAAATGGGAATTTTTTTTGAAATGTTGACTTAAGGCTCCGTTTCGACTCCAATAGATTAATTTACCCACGAGATCTCTTGGGGAAAAATATCGAACGAGTTGAACACGTGGGTAATACATTTCGGAGATATTAGTGAAATCTCCAATTCACCAAAGGGGTACCCCTTTCAGAAATCTTCGATTTCTCTAATATGGATTCGAGCAATGTTTTGATAGTGAATCCTAAAGAATATACGAGGGTCATGGGCACAAAAGTTGTAGGCCTATGTCTTAGGGTTCTATGTATAAAACTTCGTGCCAATCCGAGGTGTGTAGAGGGTGATACAGTCAAAATAGTGAGAGATGTACGAATATAAGGAAAAAAGTTGCGAAAATTGCCTTAAAAAATGGGAATTTTTTTTGAAATGTTGACTTAAGGCTCCGTTTCGACTCCAATAGATTAATTTACCCACGAGATCTCTTGGGGAAAAATATCGAACGAGTTGAACACGAGGGTAATACATTTCGGAGATATTAGTGAAATCTCCAATTCACCAAAGGGGTACCCCTTTCAGAAATCTTCGATTTCTCTAATATGGATTCGAGCAATGTTTTGATAGTGAATCCTAAAGAATATGCGAGGGTCATGGGCACAAAAGTTGTAGTTCTATGTCTTAGGGTTCTATGTATAAAACTTCGTGCCAATCCGAGGTGTGTAGAGGGTGATACAGTCGAAATAGTGAGAGATGTACGAATATAAGGAAAAAAGTTGCGAAAATTGCCTTAAAAAAGGGGAATTTTTTTTGAAATGTTGACTTAAGGCTCCGTTTCGACTCCAATAGATTAATTTACCCACGAGATCTCTTGGGGAAAAATATCGAACGAGTTGAAGACGAGGGTAATACATTTCGGAGAAATTAGTGAAATCTCCAATTCACCAAAGGGGTACCCCTTTCAGAAATCTTCGATTTCTCTAATATGGATTCGAGCAATGTTTTGATAGTGAATCCTAAAGAATATGCGAGGGTCATGGGCACAAAAGTTGTAGGCCTATGTCTTAGGGTTCTATGTATAGAAGTTCGTGCAAATCCGAGGTGTGTAGAGGGTGATACAGTCAAAATACTGAGAGATGTACGAATATAGGGAAAAAAGTTGCGAAAATTGCCATAAAAAATGGGAATTTTTTTTGAAATGTTGACTTAAGGCTCCGTTTCGACTCCAATAGATTAATTTACCCACGAGATCTCTTGGGGAAAAATATCGAACGAGTTGAAGATGAGGGTAATACATTTCGGAGAAATTAGTGAAATCTCCAATTCACCAAAGGGGTACCCCTTTCAGAAATCTTCGATTTCTCTAATATGGATTCGAGCAATGTTTTGATAGTGAATCCTAAAGAATATACGAGGGTCATGGGCACAAAAGTTGTAGGCCTATCTCTTAGGGTTCTATGTATAAAACTTCGTGCCAATCCGAGGTGTGTAGAGGGTGATACAGTCAAAATAGTGAGAGATGTACGAATATAAGGAAAAAAGTTGCGAAAATTGCCTTAAAATAGGGGAATTTTTTTTGAAATGTTGACTTAAGGCTCCGTTTCGACTCCAATAGATTAATTTACCCACGAGATCTCTTGGGGAAAAATATCGAACGGGTTGAAGATGAGGGTAATACATTTCGGAGAAATTAGTGAAATCCCCAATTCACCAAAGGGGTACCCCTTTCAGAAATCTTCGATTTCTCTAATATGGATTCGAGCAATGTTTTGATAGTGAATCCTAAAGAATATGCGAGGGTCATGGGCACAAAAGTTGTAGGCCTATGTCTTAGGGTTCTATGTATAGAAGTTCGTGCAAATCCGAGGTGTGTAGAGGGTGATACACTCAAAATACTGAGAGATGTACGAATATAGGGAAAAAAGTTGCGAAAATTGCCATAAAAAATGGGAATTTTTTTTGAAATGTTGACTTAAGGCTCCGTTTCGACTCCAATAGATTAATTTACCCACGAGATCTCTTGGGGAAAAATATCGAACGAGTTGAAGACGAGGGTAATACATTTCGGAGAAATTAGTGAAATCTCCAATTCACCAAAGGGGTACCCCTTTCAGAAATCTTCGATTTCTCTAATATGGATTCGAGCAATGTTTTGATAGTGAATCCTAAAGAATATACGAGGGTCATGGGCACAAAAGTTGTAGGCCTATGTCTTAGGGTTCTATGTATAAAACTTCGTGCCAATCCGAGGTGTGTAGAGGGTGATACAGTCAAAATAGTGAGAGATGTACGAATATAAGGAAAAAAGTTGCGAAAATTGCCTTAAAAAATGGGAATTTTTTTTGAAATGTTGACTTAAGGCTCCGTTTCGACTCCAATAGATTAATTTACCCACGAGATCTCTTGGGGAAAAATATCGAACGAGTTGAACACGAGGGTAATACATTTCGGAGAAATTAGTGAAATCTCCAATTCACCAAAGGGGTACCCCTTTCAGAAATCTTCGATTTCTCTAATATGGATTCGAGCAATGTTTTGATAGTGAATCCTAAAGAATATACGAGGGTCATGGGCACAAAAGTTGTAGGCCTATCTCTTAGGGTTCTATGTATAAAACTTCGTGCCAATCCGAGGTGTGTAGAGGGTGATACAGTCAAAATAGTGAGAGATGTACGAATATAAGGAAAAAAGTTGCGAAAATTGCCTTAAAAAAGGGGAATTTTTTTTGAAATGTTGACTTAAGGCTCCGTTTCGACTCCAATAGATTCATTTACCCACGAGATCTCTTGGGGAAAAATATCGAACGAGTTGAAGACGAGGGTAATACATTTCGGAGAAATTAGTGAAATCTCCAATTCACCAAAGGGGTACCCCTTTCAGAAATCTTTGATTTCTCTAATATGGATTCGAGCAATGTTTTGATAGTGAATACTAAAGAATATGCGAGGGTCATGGGCACAAAAGTAGTAGGCCTATGTCTTAGGGTTCTATGTATAAAACTTCGTGCAAATCCGAGGTGTGTAGAGGGTGATACAGTCAAAATAGTGAGAGATGTACGAATATAAGGAAAAAAAGTTGCGAAAATTGCCATAAAAAAGGGGAATTTTTTTGGAAATGTTGACTTAAGGCTCCGTTTCGACTCCAATAGATTCAATTACCCACGAGATCTCTTGGGGAAAAATATCGAACGAGTTGAAGACGAGGGTAATACATTTCGGAGAAATTGGTGAAATCTCCAATTCACCAAAGGGGTACCCCTTTCAGAAATCTTCGATTTCTCTAATATGGATTCGAGCAATCTATTGATAGTGAATACTAAAGAATATTCGAGGGTCATGGGCACAAAAGTTGTAGGCCTATGTCTTAGGGTTCTATGTATAAAACTTCGTGCAAATCCTAGGTGTGTAGAGGGTGATACAGTCAAAATACTGAGAGATGTACGAATATAAGGAAAAAAGTTGCGAAAATTGCCATAAAAAAGGGGAATTTTTTTTAAATGTTGACTTAAGGCTCCGTTTCGAATCCAATAGATTCATTTACCCACGAGATCTCTTGGGGAAAAATATCGAACGAGTTGAAGACGAGGGTAATACATTTCGGAGAAATTAGTGAAATCTCCAATTCACCAAAGGGGTACCCCTTTCAGAAATCTTCGATTTCTCTAATATGGATTCGAGCAATGTTTGGATAGTGAATACTAAAGAATATGCGAGGGTCATGGGCACAAAAGTTGTTGGCCTATGTCTTAGGGTTCTATGTATAAAGCTTCGTGCAAATCCGAGGTGTGTAGAGGGTGATACAGTCAAAATAGTGAGAGATGTACGAATATAGGGAAAAAAGTTGCGAAAATTGCCATAAAAAATGGGAATTTTTTTTGAAATGTTGACTTAAGGCTCCGTTTCGACTCCAATAGATTAATTTACCCACGAGATCTCTTGGGGAAAAATATCGAACGAGTTGAAGATGAGGGTAATACATTTCGGAGAAATTAGTGAAATCTCCAATTCACCAAAGGGGTACCCCTTTCAGAAATCTTCGATTTCTCTAATATGGTTTCGAGCAATGTTTTGATAGTGAATCCTAAAGAATATACGAGGGTCATGGGCACAAAAGTTGTAGGCCTATGTCTTAGGGTTCTATGTATAAAACTTCGTGCCAATCCGAGGTGTGTAGAGGGTGATACAGTCGAAATAGTGAGAGATGTACGAATATAAGGAAAAAAGTTGCGAAAATTGCCTTAAAAAAGGGGAATTTTTTTTGAAATGTTGACTTAAGGCTCCGTTTCGACTCCAATAGATTAATTTACCCACGAGATCTCTTGGGGAAAAATATCGAACGAGTTGAAGACGAGGCTAATACATTTCGGAGAAATTAGTGAAATCTCCAATTCACCAAAGGGGTACCCCTTTCAGAAATCTTCGATTTCTCTAATATGGATTCGAGCAATGTTTTGATAGTGAATCCTAAAGAATATGTGAGGGTCATGGGCACAAAAGTTGTAGGCCTATGTCTTAGGGTTCTATGTATAAAACTTCGTGCAAATCCGAGGTGTGTAGAGGGTGATACAGTCAAAATAGTGAGAGATGTACGAATATAAGGAAAAAATTTGCCATAAAAAATGGGAATTTTTTTTGAAATGTTGACTTAAGGCTCCGTTTCAACTCCAATAGATTAATTTACCCACGAGATCTCTTGGGGAAAAATATCGAACGAGTTGAAGATGAGGGTAATACATTTCGGAGAAATTAGTGAAATCTCCAATTCACCAAAGGGGTACCCCTTTTAGAAATCTTCGATTTCTCTAATATGGATTCGAGCAATGTTTTGATAGTGAATCCTAAAGAATATACGAGGGTCATGGGCACAAAAGTTGTAGGCCTATGTCTTAGGGTTCTATGTATAAAACTTCGTGCCAATCCGAGGTGTGTAGAGGGTGATACAGTCAAAATAGTGAGAGATGTACGAATATAAGGAAAAAAGTTGCGAAAATTGCCTTAAAAAAGGGGAATTTTTTTTGAAATGTTGACTTAAGGCTCCGTTTCGACTCCAATAGATTAATTTACCCACGAGATCTCGTTGGGAAAAATATCGAACGAGTTGAAGACGAGGGTAATACATTTCGGAGAAATTAGTGAAATCTCCAATTCACCAAAGGGGTACCCCTTTCAGAAATCTTCGATGTCTCTAATATGGATTCGAACAATGTTTTGATAGTGAATCCTAAAGAATATGCGAGGGTCATGGGCACAAATGTTGTAGGCCTATGTCTTAGGGTTCTATGTATAAAACTTCGTGCAAATCCGAGGTGTGTAGAGGGTGATACAGTCAAAATAGTGAGAGATGTACGAATATAGGGAAAAAAGTTGCGAAAATTGCCATAAAAAATGGGAATTTTTTTTGAAATGTTGACTTAAGGCTCCGTTTCGACTCCAATAGATTAATTTACCCACGAGATCTCTTGGGGAAAAATATCGAACGAGTTGAAGACGAGGGTAATACATTTCGGAGAAATTAGTGAAATCTCCAATTCATCAAAGGGGTACCCCTTTCAGAAATCTTCGATTTCTCTAATATGGATTCGAGCAATGTTTTGATAGTGAATACTAAAGAATATGCGAGGGTCATGGGCACAAAAGTAGTAGGCCTATCTCTTAGGGTTCTATGTATAAAACTTCGTGCCAATCCGAGGTGTGTAGAGGGTGATACAGTCAAAATAGTGAGAGATGTACGAATATAAGGAAAAAAGTTGCGAAAATTGCCTTAAAAAAGGGGAATTTTTTTTGAAATGTTGACTTAAGGCTCCGTTTCGACTCCAATAGATTCATTTACCCACGAGATCTCTTGGGGAAAAATATCGAACGAGTTGAAGACGAGGGTAATACATTTCGGAGAAATTAGTGAAATCTCCAATTCACCAAAGGGGTACCCCTTTCAGAAATCTTTGATTTCTCTAATATGGATTCGAGCAATGTTTTGATAGTGAATACTAAAGAATATGCGAGGGTCATGGGCACAAAAGTAGTAGGCCTATGTCTTAGGGTTCTATGTATAAAACTTCGTGCAAATCCGAGGTGTGTAGAGGGTGATACAGTCAAAATAGTGAGAGATGTACGAATATAAGGAAAAAAAGTTGCGAAAATTGCCATAAAAAAGGGGAATTTTTTTGGAAATGTTGACTTAAGGCTCCGTTTCGACTCCAATAGATTCAATTACCCACGAGATCTCTTGGGGAAAAATATCGAACGAGTTGAAGACGAGGGTAATACATTTCGGAGAAATTAGTGAAATCTCCAATTCACCAAAGGGGTACCCCTTTCAGAAATCTTCGATTTCTCTAATATGGATTCGAGCAATCTATTGATAGTGAATACTAAAGAATATTCGAGGGTCATGGGCACAAAAGTTGTAGGCCTATGTCTTAGGGTTCTATGTATAAAACTTCGTGCAAATCCTAGGTGTGTAGAGGGTGATACAGTCAAAATACTGAGAGATGTACGAATATAAGGAAAAAAGTTGCGAAAATTGCCATAAAAAAGGGGAATTTTTTTTAAATGTTGACTTAAGGCTCCGTTTCGAATCCAATAGATTCATTTACCCACGAGATCTCTTGGGGAAAAATATCGAACGAGTTGAAGACGAGGGTAATACATTTCGGAGAAATTAGTGAAATCTCCAATTCACCAAAGGGGTACCCCTTTCAGAAATCTTCGATTTCTCTAATATGGATTCGAGCAATGTTTGGATAGTGAATACTAAAGAATATGCGAGGGTCATGGGCACAAAAGTTGTTGGCCTATGTCTTAGGGTTCTATGTATATAGCTTCGTGCAAATCCGAGGTGTGTAGAGGGTGATACAGTCAAAATAGTGAGAGATGTACGAATATAGGGAAAAAAGTTGCGAAAATTGCCATAAAAAATGGGAATTTTTTTTGAAATGTTGACTTAAGGCTCCGTTTCGACTCCAATAGATTAATTTACCCACGAGATCTCTTGGGGAAAAATATCGAACGAGTTGAAGATGAGGGTAATACATTTCGGAGAAATTAGTGAAATCTCCAATTCACCAAAGGGGTACCCCTTTCAGAAATCTTCGATTTCTCTAATATGGTTTCGAGCAATGTTTTGATAGTGAATCCTAAAGAATATACGAGGGTCATGGGCACAAAAGTTGTAGGCCTATGTCTTAGGGTTCTATGTATAAAACTTCGTGCCAATCCGAGGTGTGTAGAGGGTGATACAGTCGAAATAGTGAGAGATGTACGAATATAAGGAAAAAAGTTGCGAAAATTGCCTTAAAAAAGGGGAATTTTTTTTGAAATGTTGACTTAAGGCTCCGTTTCGACTCCAATAGATTAATTTACCCACGAGATCTCTTGGGGAAAAATATCGAACGAGTTGAAGACGAGGCTAATACATTTCGGAGAAATTAGTGAAATCTCCAATTCACCAAAGGGGTACCCCTTTCAGAAATCTTCGATTTCTCTAATATGGATTCGAGCAATGTTTTGATAGTGAATCCTAAAGAATATGTGAGGGTCATGGGCACAAAAGTTGTAGGCCTATGTCTTAGGGTTCTATGTATAAAACTTCGTGCAAATCCGAGGTGTGTAGAGGGTGATACAGTCAAAATAGTGAGAGATGTACGAATATAAGGAAAAAAGTTGCGAAAATTGCCATAAAAAATGGGAATTTTTTTTGAAATGTTGACTTAAGGCTCCGTTTCAACTCCAATAGATTAATTTACCCACGAGATCTCTTGGGGAAAAATATCGAACGAGTTGAAGATGAGGGTAATACATTTCGGAGAAATTAGTGAAATCTCCAATTCACCAAAGGGGTACCCCTTTTAGAAATCTTCGATTTCTCTAATATGGATTCGAGCAATGTTTTGATAGTGAATCCTAAAGAATATACGAGGGTCATGGGCACAAAAGTTGTAGGCCTATGTCTTAGGGTTCTATGTATAAAACTTCGTGCCAATCCGAGGTGTGTAGAGGGTGATACAGTCAAAATAGTGAGAGATGTACGAATATAAGGAAAAAAGTTGCGAAAATTGCCTTAAAAAAGGGGAATTTTTTTTGAAATGTTGACTTAAGGCTCCGTTTCGACTCCAATAGATTAATTTACCCACGAGATCTCGTTGGGAAAAATATCGAACGAGTTGAAGACGAGGGTAATACATTTCGGAGAAATTAGTGAAATCTCCAATTCACCAAAGGGGTACCCCTTTCAGAAATCTTCGATGTCTCTAATATGGATTCGAACAATGTTTTGATAGTGAATCCTAAAGAATATGCGAGGGTCATGGGCACAAATGTTGTAGGCCTATGTCTTAGGGTTCTATGTATAAAACTTCGTGCAAATCCGAGGTGTGTAGAGGGTGATACAGTCAAAATAGTGAGAGATGTACGAATATAGGGAAAAAAGTTGCGAAAATTGCCATAAAAAATGGGAATTTTTTTTGAAATGTTGACTTAAGGCTCCGTTTCGACTCCAATAGATTAATTTACCCACGAGATCTCTTGGGGAAAAATATCGAACGAGTTGAAGATGAGGGTAATACATTTCGGAGAAATTAGTGAAATCTCCAATTCATCAAAGGGGTACCCCTTTCAGAAATCTTCGATTTCTCTAATATGGATTCGAGCAATGTTTTGATAGTGAATCCTAAAGAATATACGAGGGTCATGGGCACAAAATTTGTAGGCCTATGTCTTAGGGTTCTATGTATAAAACTTCGTGCAAATCCGAGGTGTGTAGAGGGTGATACAGTCAAAATAGTGAGAGATGTACGAATATAAGGAAAAAAGTTGCGAAAATTGCCTTAAAAAAGGGGAATTTTTTTTGAAATGTTGACTTAAGGCTCCGTTTCGACTCCAATAGATTAATTTACCCACGAGATCTCATTGGGAAAAATATCGAACGAGTTGAAGACGAGGGTAATACATTTCGGAGAAATTAGTGAAATCTCCAATTCACCAAAGGGGTACCCCTTTCAGAAATCTTCGATGTCTCTAATATGGATTCGAGCAATGTTTTGATAGTGAATCCTAAAGAATATGCGAGGGTCATGGGCACAAATGTTGTAGGCCTATGTCTTAGGGTTCTATGTATAAAACTTCGTGCAAATCCAAGGTGTGTAGAGGTTGATACAGTCAAAATAGTGAGAGATGTACGAATATAAGGAAAAAAGTTGCGAAAATTGCCATAAAAAAGGGTAATTTTTTTTGAAATGTTGACTTAAGGCTCCGTTTCGACTCCAATAGATTAATTTACCCACGAGATCTCTTGGGGAAAAATATCGAACGAGTTGAAGACGAGGGTAATACATTTCGGAGAAATTAGTGAAATCTCCAATTCACCAAAGGGGTACCCCTTTCAGAAATCTTCGATGTCTCTAATATGGATTCGAGCAATGTTTTGATAGTGAATCCTAAAGAATATGCGAGGGTCATGGGCACAAATGTTGTAGGCCTATGTCTTAGGGTTCTATGTATAAAACTTCGTGCAAATCCAAGGTGTGTAGAGGTTGATACAGTCAAAATAGTGAGAGATGTACGAATATAAGGAAAAAAGTTGCGAAAATTGCCATAAAAAAGGGTAATTTTTTTTGAAATGTTGACTTAAGGCTCCGTTTCGACTCCAATAGATTAATTTACCCACGAGATCTCTTGGGGAAAAATATCGAACGAGTTGAAGACGAGGGTAATACATTTCGGAGAAATTAGTGAAATCTCCAATTCACCAAAGGGGTACCCCTTTCAGAAATCTTCGATTTCTCTAATATGGATTCGAGCAATGTTTTGATAGTGAATCCTAAAGAATATACGAGGGTCATGGGCACAAAATTTGTAGGCCTATGTCTTAGGGTTCTATGTATAAAACTTCGTGCAAATCCGAGGTGTGTAGAGGGTGATACAGTCAAAATAGTGAGAGATGTACGAATATAAGGAAAAAAGTTGCGAAAATTGCCTTAAAAAAGGGGAATTTTTTTTGAAATGTTGACTTAAGGCTCCGTTTCGACTCCAATAGATTAATTTACCCACGAGATCTCATTGGGAAAAATATCGAACGAGTTGAAGACGAGGGTAATACATTTCGGAGAAATTAGTGAAATCTCCAATTCACCAAAGGGGTACCCCTTTCAGAAATCTTCGATGTCTCTAATATGGATTCGAGCAATGTTTTGATAGTGAATCCTAAAGAATATACGAGGGTCATGGGCATAAATGTAGTAGGCCTATGTCTTAGGGTTCTATGTATAAAACTTCGTGCAAATCCGAGGTGTGTAGAGTGTGATACAGTCAAAATAGTGAGAGATGTACGAATATAAGGAAAAAAGTTGCGAAAATTGCCATAAAAAAGGGTAATTTTTTTTGAAATGTTGACTTAAGGCTCCGTTTCGACTCCAATAGATTAATTTACCCACGAGATCTCTTGGGGAAAAATATCGAACGAGTTGAAGACGAGGGTAATACATTTCGGAGAAATTAGTGAAATCTCCAATTCACCAAAGGGGTACCCCTTTCAGAAATCTTCGATTTCTCTAATATGGATTCGAGCAATGTTTTGATAGTGAATCCTAAAGAATATGCGAGGTTCATGGGCACAAAAGTTGTAGGCCTATGTCTTAGGGTTCTATGTATAAAACTTCGTGCAAATCCGAGGTGTGTAGAGGGTGATACAGTCAAAATAGTGAGAGATGTACGAATATAAGGAAAAAAGTTGCGAAAATTGCCTTAAAAAAGGGTATTTTTTTTGAAATGTTGACTTAAGGCTCCGTTTCGACTCCAATATATTCATTTGCCCATGAGATCTCTTGGGGAAAAATATCGAACGAGTTGAACATGAGGGTAATACATTTCGGAGAAATTAGTGAAATCTCCAATTCACCAAAGGGGTACCCCTTTTAGAAATCTTAGATTTCTCTAATATGGATTCGAGCAATGTTTTGATAGTGAATACTAAAGAATATGCGAGGGTCATGGGCACTAAAGTTGTAGCCCTATGTATAAAATTTCGTACAAATCCGAGGTGTGTGGAGGGTGATACAGTCAAAATACTGAGAGATGTACTAATACAAGGAAAAAACTTGCGAAAATTGCCCTCAAAAAGGGGATTTTTTTTGAAATGTTGAATTAAGGCTCCGTTTCGACTCCAATATATTCATTTACCCATGAGATCTCTAGCGGAAAAATATCGAACGAGTTGAACACGAGGGTAACACATTTCGGAGAAATTAGTGAAATCTCCAATTCACCAAAGGGGTACCCCTTTCAGAAATCTTCGATTTCTCTAATATGGATTCGAGCAATGTTTTGATAGTGAATCCTAAAGAATATGCGAGGTTCATGGGCACAAAAGTTGTAGGCCTATGTCTTAGGGTTCTATGTATAAAACTTCGTGCAAATCCGAGGTGTGTAGAGTGTGATACAGTCAAAATAGGGAGAGATGTACGAATATAAGGAAAAAAGTTGCGAAAATTGCCTTAAAAAAGGGGAATTTTTTTTGAAATGTTGACTTAAGGCTCCGTTTCGACTCCAATAGATTAATTTACCCACGAGATCTCTTGGGGAAAAATATCGAACGAGTTGAAGATGAGGGTAATACATTTCGGAGAAATTAGTGAAATCTCCAATTCACCAAAGGGGTACCCCTTTCAGAAATCTTCGATTTCTCTAATATGGATTCGAGCAATGTTTTGATAGTGAATCCTAAAGAATATGTGAGGGTCATGGGCACAAAAGTTGTAGGCCTATGTCTTAGGGTTCTATGTATAAAACTTCGTGCAAATCCGAGGTGTGTAGAGGGTGATACAGTCAAAATAGTGAGAGATGTACGAATATAAGGAAAAAAGTTGCCATAAAAAATGGGAATTTTTTTTGAAATGTTGACTTAAGGCTCCGTTTCAACTCCAATAGATTAATTTACCCACGAGATCTCTTGGGGAAAAATATCGAACGAGTTGAAGATGAGGGTAATACATTTCGGAGAAATTAGTGAAATCTCCAATTCACCAAAGGGGTACCCCTTTTAGAAATCTTCGATTTCTCTAATATGGATTCGAGCAATGTTTTGATAGTGAATCCTAAAGAATATACGAGGGTCATGGGCACAAAAGTTGTAGGCCTATGTCTTACGGTTCTATATATAAAACTTCGTGCCAATCCGAGGTGTGTAGAGGGTGATACAGTCAAAATAGTGAGAGATGTACGAATATAAGGAAAAAAGTTGCGAAAATTGCCTTAAAAAAGGGGAATTTTTTTTGAAATGTTGACTTAAGGCTCCGTTTCGACTCCAATAGATTAATTTACCCACGAGATCTCGTTGGGAAAAATATCGAACGAGTTGAAGACGAGGGTAATACATTTCGGAGAAATTAGTGAAATCTCCAATTCACCAAAGGGGTACCCCTTTCAGAAATCTTCGATGTCTCTAATATGGATTCGAACAATGTTTTGATAGTGAATCCTAAAGAATATGCGAGGGTCATGGGCACAAATGTTGTAGGCCTATGTCTTAGGGTTCTATGTATAAAACTTCGTGCAAATCCGAGGTGTGTAGAGGGTGATACAGTCAAAATAGTGAGAGATGTACGAATATAGGGAAAAAAGTTGCGAAAAATGCCATAAAAAATGGGAATTTTTTTTGAAATGTTGACTTAAGGCTCCGTTTCGACTCCAATAGATTAATTTACCCACGAGATCTCTTGGGGAAAAATATCGAACGAGTTGAAGACGAGGGTAATACATTTCGGAGAAATTAGTGAAATCTCCAATTCACCAAAGGGGTACCCCTTTCAGAAATCTTCGATTTCTCTAATATGGATTCGAGCAATGTTTTGATAGTGAATCCTAAAGAATATGCGAGGTTCATGGGCACAAAAGATGTAGACCTATGTCTTAGGGTTCTATGTATAAAACTTCGTGCAAATCCGAGGTGTGTAGAGGGTGATACAGTCAAAATAGTGAGAGATGTACGAATATAAGGAAAAAAGTTGCGAAAATTGCCTTAAAAAAGGGTATTTTTTTTGAAATGTTGACTTAAGGCTCCGTTTCGACTCCAATATATTCATTTGCCCATGAGATCTCTTGGGGAAAAATATCGAACGAGTTGAACATGAGGGTAATACATTTCGGAGAAATTAGTGAAATCTCCAATTCACCAAAGGGGTACCCCTTTTAGAAATCTTAGATTTCTCTAATATGGATTCGAGCAATGTTTTGATAGTGAATACTAAAGAATATGCGAGGGTCATGGGCACTAAAGTTGTAGCCCTATGTATAAAATTTCGTACAAATCCGAGGTGTGTGGAGGGTGATACAGTCAAAATACTGAGAGATGTACTAATACAAGGAAAAAACTTGCGAAAATTGCCCTCAAAAAGGGGATTTTTTTTGAAATGTTGAATTAAGGCTCCGTTTCGACTCCAATATATTCATTTACCCATGAGATCTCTAGCGGAAAAATATCGAACGAGTTGAACACGAGGGTAACACATTTCGGAGAAATTAGTGAAATCTCCAATTCACCAAAGGGGTACCCCTTTCAGAAATCTTCGATTTCTCTAATATGGATTCGAGCAATGTTTTGATAGTGAATCCTAAAGAATATGCGAGGTTCATGGGCACAAAAGTTGTAGGCCTATGTCTTAGGGTTCTATGTATAAAACTTCGTGCAAATCCGAGGTGTGTAGAGTGTGATACAGTCAAAATAGGGAGAGATGTACGAATATAAGGAAAAAAGTTGCGAAAATTGCCTTAAAAAAGGGGAATTTTTTTTGAAATGTTGACTTAAGGCTCCGTTTCGACTCCAATAGATTAATTTACCCACGAGATCTCTTGGGGAAAAATATCGAACGAGTTGAAGATGAGGGTAATACATTTCGGAGAAATTAGTGAAATCTCCAATTCACCAAAGGGGTACCCCTTTCAGAAATCTTCGATTTCTCTAATATGGATTCGAGCAATGTTTTGATAGTGAATCCTAAAGAATATGTGAGGGTCATGGGCACAAAAGTTGTAGGCCTATGTCTTAGGGTTCTATGTATAAAACTTCGTGCAAATCCGAGGTGTGTAGAGGGTGATACAGTCAAAATAGTGAGAGATGTACGAATATAAGGAAAAAAGTTGCGAAAATTGCCATAAAAAATGGGAATTTTTTTTGAAATGTTGACTTAAGGCTCCGTTTCAACTCCAATAGATTAATTTACCCACGAGATCTCTTGGGGAAAAATATCGAACGAGTTGAAGATGAGGGTAATACATTTCGGAGAAATTAGTGAAATCTCCAATTCACCAAAGGGGTACCCCTTTTAGAAATCTTCGATTTCTCTAATATGGATTCGAGCAATGTTTTGATAGTGAATCCTAAAGAATATACGAGGGTCATGGGCACAAAAGTTGTAGGCCTATGTCTTAGGGTTCTATGTATAAAACTTCGTGCCAATCCGAGGTGTGTAGAGGGTGATACAGTCAAAATAGTGAGAGATGTACGAATATAAGGAAAAAAGTTGCGAAAATTGCCTTAAAAAAGGGGAATTTTTTTTGAAATGTTGACTTAAGGCTCCGTTTCGACTCCAATAGATTAATTTACCCACGAGATCTCGTTGGGAAAAATATCGAACGAGTTGAAGACGAGGGTAATACATTTCGGAGAAATTAGTGAAATCTCCAATTCACCAAAGGGGTACCCCTTTCAGAAATCTTCGATGTCTCTAATATGGATTCGAACAATGTTTTGATAGTGAATCCTAAAGAATATGCGAGGGTCATGGGCACAAATGTTGTAGGCCTATGTCTTAGGGTTCTATGTATAAAACTTCGTGCAAATCCGAGGTGTGTAGAGGGTGATACAGTCAAAATAGTGAGAGATGTACGAATATAGGGAAAAAAGTTGCGAAAAATGCCATAAAAAATGGGAATTTTTTTTGAAATGTTGACTTAAGGCTCCGTTTCGACTCCAATAGATTAATTTACCCACGAGATCTCTTGGGGAAAAATATCGAACGAGTTGAAGACGAGGGTAATACATTTCGGAGAAATTAGTGAAATCTCCAATTCACCAAAGGGGTACCCCTTTCAGAAATCTTCGATTTCTCTAATATGGATTCGAGCAATGTTTTGATAGTGAATCCTAAAGAATATGCGAGGTTCATGGGCACAAAAGATGTAGACCTATGTCTTAGGGTTCTATGTATAAACTTCGTGCAAATCCGAGGTGTGTAGAGGGTGATACAGTCAAAATAGTGAGAGATGTACGAATATAAGGAAAAAAGTTGCGAAAATTGCCTTAAAAAAGGGTATTTTTTTTGAAATGTTGACTTAAGGCTCCGTTTCGACTCCAATATATTCATTTGCCCATGAGATCTCTTGGGGAAAAATATCGAACGAGTTGAACATGAGGGTAATACATTTCGGAGAAATTAGTGAAATCTCCAATTCACCAAAGGGGTACCCCTTTTAGAAATCTTAGATTTCTCTAATATGGATTCGAGCAATGTTTTGATAGTGAATACTAAAGAATATGCGAGGGTCATGGGCACTAAAGTTGTAGCCCTATGTATAAAATTTCGTACAAATCCGAGGTGTGTGGAGGGTGATACAGTCAAAATACTGAGAGATGTACTAATACAAGGAAAAAACTTGCGAAAATTGCCCTCAAAAAGGGGATTTTTTTTGAAATGTTGAATTAAGGCTCCGTTTCGACTCCAATATATTCATTTACCCATGAGATCTCTAGCGGAAAAATATCGAACGAGTTGAACACGAGGGTAACACATTTCGGAGAAATTAGTGAAATCTCCAATTCACCAAAGGGGTACCCCTTTCAGAAATCTTCGATTTCTCTAATATGGATTCGAGCAATGTTTTGATAGTGAATCCTAAAGAATATGCGAGGTTCATGGGCACAAAAGTTGTAGGCCTATGTCTTAGGGTTCTATGTATAAAACTTCGTGCAAATCCGAGGTGTGTAGAGTGTGATACAGTCAAAATAGGGAGAGATGTACGAATATAAGGAAAAAAGTTGCGAAAATTGCCTTAAAAAAGGGGAATTTTTTTTGAAATGTTGACTTAAGGCTCCGTTTCGACTCCAATAGATTAATTTACCCACGAGATCTCTTGGGGAAAAATATCGAACGAGTTGAAGATGAGGGTAATACATTTCGGAGAAATTAGTGAAATCTCCAATTCACCAAAGGGGTACCCCTTTCAGAAATCTTCGATTTCTCTAATATGGATTCGAGCAATGTTTTGATAGTGAATCCTAAAGAATATGTGAGGGTCATGGGCACAAAAGTTGTAGGCCTATGTCTTAGGGTTCTATGTATAAAACTTCGTGCAAATCCGAGGTGTGTAGAGGGTGATACAGTCAAAATAGTGAGAGATGTACGAATATAAGGAAAAAAGTTGCCATAAAAAATGGGAATTTTTTTTGAAATGTTGACTTAAGGCTCCGTTTCAACTCCAATAGATTAATTTACCCACGAGATCTCTTGGGGAAAAATATCGAACGAGTTGAAGATGAGGGTAATACATTTCGGAGAAATTAGTGAAATCTCCAATTCACCAAAGGGGTACCCCTTTTAGAAATCTTCGATTTCTCTAATATGGATTCGAGCAATGTTTTGATAGTGAATCCTAAAGAATATACGAGGGTCATGGGCACAAAAGTTGTAGGCCTATGTCTTAGGGTTCTATGTATAAAACTTCGTGCCAATCCGAGGTGTGTAGAGGGTGATACAGTCAAAATAGTGAGAGATGTACGAATATAAGGAAAAAAGTTGCGAAAATTGCCTTAAAAAAGGGGAATTTTTTTTGAAATGTTGACTTAAGGCTCCGTTTCGACTCCAATAGATTAATTTACCCACGAGATCTCGTTGGGAAAAATATCGAACGAGTTGAAGACGAGGGTAATACATTTCGGAGAAATTAGTGAAATCTCCAATTCACCAAAGGGGTACCCCTTTCAGAAATCTTCGATGTCTCTAATATGGATTCGAACAATGTTTTGATAGTGAATCCTAAAGAATATGCGAGGGTCATGGGCACAAATGTTGTAGGCCTATGTCTTAGGGTTCTATGTATAAAACTTCGTGCAAATCCGAGGTGTGTAGAGGGTGATACAGTCAAAATAGTGAGAGATGTACGAATATAGGGAAAAAAGTTGCGAAAAATGCCATAAAAAATGGGAATTTTTTTTGAAATGTTGACTTAAGGCTCCGTTTCGACTCCAATAGATTAATTTACCCACGAGATCTCTTGGGGAAAAATATCGAACGAGTTGAAGACGAGGGTAATACATTTCGGAGAAATTAGTGAAATCTCCAATTCACCAAAGGGGTACCCCTTTCCGAAATCTTCGATTTCTCTAATATGGATTCGAGCAATGTTTTGATAGTGAATCCTAAAGAATATACGAGGGTCATGGGCACAAAATTTGTAGGCCTATGTCTTAGGGTTCTATGTATAAAACTTCGTGCAAATCCGAGGTGTGTAGAGGGTGATACAGTCAAAATAGTGAGAGATGTACGAATATAAGGAAAAAAGTTGCGAAAATTGCCTTAAAAAAGGGGAATTTTTTTTGAAATGTTGACTTAAGGCTCCGTTTCGACTCCAATAGATTAATTTACCCACGAGATCTCATTGGGAAAAATATCGAACGAGTTGAAGACGAGGGTAATACATTTCGGAGAAATTAGTGAAATCTCCAATTCACCAAAGGGGTACCCCTTTCAGAAATCTTCGATGTCTCTAATATGGATTCGAGCAATGTTTTGATAGTGAATCCTAAAGAATATGCGAGGGTCATGGGCACAAATGTTGTAGGCCTATGTCTTAGGGTTCTATGTATAAAACTTCGTGCAAATCCGAGGTGTGTAGAGGTTGATACAGTCAAAATAGTGAGAGATGTACGAATATAAGGAAAAAAGTTGCGAAAATTGCCATAAAAAAGGGTAATATTTTTTGAAATGTTGACTTAAGGCTCCGTTTCGACTCCAATAGATTAATTTACCCACGAGATCTCTTGGGGAAAAATATCGAACGAGTTGAAGACGAGGGTAATACATTTCGGAGAAATTAGTGAAATCTCCAATTCACCAAAGGGGTACCCCTTTCAGAATTCTTCGATTTCTCTAATATGGATTCGAGCAATGTTTTGATAGTGAATCCTAAAGAATATACGAGGGTCATGGGCACAAAATTTGTAGGCCTATGTCTTAGGGTTCTATGTATAAAACTTCGTGCAAATCCGAGGTGTGTAGAGGGTGATACAGTCAAAATAGTGAGAGATGTACGAATATAAGGAAAAAAGTTGCGAAAATTGCCTTAAAAAAGGGGAATTTTTTTTGAAATGTTGACTTAAGGCTCCGTTTCGACTCCAATAGATTAATTTACCCACGAGATCTCTTGGGGAAAAATATCGAACGAGTTGAAGACGAGGGTAATACATTTCGGAGAAATTAGTGAAATCTCCAATTCACCAAAGGGGTACCCCTTTCAGAAATCTTCGATTTCTCTAATATGGATTCGAGCAATGTTTTGATAGTGAATCCTAAAGAATATACGAGGGTCATGGGCACAAAATTTGTAGGCCTATGTCTTAGGGTTCTATGTATAAAACTTCGTGCAAATCCGAGGTGTGTAGAGGGTGATACAGTCAAAATAGTGAGAGATGTACGAATATAAGGAAAAAAGTTGCGAAAATTGCCTTAAAAAAGGGGAATTTTTTTTGAAATGTTGACTTAAGGCTCCGTTTCGACTCCAATAGATTAATTTACCCACGAGATCTCATTGGGAAAAATATCGAACGAGTTGAAGACGAGGGTAATACATTTCGGAGAAATTAGTGAAATCTCCAATTCACCAAAGGGGTACCCCTTTCAGAAATCTTCGATTTCTCTAATATGGATTCGAGCAATGTTTTGATAGTGAATCCTAAAGCATATACGAGGGTCATGGGCACAAAATTTGTAGGCCTATGTCTTAGGGTTCTATGTATAAAACTTCGTGCAAATCCGAGGTGTGTAGAGGGTGATACAGTCAAAATAGTGAGAGATGTACGAATATAAGGAAAAAAGTTGCGAAAATTGCCATAAAAAATGGGAATTTTTTTTGAAATGTTGACTTAAGGCTCCGTTTCAACTCCAATAGATTAATTTACCCACGAGATCTCTTGGGGAAAAATATCGAACGAGTTGAAGATGAGGGTAATACATTTCGGAGAAATTAGTGAAATCTCCAATTCACCAAAGGGGTACCCCTTTTAGAAATCTTCGATTTCTCTAATATGGATTCGAGCAATGTTTTGATAGTGAATCCTAAAGAATATACGAGGGTCATGGGCACAAAAGTTGTAGGCCTATGTCTTAGGGTTCTATGTATAAAACTTCGTGCCAATCCGAGGTGTGTAGAGGGTGATACAGTCAAAATAGTGAGAGATGTACGAATATAAGGAAAAAAGTTGCGAAAATTGCCTTAAAAAAGGGTAATTTTTTTTGAAATGTTGACTTAAGGCTCCGTTTCGACTCCAATAGATTAATTTACCCACGAGATCTCGTTGGGAAAAATATCGAACGAGTTGAAGACGAGGGTAATACATTTCGGAGAAATTAGTGAAATCTCCAATTCACCAAAGGGGTACCCCTTTCAGAAATCTTCGATGTCTCTAATATGGATTCGAACAATGTTTTGATAGTGAATCCTAAAGAATATGCGAGGGTCATGGGCACAAATGTTGTAGGCCTATGTCTTAGGGTTCTATGTATAAAACTTCGTGCAAATCCGAGGTGTGTAGAGGGTGATACAGTCAAAATAGTGAGAGATGTACGAATATAGGTAAAAAAGTTGCGAAAAATGCCATAAAAAATGGGAATTTTTTTTGAAATGTTGACTTAAGGCTCCGTTTCGACTCCAATAGATTAATTTACCCACGAGATCTCTTGGGGAAAAATATCGAACGAGTTGAAGACGAGGGTAATACATTTCGGAGAAATTAGTGAAATCTCCAATTCACCAAAGGGGTACCCCTTTCCGAAATCTTCGATTTCTCTAATATGGATTCGAGCAATGTTTTGATAGTGAATCCTAAAGAATATACGAGGGTCATGGGCACAAAATTTGTAGGCCTATGTCTTAGGGTTCTATGTATAAAACTTCGTGCAAATCCGAGGTGTGTAGAGGGTGATACAGTCAAAATAGTGAGAGATGTACGAATATAAGGAAAAAAGTTGCGAAAATTGCCTTAAAAAAGGGGAATTTTTTTTGAAATGTTGACTTAAGGCTCCGTTTCGACTCCAATAGATTAATTTACCCACGAGATCTCATTGGGAAAAATATCGAACGAGTTGAAGACGAGGGTAATACATTTCGGAGAAATTAGTGAAATCTCCAATTCACCAAAGGGGTACCCCTTTCAGAAATCTTCGATGTCTCTAATATGGATTCGAGCAATGTTTTGATAGTGAATCCTAAAGAATATGCGAGGGTCATGGGCACAAATGTTGTAGGCCTATGTCTTAGGGTTCTATGTATAAAACTTCGTGCAAATCCGAGGTGTGTAGAGGTTGATACAGTCAAAATAGTGAGAGATGTACGAATATAAGGAAAAAAGTTGCGAAAATTGCCTTAAAAAAGGGGAATTTTTTTTGAAATGTTGACTTAAGGCTCCGTTTCAACTCCAATAGATTAATTTACCCACGAGATCTCATTGGGAAAAATATCGAACGAGTTGAAGACGAGGGTAATACATTTCGGAGAAATTAGTGAAATCTCCAATTCACCAAAGGGGTACCCCTTTCAGAAATCTTCGATGTCTCTAATATGGATTCGAGCAATGTTTTGATAGTGAATCCTAAAGAATATGCGAGGGTCATGGGCACAAATGTTGTAGGCCTATGTCTTAGGGTTCTATGTATAAAACTTCGTGCAAATCCGAGGTGTGTAGAGGGTGATACAGTCAAAATAGTGAGAGATGTACGAATATAAGGAAAAAAGTTGCGAAAATTGCCTTAAAAAAGGGGAATTTTTTTTGAAATGTTGACTTAAGGCTCCGTTTCGACTCCAATAGATTAATTTACCCACGAGATCTCATTGGGAAAAATATCGAACGAGTTGAAGACGAGGGTAATACATTTCGGAGAAATTAGTGAAATCTCCAATTCACCAAAGGGGTACCCCTTTCAGAAATCTTCGATGTCTCTAATATGGATTCGAGCAATGTTTTGATAGTGAATCCTAAAGAATATGCGAGGGTCATGGGCACAAATGTTGTAGGCCTATGTCTTAGGGTTCTATGTATAAAACTTCGTGCAAATCCGAGGTGTGTAGAGGTTGATACAGTCAAAATAGTGAGAGATGTACGAATATAAGGAAAAAAGTTGCGAAAATTGCCATAAAAAAGGGTAATTTTTTTTGAAATGTTGACTTAAGGCTCCGTTTCGACTCCAATAGATTAATTTACCCACGAGATCTCTTGGGGAAAAATATCGAACGAGTTGAAGACGAGGGTAATACATTTCGGAGAAATTAGTGAAATCTCCAATTCACCAAAGGGGTACCCCTTTCAGAAATCTTCGATTTCTCTAATATGGATTCGAGCAATGTTTTGATAGTGAATCCTAAAGAATATACGAGGGTCATGGGCACAAAATTTGTAGGCCTATGTCTTAGGGTTCTATGTATAAAACTTCGTGCAAATCCGAGGTGTGTAGAGGGTGATACAGTCAAAATAGTGAGAGATGTACGAATATAAGGAAAAAAGTTGCGAAAATTGCCTTAAAAAAGGGGAATTTTTTTTGAAATGTTGACTTAAGGCTCCGTTTCGACTCCAATAGATTAATTTACCCACGAGATCTCTTGGGGAAAAATATCGAACGAGTTGAAGACGAGGGTAATACATTTCGGAGAAATTAGTGAAATCTCCAATTCACCAAAGGGGTACCCCTTTCAGAAATCTTCGATTTCTCTAATATGGATTCGAGCAATGTTTTGATAGTGAATCCTAAAGAATATACGAGGGTCATGGGCACAAAATTTGTAGGCCTATGTCTTAGGGTTCTATGTATAAAACTTCGTGCAAATCCGAGGTGTGTAGAGGGTGATACAGTCAAAATAGTGAGAGATGTACGAATATAAGGAAAAAAGTTGCGAAAATTGCCTTAAAAAAGGGGAATTTTTTTTGAAATGTTGACTTAAGGCTCCGTTTCGACTCCAATAGATTAATTTACCCACGAGATCTCATTGGGAAAAATATCGAACGAGTTGAAGACGAGGGTAATACATTTCGGAGAAATTAGTGAAATCTCCAATTCACCAAAGGGGTACCCCTTTCAGAAATCTTCGATTTCTCTAATATGGATTCGAGCAATGTTTTGATAGTGAATCCTAAAGCATATACGAGGGTCATGGGCACAAAATTTGTAGGCCTATGTCTTAGGGTTCTATGTATAAAACTTCGTGCAAATCCGAGGTGTGTAGAGGGTGATACAGTCAAAATAGTGAGAGATGTACGAATATAAGGAAAAAAGTTGCGAAAATTGCCATAAAAAAGGGTAATTTTTTTTGAAATGTTGACTTAAGGCTCCGTTTCGACTCCAATAGATTAATTTACCCACGAGATCTCTTGGGGAAAAATATCGAACGAGTTGAAGACGAGGGTAATACATTTCGGAGAAATTAGTGAAATCTCCAATTCACCAAAGGGGTACCCCTTTCAGAAATCTTCGATTTCTCTAATATGGATTCGAGCAATGTTTTGATAGTGAATCCTAAAGAATATATGAGGTTCATGGGCACAAAAGTTGTAGGCCTATGTCTTAGGGTTCTATGTATAAAACTTCGTGCAAATCCGAGGTGTGTAGAGTGTGATACAGTCAAAATAGTGAGAGATGTACGAATATAAGGAAAAAAGTTGCGAAAATTGCCTTAAAAAAGGGGAATTTTTTTTGAAATGTTGACTTAAGGCTCCGTTTCGACTCCAATAGATTAATTTACCCACGAGATCTCTTGGGGAAAAATATCGAACGAGTTGAAAATGAGGGTAATACATTTCGGAGAAATTAGTGAAATCTCCAATTCACCCAAGGGGTACCCCTTTCAGAAATCTTCGATTTCTCTAATATGGATTCGAGCAATGTTTTGATAGTGAATCCTAAAGAATATGCGAGGTTCATGGGCACAAAAGTTGTAGGTCTATGTCTTAGGGTTCTATTTATAAAACTCCGTGCAAATCCGAGGTGTGTAGAGTGTGATACAGTCAAACTAGTGAGAGATGTACGAATATAAGGAAAAAAGTTGCGAAAATTGCCTTAAAAAAGGGGAATTTTTTTTGAAATGTTGACTTAAGGCTCCGTTTCGACTCCAATAGATTAATTTACCCACGAGATCTCGTTGGGAAAAATATCGAACGAGTTGAAGACGAGGGTAATACATTTCGGAGAAATTAGTGAAATCTCCAATTCACCAAAGGGGTACCCCTTTCAGAAATCTTCGATGTCTCTAATATGGATTCGAGCAATGTTTTGATAGTGAATCCTAAAGAATATGCGAGGGTCATGGGCACAAATGTTGTAGGCCTATGTCTTAGGGTTCTATGTATAAAACTTCGTGCAAATCCGAGGTGTGTAGAGGGTGATACAGTCAAAATAGTGAGAGATGTACGAATATAAGGAAAAAAGTTGCGAAAATTGCCATAAAAAAGGGTAATTTTTTTTGAAATGTTGACTTAAGGCTCCGTTTCGACTCCAATAGATTAATTTACCCACGAGATCTCTTGGGGAAAAATATCGAACGAGTTGAAGACGAGGGTAATACATTTCGGAGAAATTAGTGAAATCTCCAATTCACCAAAGGGGTACCCCTTTCAGAAATCTTCGATCTCTCTAATATGGATTCGAGCAATGTTTTGATAGTGAATCCTAAAGAATATGCGAGGTTCATGGGCACAAAAGTTGTAGGCCTATGTCTTAGGGTTCTATGTATAAAACTTCGTGCAAATCCGAGGTGTGTAGAGTGTGATACAGTCAAAATAGTGAGAGATGTACGAATATAAGGAAAAAAGTTGCGAAAATTGCCTTAAAAAAGGGGAATTTTTTTTTGAAATGTTGACTTAAGGCTCCGTTTCGACTCCAATAGAATAATTTACCCACGATATCTCTTGGGGAAAAATATCGAACGAGTTGAAAATGAGGGTAATACATTTCGGAGAAATTAGTGAAATCTCCAATTCACCCAAGGGGTACCCCTTTCAGAAATCTTCGATTTCTCTAATATGGATTCGAGCAATGTTTTGATAGTGAATCCTAAAGAATATGCGAGGTTCATGGGCACAAAAGTTGTAGGTCTATGTCTTAGGGTTCTATGTATAAAACTTCGTGCAAATCCGAGGTGTGTAGAGTGTGATACAGTCAAAATAGTGAGAGATGTACGAATATAAGGAAAAAAGTTGCGAAAATTGCCTTAAAAAAGGGGAATTTTTTTTTGAAATGTTGACTTAAGGCTCCGTTTCGACTCCAATAGAATAATTTACCCACGATATCTCTTGGGGAAAAATATCGAACGAGTTGAAAATGAGGGTAATACATTTCGGAGAAATTAGTGAAATCTCCAATTCACCCAAGGGGTACCCCTTTCAGAAATCTTCGATTTCTCTAATATGGATTCGAGCAATGTTTTGATAGTGAATCCTAAAGAATATGCGAGGTTCATGGGCACAAAAGTTGTAGGTCTATGTCTTAGGGTTCTATGTATAAAACTTCGTGCAAATCCGAGGTGTGTAGAGTGTGATACAGTCAAAATAGTGAGAGATGTACGAATATAAGGAAAAAAGTTGCGAAAATTGCCTTAAAAAAGGGGAATTTTTTTTGAAATGTTGACTTAAGGCTCCGTTTCGACTCCAATAGATTAATTTACCCACGAGATCTCGTTGGGAAAAATATCGAACGAGTTGAAGACGAGGGTAATACATTTCGGAGAAATTAGTGAAATCTCCAATTCACCAAAGGGGTACCCCTTTCAGAAATCTTCGATGTCTCTAATATGGATTCGAGCAATGTTTTGATAGTGAATCCTAAAGAATATGCGAGGGTCATGGGCACAAATGTTGTAGGCCTATGTCTTAGGGTTCTATGTATAAAACTTCGTGCAAATCCGAGGTGTGTAGAGGGTGATACAGTCAAAATAGTGAGAGATGTACGAATATAAGGAAAAAAGTTGCGAAAATTGCCATAAAAAAGGGTAATTTTTTTTGAAATGTTGACTTAAGGCTCCGTTTCGACTCCAATAGATTAATTTACCCACGAGATCTCTTGGGGAAAAATATCGAACGAGTTGAAGATGAGGGTAATACATTTCGGAGAAATTAGTGAAATCTCCAATTCACCAAAGGGGTACCCCTTTCAGAAATCTTCGATCTCTCTAATATGGATTCGAGCAATGTTTTGATAGTGAATCCTAAAGAATATGCGAGGTTCATGGGCACAAAAGTTGTAGGCCTATGTCTTAGGGTTCTATGTATAAAACTTCGTGCAAATCCGAGGTGTGTAGAGTGTGATACAGTCAAAATAGTGAGAGATGTACGAATATAAGGAAAAAAGTTGCGAAAATTGCCTTAAAAAAGGGGAATTTTTTTTGAAATGTTGACTTAAGGCTCCGTTTCGACTCCAATAGATTAATTTACCCACGAGATCTCTTGGGGAAAAATATCGAACGAGTTGAAAATGAGGGTAATACATTTCGGAGAAATTAGTGAAATCTCCAATTCACCCAAGGGGTACCCCTTTCAGAAATCTTCGATATCTCTAATATGGATTCGAGCAATGTTTTGATAGTGAATCCTAAAGAATATGCGAGGTTCATGGGCACAAAAGTTGTAGGTCTATGTCTTAGGGTTCTATGTATAAAATTTCGTACAAATCCGAGGTGTGTGGAGGGTGATACAGTCAAAATACTGAGAGATGAACTAATACAAGGAAAAAACTTGCGAAAATTGCCCTCAAAAAGGGGATTTTTTTTGAAATGTTGAATTAAGGCTCCGTTTCGACTCCAATATATTCATTTACCCATGAGATCTCTAGGGGAAAAATATCGAACGAGTTGAACACGAGGGTAACACATTTCGGAGAAATTAGTGAAATCTCCAATTCACCAAAGGGGTACCCCTTTCAGAAATCTTCGATTTCTCTAATATGGATTCGAGCAATGTTTTGATAGTGAATCCTAAAGAATATGCGAGGTTCATGGGCACAAAAGTTGTAGGCCTATGTCTTAGGGTTCTATGTATAAAACTTCGTGCAAATCCGAGGTGTGTAGAGTGTGATACAGTCAAAATAGTGAGAGATGTACGAATATAAGGAAAAAAGTTGCGAAAATTGCCTTAAAAAAGGGGAATTTTTTTTGAAATGTTGACTTAAGGCTCCGTTTCGACTCCAATAGATTAATTTACCCACGAGATCTCTTGGGGAAAAATATCGAACGAGTTGAAGATGAGGGTAATACATTTCGGAGAAATTAGTGAAATCTCCAATTCACCAAAGGGGTACCCCTTTCAGAAATCTTCGATTTCTCTAATATGGATTCGAGCAATGTTTTGATAGTGAATCCTAAAGAATATGCGAGGTTCATGGGCACAAAAGTTGTAGGCCTATGTCTTAGGGTTCTATGTATAAAACTTCGTGCAAATCCGAGGTGTGTAGAGTGTGATACAGTGAAAATAGTGAGAGATGTACGAATATAAGGAAAAAAGTTGCGAAAATTGCCTTAAAAAAGGGGAATTTTTTTTGAAATGTTGACTTAAGGCTCCGTTTCGACTCCAATAGATTAATTTACCCACGAGATCTCGTTGGGAAAAATATCGAACGAGTTGAAGACGAGGGTAATACATTTCGGAGAAATTAGTGAAATCTCCAATTCACCAAAGGGGTACCCCTTTCAGAAATCTTCGATGTCTCTAATATGGATTCGAGCAATGTTTTGATAGTGAATCCTAAGGAATATGCGAGGGTCATGGGCACAAATGTTGTAGGTCTATGTCTTAGGGTTCTATGTATAAAACTTCGTGCAAATCCGAGGTGTGTAGAGGGTGATACAGTCAAAATAGTGAGAGATGTACGAATATAAGGAAAAAAGTTGCGAAAATTGCCATAAAAAAGGGTAATTTTTTTTGAAATGTTGACTTAAGGCTCCGTTTCGACTCCAATAGATTAATTTACCCACGAGATCTCTTGGGGAAAAATATCGAACGAGTTGAAGACGAGGGTAATACATTTCGGAGAAATTAGTGAAATCTCCAATTCACCAAAGGGGTACCCCTTTCAGAAATCTTCGATTTCTCTAATATGGATTCGAGCAATGTTTTGATAGTGAATCCTAAAGAATATGCGAGGTTCATGGGCACAAAAGTTGTAGGCCTATGTCTTAGGGTTCTATGTATAAAACTTCGTGCAAATCCGAGGTGTGTAGAGGGTGATACAGTCAAAATAGTGAGAGATGTACGAATATAAGGAAAAAAGTTGCGAAAATTGCCTTAAAAAAGGGGAATTTTTTTTGAAATGTTGACTTAAGGCTCCGTTTCGACTCCAATATATTCATTTGCCCATGAGATCTCTTGGGGAAAAATATCGAACGAGTTGAACACGAGGGTAATACATTTCGGAGATATTAGTGAAATCTCCAATTCACCAAAGGGGTACCCCTTTCAGAAATCTTAGATTTCTCTAATATGGATTCGAGCAATGTTTTGATAGTGAATACTAAAGAATATGTGAGGGTCATGGGCACTAAAGTTGTAGCCCTATGTATAAAATTTCGTACAAATCCGAGGTGTGTGGAGGGTGATACAGTCAAAATTCTGAGAGATGAACTAATACAAGGAAAAAACTTGCGAAAATTGCCCTCAAAAAGGGGATTTTTTTTGAAATGTTGAATTAAGGCTCCGTTTCGACTCCAATATATTCATTTACCCATGAGATCTCTAGGGGAAAAATATCGAACGAGTTGAACACGAGGGTAACACATTTCGGAGAAATTAGTGAAATCTCCAATTCACCAAAGGG
Source organism: Humulus lupulus (assembly GCF_963169125.1). NCBI lineage: Eukaryota > Viridiplantae > Streptophyta > Magnoliopsida > Rosales > Cannabaceae > Humulus > Humulus lupulus. Next base: position 297,088,103 of record NC_084794.1, on the reverse strand, counting down.
GTACCCCTTTCAGAAATCTTCGATTTCTCTAATATGGATTCGAGCAATGTTTTGATAGTGAATCCTAAAGAATATGCGAGGTTCATGGGCACAAAAGTTGTAGGCCTATGTCTTAGGGTTCTATGTATAAAACTTCGTGCAAATCCGAGGTGTGTAGAGTGTGATACAGTCAAAATAGTGAGAGATGTACGAATATAAGGAAAAAAGTTGCGAAAATTGCCTTAAAAAAGGGAAATTTTTTTTGAAATGTTGACTTAAGGCTCCGTTTCGACTCCAATAGATTAATTTACCCACGAGATCTCTTGGGGAAAAATATCGAACGAGTTGAAGATGAGGGTAATACATTTCGGAGAAATTAGTGAAATCTCCAATTCACCAAAGGGGTACCCCTTTCAGAAATCTTCGATTTCTCTAATATGGATTCGAGCAATGTTTTGATAGTGAATCCTAAAGAATATGCGAGGTTCATGGGCACAAAAGTTGTAGGCCTATGTCTTAGGGTTCTATGTATAAAACTTCGTGCAAATCCGAGGTGTGTAGAGTGTGATACAGTGAAAATAGTGAGAGATGTACGAATATAAGGAAAAAAGTTGCGAAAATTGCCTTAAAAAAGGGGAATTTTTTTTGAAATGTTGACTTAAGGCTCCGTTTCGACTCCAATAGATTAATTTACCCACGAGATCTCGTTGGGAAAAATATCGAACGAGTTGAAGACGAGGGTAATACATTTCGGAGAAATTAGTGAAATCTCCAATTCACCAAAGGGGTACCCCTTTCAGAAATCTTCGATGTCTCTAATATGGATTCGAGCAATGTTTTGATAGTGAATCCTAAAGAATATGCGAGGGTCATGGGCACAAATGTTGTAGGCCTATGTCTTAGGGTTCTATGTATAAAACTTCGTGCAAAGCCGAGGTGTGTAGAGGGTGATACAGTCAAAATAGTGAGAGATGTACGAATATAAGGAAAAAAGTTGCGAAAATTGCCATAAAAAAGGGTAATTTTTTTTGAAATGTTGACTTAAGGCTCCGTTTCGACTCCAATAGATTAATTTACCCACGAGATCTCTTGGGGAAAAATATCGAACGAGTTGAAGACGAGGGTAATACATTTCGGAGAAATTAGTGAAATCTCCAATTCACCAAAGGGGTACCCCTTTCAGAAATCTTCGATGTCTCTAATATGGATTCGAGCAATGTTTTGATAGTGAATCCTAAGGAATATGGGAGGGTCATGGGCACAAATGTTGTAGGCCTATGTCTTAGGGTTCTATGTATAAAACTTCGTGCAAATCCGAGGTGTGTAGAGGGTGATACAGTCAAAATAGTGAGAGATGTACGAATATAAGGAAAAAAGTTGCGAAAATTGCCATAAAAAAGGGTAATTTTTTTTGAAATGTTGACTTAAGGCTCCGTTTCGACTCCAATAGATTAATTTACCCACGAGATCTCTTGGGGAAAAATATCGAACGAGTTGAAGACGAGGGTAATACATTTCGGAGAAATTAGTGAAATCTCCAATTCACCAAAGGGGTACCCCTTTCAGAAATCTTCGATTTCTCTAATATGGATTCGAGCAATGTTTTGATAGTGAATCCTAAAGAATATGCGAGGTTCATGGGCACAAAAGTTGTAGGCCTATGTCTTAGGGTTCTATGTATAAAACTTCGTGCAAATCCGAGGTGTGTAGAGGGTGATACAGTCAAAATAGTGAGAGATGTACGAATATAAGGAAAAAAGTTGCGAAAATTGCCTTAAAAAAGGGGAATTTTTTTTGAAATGTTGACTTAAGGCTCCGTTTCGACTCCAATATATTCATTTGCCCATGAGATCTCTTGGGGAAAAATATCGAACGAGTTGAACACGAGGGTAATACATTTCGGAGATATTAGTGAAATCTCCAATTCACCAAAGGGGTACCCCTTTCAGAAATCTTAGATTTCTCTAATATGGATTCGAGCAATGTTTTGATAGTGAATACTAAAGAATATGTGAGGGTCATGGGCACTAAAGTTGTAGCCCTATGTATAAAATTTCGTACAAATCCGAGGTGTGTGGAGGGTGATACAGTCAAAATACTGAGAGATGAACTAATACAAGGAAAAAACTTGCGAAAATTGCCCTCAAAAAGGGGATTTTTTTTGAAATGTTGAATTAAGGCTCCGTTTCGACTCCAATATATTCATTTACCCATGAGATCTCTAGGGGAAAAATATCGAACGAGTTGAACACGAGGGTAACACATTTCGGAGAAATTAGTGAAATCTCCAATTCACCAAAGGGGTACCCCTTTCAGAAATCTTCGATTTCTCTAATATGGATTCGAGCAATGTTTTGATAGTGAATCCTAAAGAATATGCGAGGTTCATGGGCACAAAAGTTGTAGGCCTATGTCTTAGGGTTCTATGTATAAAACTTCGTGCAAATCCGAGGTGTGTAGAGTGTGATACAGTCAAAATAGTGAGAGATGTACGAATATAAGGAAAAAAGTTGCGAAAATTGCCTTAAAAAAGGGGAATTTTTTTTGAAATGTTGACTTAAGGCTCCGTTTCGACTCCAATAGATTAATTTACCCACGAGATCTCTTGGGGAAAAATATCGAACGAGTTGAAGACGAGGGTAATACATTTCGGAGAAATTAGTGAAATCTCCAATTCACCAAAGGGGTACCCCTTTCAGAAATCTTCGATGTCTCTAATATGGATTCGAGCAATGTTTTGATAGTGAATCCTAAGGAATATGCGAGGGTCATGGGCACAAATGTTGTAGGCCTATGTCTTAGGGTTCTATGTATAAAACTTCGTGCAAATCCGAGGTGTGTAGAGGGTGATACAGTCAAAATAGTGAGAGATGTACGAATATAAGGAAAAAAGTTGCGAAAATTGCCATAAAAAAGGGTAATTTTTTTTGAAATGTTGACTTAAGGCTCCGTTTCGACTCCAATAGATTAATTTACCCACGAGATCTCTTGGGGAAAAATATCGAACGAGTTGAAGACGAGGGTAATACATTTCGGAGAAATTAGTGAAATCTCCAATTCACCAAAGGGGTACCCCTTTCAGAAATCTTCGATTTCTCTAATATGGATTCGAGCAATGTTTTGATAGTGAATCCTAAAGAATATGCGAGGTTCATGGGCACAAAAGTTGTAGGCCTATGTCTTAGGGTTCTATGTATAAAACTTCGTGCAAATCCGAGGTGTGTAGAGGGTGATACAGTCAAAATAGTGAGAGATGTACGAATATAAGGAAAAAAGTTGCGAAAATTGCCTTAAAAAAGGGGAATTTTTTTTGAAATGTTGACTTAAGGCTCCGTTTCGACTCCAATATATTCATTTGCCCATGAGATCTCTTGGGGAAAAATATCGAACGAGTTGAACACGAGGGTAATACATTTCGGAGATATTAGTGAAATCTCCAATTCACCAAAGGGGTACCCCTTTCAGAAATCTTAGATTTCTCTAATATGGATTCGAGCAATGTTTTGATAGTGAATACTAAAGAATATGTGAGGGTCATGGGCACTAAAGTTGTAGCCCTATGTATAAAATTTCGTACAAATCCGAGGTGTGTGGAGGGTGATACAGTCAAAATACTGAGAGATGAACTAATACAAGGAAAAAACTTGCGAAAATTGCCCTCAAAAAGGGGATTTTTTTTGAAATGTTGAATTAAGGCTCCGTTTCGACTCCAATATATTCATTTACCCATGAGATCTCTAGGGGAAAAATATCGAACGAGTTGAACACGAGGGTAACACATTTCGGAGAAATTAGTGAAATCTCCAATTCACCAAAGGGGTACCCCTTTCAGAAATCTTCGATTTCTCTAATATGGATTCGAGCAATGTTTTGATAGTGAATCCTAAAGAATATGCGAGGTTCATGGGCACAAAAGTTGTAGGCCTATGTCTTAGGGTTCTATGTATAAAACTTCGTGCAAATCCGAGGTGTGTAGAGTGTGATACAGTCAAAATAGTGAGAGATGTACGAATATAAGGAAAAAAGTTGCGAAAATTGCCTTAAAAAAGGGAAATTTTTTTTGAAATGTTGACTTAAGGCTCCGTTTCGACTCCAATAGATTAATTTACCCACGAGATCTCTTGGGAAAAAATATCGAACGAGTTGAAGATGAGGGTAATACATTTCGGAGAAATTAGTGAAATCTCCAATTCACCAAAGGGGTACCCCTTTCAGAAATCTTCGATTTCTCTAATATGGATTCGAGCAATGTTTTGATAGTGAATCCTAAAGAATATGCGAGGTTCATGGGCACAAAAGTTGTAGGCCTATGTCTTAGGGTTCTATGTATAAAACTTCGTGCAAATCCGAGGTGTGTAGAGTGTGATACAGTGAAAATAGTGAGAGATGTACGAATATAAGGAAAAAAGTTGCGAAAATTGCCTTAAAAAAGGGGAATTTTTTTTGAAATGTTGACTTAAGGCTCCGTTTCGACTCCAATAGATTAATTTACCCACGAGATCTCGTTGGGAAAAATATCGAACGAGTTGAAGACGAGGGTAATACATTTCGGAGAAATTAGTGAAATCTCCAATTCACCAAAGGGGTACCCCTTTCAGAAATCTTCGATGTCTCTAATATGGATTCGAGCAATGTTTTGATAGTGAATCCTAAAGAATATGCGAGGGTCATGGGCACAAATGTTGTAGGCCTATGTCTTAGGGTTCTATGTATAAAACTTCGTGCAAATCCGAGGTGTGTAGAGGGTGATACAGTCAAAATAGTGAGAGATGTACGAATATAAGGAAAAAAGTTGCGAAAATTGCCATAAAAAAGGGTAATTTTTTTTGAAATGTTGACTTAAGGCTCCGTTTCGACTCCAATAGATTAATTTACCCACGAGATCTCTTGGGGAAAAATATCGAACGAGTTGAAGACGAGGGTAATACATTTCGGAGAAATTAGTGAAATCTCCAATTCACCAAAGGGGTACCCCTTTCAGAAATCTTCGATGTCTCTAATATGGATTCGAGCAATGTTTTGATAGTGAATCCTAAGGAATATGGGAGGGTCATGGGCACAAATGTTGTAGGCCTATGTCTTAGGGTTCTATGTATAAAACTTCGTGCAAATCCGAGGTGTGTAGAGGGTGATACAGTCAAAATAGTGAGAGATGTACGAATATAAGGAAAAAAGTTGCGAAAATTGCCATAAAAAAGGGTAATTTTTTTTGAAATGTTGACTTAAGGCTCCGTTTCGACTCCAATAGATTAATTTACCCACGAGATCTCTTGGGGAAAAATATCGAACGAGTTGAAGACGAGGGTAATACATTTCGGAGAAATTAGTGAAATCTCCAATTCACCAAAGGGGTACCCCTTTCAGAAATCTTCGATTTCTCTAATATGGATTCGAGCAATGTTTTGATAGTGAATCCTAAAGAATATGCGAGGTTCATGGGCACAAAAGTTGTAGGCCTATGTCTTAGGGTTCTATGTATAAAACTTCGTGCAAATCCGAGGTGTGTAGAGGGTGATACAGTCAAAATAGTGAGAGATGTACGAATATAAGGAAAAAAGTTGCGAAAATTGCCTTAAAAAAGGGGAATTTTTTTTGAAATGTTGACTTAAGGCTCCGTTTCGACTCCAATATATTCATTTGCCCATGAGATCTCTTGGGGAAAAATATCGAACGAGTTGAACACGAGGGTAATACATTTCGGAGATATTAGTGAAATCTCCAATTCACCAAAGGGGTACCCCTTTCAGAAATCTTAGATTTCTCTAATATGGATTCGAGCAATGTTTTGATAGTGAATACTAAAGAATATGTGAGGGTCATGGGCACTAAAGTTGTAGCCCTATGTATAAAATTTCGTACAAATCCGAGGTGTGTGGAGGGTGATACAGTCAAAATACTGAGAGATGAACTAATACAAGGAAAAAACTTGCGAAAATTGCCCTCAAAAAGGGGATTTTTTTTGAAATGTTGAATTAAGGCTCCGTTTCGACTCCAATATATTCATTTACCCATGAGATCTCTAGGGGAAAAATATCGAACGAGTTGAACACGAGGGTAACACATTTCGGAGAAATTAGTGAAATCTCCAATTCACCAAAGGGGTACCCCTTTCAGAAATCTTCGATTTCTCTAATATGGATTCGAGCAATGTTTTGATAGTGAATCCTAAAGAATATGCGAGGTTCATGGGCACAAAAGTTGTAGGCCTATGTCTTAGGGTTCTATGTATAAAACTTCGTGCAAATCCGAGGTGTGTAGAGTGTGATACAGTCAAAATAGTGAGAGATGTACGAATATAAGGAAAAAAGTTGCGAAAATTGCCTTAAAAAAGGGAAATTTTTTTTGAAATGTTGACTTAAGGCTCCGTTTCGACTCCAATAGATTAATTTACCCACGAGATCTCTTGGGGAAAAATATCGAACGAGTTGAAGATGAGGGTAATACATTTCGGAGAAATTAGTGAAATCTCCAATTCACCAAAGGGGTACCCCTTTCAGAAATCTTCGATTTCTCTAATATGGATTCGAGCAATGTTTTGATAGTGAATCCTAAAGAATATGCGAGGTTCATGGGCACAAAAGTTGTAGGCCTATGTCTTAGGGTTCTATGTATAAAACTTCGTGCAAATCCGAGGTGTGTAGAGTGTGATACAGTCAAAATAGTGAGAGATGTACGAATATAAGGAAAAAAGTTGCGAAAATTGCCTTAAAAAAGGGGAATTTTTTTTGAAATGTTGACTTAAGGCTCCGTTTCGACTCCAATAGATTAATTTACCCACGAGATCTCTTGGGGAAAAATATCGAACGAGTTGAAGACGAGGGTAATACATTTCGGAGAAATTAGTGAAATCTCCAATTCACCAAAGGGGTACCCCTTTCAGAAATCTTCGATGTCTCTAATATGGATTCGAGCAATGTTTTGATAGTGAATCCTAAGGAATATGCGAGGGTCATGGGCACAAATGTTGTAGGCCTATGTCTTAGGGTTCTATGTATAAAACTTCGTGCAAATCCGAGGTGTGTAGAGGGTGATACAGTCAAAATAGTGAGAGATGTACGAATATAAGGAAAAAAGTTGCGAAAATTGCCATAAAAAAGGGTAATTTTTTTTGAAATGTTGACTTAAGGCTCCGTTTCGACTCCAATAGATTAATTTACCCACGAGATCTCTTGGGGAAAAATATCGAACGAGTTGAAGACGAGGGTAATACATTTCGGAGAAATTAGTGAAATCTCCAATTCACCAAAGGGGTACCCCTTTCAGAAATCTTCGATTTCTCTAATATGGATTCGAGCAATGTTTTGATAGTGAATCCTAAAGAATATGCGAGGTTCATGGGCACAAAAGTTGTAGGCCTATGTCTTAGGGTTCTATGTATAAAACTTCGTGCAAATCCGAGGTGTGTAGAGGGTGATACAGTCAAAATAGTGAGAGATGTACGAATATAAGGAAAAAAGTTGCGAAAATTGCCTTAAAAAAGGGGAATTTTTTTTGAAATGTTGACTTAAGGCTCCGTTTCGACTCCAATATATTCATTTGCCCATGAGATCTCTTGGGGAAAAATATCGAACGAGTTGAACACGAGGGTAATACATTTCGGAGATATTAGTGAAATCTCCAATTCACCAAAGGGGTACCCCTTTCAGAAATCTTAGATTTCTCTAATATGGATTCGAGCAATGTTTTGATAGTGAATACTAAAGAATATGTGAGGGTCATGGGCACTAAAGTTGTAGCCCTATGTATAAAATTTCGTACAAATCCGAGGTGTGTGGAGGGTGATACAGTCAAAATACTGAGAGATGAACTAATACAAGGAAAAAACTTGCGAAAATTGCCCTCAAAAAGGGGATTTTTTTTGAAATGTTGAATTAAGGCTCCGTTTCGACTCCAATATATTCATTTACCCATGAGATCTCTAGGGGAAAAATATCGAACGAGTTGAACACGAGGGTAACACATTTCGGAGAAATTAGTGAAATCTCCAATTCACCAAAGGGGTACCCCTTTCAGAAATCTTCGATTTCTCTAATATGGATTCGAGCAATGTTTTGATAGTGAATCCTAAAGAATATGCGAGGTTCATGGGCACAAAAGTTGTAGGCCTATGTCTTAGGGTTCTATGTATAAAACTTCGTGCAAATCCGAGGTGTGTAGAGTGTGATACAGTCAAAATAGTGAGAGATGTACGAATATAAGGAAAAAAGTTGCGAAAATTGCCTTAAAAAAGGGAAATTTTTTTTGAAATGTTGACTTAAGGCTCCGTTTCGACTCCAATAGATTAATTTACCCACGAGATCTCTTGGGGAAAAATATCGAACGAGTTGAAGATGAGGGTAATACATTTCGGAGAAATTAGTGAAATCTCCAATTCACCAAAGGGGTACCCCTTTCAGAAATCTTCGATTTCTCTAATATGGATTCGAGCAATGTTTTGATAGTGAATCCTAAAGAATATGCGAGGTTCATGGGCACAAAAGTTGTAGGCCTATGTCTTAGGGTTCTATGTATAAAACTTCGTGCAAATCCGAGGTGTGTAGAGTGTGATACAGTGAAAATAGTGAGAGATGTACGAATATAAGGAAAAAAGTTGCGAAAATTGCCTTAAAAAAGGGGAATTTTTTTTGAAATGTTGACTTAAGGCTCCGTTTCGACTCCAATAGATTAATTTACCCACGAGATCTCGTTGGGAAAAATATCGAACGAGTTGAAGACGAGGGTAATACATTTCGGAGAAATTAGTGAAATCTCCAATTCACCAAAGGGGTACCCCTTTCAGAAATCTTCGATGTCTCTAATATGGATTCGAGCAATGTTTTGATAGTGAATCCTAAAGAATATGCGAGGGTCATGGGCACAAATGTTGTAGGCCTATGTCTTAGGGTTCTATGTATAAAACTTCGTGCAAATCCGAGGTGTGTAGAGGGTGATACAGTCAAAATAGTGAGAGATGTACGAATATAAGGAAAAAAGTTGCGAAAATTGCCATAAAAAAGGGTAATTTTTTTTGAAATGTTGACTTAAGGCTCCGTTTCGACTCCAATAGATTAATTTACCCACGAGATCTCTTGGGGAAAAATATCGAACGAGTTGAAGACGAGGGTAATACATTTCGGAGAAATTAGTGAAATCTCCAATTCACCAAAGGGGTACCCCTTTCAGAAATCTTCGATGTCTCTAATATGGATTCGAGCAATGTTTTGATAGTGAATCCTAAGGAATATGGGAGGGTCATGGGCACAAATGTTGTAGGCCTATGTCTTAGGGTTCTATGTATAAAACTTCGTGCAAATCCGAGGTGTGTAGAGGGTGATACAGTCAAAATAGTGAGAGATGTACGAATATAAGGAAAAAAGTTGCGAAAATTGCCATAAAAAAGGGTAATTTTTTTTGAAATGTTGACTTAAGGCTCCGTTTCGACTCCAATAGATTAATTTACCCACGAGATCTCTTGGGGAAAAATATCGAACGAGTTGAAGACGAGGGTAATACATTTCGGAGAAATTAGTGAAATCTCCAATTCACCAAAGGGGTACCCCTTTCAGAAATCTTCGATTTCTCTAATATGGATTCGAGCAATGTTTTGATAGTGAATCCTAAAGAATATGCGAGGTTCATGGGCACAAAAGTTGTAGGCCTATGTCTTAGGGTTCTATGTATAAAACTTCGTGCAAATCCGAGGTGTGTAGAGGGTGATACAGTCAAAATAGTGAGAGATGTACGAATATAAGGAAAAAAGTTGCGAAAATTGCCTTAAAAAAGGGGAATTTTTTTTGAAATGTTGACTTAAGGCTCCGTTTCGACTCCAATATATTCATTTGCCCATGAGATCTCTTGGGGAAAAATATCGAACGAGTTGAACACGAGGGTAATACATTTCGGAGATATTAGTGAAATCTCCAATTCACCAAAGGGGTACCCCTTTCAGAAATCTTAGATTTCTCTAATATGGATTCGAGCAATGTTTTGATAGTGAATACTAAAGAATATGTGAGGGTCATGGGCACTAAAGTTGTAGCCCTATGTATAAAATTTCGTACAAATCCGAGGTGTGTGGAGGGTGATACAGTCAAAATACTGAGAGATGAACTAATACAAGGAAAAAACTTGCGAAAATTGCCCTCAAAAAGGGGATTTTTTTTGAAATGTTGAATTAAGGCTCCGTTTCGACTCCAATATATTCATTTACCCATGAGATCTCTAGGGGAAAAATATCGAACGAGTTGAACACGAGGGTAACACATTTCGGAGAAATTAGTGAAATCTCCAATTCACCAAAGGGGTACCCCTTTCAGAAATCTTCGATTTCTCTAATATGGATTCGAGCAATGTTTTGATAGTGAATCCTAAAGAATATGCGAGGTTCATGGGCACAAAAGTTGTAGGCCTATGTCTTAGGGTTCTATGTATAAAACTTCGTGCAAATCCGAGGTGTGTAGAGTGTGATACAGTCAAAATAGTGAGAGATGTACGAATATAAGGAAAAAAGTTGCGAAAATTGCCATAAAAAAGGGTAATTTTTTTTGAAATGTTGACTTAAGGCTCCGTTTCGACTCCAATAGATTAATTTACCCACGAGATCTCTTGGGGAAAAATATCGAACGAGTTGAACACGAGGGTAACACATTTCGGAGAAATTAGTGAAATCTCCAATTCACCAAAGGGGTACCCCTTTCAGAAATCTTCGATTTCTCTAATATGGATTCGAGCAATGTTTTGATAGTGAATCCTAAAGAATATGCGAGGTTCATGGGCACAAAAGTTGTAGGCCTATGTCTTAGGGTTCTATGTATAAAACTTCGTGCAAATCGGAGGTGTGTAGAGTGTGATACAGTCAAAATAGTGAGAGATGTACGAATATAAGGAAAAAAGTTGCGAAAATTGCCTTAAAAAAGGGGAATTTTTTTTGAAATGTTGACTTAAGGCTCCGTTTCGACTCCAATAGATTAATTTACCCACGAGATCTCTTGGGGAAAAATATCGAACGAGTTGAAGACGAGGGTAATACATTTCGGAGAAATTAGTGAAATCTCCAATTCACCAAAGGGGTACCCCTTTCAGAAATCTTCGATTTCTCTAATATGGATTCGAGCAATGTTTTGATAGTGAATCCTAAAGAATATGCGAGGTTCATGGGCACAAAAGTTGTAGGCCTATGTCTTAGGGTTCTATGTATAAAACTTCGTGCAAATCCGAGGTGTGTAGAGGGTGATACAGTCAAAATAGTGAGAGATGTACGAATATAAGGAAAAAAGTTGCGAAAATTGCCATAAAAAAGGGTAATTTTTTTTGAAATGTTGACTTAAGGCTCCGTTTCGACTCCAATAGATTAATTTACCCACGAGATCTCTTGGGGAAAAATATCGAACGAGTTGAACACGAGGGTAACACATTTCGGAGAAATTAGTGAAATCTCCAATTCACCAAAGGGGTACCCCTTTCAGAAATCTTCGATTTCTCTAATATGGATTCGAGCAATGTTTTGATAGTGAATCCTAAAGAATATGCGAGGTTCATGGGCACAAAAGTTGTAGGCCTATGTCTTAGGGTTCTATGTATAAAACTTCGTGCAAATCCGAGGTGTGTAGAGTGTGATACAGTCAAAATAGTGAGAGATGTACGAATATAAGGAAAAAAGTTGCGAAAATTGCCTTAAAAAAGGGGAATTTTTTTTGAAATGTTGACTTAAGGCTCCGTTTCGACTCCAATAGATTAATTTACCCACGAGATCTCTTGGGGAAAAATATCGAACGAGTTGAAGACGAGGGTAATACATTTCGGAGAAATTAGTGAAATCTCCAATTCACCAAAGGGGTACCCCTTTCAGAAATCTTCGATTTCTCTAATATGGATTCGAGCAATGTTTTGATAGTGAATCCTAAAGAATATGCGAGGTTCATGGGCACAAAAGTTGTAGGCCTATGTCTTAGGGTTCTATGTATAAAACTTCGTGCAAATCCGAGGTGTGTAGAGGGTGATACAGTCAAAATAGTGAGAGATGTACGAATATAAGGAAAAAAGTTGCGAAAATTGCCATAAAAAAGGGTAATTTTTTTTGAAATGTTGACTTAAGGCTCCGTTTCGACTCCAATAGATTAATTTACCCACGAGATCTCTTGGGGAAAAATATCGAACGAGTTGAACACGAGGGTAACACATTTCGGAGAAATTAGTGAAATCTCCAATTCACCAAAGGGGTACCCCTTTCAGAAATCTTCGATTTCTCTAATATGGATTCGAGCAATGTTTTGATAGTGAATCCTAAAGAATATGCGAGGTTCATGGGCACAAAAGTTGTAGGCCTATGTCTTAGGGTTCTATGTATAAAACTTCGTGCAAATCCGAGGTGTGTAGAGTGTGATACAGTCAAAATAGTGAGAGATGTACGAATATAAGGAAAAAAGTTGCGAAAATTGCCTTAAAAAAGGGGAATTTTTTTTGAAATGTTGACTTAAGGCTCCGTTTCGACTCCAATAGATTAATTTACCCACGAGATCTCTTGGGGAAAAATATCGAACGAGTTGAAGACGAGGGTAATACATTTCGGAGAAATTAGTGAAATCTCCAATTCACCAAAGGGGTACCCCTTTCAGAAATCTTCGATTTCTCTAATATGGATTCGAGCAATGTTTTGATAGTGAATCCTAAAGAATATGCGAGGTTCATGGGCACAAAAGTTGTAGGCCTATGTCTTAGGGTTCTATGTATAAAACTTCGTGCAAATCCGAGGTGTGTAGAGGGTGATACAGTCAAAATAGTGAGAGATGTACGAATATAAGGAAAAAAGTTGCGAAAATTGCCATAAAAAAGGGTAATTTTTTTTGAAATGTTGACTTAAGGCTCCGTTTCGACTCCAATAGATTAATTTACCCACGAGATCTCTTGGGGAAAAATATCGAACGAGTTGAACACGAGGGTAACACATTTCGGAGAAATTAGTGAAATCTCCAATTCACCAAAGGGGTACCCCTTTCAGAAATCTTCGATTTCTCTAATATGGATTCGAGCAATGTTTTGATAGTGAATCCTAAAGAATATGCGAGGTTCATGGGCACAAAAGTTGTAGGCCTATGTCTTAGGGTTCTATGTATAAAACTTCGTGCAAATCCGAGGTGTGTAGAGTGTGATACAGTCAAAATAGTGAGAGATGTACGAATATAAGGAAAAAAGTTGCGAAAATTGCCTTAAAAAAGGGGAATTTTTTTTGAAATGTTGACTTAAGGCTCCGTTTCGACTCCAATAGATTAATTTACCCACGAGATCTCTTGGGGAAAAATATCGAACGAGTTGAAGACGAGGGTAATACATTTCGGAGAAATTAGTGAAATCTCCAATTCACCAAAGGGGTACCCCTTTCAGAAATCTTCGATTTCTCTAATATGGATTCGAGCAATGTTTTGATAGTGAATCCTAAAGAATATGCGAGGTTCATGGGCACAAAAGTTGTAGGCCTATGTCTTAGGGTTCTATGTATAAAACTTCGTGCAAATCCGAGGTGTGTAGAGGGTGATACAGTCAAAATAGTGAGAGATGTACGAATATAAGGAAAAAAGTTGCGAAAATTGCCATAAAAAAGGGTAATTTTTTTTGAAATGTTGACTTAAGGCTCCGTTTCGACTCCAATAGATTAATTTACCCACGAGATCTCTTGGGGAAAAATATCGAACGAGTTGAACACGAGGGTAACACATTTCGGAGAAATTAGTGAAATCTCCAATTCACCAAAGGGGTACCCCTTTCAGAAATCTTCGATTTCTCTAATATGGATTCGAGCAATGTTTTGATAGTGAATCCTAAAGAATATGCGAGGTTCATGGGCACAAAAGTTGTAGGCCTATGTCTTAGGGTTCTATGTATAAAACTTCGTGCAAATCCGAGGTGTGTAGAGTGTGATACAGTCAAAATAGTGAGAGATGTACGAATATAAGGAAAAAAGTTGCGAAAATTGCCTTAAAAAAGGGGAATTTTTTTTGAAATGTTGACTTAAGGCTCCGTTTCGACTCCAATAGATTAATTTACCCACGAGATCTCTTGGGGAAAAATATCGAACGAGTTGAAGACGAGGGTAATACATTTCGGAGAAATTAGTGAAATCTCCAATTCACCAAAGGGGTACCCCTTTCAGAAATCTTCGATTTCTCTAATATGGATTCGAGCAATGTTTTGATAGTGAATCCTAAAGAATATGCGAGGTTCATGGGCACAAAAGTTGTAGGCCTATGTCTTAGGGTTCTATGTATAAAACTTCGTGCAAATCCGAGGTGTGTAGAGGGTGATACAGTCAAAATAGTGAGAGATGTACGAATATAAGGAAAAAAGTTGCGAAAATTGCCATAAAAAAGGGTAATTTTTTTTGAAATGTTGACTTAAGGCTCCGTTTCGACTCCAATAGATTAATTTACCCACGAGATCTCTTGGGGAAAAATATCGAACGAGTTGAACACGAGGGTAACACATTTCGGAGAAATTAGTGAAATCTCCAATTCACCAAAGGGGTACCCCTTTCAGAAATCTTCGATTTCTCTAATATGGATTCGAGCAATGTTTTGATAGTGAATCCTAAAGAATATGCGAGGTTCATGGGCACAAAAGTTGTAGGCCTATGTCTTAGGGTTCTATGTATAAAACTTCGTGCAAATCCGAGGTGTGTAGAGTGTGATACAGTCAAAATAGTGAGAGATGTACGAATATAAGGAAAAAAGTTGCGAAAATTGCCTTAAAAAAGGGGAATTTTTTTTGAAATGTTGACTTAAGGCTCCGTTTCGACTCCAATAGATTAATTTACCCACGAGATCTCTTGGGGAAAAATATCGAACGAGTTGAAGACGAGGGTAATACATTTCGGAGAAATTAGTGAAATCTCCAATTCACCAAAGGGGTACCCCTTTCAGAAATCTTCGATTTCTCTAATATGGATTCGAGCAATGTTTTGATAGTGAATCCTAAAGAATATGCGAGGTTCATGGGCACAAAAGTTGTAGGCCTATGTCTTAGGGTTCTATGTATAAAACTTCGTGCAAATCCGAGGTGTGTAGAGGGTGATACAGTCAAAATAGTGAGAGATGTACGAATATAAGGAAAAAAGTTGCGAAAATTGCCATAAAAAAGGGTAATTTTTTTTGAAATGTTGACTTAAGGCTCCGTTTCGACTCCAATAGATTAATTTACCCACGAGATCTCTTGGGGAAAAATATCGAACGAGTTGAAGACGAGGGTAATACATTTCGGAGAAATTAGTGAAATCTCCAATTCACCAAAGGGGTACCCCTTTCAGAAATCTTCGATGTCTCTAATATGGATTCGAGCAATGTTTTGATAGTGAATCCTAAGGAATATGGGAGGGTCATGGGCACAAATGTTGTAGGCCTATGTCTTAGGGTTCTATGTATAAAACTTCGTGCAAATCCGAGGTGTGTAGAGGGTGATACAGTCAAAATAGTGAGAGATGTACGAATATAAGGAAAAAAGTTGCGAAAATTGCCATAAAAAAGGGTAATTTTTTTTGAAATGTTGACTTAAGGCTCCGTTTCGACTCCAATAGATTAATTTACCCACGAGATCTCTTGGGGAAAAATATCGAACGAGTTGAAGACGAGGGTAATACATTTCGGAGAAATTAGTGAAATCTCCAATTCACCAAAGGGGTACCCCTTTCAGAAATCTTCGATTTCTCTAATATGGATTCGAGCAATGTTTTGATAGTGAATCCTAAAGAATATGCGAGGTTCATGGGCACAAAAGTTGTAGGCCTATGTCTTAGGGTTCTATGTATAAAACTTCGTGCAAATCCGAGGTGTGTAGAGGGTGATACAGTCAAAATAGTGAGAGATGTACGAATATAAGGAAAAAAGTTGCGAAAATTGCCATAAAAAAGGGTAATTTTTTTTGAAATGTTGACTTAAGGCTCCGTTTCGACTCCAATAGATTAATTTACCCACGAGATCTCTTGGGGAAAAATATCGAACGAGTTGAACACGAGGGTAACACATTTCGGAGAAATTAGTGAAATCTCCAATTCACCAAAGGGGTACCCCTTTCAGAAATCTTCGATTTCTCTAATATGGATTCGAGCAATGTTTTGATAGTGAATCCTAAAGAATATGCGAGGTTCATGGGCACAAAAGTTGTAGGCCTATGTCTTAGGGTTCTATGTATAAAACTTCGTGCAAATCCGAGGTGTGTAGAGTGTGATACAGTCAAAATAGTGAGAGATGTACGAATATAAGGAAAAAAGTTGCGAAAATTGCCTTAAAAAAGGGGAATTTTTTTTGAAATGTTGACTTAAGGCTCCGTTTCGACTCCAATAGATTAATTTACCCACGAGATCTCTTGGGGAAAAATATCGAACGAGTTGAAGACGAGGGTAATACATTTCGGAGAAATTAGTGAAATCTCCAATTCACCAAAGGGGTACCCCTTTCAGAAATCTTCGATTTCTCTAATATGGATTCGAGCAATGTTTTGATAGTGAATCCTAAAGAATATGCGAGGTTCATGGGCACAAAAGTTGTAGGCCTATGTCTTAGGGTTCTATGTATAAAACTTCGTGCAAATCCGAGGTGTGTAGAGGGTGATACAGTCAAAATAGTGAGAGATGTACGAATATAAGGAAAAAAGTTGCGAAAATTGCCATAAAAAAGGGTAATTTTTTTTGAAATGTTGACTTAAGGCTCCGTTTCGACTCCAATAGATTAATTTACCCACGAGATCTCTTGGGGAAAAATATCGAACGAGTTGAACACGAGGGTAACACATTTCGGAGAAATTAGTGAAATCTCCAATTCACCAAAGGGGTACCCCTTTCAGAAATCTTCGATTTCTCTAATATGGATTCGAGCAATGTTTTGATAGTGAATCCTAAAGAATATGCGAGGTTCATGGGCACAAAAGTTGTAGGCCTATGTCTTAGGGTTCTATGTATAAAACTTCGTGCAAATCCGAGGTGTGTAGAGTGTGATACAGTCAAAATAGTGAGAGATGTACGAATATAAGGAAAAAAGTTGCGAAAATTGCCTTAAAAAAGGGGAATTTTTTTTGAAATGTTGACTTAAGGCTCCGTTTCGACTCCAATAGATTAATTTACCCACGAGATCTCTTGGGGAAAAATATCGAACGAGTTGAAGACGAGGGTAATACATTTCGGAGAAATTAGTGAAATCTCCAATTCACCAAAGGGGTACCCCTTTCAGAAATCTTCGATTTCTCTAATATGGATTCGAGCAATGTTTTGATAGTGAATCCTAAAGAATATGCGAGGTTCATGGGCACAAAAGTTGTAGGCCTATGTCTTAGGGTTCTATGTATAAAACTTCGTGCAAATCCGAGGTGTGTAGAGGGTGATACAGTCAAAATAGTGAGAGATGTACGAATATAAGGAAAAAAGTTGCGAAAATTGCCATAAAAAAGGGTAATTTTTTTTGAAATGTTGACTTAAGGCTCCGTTTCGACTCCAATAGATTAATTTACCCACGAGATCTCTTGGGGAAAAATATCGAACGAGTTGAACACGAGGGTAACACATTTCGGAGAAATTAGTGAAATCTCCAATTCACCAAAGGGGTACCCCTTTCAGAAATCTTCGATTTCTCTAATATGGATTCGAGCAATGTTTTGATAGTGAATCCTAAAGAATATGCGAGGTTCATGGGCACAAAAGTTGTAGGCCTATGTCTTAGGGTTCTATGTATAAAACTTCGTGCAAATCCGAGGTGTGTAGAGTGTGATACAGTCAAAATAGTGAGAGATGTACGAATATAAGGAAAAAAGTTGCGAAAATTGCCTTAAAAAAGGGGAATTTTTTTTGAAATGTTGACTTAAGGCTCCGTTTCGACTCCAATAGATTAATTTACCCACGAGATCTCTTGGGGAAAAATATCGAACGAGTTGAAGACGAGGGTAATACATTTCGGAGAAATTAGTGAAATCTCCAATTCACCAAAGGGGTACCCCTTTCAGAAATCTTCGATTTCTCTAATATGGATTCGAGCAATGTTTTGATAGTGAATCCTAAAGAATATGCGAGGTTCATGGGCACAAAAGTTGTAGGCCTATGTCTTAGGGTTCTATGTATAAAACTTCGTGCAAATCCGAGGTGTGTAGAGGGTGATACAGTCAAAATAGTGAGAGATGTACGAATATAAGGAAAAAAGTTGCGAAAATTGCCATAAAAAAGGGTAATTTTTTTTGAAATGTTGACTTAAGGCTCCGTTTCGACTCCAATAGATTAATTTACCCACGAGATCTCTTGGGGAAAAATATCGAACGAGTTGAACACGAGGGTAACACATTTCGGAGAAATTAGTGAAATCTCCAATTCACCAAAGGGGTACCCCTTTCAGAAATCTTCGATTTCTCTAATATGGATTCGAGCAATGTTTTGATAGTGAATCCTAAAGAATATGCGAGGTTCATGGGCACAAAAGTTGTAGGCCTATGTCTTAGGGTTCTATGTATAAAACTTCGTGCAAATCCGAGGTGTGTAGAGTGTGATACAGTCAAAATAGTGAGAGATGTACGAATATAAGGAAAAAAGTTGCGAAAATTGCCTTAAAAAAGGGGAATTTTTTTTGAAATGTTGACTTAAGGCTCCGTTTCGACTCCAATAGATTAATTTACCCACGAGATCTCTTGGGGAAAAATATCGAACGAGTTGAAGACGAGGGTAATACATTTCGGAGAAATTAGTGAAATCTCCAATTCACCAAAGGGGTACCCCTTTCAGAAATCTTCGATTTCTCTAATATGGATTCGAGCAATGTTTTGATAGTGAATCCTAAAGAATATGCGAGGTTCATGGGCACAAAAGTTGTAGGCCTATGTCTTAGGGTTCTATGTATAAAACTTCGTGCAAATCCGAGGTGTGTAGAGGGTGATACAGTCAAAATAGTGAGAGATGTACGAATATAAGGAAAAAAGTTGCGAAAATTGCCATAAAAAAGGGTAATTTTTTTTGAAATGTTGACTTAAGGCTCTGTTTCGACTCCAATAGATTAATTTACCCACGAGATCTCTTGGGGAAAAATATCGAACGAGTTGAAGACGAGGGTAATACATTTCGGAGAAATTAGTGAAATCTCCAATTCACCAAAGGGGTACCCCTTTCAGAAATCTTCGATGTCTCTAATATGGATTCGAGCAATGTTTTGATAGTGAATCCTAAGGAATATGGGAGGGTCATGGGCACAAATGTTGTAGGCCTATGTCTTAGGGTTCTATGTATAAAACTTCGTGCAAATCCGAGGTGTGTAGAGGGTGATACAGTCAAAATAGTGAGAGATGTACGAATATAAGGAAAAAAGTTGCGAAAATTGCCATAAAAAAGGGTAATTTTTTTTGAAATGTTGACTTAAGGCTCCGTTTCGACTCCAATAGATTAATTTACCCACGAGATCTCTTGGGGAAAAATATCGAACGAGTTGAAGACGAGGGTAATACATTTCGGAGAAATTAGTGAAATCTCCAATTCACCAAAGGGGTACCCCTTTCAGAAATCTTCGATTTCTCTAATATGGATTCGAGCAATGTTTTGATAGTGAATCCTAAAGAATATGCGAGGTTCATGGGCACAAAAGTTGTAGGCCTATGTCTTAGGGTTCTATGTATAAAACTTCGTGCAAATCCGAGGTGTGTAGAGGGTGATACAGTCAAAATAGTGAGAGATGTACGAATATAAGGAAAAAAGTTGCGAAAATTGCCTTAAAAAAGGGGAATTTTTTTTGAAATGTTGACTTAAGGCTCCGTTTCGACTCCAATATATTCATTTGCCCATGAGATCTCTTGGGGAAAAATATCGAACGAGTTGAACACGAGGGTAATACATTTCGGAGATATTAGTGAAATCTCCAATTCACCAAAGGGGTACCCCTTTCAGAAATCTTAGATTTCTCTAATATGGATTCGAGCAATGTTTTGATAGTGAATACTAAAGAATATGTGAGGGTCATGGGCACTAAAGTTGTAGCCCTATGTATAAAATTTCGTACAAATCCGAGGTGTGTGGAGGGTGATACAGTCAAAATACTGAGAGATGAACTAATACAAGGAAAAAACTTGCGAAAATTGCCCTCAAAAAGGGGATTTTTTTTGAAATGTTGAATTAAGGCTCCGTTTCGACTCCAATATATTCATTTACCCATGAGATCTCTAGGGGAAAAATATCGAACGAGTTGAACACGAGGGTAACACATTTCGGAGAAATTAGTGAAATCTCCAATTCACCAAAGGGGTACCCCTTTCAGAAATCTTCGATTTCTCTAATATGGATTCGAGCAATGTTTTGATAGTGAATCCTAAAGAATATGCGAGGTTCATGGGCACAAAAGTTGTAGGCCTATGTCTTAGGGTTCTATGTATAAAACTTCGTGCAAATCCGAGGTGTGTAGAGTGTGATACAGTCAAAATAGTGAGAGATGTACGAATATAAGGAAAAAAGTTGCGAAAATTGCCTTAAAAAAGGGGAATTTTTTTTGAAATGTTGACTTAAGGCTCCGTTTCGACTCCAATAGATTAATTTACCCACGAGATCTCTTGGGGAAAAATATCGAACGAGTTGAAGACGAGGGTAATACATTTCGGAGAAATTAGTGAAATCTCCAATTCACCAAAGGGGTACCCCTTTCAGAAATCTTCGATTTCTCTAATATGGATTCGAGCAATGTTTTGATAGTGAATCCTAAAGAATATGCGAGGTTCATGGGCACAAAAGTTGTAGGCCTATGTCTTAGGGTTCTATGTATAAAACTTCGTGCAAATCCGAGGTGTGTAGAGGGTGATACAGTCAAAATAGTGAGAGATGTACGAATATAAGGAAAAAAGTTGCGAAAATTGCCATAAAAAAGGGTAATTTTTTTTGAAATGTTGACTTAAGGCTCCGTTTCGACTCCAATAGATTAATTTACCCACGAGATCTCTTGGGGAAAAATATCGAACGAGTTGAAGACGAGGGTAATACATTTCGGAGAAATTAGTGAAATCTCCAATTCACCAAAGGGGTACCCCTTTCAGAAATCTTCGATTTCTCTAATATGGATTCGAGCAATGTTTTGATAGTGAATCCTAAAGAATATGCGAGGTTCATGGGCACAAAAGTTGTAGGCCTATGTCTTAGGGTTCTATGTATAAAACTTCGTGCAAATCCGAGGTGTGTAGAGGGTGATACAGTCAAAATAGTGAGAGATGTACGAATATAAGGAAAAAAGTTGCGAAAATTGCCATAAAAAAGGGTAATTTTTTTTGAAATGTTGACTTAAGGCTCCGTTTCGACTCCAATAGATTAATTTACCCACGAGATCTCTTGGGGAAAAATATCGAACGAGTTGAAGACGAGGGTAATACATTTTGGAGAAATTAGTGAAATCTCCAATTCACCAAAGGGGTACCCCTTTCAGAAATCTTCGATGTCTCTAATATGGATTCGAGCAATGTTTTGATAGTGAATCCTAAGGAATATGGGAGGGTCATGGGCACAAATGTTGTAGGCCTATGTCTTAGGGTTCTATGTATAAAACTTCGTGCAAATCCGAGGTGTGTAGAGGGTGATACAGTCAAAATAGTGAGAGATGTACGAATATAAGGAAAAAAGTTGCGAAAATTGCCATAAAAAAGGGTAATTTTTTTTGAAATGTTGACTTAAGGCTCCGTTTCGACTCCAATAGATTAATTTACCCACGAGATCTCTTGGGGAAAAATATCGAACGAGTTGAAGACGAGGGTAATACATTTCGGAGAAATTAGTGAAATCTCCAATTCACCAAAGGGGTACCCCTTTCAGAAATCTTCGATTTCTCTAATATGGATTCGAGCAATGTTTTGATAGTGAATCCTAAAGAATATGCGAGGTTCATGGGCACAAAAGTTGTAGGCCTATGTCTTAGGGTTCTATGTATAAAACTTCGTACAAATCCGAGGTGTGTAGAGGGTGATACAGTCAAAATAGTGAGAGATGTACGAATATAAGGAAAAAAGTTGCGAAAATTGCCTTAAAAAAGGGGAATTTTTTTTGAAATGTTGACTTAAGGCTCCGTTTCGACTACAATAGATTAATTTACCCACGAGATCTCGTTGGGAAAAATATCGAACGAGTTGAAGACGAGGGTAATACATTTCGGAGAAATTAGTGAAATCTCCAATTCACCAAAGGGGTACCCCTTTCAGAAATCTTCGATGTCTCTAATATGGATTCGAGCAATGTTTTGATAGTGAATCCTAAGGAATATGCGAGGGTCATGGGCACAAATGTTGTAGGCCTATGTCTTAGGGTTCTATGTATAAAACTTCGTGCAAATCCGAGGTGTGTAGAGGGTGATACAGTCAAAATAGTGAGAGATGTACGAATATAAGGAAAAAAGTTGCGAAAATTGCCATAAAAAAGGGTAATTTTTTTTGAAATGTTGACTTAAGGCTCCGTTTCGACTCCAATAGATTAATTTACCCACGAGATCTCTTGGGGAAAAATATCGAACGAGTTGAAGACGAGGGTAATACATTTCGGAGAAATTAGTGAAATCTCCAATTCACCAAAGGGGTACCCCTTTCAGAAATCTTCGATTTCTCTAATATGGATTCGAGCAATGTTTTGATAGTGAATCCTAAAGAATATGCAAGGTTCATGGGCACAAAAGTTGTAGGCCTATGTCTTAGGGTTCTATGTATAAAACTTCGTGCAAATCCGAGGTGTGTAGAGGGTGATACAGTCAAAATAGTGAGAGATGTACAAATATAAGGAAAAAAGTTGCGAAAATTGCCTTAAAAAAGGGGAATTTTTTTTGAAATGTTGACTTAAGGCTCCGTTTCGACTCCAATATATTCATTTGCCCATGAGATCTCTTGGGGAAAAATATCGAACGAGTTGAACACGAGGGTAATACATTTCGGAGATATTAGTGAAATCTCCAATTCACCAAAGGGGTACCCCTTTCAGAAATCTTAGATTTCTCTAATATGGATTCGAGCAATGTTTTGATAGTGAATACTAAAGAATATGTGAGGGTCATGGGAACTAAAGTTGTAGCCCTATGTATAAAACTTCGTGCAAATCCGAGGTGTGTAGAGTGTGATACAGTCAAAATAGTGAGAGATGTACGAATATAAGGAAAAAAGTTGCGAAAATTGCCTTAAAAAAGGGGAATTTTTTTTGAAATGTTGACTTAAGGCTCCGTTTCGACTCCAATAGATTAATTTACCCACGAGATCTCTTGGGGAAAAATATCGAACGAGTTGAAGATGAGGGTAATACATTTCGGAGAAATTAGTGAAATCTCCAATTCACCAAAGGGGTACCCCTTTCAGAAATCTTCGATTTCTCTAATATGGATTCGAGCAATGTTTTGATAGTGAATCCTAAAGAATATGCGAGGTTCATGGGCACAAAAGTTGTAGGCCTATGTCTTAGGGTTCTATGTATAAAACTTCGTGCAAATCCGAGGTGTGTAGAGTGTGATACAGTCAAAATAGTGAGAGATGTACGAATATAAGGAAAAAAGTTGCGAAAATTGCCTTAAAAAAGGGGAATTTTTTTTGAAATGTTGACTTAAGGCTCCGTTTCAACTCCAATAGATTAATTTACCCACGAGATCTCATTGGGAAATATATCGAACGAGTTGAAGACGAGGGTAATACATTTCGGAGAAATTAGTGAAATCTCCAATTCACCAAAGGGGTACCCCTTTCAGAAATCTTCGATGTCTCTAATATGGATTCGAGCAATGTTTTGATAGTGAATCCTAAAGAATATGCGAGGGTCATGGGCACAAATGTTGTAGGCCTATGTCTTAGGGTTCTATGTATAAAACTTCGTGCAAATCTGAGGTGTGTAGAGGGTGATACAGTCAAAATAGTGAGAGATGTACGAATATAAGGAAAAAAGTTGCGAAAATTGCCATAAAAAAGGGTAATTTTTTTTGAAATGTTGACTTAAGGCTCCGTTTCGACTCCAATAGATTAATTTACCCACGAGATCTCTTGGGGAAATATATCGAACGAGTTAAAGACGAGGGTAATACATTTCGGAGAAATTAGTGAAATCTCCAATTCACCAAAGGGGTACCCCTTTCAGAAATCTTCGATTTCTCTAATATGGATTCGAGCAATGTTTTGATAGTGAATCCTAAAGAATATGCGAGGTTCATGGGCACAAAAGTTGTAGGCCTATGTCTTAGGGTTCTATGTATAAAACTTCGTGCAAATCCGAGGTGTGTAGAGGGTGATACAGTCAAAATAGTGAGAGATGTACGAATATAAGGAAAAAAGTTGCGAAAATTGCCTTAAAAAAGGGGAATTTTTTTTGAAATGTTGACTTAAGGCTCCGTTTCGACTCCAATATATTCATTTGCCCATGAGATCTCTTGGGGAAAAATATCGAACGAGTTGAACACGAGGGTAATACATTTCGGAGATATTAGTGAAATCTCCAATTCACCAAAGGGGTACCCCTTTCAGAAATCTTAGATTTCTCTAATATGGATTCGAGCAATGTTTTGATAGTGAATACTAAAGAATATGTGAGGGTCATGGGCACTAAAGTTGTAGCCCTATGTATAATACTTCGTGCAAATCCGAGGTGTGTAGAGTGTGATACAGTCAAAATAGTGAGAGATGTACGAATATAAGGAAAAAAGTTGCGAAAATTGCCTTAAAAAAGGGGAATTTTTTTTGAAATGTTGACTTAAGGCTCCGTTTCGACTCCAATAGATTAATTTACCCACGAGATCTCTTGGGGAAAAATATCGAACGAGTTGAAGACGAGGGTAATACATTTCGGAGAAATTAGTGAAATCTCCAATTCACCAAAGGGGTACCCCTTTCAGAAATCTTCGATTTCTCTAATATGGATTCGAGCAATGTTTTGATAGTGAATCCTAAAGAATATGCGAGGTTCATGGGCACAAAAGTTGTAGGCCTATGTCTTAGGGTTCTATGTATAAAACTTCGTGCAAATCCGAGGTGTGTAGAGTGTGATACAGTCAAAATAGTGAGAGATGTACGAATATAAGGAAAAAAGTTGCGAAAATTGCCTTAAAAAAGGGGAATTTTTTTTGAAATGTTGACTTAAGGCTCCGTTTCAACTCCAATAGATTAATTTACCCACGAGATCTCATTGGGAAAAATATCGAACGAGTTGAAGACGAGGGTAATACATTTCGGAGAAATTAGTGAAATCTCCAATTCACCAAAGGGGTACCCCTTTCAGAAATCTTCGATGTCTCTAATATGGATTCGAGCAATGTTTTGATAGTGAATCCTAAAGAATATGCGAGGGTCATGGGCACAAATGTTGTAGGCCTATGTCTTAGGGTTCTATGTATAAAACTTCGTGCAAATCCGAGGTGTGTAGAGGGTGATACAGTCAAAATAGTGAGAGATGTACGAATATAAGGAAAAAAGTTGCGAAAATTGCCATAAAAAAGGGTAATTTTTTTTGAAATGTTGACTTAAGGCTCCGTTTCGACTCCAATAGATTAATTTACCCACGAGATCTCTTGGGGAAATATATCGAACGAGTTAAAGACGAGGGTAATACATTTCGGAGAAATTAGTGAAATCTCCAATTCACCAAAGGGGTACCCCTTTCAGAAATCTTCGATTTCTCTAATATGGATTCGAGCAATGTTTTGATAGTGAATCCTAAAGAATATGCGAGGTTCATGGGCACAAAAGTTGTAGGCCTATGTCTTAGGGTTCTATGTATAAAACTTCGTGCAAATCCGAGGTGTGTAGAGGGTGATACAGTCAAAATAGTGAGAGATGTACGAATATAAGGAAAAAAGTTGCGAAAATTGCCTTAAAAAAGGGGAATTTTTTTTGAAATGTTGACTTAAGGCTCCGTTTCGACTCCAATAGATTAATTTACCCACGAGATCTCTTGGGGAAAAATATCGAACGAGTTGAAGACGAGGGTAATACATTTCGGAGAAATTAGTGAAATCTCCAATTCACCAAAGGGGTACCCCTTTCAGAAATCTTCGATGTCTCTAATATGGATTCGAGCAATGTTTTGATAGTGAATACTAAGGAATATGCGAGGGTCATGGGCACAAATGTTGTAGGCCTATGTCTTAGGGTTCTATGTATAAAACTTCGTGCAAATCCGAGGTGTGTAGAGGGTGATACAGTCAAAATAGTGAGAGATGTACGAATATAAGGAAAAAAGTTGCGAAAATTGCCATAAAAAAGGGTAATTTTTTTTGAAATGTTGACTTAAGGCTCCGTTTCGACTCCAATAGATTAATTTACCCACGAGATCTCTTGGGGAAAAATATCGAACGAGTTGAAGACGAGGGTAATACATTTCGGAGAAATTAGTGAAATCTCCAATTCACCAAAGGGGTACCCCTTTCAGAAATCTTCGATGTCTCTAATATGGATTCGAGCAATGTTTTGATAGTGAATCCTAAAGAATATGCGAGGGTCATGGGCACAAATGTTGTAGGCCTATGTCTTAGGGTTCTATGTATAAAACTTCGTGCAAATCCGAGGTGTGTAGAGGGTGATACAGTCAAAATAGTGAGAGATGTACGAATATAAGGAAAAAAGTTGCGAAAATTGCCATAAAAAAGGGTAATTTTTTTTGAAATGTTGACTTAAGGCTCCGTTTCGACTCCAATAGATTAATTTACCCACGAGATCTCTTGGGGAAATATATCGAACGAGTTAAAGACGAGGGTAATACATTTCGGAGAAATTAGTGAAATCTCCAATTCACCAAAGGGGTACCCCTTTCAGAAATCTTCGATTTCTCTAATATGGATTCGAGCAATGTTTTGATAGTGAATCCTAAAGAATATGCGAGGTTCATGGGCACAAAAGTTGTAGGCCTATGTCTTAGGGTTCTATGTATAAAACTTCGTGCAAATCCGAGGTGTGTAGAGGGTGATACAGTCAAAATAGTGAGAGATGTACGAATATAAGGAAAAAAGTTGCGAAAATTGCCTTAAAAAAGGGGAATTTTTTTTGAAATGTTGACTTAAGGCTCCGTTTCGACTCCAATAGATTAATTTACCCACGAGATCTCTTGGGGAAAAATATCGAACGAGTTGAAGACGAGGGTAATACATTTCGGAGAAATTAGTGAAATCTCCAATTCACCAAAGGGGTACCCCTTTCAGAAATCTTCGATGTCTCTAATATGGATTCGAGCAATGTTTTGATAGTGAATACTAAGGAATATGCGAGGGTCATGGGCACAAATGTTGTAGGCCTATGTCTTAGGGTTCTATGTATAAAACTTCGTGCAAATCCGAGGTGTGTAGAGGGTGATACAGTCAAAATAGTGAGAGATGTACGAATATAAGGAAAAAAGTTGCGAAAATTGCCATAAAAAAGGGTAATTTTTTTTGAAATGTTGACTTAAGGCTCCGTTTCGACTCCAATAGATTAATTTACCCACGAGATCTCTTGGGGAAAAATATCGAACGAGTTGAAGACGAGGGTAATACATTTCGGAGAAATTAGTGAAATCTCCAATTCACCAAAGGGGTACCCCTTTCAGAAATCTTCGATTTCTCTAATATGGATTCGAGCAATGTTTTGATAGTGAATCCTAAAGAATATGCGAGGTTCATGGGCACAAAAGTTGTAGGCCTATGTCTTAGGGTTCTATGTATAAAACTTCGTGCAAATCCGAGGTGTGTAGAGGGTGATACAGTCAAAATAGTGAGAGATGTACGAATATAAGGAAAAAAGTTGCGAAAATTGCCTTAAAAAAGGGGAATTTTTTTTGAAATGTTGACTTAAGGCTCCGTTTCGACTCCAATATATTCATTTGCCCATGAGATCTCTTGGGGAAAAATATCGAACGAGTTGAACACGAGGGTAATACATTTCGGAGATATTAGTGAAATCTCCAATTCACCAAAGGGGTACCCCTTTCAGAAATCTTAGATTTCTCTAATATGGATTCGAGCAATGTTTTGATAGTGAATACTAAAGAATATGTGAGGGTCATGGGCACTAAAGTTGTAGCCCTATGTATAATACTTCGTGCAAATCCGAGGTGTGTAGAGTGTGATACAGTCAAAATAGTGAGAGATGTACGAATATAAGGAAAAAAGTTGCGAAAATTGCCTTAAAAAAGGGGAATTTTTTTTGAAATGTTGACTTAAGGCTCCGTTTCGACTCCAATAGATTAATTTACCCACGAGATCTCTTGGGGAAAAATATCGAACGAGTTGAAGACGAGGGTAATACATTTCGGAGAAATTAGTGAAATCTCCAATTCACCAAAGGGGTACCCCTTTCAGAAATCTTCGATTTCTCTAATATGGATTCGAGCAATGTTTTGATAGTGAATCCTAAAGAATATGCGAGGTTCATGGGCACAAAAGTTGTAGGCCTATGTCTTAGGGTTCTATGTATAAAACTTCGTGCAAATCCGAGGTGTGTAGAGGGTGATACAGTCAAAATAGTGAGAGATGTACGAATATAAGGAAAAAAGTTGCGAAAATTGCCTTAAAAAAGGGGAATTTTTTTTGAAATGTTGACTTAAGGCTCCGTTTCGACTCCAATATATTCATTTGCCCATGAGATCTCTTGGGGAAAAATATCGAACGAGTTGAACACGAGGGTAATACATTTCGGAGATATTAGTGAAATCTCCAATTCACCAAAGGGGTACCCCTTTCAGAAATCTTAGATTTCTCTAATATGGATTCGAGCAATGTTTTGATAGTGAATACTAAAGAATATGTGAGGGTCATGGGCACTAAAGTTGTAGCCCTATGTATAAAACTTCGTGCAAATCCGAGGTGTGTAGAGTGTGATACAGTCAAAATAGTGAGAGATGTACGAATATAAGGAAAAAAGTTGCGAAAATTGCCTTAAAAAAGGGGAATTTTTTTTGAAATGTTGACTTAAGGCTCCGTTTCGACTCCAATAGATTAATTTACCCACGAGATCTCTTGGGGAAAAATATCGAACGAGTTGAAGACGAGGGTAATACATTTCGGAGAAATTAGTGAAATCTCCAATTCACCAAAGGGGTACCCCTTTCAGAAATCTTCGATGTCTCTAATATGGATTCGAGCAATGTTTTGATAGTGAATCCTAAAGAATATGCGAGGGTCATGGGCACAAATGTTGTAGGCCTATGTCTTAGGGTTCTATGTATAAAACTTCGTGCAAATCCGAGGTGTGTAGAGGTTGATACAGTCAAAATAGTGAGAGATGTACGAATATAAGGAAAAAAGTTGCGAAAATTGCCATAAAAAAGGGTAATTTTTTTTGAAATGTTGACTTAAGGCTCCGTTTCGACTCCAATAGATTAATTTACCCACGAGATCTCTTGGGGAAAAATATCGAACGAGTTGAAGACGAGGGTAATACATTTCGGAGAAATTAGTGAAATCTCCAATTCACCAAAGGGGTACCCCTTTCAGAAATCTTCGATGTCTCTAATATGGATTCGAGCAATGTTTTGATAGTGAATCCTAAAGAATATGCGAGGGTCATGGGCACAAATGTTGTAGGCCTATGTCTTAGGGTTCTATGTATAAAACTTCGTGCAAATCCGAGGTGTGTAGAGGGTGATACAGTCAAAATAGTGAGAGATGTACGAATATAAGGAAAAAAGTTGCGAAAATTGCCATAAAAAAGGGTAATTTTTTTTGAAATGTTGACTTAAGGCTCCGTTTCGACTCCAATAGATTAATTTACCCACGAGATCTCATTGGGAAAAATATCGAACGAGTTGAAGACGAGGGTAATACATTTCGGAGAAATTAGTGAAATCTCCAATTCACCAAAGGGGTACCCCTTTCAGAAATCTTCGATGTCTCTAATATGGATTCGAGCAATGTTTTGATAGTGAATCCTAAAGAATATGCGAGGGTCATGGGCACAAATGTTGTAGGCCTATGTCTTAGGGTTCTATGTATAAAACTTCGTGCAAATCCGAGGTGTGTAGAGGTTGATACAGTCAAAATAGTGAGAGATGTACGAATATAAGGAAAAAAGTTGCGAAAATTGCCATAAAAAAGGGTAATTTTTTTTGAAATGTTGACTTAAGGCTCCGTTTCGACTCCAATAGATTAATTTACCCACGAGATCTCTTGGGGAAAAATATCGAACGAGTTGAAGACGAGGGTAATACATTTCGGAGAAATTAGTGAAATCTCCAATTCACCAAAGGGGTACCCCTTTCAGAAATCTTCGATGTCTCTAATATGGATTCGAGCAATGTTTTGATAGTGAATCCTAAAGAATATGCGAGGGTCATGGGCACAAATGTTGTAGGCCTATGTCTTAGGGTTCTATGTATAAAACTTCGTGCAAATCCGAGGTGTGTAGAGGGTGATACAGTCAAAATAGTGAGAGATGTACGAATATAAGGAAAAAAGTTGCGAAAATTGCCATAAAAAAGGGTAATTTTTTTTGAAATGTTGACTTAAGGCTCCGTTTCGACTCCAATAGATTAATTTACCCACGAGATCTCATTGGGAAAAATATCGAACGAGTTGAAGACGAGGGTAATACATTTCGGAGAAATTAGTGAAATCTCCAATTCACCAAAGGGGTACCCCTTTCAGAAATCTTCGATGTCTCTAATATGGATTCGAGCAATGTTTTGATAGTGAATCCTAAGGAATATGCGAGGGTCATGGGCACAAATGTTGTAGGCCTATGTCTTAGGGTTCTATGTATAAAACTTCGTGCAAATCCGAGGTGTGTAGAGGGTGATACAGTCAAAATAGTGAGAGATGTACGAATATAAGGAAAAAAGTTGCGAAAATTGCCATAAAAAAGGGTAATTTTTTTTGAAATGTTGACTTAAGGCTCCGTTTCGACTCCAATAGATTAATTTACCCACGAGATCTCTTGGGGAAAAATATCGAACGAGTTGAAGACGAGGGTAATACATTTCGGAGAAATTAGTGAAATCTCCAATTCACCAAAGGGGTACCCCTTTCAGAAATCTTCGATTTCTCTAATATGGATTCGAGCAATGTTTTGATAGTGAATCCTAAAGAATATGCGAGGTTCATGGGCACAAAAGTTGTAGGCCTATGTCTTAGGGTTCTATGTATAAAACTTCGTGCAAATCCGAGGTGTGTAGAGGGTGATACAGTCAAAATAGTGAGAGATGTACGAATATAAGGAAAAAAGTTGCGAAAATTGCCTTAAAAAAGGGGAATTTTTTTTGAAATGTTGACTTAAGGCTCCGTTTCGACTCCAATATATTCATTTGCCCATGAGATCTCTTGGGGAAAAATATCGAACGAGTTGAACACGAGGGTAATACATTTCGGAGATATTAGTGAAATCTCCAATTCACCAAAGGGGTACCCCTTTCAGAAATCTTAGATTTCTCTAATATGGATTCGAGCAATGTTTTGATAGTGAATACTAAAGAATATGTGAGGGTCATGGGCACTAAAGTTGTAGCCCTATGTATAAAACTTCGTGCAAATCCGAGGTGTGTAGAGTGTGATACAGTCAAAATAGTGAGAGATGTACGAATATAAGGAAAAAAGTTGCGAAAATTGCCTTAAAAAAGGGGAATTTTTTTTGAAATGTTGACTTAAGGCTCCGTTTCGACTCCAATAGATTAATTTACCCACGAGATCTCTTGGGGAAAAATATCGAACGAGTTGAAGACGAGGGTAATACATTTCGGAGAAATTAGTGAAATCTCCAATTCACCAAAGGGGTACCCCTTTCAGAAATCTTCGATTTCTCTAATATGGATTCGAGCAATGTTTTGATAGTGAATCCTAAAGAATATGCGAGGTTCATGGGCACAAAAGTTGTAGGCCTATGTCTTAGGGTTCTATGTATAAAACTTCGTGCAAATCCGAGGTGTGTAGAGTGTGATACAGTCAAAATAGTGAGAGATGTACGAATATAAGGAAAAAAGTTGCGAAAATTGCCTTAAAAAAGGGGAATTTTTTTTGAAATGTTGACTTAAGGCTCCGTTTCGACTCCAATAGATTAATTTACCCACGAGATCTCGTTGGGAAAAATATCGAACGAGTTGAAGACGAGGGTAATACATTTCGGAGAAATTAGTGAAATCTCCAATTCACCAAAGGGGTACCCCTTTCAGAAATCTTCGATGTCTCTAATATGGATTCGAGCAATGTTTTGATAGTGAATCCTAAAGAATATGCGAGGTTCATGGGCACAAATGTTGTAGGCCTATGTCTTAGGGTTCTATGTATAAAACTTCGTGCAAATCCGAGGTGTGTAGAGGGTGATACAGTCAAAATAGTGAGAGATGTACGAATATAAGGAAAAAAGTTGCGAAAATTGCCATAAAAAAGGGTAATTTTTTTTGAAATGTTGACTTAAGGCTCCGTTTCGACTCCAATAGATTAATTTACCCACGAGATCTCTTGGGGAAAAATATCGAACGAGTTGAAGACGAGGGTAATACATTTCGGAGAAATTAGTGAAATCTCCAATTCACCAAAGGGGTACCCCTTTCAGAAATCTTCGATTTCTCTAATATGGATTCGAGCAATGTTTTGATAGTGAATCCTAAAGAATATGCGAGGTTCATGGGCACAAAAGTTGTAGGCCTATGTCTTAGGGTTCTATGTATAAAACTTCGTGCAAATCCGAGGTGTGTAGAGGGTGATACAGTCAAAATAGTGAGAGATGTACGAATATAAGGAAAAAAGTTGCGAAAATTGCCATAAAAAAGGGTAATTTTTTTTGAAATGTTGACTTAAGGCTCCGTTTCGACTCCAATAGATTAATTTACCCACGAGATCTCTTGGGGAAAAATATCGAACGAGTTGAAGACGAGGGTAATACATTTCGGAGAAATTAGTGAAATCTCCAATTCACCAAAGGGGTACCCCTTTCAGAAATCTTCGATGTCTCTAATATGGATTCGAGCAATGTTTTGATAGTGAATCCTAAGGAATATGCGAGGGTCATGGGCACAAATGTTGTAGGCCTATGTCTTAGGGTTCTATGTATAAAACTTCGTGCAAATCCGAGGTGTGTAGAGGGTGATACAGTCAAAATAGTGAGAGATGTACGAATATAAGGAAAAAAGTTGCGAAAATTGCCATAAAAAAGGGTAATTTTTTTTGAAATGTTGACTTAAGGCTCCGTTTCGACTCCAATAGATTAATTTACCCACGAGATCTCTTGGGGAAAAATATCGAACGAGTTGAAGACGAGGGTAATACATTTCGGAGAAATTAGTGAAATCTCCAATTCACCAAAGGGGTACCCCTTTCAGAAATCTTCGATTTCTCTAATATGGATTCGAGCAATGTTTTGATAGTGAATCCTAAAGAATATGCGAGGTTCATGGGCACAAAAGTTGTAGGCCTATGTCTTAGGGTTCTATGTATAAAACTTCGTGCAAATCCGAGGTGTGTAGAGGGTGATACAGTCAAAATAGTGAGAGATGTACGAATATAAGGAAAAAAGTTGCGAAAATTGCCTTAAAAAAGGGGAATTTTTTTTGAAATGTTGACTTAAGGCTCCGTTTCGACTCCAATATATTCATTTGCCCATGAGATCTCTTGGGGAAAAATATCGAACGAGTTGAACACGAGGGTAATACATTTCGGAGATATTAGTGAAATCTCCAATTCACCAAAGGGGTACCCCTTTCAGAAATCTTAGATTTCTCTAATATGGATTCGAGCAATGTTTTGATAGTGAATACTAAAGAATATGTGAGGGTCATGGGCACTAAAGTTGTAGCCCTATGTATAAAACTTCGTGCAAATCCGAGGTGTGTAGAGTGTGATACAGTCAAAATAGTGAGAGATGTACGAATATAAGGAAAAAAGTTGCGAAAATTGCCTTAAAAAAGGGGAATTTTTTTTGAAATGTTGACTTAAGGCTCCGTTTCGACTCCAATAGATTAATTTACCCACGAGATCTCTTGGGGAAAAATATCGAACGAGTTGAAGACGAGGGTAATACATTTCGGAGAAATTAGTGAAATCTCCAATTCACCAAAGGGGTACCCCTTTCAGAAATCTTCGATTTCTCTAATATGGATTCGAGCAATGTTTTGATAGTGAATCCTAAAGAATATGCGAGGTTCATGGGCACAAAAGTTGTAGGCCTATGTCTTAGGGTTCTATGTATAAAACTTCGTGCAAATCCGAGGTGTGTAGAGTGTGATACAGTCAAAATAGTGAGAGATGTACGAATATAAGGAAAAAAGTTGCGAAAATTGCCTTAAAAAAGGGGAATTTTTTTTGAAATGTTGACTTAAGGCTCCGTTTCGACTCCAATAGATTAATTTACCCACGAGATCTCGTTGGGAAAAATATCGAACGAGTTGAAGACGAGGGTAATACATTTCGGAGAAATTAGTGAAATCTCCAATTCACCAAAGGGGTACCCCTTTCAGAAATCTTCGATGTCTCTAATATGGATTCGAGCAATGTTTTGATAGTGAATCCTAAAGAATATGCGAGGTTCATGGGCACAAATGTTGTAGGCCTATGTCTTAGGGTTCTATGTATAAACTTCGTGCAAATCCGAGGTGTGTAGAGGGTGATACAGTCAAAATAGTGAGAGATGTACGAATATAAGGAAAAAAGTTGCGAAAATTGCCATAAAAAAGGGTAATTTTTTTTGAAATGTTGACTTAAGGCTCCGTTTCGACTCCAATAGATTAATTTACCCACGAGATCTCTTGGGGAAAAATATCGAACGAGTTGAAGACGAGGGTAATACATTTCGGAGAAATTAGTGAAATCTCCAATTCACCAAAGGGGTACCCCTTTCAGAAATCTTCGATTTCTCTAATATGGATTCGAGCAATGTTTTGATAGTGAATCCTAAAGAATATGCGAGGTTCATGGGCACAAAAGTTGTAGGCCTATGTCTTAGGGTTCTATGTATAAAACTTCGTGCAAATCCGAGGTGTGTAGAGGGTGATACAGTCAAAATAGTGAGAGATGTACGAATATAAGGAAAAAAGTTGCGAAAATTGCCATAAAAAAGGGTAATTTTTTTTGAAATGTTGACTTAAGGCTCCGTTTCGACTCCAATAGATTAATTTACCCACGAGATCTCTTGGGGAAAAATATCGAACGAGTTGAAGACGAGGGTAATACATTTCGGAGAAATTAGTGAAATCTCCAATTCACCAAAGGGGTACCCCTTTCAGAAATCTTCGATTTCTCTAATATGGATTCGAGCAATGTTTTGATAGTGAATCCTAAAGAATATGCGAGGGTCATGGGCACAAAAGTTGTAGGCCTATGTCTTAGGGTTCTATGTATAAAACTTCGTGCAAATCCGAGGTGTGTAGAGGGTGATACAGTCAAAATAGTGAGAGATGTACGAATATAAGGAAAAAAGTTGCGAAAATTGCCTTAAAAAAGGGGAATTTTTTTTGAAATGTTGATTTAAGGCTCCGTTTCGACTCCAATAGATTAATTTACCCACGAGATCTCTTGGGGAAAAATATCGAACGAGTTGAAGACGAGGGTAATACATTTCGGAGAAATTAGTGAAATCTCCAATTCACCAAAGGGGTACGCCTTTCAGAAATCTTCGATTTCTCTAATATGGATTCGAGCAATGTTTTGATAGTGAATCCTAAAGAATATGCGAGGTTCATGGGCACAAAAGTTGTAGGCCTATGTCTTAGGGTTCTATGTATAAAACTTCGTGCAAATCCGAGGTGTGTAGAGGGTGATACAGTCAAAATAGTGAGAGATGTACGAATATAATGAAAAAAGTTGCGAAAATTGCCTTAAAAAAGGGGAATTTTTTTTGAAATGTTGACTTAAGGCTCCGTTTCGACTCCAATATATTCATTTGCCCATGAGATCTCTTGGGGAAAAATATCGAACGAGTTGAACACGAGGGTAATACATTTCGGAGATATTAGTGAAATCTCCAATTCCCCAAAGGGGTACCCCTTTCAGAAATCTTAGATTTCTCTAATATGGATTCGAGCAATGTATTGATAGTGAATACTAAAGAATATGTGAGGGTCATGGGCACTAAAGTTGTAGCCCTATGTATAAAACTTCGTGCAAATCCGAGGTGTGTAGAGTGTGATACAGTCAAAATAGTGAGAGATGTACGAATATAAGGAAAAAAGTTGCGAAAATTGCCTTAAAAAAGGGGAATTTTTTTTGAAATGTTGACTTAAGGCTCCGTTTCGACTCCAATAGATTAATTTACCCACGAGATCTCTTGGGGAAAAATATCGAACGAGTTGAAGACGAGGGTAATACATTTCGGAGAAATTAGTGAAATCTCCAATTCACCAAAGGGGTACCCCTTTCAGAAATCTTCGATTTCTCTAATATGGATTCGAGCAATGTTTTTATAGTGAATCCTAAAGAATATGCGAGGTTCATGGGCACAAAAGTTGTAGGCCTATGTCTTAGGGTTCTATGTATAAAACTTCGTGCAAATCCGAGGTGTGTAGAGGGTGATACAGTCAAAATAGTGAGAGATGTACGAATATAAGGAAAAAAGTTGCGAAAATTGCCATAAAAAAGGGTAATTTTTTTTGAAATGTTGACTTAAGGCTCCGTTTCGACTCCAATAGATTAATTTACCCACGAGATCTCGTTGGGAAAAATATCGAACGAGTTGAAGACGAGGGTAATACATTTCGGAGAAATTAGTGAAATCTCCAATTCACCAAAGGGGTACCCCTTTCAGAAATCTTCGATGTCTCTAATATGGATTCGAGCAATGTTTTGATAGTGAATCCTAAGGAATATGCGAGGGTCATGGGCACAAATGTTGTAGGCCTATGTCTTAGGGTTCTATGTATAAAACTTCGTGCAATTCCGAGGTGTGTAGAGGGTGATACAGTCAAAATAGTGAGAGATGTACGAATATAAGGAAAAAAGTTGCGAAAATTGCCATAAAAAAGGGTAATTTTTTTTGAAATGTTGACTTAAGGCTCCGTTTCGACTCCAATAGATTAATTTACCCACGAGATCTCTTGGGGAAAAATATCGAACGAGTTGAAGACGAGGGTAATACATTTCGGAGAAATTAGTGAAATCTCCAATTCACCAAAGGGGTACCCCTTTCAGAAATCTTCGATTTCTCTAATATGGATTCGAGCAATGTTTTTATAGTGAATCCTAAAGAATATGCGAGGTTCATGGGCACAAAAGTTGTAGGCCTATGTCTTAGGGTTCTATGTGTAAAACTTCGTGCAAATCCGAGGTGTGTAGAGGGTGATACAGTCAAAATAGTGAGAGATGTACGAATATAAGGAAAAAAGTTGCGAAAATTGCCTTAAAAAAGGGGAATTTTTTTTGAAATGTTGACTTAAGGCTCCGTTTCGACTCCAATATATTCATTTGCCCATGAGATCTCTTGGGGAAAAATATCGAACGAGTTGAACACGAGGGTAATACATTTCGGAGATATTAGTGAAATCTCCAATTCACCAAAGGGGTACCCCTTTCAGAAATCTTAGATTTCTCTAATATGGATTCGAGCAATGTTTTGATAGTGAATACTAAAGAATATGTGAGGGTCATGGGCACTAAAGTTGTAGCCCTATGTATAAAATTTCGTACAAATCCGAGGTGTGTGGAGGGTGATACAGTCAAAATACTGAGAGATGAACTAATACAAGGAAAAAACTTGCGAAAATTGCCCTCAAAAAGGGGATTTTTTTTGAAATGTTGAATTAAGGCTCCGTTTTGACTCCAATATATTCATTTACCCATGAGATCTCTAGGGGAAAAATATCGAACGAGTTGAACACGAGGGTAACACATTTCGGAGAAATTAGTGAAATCTCCAATTCACCAAAGGGGTACCCCTTTCAGAAATCTTCGATTTCTCTAATATGGATTCGAGCAATGTTTTGATAGTGAATCCTAAAGAATATGCGAGGTTCATGGGCACAAAAGTTGTAGGCCTATGTCTTAGGGTTCTATGTATAAAACTTCGTGCAAATCCGAGGTGTGTAGAGTGTGATACAGTCAAAATAGTGAGAGATGTACGAATATAAGGAAAAAAGTTGCGAAAATTGCCTTAAAAAAGGGGAATTTTTTTTGAAATGTTGATTTAAGGCTCCGTTTCGACTCCAATAGATTAATTTACCCACGAGATCTCTTGGGGAAAAATATCGAACGAGTTGAAGATGAGGGTAATACATTTCGGAGAAATTAGTGAAATCTCCAATTCACCAAAGGGGTACCCCTTTCAGAAATCTTCGATTTCTCTAATATGGATTCGAGCAATGTTTTGATAGTGAATCCTAAAGAATATGCGAGGTTCATGGGCACAAAAGTTGTAGGCCTATGTCTTAGGGTTCTATGTATAAAACTTCGTGCAAATCCGAGGTGTGTAGAGTGTGATACAGTCAAAATAGTGAGAGATGTACGAATATAAGGAAAAAAGTTGCGAAAATTGCCTTAAAAAAGGGGAATTTTTTTTGAAATGTTGACTTAAGGCTCCGTTTCGACTCCAATAGATTAATTTACCCACGAGATCTCGTTGGGAAAAATATCGAACGAGTTGAAGACGAGGGTAATACATTTCGGAGAAATTAGTGAAATCTCCAATTCACCAAAGGGGTACCCCTTTCAGAAATCTTCGATGTCTCTAATATGGATTCGAGCAATGTTTTGATAGTGAATCCTAAAGAATATGCGAGGGTCATGGGCACAAATGTTGTAGGCCTATGTCTTAGGGTTCTATGTATAAAACTTCGTGCAAATCCTAGGTGTGTAGAGGGTGATACAGTCAGAATAGTGAGAGATGTACGAATATAAGGAAAAAAGTTGCGAAAATTGCCATAAAAAAGGGTAATTTTTTTTGAAATGTTGACTTAAGGCTCCGTTTCGACTCCAATAGATTAATTTACCCACGAGATCTCTTGGGGAAAAATATCGAACGAGTTGAAGACGAGGGTAATACATTTCGGAGAAATTAGTGAAATCTCCAATTCACCAAAGGGGTACCCCTTTCAGAAATCTTAGATTCCTCTAATATGGATTCGAGCAATGTTTTGATAGTGAATACTAAAGAATATGTGAGGGTCATGGGCACTAAAGTTGTAGCCCTATGTATAAAATTTCGTACAAATCCGAGGTGTGTGGAGGGTGATACAGTCAAAATACTGAGAGATGAACTAATACAAGGAAAAAACTTGCGAAAATTGCCCTCAAAAAGGGGATTTTTTTTGAAATGTTGAATTAAGGCTCCGTTTTGACTCCAATATATTCATTTACCCATGAGATCTCTAGGGGAAAAATATCGAACGAGTTGAACACGAGGGTAACACATTTCGGAGAAATTAGTGAAATCTCCAATTCACCAAAGGGGTACCCCTTTCAGAAATCTTCGATTTCTCTAATATGGATTCGAGCAATGTTTTGATAGTGAATCCTAAAGAATATGCGAGGTTCATGGGCACAAAAGTTGTAGGCCTATGTCTTAGGGTTCTATGTATAAAACTTCGTGCAAATCCGAGGTGTGTAGAGTGTGATACAGTCAAAATAGTGAGAGATGTACGAATATAAGGAAAAAAGTTGCGAAAATTACCTTAAAAAAGGGGAATTTTTTTTGAAATGTTGATTTAAGGCTCCGTTTCGACTCCAATAGATTAATTTACCCACGAGATCTCTTGGGGAAAAATATCGAACGAGTTGAAGACGAGGGTAATACATTTCGGAGAAATTAGTGAAATCTCCAATTCACCAAAGGGGTACCCCTTTCAGAAATCTTCGATTTCTCTAATATGGATTCGAGCAATGTTTTGATAGTGAATCCTAAAGAATATGCGAGGTTCATGGGCACAAAAGTTGTAGGCCTATGTCTTAGGGTTCTATGTATAAAACTTCGTGCAAATCCGAGGTTTGTAGAGGGTGATACAGTCAAAATAGTGAGAGATGTACGAATATAAGGAAAAAAGTTGCGAAAATTGCCTTAAAAAAGGGGAATTTTTTTTGAAATGTTGACTTAAGGCTCCGTTTCGACTCCAATATATTCATTTGCCCATGAGATCTCTTGGGGAAAAATATCGAACGAGTTGAACACGAGGGTAATACATTTCGGAGATATTAGTGAAATCTCCAATTCACCAAAGGGGTACCCCTTTCAGAAATCTTAGATTTCTCTAATATGGATTCGAGCAATGTTTTGATAGTGAATACTAAAGAATATGTGAGGGTCATGGGCACTAAAGTTGTAGCCCTATGTATAAAACTTCGTGCAAATCCGAGGTGTGTAGAGTGTGATACAGTCAAAATAGTGAGAGATGTACGAATATAAGGAAAAAAGTTGCGAAAATTGCCTTAAAAAAGGGGAATTTTTTTTGAAATGTTGACTTAAGGCTCCGTTTCGACTCCAATAGATTAATTTACCCACGAGATCTCTTGGGGAAAAATATCGAACGAGTTGAAGACGAGGGTAATACATTTCGGAGAAATTAGTGAAATCTCCAATTCACCAAAGGGGTACCCCTTTCAGAAATCTTCGATTTCTCTAATATGGATTCGAGCAATGTTTTTATAGTGAATCCTAAAGAATATGCGAGGTTCATGGGCACAAAAGTTGTAGGCCTATGTCTTAGGGTTCTATGTATAAAACTTCGTGCAAATCCGAGGTGTGTAGAGGGTGATACAGTCAAAATAGTGAGAGATGTACGAATATAAGGAAAAAAGTTGCGAAAATTGCCATAAAAAAGGGTAATTTTTTTTGAAATGTTGACTTAAGGCTCCGTTTCGACTCCAATAGATTAATTTACCCACGAGATCTCGTTGGGAAAAATATCGAACGAGTTGAAGACGAGGGTAATACATTTCGGAGAAATTAGTGAAATCTCCAATTCACCAAAGGGGTACCCCTTTCAGAAATCTTCGATGTCTCTAATATGGATTCGAGCAATGTTTTGATAGTGAATCCTAAGGAATATGCGAGGGTCATGGGCACAAATGTTGTAGGCCTATGTCTTAGGGTTCTATGTATAAAACTTCGTGCAATTCCGAGGTGTGTAGAGGGTGATACAGTCAAAATAGTGAGAGATGTACGAATATAAGGAAAAAAGTTGCGAAAATTGCCATAAAAAAGGGTAATTTTTTTTGAAATGTTGACTTAAGGCTCCGTTTCGACTCCAATAGATTAATTTACCCACGAGATCTCTTGGGGAAAAATATCGAACGAGTTGAAGACGAGGGTAATACATTTCGGAGAAATTAGTGAAATCTCCAATTCACCAAAGGGGTACCCCTTTCAGAAATCTTCGATTTCTCTAATATGGATTCGAGCAATGTTTTTATAGTGAATCCTAAAGAATATGCGAGGTTCATGGGCACAAAAGTTGTAGGCCTATGTCTTAGGGTTCTATGTGTAAAACTTCGTGCAAATCCGAGGTGTGTAGAGGGTGATACAGTCAAAATAGTGAGAGATGTACGAATATAAGGAAAAAAGTTGCGAAAATTGCCTTAAAAAAGGGGAATTTTTTTTGAAATGTTGACTTAAGGCTCCGTTTCGACTCCAATATATTCATTTGCCCATGAGATCTCTTGGGGAAAAATATCGAACGAGTTGAACACGAGGGTAATACATTTCGGAGATATTAGTGAAATCTCCAATTCACCAAAGGGGTACCCCTTTCAGAAATCTTAGATTTCTCTAATATGGATTCGAGCAATGTTTTGATAGTGAATACTAAAGAATATGTGAGGGTCATGGGCACTAAAGTTGTAGCCCTATGTATAAAATTTCGTACAAATCCGAGGTGTGTGGAGGGTGATACAGTCAAAATACTGAGAGATGAACTAATACAAGGAAAAAACTTGCGAAAATTGCCCTCAAAAAGGGGATTTTTTTTGAAATGTTGAATTAAGGCTCCGTTTTGACTCCAATATATTCATTTACCCATGAGATCTCTAGGGGAAAAATATCGAACGAGTTGAACACGAGGGTAACACATTTCGGAGAAATTAGTGAAATCTCCAATTCACCAAAGGGGTACCCCTTTCAGAAATCTTCGATTTCTCTAATATGGATTCGAGCAATGTTTTGATAGTGAATCCTAAAGAATATGCGAGGTTCATGGGCACAAAAGTTGTAGGCCTATGTCTTAGGGTTCTATGTATAAAACTTCGTGCAAATCCGAGGTGTGTAGAGTGTGATACAGTCAAAATAGTGAGAGATGTACGAATATAAGGAAAAAAGTTGCGAAAATTGCCTTAAAAAAGGGGAATTTTTTTTGAAATGTTGATTTAAGGCTCCGTTTCGACTCCAATAGATTAATTTACCCACGAGATCTCTTGGGGAAAAATATCGAACGAGTTGAAGATGAGGGTAATACATTTCGGAGAAATTAGTGAAATCTCCAATTCACCAAAGGGGTACCCCTTTCAGAAATCTTCGATTTCTCTAATATGGATTCGAGCAATGTTTTGATAGTGAATCCTAAAGAATATGCGAGGTTCATGGGCACAAAAGTTGTAGGCCTATGTCTTAGGGTTCTATGTATAAAACTTCGTGCAAATCCGAGGTGTGTAGAGTGTGATACAGTCAAAATAGTGAGAGATGTACGAATATAAGGAAAAAAGTTGCGAAAATTGCCTTAAAAAAGGGGAATTTTTTTTGAAATGTTGACTTAAGGCTCCGTTTCGACTCCAATAGATTAATTTACCCACGAGATCTCGTTGGGAAAAATATCGAACGAGTTGAAGACGAGGGTAATACATTTCGGAGAAATTAGTGAAATCTCCAATTCACCAAAGGGGTACCCCTTTCAGAAATCTTCGATGTCTCTAATATGGATTCGAGCAATGTTTTGATAGTGAATCCTAAAGAATATGCGAGGGTCATGGGCACAAATGTTGTAGGCCTATGTCTTAGGGTTCTATGTATAAAACTTCGTGCAAATCCTAGGTGTGTAGAGGGTGATACAGTCAGAATAGTGAGAGATGTACGAATATAAGGAAAAAAGTTGCGAAAATTGCCATAAAAAAGGGTAATTTTTTTTGAAATGTTGACTTAAGGCTCCGTTTCGACTCCAATAGATTAATTTACCCACGAGATCTCTTGGGGAAAAATATCGAACGAGTTGAAGACGAGGGTAATACATTTCGGAGAAATTAGTGAAATCTCCAATTCACCAAAGGGGTACCCCTTTCAGAAATCTTAGATTCCTCTAATATGGATTCGAGCAATGTTTTGATAGTGAATACTAAAGAATATGTGAGGGTCATGGGCACTAAAGTTGTAGCCCTATGTATAAAATTTCGTACAAATCCGAGGTGTGTGGAGGGTGATACAGTCAAAATACTGAGAGATGAACTAATACAAGGAAAAAACTTGCGAAAATTGCCCTCAAAAAGGGGATTTTTTTTGAAATGTTGAATTAAGGCTCCGTTTTGACTCCAATATATTCATTTACCCATGAGATCTCTAGGGGAAAAATATCGAACGAGTTGAACACGAGGGTAACACATTTCGGAGAAATTAGTGAAATCTCCAATTCACCAAAGGGGTACCCCTTTCAGAAATCTTCGATTTCTCTAATATGGATTCGAGCAATGTTTTGATAGTGAATCCTAAAGAATATGCGAGGTTCATGGGCACAAAAGTTGTAGGCCTATGTCTTAGGGTTCTATGTATAAAACTTCGTGCAAATCCGAGGTGTGTAGAGTGTGATACAGTCAAAATAGTGAGAGATGTACGAATATAAGGAAAAAAGTTGCGAAAATTACCTTAAAAAAGGGGAATTTTTTTTGAAATGTTGATTTAAGGCTCCGTTTCGACTCCAATAGATTAATTTACCCACGAGATCTCTTGGGGAAAAATATCGAACGAGTTGAAGACGAGGGTAATACATTTCGGAGAAATTAGTGAAATCTCCAATTCACCAAAGGGGTACCCCTTTCAGAAATCTTCGATTTCTCTAATATGGATTCGAGCAATGTTTTGATAGTGAATCCTAAAGAATATGCGAGGTTCATGGGCACAAAAGTTGTAGGCCTATGTCTTAGGGTTCTATGTATAAAACTTCGTGCAAATCCGAGGTTTGTAGAGGGTGATACAGTCAAAATAGTGAGAGATGTACGAATATAAGGAAAAAAGTTGCGAAAATTGCCTTAAAAAAGGGGAATTTTTTTTGAAATGTTGACTTAAGGCTCCGTTTCGACTCCAATATATTCATTTGCCCATGAGATCTCTTGGGGAAAAATATCGAACGAGTTGAACACGAGGGTAATACATTTCGGAGATATTAGTGAAATCTCCAATTCAC
Organism: Humulus lupulus; assembly: GCF_963169125.1. Taxonomy (NCBI): domain Eukaryota; kingdom Viridiplantae; phylum Streptophyta; class Magnoliopsida; order Rosales; family Cannabaceae; genus Humulus; species Humulus lupulus. The sequence goes on along the minus strand of NC_084794.1, from coordinate 297,043,963 downwards.
CAAAGGGGTACCCCTTTCAGAAATCTTAGATTTCTCTAATATGGATTCGAGCAATGTTTTGATAGTGAATACTAAAGAATATGTGAGGGTCATGGGCACTAAAGTTGTAGCCCTATGTATAAAACTTCGTGCAAATCCGAGGTGTGTAGAGTGTGATACAGTCAAAATAGTGAGAGATGTACGAATATAAGGAAAAAAGTTGCGAAAATTGCCTTAAAAAAGGGGAATTTTTTTTGAAATGTTGACTTAAGGCTCCGTTTCGACTCCAATAGATTAATTTACCCACGAGATCTCTTGGGGAAAAATATCGAACGAGTTGAAGACGAGGGTAATACATTTCGGAGAAATTAGTGAAATCTCCAATTCACCAAAGGGGTACCCCTTTCAGAAATCTTCGATTTCTCTAATATGGATTCGAGCAATGTTTTTATAGTGAATCCTAAAGAATATGCGAGGTTCATGGGCACAAAAGTTGTAGGCCTATGTCTTAGGGTTCTATGTATAAAACTTCGTGCAAATCCGAGGTGTGTAGAGGGTGATACAGTCAAAATAGTGAGAGATGTACGAATATAAGGAAAAAAGTTGCGAAAATTGCCATAAAAAAGGGTAATTTTTTTTGAAATGTTGACTTAAGGCTCCGTTTCGACTCCAATAGATTAATTTACCCACGAGATCTCGTTGGGAAAAATATCGAACGAGTTGAAGACGAGGGTAATACATTTCGGAGAAATTAGTGAAATCTCCAATTCACCAAAGGGGTACCCCTTTCAGAAATCTTCGATGTCTCTAATATGGATTCGAGCAATGTTTTGATAGTGAATCCTAAGGAATATGCGAGGGTCATGGGCACAAATGTTGTAGGCCTATGTCTTAGGGTTCTATGTATAAAACTTCGTGCAATTCCGAGGTGTGTAGAGGGTGATACAGTCAAAATAGTGAGAGATGTACGAATATAAGGAAAAAAGTTGCGAAAATTGCCATAAAAAAGGGTAATTTTTTTTGAAATGTTGACTTAAGGCTCCGTTTCGACTCCAATAGATTAATTTACCCACGAGATCTCTTGGGGAAAAATATCGAACGAGTTGAAGACGAGGGTAATACATTTCGGAGAAATTAGTGAAATCTCCAATTCACCAAAGGGGTACCCCTTTCAGAAATCTTCGATTTCTCTAATATGGATTCGAGCAATGTGTTTATAGTGAATCCTAAAGAATATGCGAGGTTCATGGGCACAAAAGTTGTAGGCCTATGTCTTAGGGTTCTATGTGTAAAACTTCGTGCAAATCCGAGGTGTGTAGAGGGTGATACAGTCAAAATAGTGAGAGATGTACGAATATAAGGAAAAAAGTTGCGACAATTGCCTTAAAAAAGGGGAATTTTTTTTGAAATGTTGACTTAAGGCTCCGTTTCGACTCCAATAGATTAATTTACCCACGAGATCTCGTTGGGAAAAATATCGAACGAGTTGAAGACGAGGGTAATACATTTCGGAGAAATTAGTGAAATCTCCAATTCACCAAAGGGGTACCCCTTTCAGAAATCTTCGATGTCTCTAATATGGATTCGAGCAATGTTTTGATAGTGAATCCTAAAGAATATGCGAGGGTCATGGGCACAAATGTTGTAGGCCTATGTCTTAGGGTTCTATGTATAAAACTTCGTGCAAATCCTAGGTGTGTAGAGGGTGATACAGTCAGAATAGTGAGAGATGTACGAATATAAGGAAAAAAGTTGCGAAAATTGCCATAAAAAAGGGTAATTTTTTTTGAAATGTTGACTTAAGGCTCCGTTTCGACTCCAATAGATTAATTTACCCACGAGATCTCTTGGGGAAAAATATCGAACGAGTTGAAGACGAGGGTAATACATTTCGGAGAAATTAGTGAAATCTCCAATTCACCAAAGGGGTACCCCTTTCAGAAATCTTCGATTTCTCTAATATGGATTCGAGCAATGTTTTGATAGTGAATCCTAAAGAATATGCGAGGTTCATGGGCACAAAAGTTGTAGGCCTATGTCTTAGGGTTCTATGTATAAAACTTCGTGCAAATCCGAGGTGTGTAGAGGGTGATACAGTCAAAATAGTGAGAGATGTACGAATATAAGGAAAAAAGTTGCGAAAATTGCCTTAAAAAAGGGGAATTTTTTTTGAAATGTTGACTTAAGGCTCCGTTTCGACTCCAATATATTCATTTGCCCATGAGATCTCTTGGGGAAAAATATCGAACGAGTTGAACACGAGGGTAATACATTTCGGAGATATTAGTGAAATCTCCAATTCACCAAAGGGGTACCCCTTTCAGAAATCTTAGATTTCTCTAATATGGATTCGAGCAATGTTTTGATAGTGAATACTAAAGAATATGTGAGGGTCATGGGCACTAAAGTTGTAGCCCTATGTATAAAACTTCGTGCAAATCCGAGGTGTGTAGAGTGTGATACAGTCAAAATAGTGAGAGATGTACGAATATAAGGAAAAAAGTTGCGAAAATTGCCTTAAAAAAGGGGAATTTTTTTTGAAATGTTGACTAAAGGCTCCGTTTCGACTCCAATAGATTAATTTACCCACGAGATCTCTTGGGGAAAAATATCGAACGAGTTGAAGACGAGGGTAATACATTTCGGAGAAATTAGTGAAATCTCCAATTCACCAAAGGGGTACCCCTTTCAGAAATCTTCGATTTCTCTAATATGGATTCGAGCAATGTTTTTATAGTGAATCCTAAAGAATATGCGAGGTTCATGGGCACAAAAGTTGTAGGCCTATGTCTTAGGGTTCTATGTATAAAACTTCGTGCAAATCCGAGGTGTGTAGAGGGTGATACAGTCAAAATAGTGAGAGATGTACGAATATAAGGAAAAAAGTTGCGAAAATTGCCATAAAAAAGGGTAATTTTTTTTGAAATGTTGACTTAAGGCTCCGTTTCGACTCCAATAGATTAATTTACCCACGAGATCTCGTTGGGAAAAATATCGAACGAGTTGAAGACGAGGGTAATACATTTCGGAGAAATTAGTGAAATCTCCAATTCACCAAAGGGGTACCCCTTTCAGAAATCTTCGATGTCTCTAATATGGATTCGAGCAATGTTTTGATAGTGAATCCTAAGGAATATGCGAGGGTCATGGGCACAAATGTTGTAGGCCTATGTCTTAGGGTTCTATGTATAAAACTTCGTGCAATTCCGAGGTGTGTAGAGGGTGATACAGTCAAAATAGTGAGAGATGTACGAATATAAGGAAAAAAGTTGCGAAAATTGCCATAAAAAAGGGTAATTTTTTTTGAAATGTTGACTTAAGGCTCCGTTTCGACTCCAATAGATTAATTTACCCACGAGATCTCTTGGGGAAAAATATCGAACGAGTTGAAGACGAGGGTAATACATTTCGGAGAAATTAGTGAAATCTCCAATTCACCAAAGGGGTACCCCTTTCAGAAATCTTCGATTTCTCTAATATGGATTCGAGCAATGTTTTTATAGTGAATCCTAAAGAATATGCGAGGTTCATGGGCACAAAAGTTGTAGGCCTATGTCTTAGGGTTCTATGTGTAAAACTTCGTGCAAATCCGAGGTGTGTAGAGGGTGATACAGTCAAAATAGTGAGAGATGTACGAATATAAGGAAAAAAGTTGCGAAAATTGCCTTAAAAAAGGGGAATTTTTTTTGAAATGTTGACTTAAGGCTCCGTTTCGACTCCAATATATTCATTTGCCCACGAGATCTCTTGGGGAAAAATATCGAACGAGTTGAAGACGAGGGTAATACATTTCGGAGAAATTAGTGAAATCTCCAATTCACCAAAGGGGTACCCCTTTCAGAAATCTTCGATTTCTCTAATATGAATTCGAGCAATATTTTGATAGTGAATACTAAAGAATATGCGATGGTAATGGGCAGAAAAGTTGTAGGCCTATGTCTTAGGGTTCTATGTATAAAACCTCGTGCTATTCCGAGGTGTGTAGAGGGTGCTACAGTCAAAATACTGAGAGATGTACGAATATAAGGAAAAAACTTGCGAAAATTGCCATCAAAAAGGGGAATTTTTTTTGAAATGTTGACTTAAGGCTCCGTTTCGACTCCAATACATTCATTTACCCATGAGATCTCTTGGTGAAAAATATCGAACGTGTAGAACACGAGGGCAGTACATTTCGGAGAAATTAGTGAAATCTCCAATTCACCAAAGGGGTACCCCTTTCAGAAAACTTTGATTTCTCAATTATGGATTCAAGCAATGTTTTGATAGTGAATACTAAAGAATATGCGAGGGTCATGGGCACAAAAGTTGTAGGCCTATGTCTTAGGGTTCTATGTATAAATTCTCGTGCAATTCCAAGGTGTGCATAGGGTGATACAGTCAAAATACTGAGAGATGTACGAATATAAGCAAAAAACTTGCGAATATTGCCATCGAAAAGGGGAATTTTTTTTGAAATGTTGACTTAAGGCTCCGTTTCGACTCCAATACATTCATTTACCCATGAGATCTCTTGGTGAAAAATATCGAACGAGTAGAACACGAGGGGAGTACATTTCGGAGAAATTAGTGAAATCTCCAATTCACCAAAGGGGTACCCCTTTCAGAAATCTTCGATTTCTCTAATATGAATTCGAGCAATATTTTGATAGTGAATACTAAAGAATATGCGATGGTAATGGGCAGAAAAGTTGTAGGCCTATGTCTTAGGGTTCTATGTATAAAACCTCGTGCTATTCCGAGGTGTGTAGAGGGTGCTACAGTCAAAATACTGAGAGATGTACGAATATAAGGAAAAAACTTGCGAAAATTGCCATCAAAAAGGGGAATTTTTTTTGAAATGTTGACTTAAGGCTCCGTTTCGACTCCAATACATTCATTTACCCATGAGATCTCTTGGTGAAAAATATCGAACGTGTAGAACACGAGGGCAGTACATTTCGGAGAAATTAGTGAAATCTCCAATTCACCAAAGGGGTACCCCTTTCAGAAAACTTCGATTTCTCTAATATGGATTCAAGCAATGTTTTGATAGTGAATACTAAAGAATATGCGAGGGTCATGGGCACAAAAGTTGTAGGCCTATGTCTTAGGGTTCTATGTATAAATGCTCGTGCAATTCCAAGGTGTGCAGAGGGTGATACAGTCAAAATACTGAGAGATGTACGAATATAAGCAAAAAACTTGCGAATATTGCCATCGAAAAGGGGAATTTTTTTTGAAATGTTGACTTAAGGCTCCGTTTCGACTCCAATACATTCATTTACCCATGAGATCTCTTGGTGAAAAATATCGAACGAGTAGAACACGAGGGGAGTACATTTCGGAGAAATTAGTGAAATCTCCAATTCACCAAAGGGGTACCCCTTTCAGAAATCTTCGAATTCTCTAATATGACTTCGAGCAATATTTTGATAGTGAATACTAAAGAATATGCGATGGTAATGGGCAGAAAAGTTGTAGGCCTATGTCTTAGGGTTCTATGTATAAAACCTCGTGCTATTCCGAGGTGTGTAGAGGGTGCTACAGTCAAAATACTGAGAGATGTACGAATATAAGGAAAAAACTTGCGAAAATTGCCATCAAAAAGGGGAATTTTTTTTGAAAAGTTGACTTAAGGCTCCGTTTCGACTCCAATACATTCATTTACCCATGAGATCTCTTGGTGAAAAATATCGAACGTGTAGAACACGAGGGCAGTACATTTCGGAGAAATTAGTGAAATCTCCAATTCACCAAAGGGGTACCCCTTTCAGAAAACTTCGATTTCTCTAATATGGATTCAAGCAATGTTTTGATAGTGAATACTAAAGAATATGCGAGGGTCATGGGAACAAAAGTTGTAGGCCTATGTCTTAGGGTTCTATGTATAAATGCTCGTGCAATTCCAAGGTGTGCAGAGGGTGATACAGTCAAAATACTGAGAGATGTACGAATATAAGCAAAAAACTTGCGAATATTGCCATCGAAAAGGGGAATTTTTTTTGAAATGTTGACTTAAGGCTCCGTTTCGACTCCAATACATTCATTTACCCATGAGATCTCTTGGTGAAAAATTTCGAACGAGTAGAACACGAGGGCAGAACATTTCTGAGAAATTAGTGAAATCTCCAATTCACCAAAGGGGTACCCCTTTCAGAAATCTTCGATTTCTCTAATATGAATTCGAGCAATGTTTTGATAGTGAATACTAAAGAATATGTGAGGGTCATGGGCACAAAAGTTGTAGGCCTATGTCTTAGGGTTCTATGTATAAAACCTCGTGCAATTCCAAGGTGTGCAGAGGGTGATACAGTCAAAATACTGAGAGATGTACGAATATAAGGAAAACACTTGCGAAAATTGCCATCGAAAAGTGGAATTTTTTTTGAAATGTTGACTTAACGCTCCGTTTCGACTCCAATACATTCATTTACCCATGAGATCTCTTGGTGAAAAATATCGAACGAGTAGAACACGAGGGCAGAACATTTCTGAGAAATTAGTGAAATCTCCAATTCACCAAAGGGGTACCCCTTTCAGAAATCTTCGATTTCTCTAATATAAATTCGAGCAATGTTTTGATAGTGAATACTAAAGAATATGCGAGGGTCATGGGCACAAAAGTTGTAGGTCTATGTCTTAGGGTTCTATGTATAAAACCTCATCCCATTCCAAGGTGTGTAGAGGGTGATACAGTCAAAATACTGAGAGATGTACGAATATAAGCAAAAAACTTGCGAAAATTGCCATCGAAAAGGGGAATTTTTTTTGAAATGTTGACTTAAGGCTCCGTTTCGACTCCAATACATTCATTTACCCATGAGATCTCTTGGTGAAAAATTTCGAACGAGTAGAACACGAGGGCAGAACATTTCTGAGAAATTAGTGAAATCTCCAAGTCACCAAAGGGGTACCCCTTTCAGAAATCTTCGATTTCTCTAATATGAATTCGAGCAATGTTTTGATAGTGAATACTAAAGAATATGTGAGGGTCATGGGCACAAAAGTTGTAGGCCTATGTCTTAGGGTTCTATGTATAAAACCTCGTGCTATTCCGAGGTGTGTAGAGGGTGCTACAGTCAAAATACTGAGAGATGCACGAATATAAGCAAAAAACTTGCGAAAATTGCCATCGAAAAGGGGAATTTTTTTTGAAATGTTGACTTAAGGCTCCGTTTCGACTCCAATACATTCATTTACCCATGAGATCTCTTGGTGAAAAATTTCGAACGAGTAGAACACGAGGGCAGAACATTTCTGAGAAATTAGTGAAATCTCCAAGTCACCAAAGGGGTACCCCTTTCAGAAATCTTCGATTTCTCTAATATGAATTCGAGCAATGTTTTGATAGTGAATACTAAAGAATATGTGAGGGTCATGGGCACAAAAGTTGTAGGCCTATGTCTTAGGGTTCTATGTATAAAACCTCGTGCAATTCCAAGGTGTGCAGAGGGTGATACAGTCAAAATACTGAGAGATGTACGAATATAAGGAAAACACTTGCGAAAATTGCCATCGAAAAGGGGAATTTTTTTTGAAATGTTGACTTAAGGCTCCGTTTCGACTCCAATACATTCATATACCCATGAGATCTCTTGGTGAAAAATATCGAACGAGTAGAACACGAGGGCAGAACATTTCTGAGAAATTAGTGAAATCTCCAATTCACCAAAGGGGTACCCCTTTCAGAAATCTTCGATTTCTCTAATATAAATTCGAGCAATGTTTTGATAGTGAATACTAAAGAATATGTGAGGGTCATGGGCACAAAAGTTGTAGGCCTATGTCTTAGGGTTCTATGTATAAAACCTCGTGCAATTCCAAGGTGTGTAGAGTGTGATACAGTCAAAATACTGAGAGATGTACGAATATAAGGAAAAAACTTGTGAAAATTGCCATAAAAAAAGGGAATATTTTTTGAAATGTTGACTTAAGGTTCCGTTTCGACTCCGATACATTCATTTACCCATGAGATCTCCTGGAGAAAAATATCGAACGAGTAGAATACGAGGGCAGTACATTTCGGAGAAATTAGTGAAATCTCCAATTCACCAAAGGGGTACCCCTTTCAGAAATCTTCGATTTCTCTAATATGAATTCGAGCAATATTTTGATAGTGAATACTAAAGAATATGCAATGGTCATGGGCAGAAAAGTTGTAGGTCTATGTCTTAGGGTTCTATGTATAAAACCTTGTGCAATTCCGAGGTGTGTAGAGGGTGATACAGTCAAAATACTGAGAGGTGTACGAATATAAGGAAAAAACTTGCGAAAATTGCCATCGAAAAGGGGATTTTTTTTTTAAATGTTGACTTAAGGCTCCGTTTCGACTCCAATACATTCATTTACCCATGAGATCTCTTGGTGAAAAATATCGAACGAGTAGAACACGAGGGCAGTACATTTCGGAGAAATTAGTGAAATCTCCAATTCACCAAAGGGGTACCCCTCTCAGAAATCTTCGATTTCTCTAATATGGATTCGAGCAATGTTTTGATAGTGAATACTAAAGAATATGCGAGGGTCATGGGCACAAAAGTTGTAGGCCTATGTCTTAGGGTTCTGAGTGTAAAACCTCGTGCAATTCCAAGGTGTGTAGAGGGTGATACAGTCGAAATACTGAGAGATGTACGAATATAAGGAAAAAACTTGCGAAAATTGCCATCAAAAAGGGGAATTTTTTTTGAAATGTTGACTTAAGGCTGCGTTTCGACTCCCATACATTCATTTACCCATGAGATCTCTTAAGGAAATATATCGAACGAGTAGAACGCAATGGGCAGTACATTTCGGAGAAATTAGTGAAATCTCCAATTCACCAAAGGGGTACCCCTTTCAGAAATCTTCGATTTCTCTAATATGGATTCGAGCAATGTTTTGATAGTCAATACTAAAGAATATGCGAGGGTCATGGGCACAAAAGTTGTAGGCCCATGTCTTAGGGTTCTATGTATAAAACCTCGTGCTATTCCGAGGTGTGTAGAGGGTGCTACAGTCAAAATACTGAGAGATGTACGAATATAAGGGAAAAACTTGCGAAAATTGCCATAAAAAAAGGGAATATTTTTGGAAATGTTGACTTGAGGTTCCGTTTCGAATCCGATACATTCATTTACCCATGAGATCTCCTGGTGAAAAATATCGAACGAGTAGAATACGAGGGCAGTACATTTCGGAGAAATTAGTGAAATCTCCAATTCACCAAAGGGGTACCCCTTTCAGAAATCTTCGATTTCTCTAATATGGATTCGAGCAATGTTTTGATAGTGAATACTAAAGAATATGCGAGGGTCATGGGCACAAAAGTTGTAGGTCTATGTCTTAGGGTTCTATGTATAAATCCTCGTGCAATTCCAAGGTGTGTAGAGTGTGATACAGTCAAAATACTGAGAGATGTACGAATATAAGGAAAAAACTTGTGAAAATTGCCATAAAAAAAGGGAATATTTTTTGAAATGTTGACTTAAGGTTCCGTTTCGAATCCGATACATTCATTTACCCATGAGATCTCTTGGTGAAAAATATCGAACGAGTAGAATACGAGGGCAGTACATTTCGGAGAAATTAGTGAAATCTCCAATTCACCAAAGGGGTACCCCTTACAGAAATCTTCGATTTCTCTAATATGAATTCGAGCAATATTTTGATAGTGAATACTAAAGAATATGCGAGGTTCATGGGCACAAAAGTTGTAGGCCTATGTCTTAGGGTTCTATGTATAAAACCCTGTGCAATTCCGAGGTATGTAGAGGGTGATACAGCCAAAATACTGAGAGATGTACGAATATAAGGAAAAAACTTGCGAAAATTGCCATCAAAAAGGGGATTTTTTTTTGAAATGTTGACTTAAGGTTCCGTTTCGACTCCAATACATTCATTTACCCATGAGATCTCTTGGTGAAAAATATTGAACGAGTAGAACACGAGGGCAGTACATTTCGGAGAAATTAGTGAAATCTCCAATTCACCAAAGGGGTACCCCTCTCAGAAATCTTCGATTTCTCTAATATGGATTCGAGCAATGTTTCGATAGTGAATACTAAAGAATATGCGAGGGTCATGGGCACAAAAGTTGTAGGCCTATGTCTTAGGGTTCTATGTATAAATCCTCGTGCAATTCCGAGGTGTGTACAGGGTGCTACAGTCAAAATACTGAGAGATGTACGAATCTAAGGAAAAAACTTGCGAAAATTGCCATCGAAAAGGGGAATTTTTTTTGAAATGTTGACTTAAGGCTCCGTTTCGACTCCAATACATTCATTTACCCATGAGATCTCTTGGTGAAAAATATCGAACGAGTAGAACACGAGGGCAGAACATTTCTGAGAAATTAGTGAAATCTCCAATTCACCAAAGGGGTACCCCTTTCAGAAATCTTCGATTTCTCTAATATGAATTCGAGCAATATTTTGATAGTGAATACTAAAGAATATGCGATGGTAATGGGCAGAAAAGTTGTAGGCCTATGTCTTAGGGTTCTATGTATAAAACCCTGTGCAATTCCGAGGTATGTAGAGGGTGATACAGCCAAAATACTGAGAGATGTACGAATATAAGGAAAAAACTTGCGAAAATTGCCATCAAAAAGGGGAATTTTTTTTGAAATGTTGACTTAAGGCTCCGTTTCGACTCCGATACATTCATTTACCCATGATATCTCTTGGGGAAAAATATCGAACGAGTAGAACACGAGGGCAGTACATTTCGGAGAAATTAGTGAAATCTCCAATTCACCAAAGGGGTACCCCTTACAGAAATCTTCGATTTCTCTAATATGGATTCGAGCAATGTTTTGATAGTGAATACTAAAGAATATGCGAGGGTCATGGGCACAAAAGTTGTAGGCCTATGTCTTAGGGTTATATGTATAAAACCTCGTGCAATTCCAAGGTGTGTAGAGGGTGATACAGTCAAAATACTGAGAGATGTACGAATATAAGGAAAAAACTTCTGAAAATTGCCATCGAAAAGGGGAATTTTTTTTGAAATGTTGACTTAAGGCTCCGTTTCGACTCCAATACATTCATTTACCCATGAGATCTCTTGGTGAAAAATATCGAACGTGTAGAACACGAGGGCAGAACATTTCTGAGAAATTAGTGATATCTCCAATTCACGAAAGGGGTACCCCTTTCAGAAATCTTCGATTTCTCTAATATGGATTCGAGCAATGTTTTGATAGTGAATACTAAAGAATATGCGAGGGTCATGGGCACAAAAGTAGTAGGCCTATGTCTTAGGGTTCTATGTATAAAAGCTCGTGCAATTCCAAGGTGTGCAGAGGGTGATACAGTCAAAATACTGAGAGATGTACGAATATAAGCAAAAAACTTGCGAAAATTTCCATCGAAAAGGGGAATTTTTTTTGAAATGTTGACTTAAGGCTCCGTTTCGACTCCAATACATTCATTTACCCATGAGATCTCTAGGTGAAAAATATCGAACGAGTAGAACACGAGGGCAGTACATTTCGGAGAAATTAGTGAAATCTCCAATTCACCAAAGGGGTACCCCTTTCAGAAATCTTCGATTTCTCTAATATGAATTCGAGCAATGTTTTGATAGTGAATACTAAAGAATATACGAGGGTCATGGGCACAAAAGATGTAGGCCTATGTCTTAGGGTTCTATGTATGAAACCCTGTGCTATTCCAAGGTGTGTAGACGGTGATACAGTCAAAATACTGAGAGATGTACGAATATAAGGAAAAAACTTGCGAAAATTGCCATAAAAAAGGGGAATATTTTTTGAAATGTTGACTTAAGGCTCCGTTTCGACTCCGATACATTCACTTACCCATGATATCTCTTGGTGAAAAATATCGAACGAGTAGAATACGAGGGCAGTACATTTCGGAGAAATTACTGAAATCTCCAATTCACCAAAGGGGTACCCCTTTCAGAAATCTTCGATTTCTCTAATATCAATTCGAGCAATGTTTTGATAGTGAATACTAAAGAATATGCGAGGGTCATGGGCACAAAAGTTGTAGGCCTATGTCTTACGGTTATATGTATAAAACCTCGTGCAATTCCAAGGTATGTAGAGGGTGATACAGTCAAAATACTGAGAGATGTACGAATATAAGGAAAAAACTTGCGAAAATTGCCATCGAAAAGGGGAATTTTTTTTGAAATGTTGACTTAAGGCTCCGTTTCGACTCCAATACATTCATTTACCCTTGAGGTCTCTTGGTGAAAAATATCGAACGAGTAGAACACGAGGGCAGTACATTTCGGAGAAATTAGTGAAATCTCCAATTCACCAAAGGGGTACCCCTTTCAGAAATCTTCGATTTCTCTAATATGGATTCGAACAATGTTTTGATAGTGAATACTAAAGAATATGCGAGGGTCATGGGCACAAAAGTTGTAGGCCTATGTCTTAGGGTTATATGTATAAAACCTCGTGCAATTCCAAGGTGTGTAGAGGGTGATACAGTCAAAATACTGAGAGATGTACGAATATAAGGAAAAAACTTGCGAAAATTGCCATCGAAAAGGGGAATTTTTTTTGAAATGTTGACTTAAGGCTCCGTTTCGACTCCAATACATTCATTTACCCATGAGATCTCTTGGTGAAAAATATCGAACGAGTAGAACACGAGGGCAGAACATTTCTGAGAAATTAGTGAAATCTCCAATTCACCAAATTGGTACCCCTTTCAGAAATCTTCGATTTCTCTAATATGAATTCGAGCAATGTTTTTATAGTGAATACAAAAGAATATGCGATGGTCATGGGCACAAAAGTTGTAGGCCTATGTCTCAGGGTTCTATGTATAAAACCTCGTGCAATTCGAAGGTGTGCAGAGGGTGATACAGTCAAAATACTGAGAGATGTACGAATATAAGCAAAAAACTTGCGAAAATTGCCATGGAAAAGGGGAATTTTTTTTGAAATGTTGACTTAAGGCTCCGTTTCGACTCCAATACATTCATTTACCCATGAGATCTCTTGGTGAAAAATATCGAACGAGTAGAACACGAGGGCAGAACATTTCTGAGAAATTAGTGAAATCTCCAATTCACCAAAGTGGTACCCCTTTCAGAAATCTTCGATTTCTCTAATATGAATTCGAGCAATGTTTTGATAGTGAATACTAAATAATATGCGATGGTCATGGGCAAAAAATTTGTAGGCCTATGTCTTAGGGTTCTATGTATAAAACCTCGTGCAATTCCAAGGTGTGCAGAGGGTGATACAGTCAAAATACTGAGAGATGTACGAATATAAGGAAAACACTTGCGAAAATTGCCATCGAAAAGGGGAATTATTTTTGAAATGTTGACTTAAGGCTCCGTTTCGACTCCAATACATTCATTTACCCATGAGATCTCTTGGTGAAAAATATCGAACGAGTAGAACACGAGGGCAGAACATTTCTGAGAAATTAGTGAAATCTCCAATTCACCAAAGTGGTACCCCTTTCAGAAATCTTCGATTTCTCTAATATGGATTCGAGCAATGTTTTGATAGTGAATACTAAAGAATAGGCGAGGGTCATGGGAACAAAAGTTGTAGGCCTATGTCTTAGGGTTCTATGTATAAAACCTCGTGCAATTCCAAGGTGTGCAGAGGGTGATACAGTCAAAATACTGAGAGATGTACGAATCTAAGGAAAAAACTTGCGAAAATTGCCATCGAAAAGGGGAATTTTGTTTGAAATGTTGACTTAAGGCTCCGTTTCGACTCCAATACATTCATTTACCCATGAGATCTCTTGGTGAAAAATATCGAATGAGTAGAACACGAGGGCAGAACATTTCTGAGAAATTAGTGAAATCTCCAATTCACCAAAGTGGTACCCCTTTCAGAAATCTTCGATTTCTCTAATATGGATTCGAGCAATGTTTTGATAGTGAATACTAAAGAATATGCGAGGGTCATGGGCACAAAAGTTGTAGGCCTATGTCTTAGGGTTCTATGTATAAAACCTCGTGCAATTCCAAGGTGTGCAGAGGGTGATACAGTCAAAATACTGAGAGATGTACGAATATAAGGAAAACACTTGCGAAAATTGCCATCGAAAAGGGGAATTATTTTTGAAATGTTGACTTAAGGCTCCGTTTCGACTCCAATACATTCATTTACCCATGAGATCTCTTGGTGAAAAAATCGAACGAGTAGAACACGAGGGCAGAACATTTCTGAGAAATTAGTGAAATCTCCAATTCACCAAAGTGGTACCCCTTTCAGAAATCTTCGATTTCTCTAATATGGATTCGAGCAATGTTTTGATAGTGAATACTAAAGAATATGCGAGGGTCATGGGAACAAAAGTTGTAGGCCTATGTCTTAGGGTTCTATGTATAAAACCTCGTGCAATTCCAAGGTGTGCAGAGGGTGATACAGTCAAAATACTGAGAGATGTACGAATCTAAGGAAAAAACTTGCGAAAATTGACATCGAAAAGGGGAATTTTTTTTGAAATGTTGACTTAAGGCTCCGTTTCGACTCCAATACATTCATTTACCCATGAGATCTCTTGGTGAAAAATATCGAACGAGTAGAACACGAGGGCAGTACATTTCGGAGAAATTAGTGAAATCTCCAATTCACCAAAGGGGTACCCCTTTCAGAAATCTTCGATTTCCCTAATATGAATTCGAGCAATGTTTTGATAGTGAATACTAAAGAATATACGAGGGTCATGGGCACAAAAGATGTAGGCCTATGTCTTAGGGTTCTATGTATGAAACCCTGTGCTATTCCAAGGTGTGTAGACGGTGATACAGTCAAAATACTGAGAGATGTACGAATATAAGGAAAAAACTTGCGAAAATTGCCATAAAAAAGGGGAATATTTTTTGAAATGTTGACTTAAGGCTCCGTTTCAACTCCGATACATTCACTTACCCATGATATCTCTTGGTGAAAAATATCGAACGAGTAGAATACGAGGGCAGTACATTTCGGAGAAATTAGTGAAATCTCCAATTCACCAAAGGGGTACCCCTTTCAGAAATCTTCGATTTCTCTAATATCAATTCGAGCAATGTTTTGATAGTGAATACTAAAGAATATGCGAGGGTCATGGGCACAAAAGTTGTAGGCCTATGTCTTACGGTTATATGTATAAAACCTCGTGCAATTCCAAGGTGTGTAGAGGGTGATACAGTCAAAATACTGAGAGATGTACGAATATAAGGAAAAAACTTGCGAAAATTGCCATCGAAAAGGGGAATTTTTTTTGAAATGTTGACTTAAGGCTCCGTTTCGACTCCAATACATTCATTTACCCATGAGGTCTCTTGGTGAAAAATATCGAACGAGTAGAACACGAGGGCAGTACATTTCGGAGAAATTAGTGAAATCTCCAATTCACCAAAGGGGTACCCCTTTCAGAAATCTTCGATTTCTCTAATATGGATTCGAGCAATGTTTTGATAGTGAATACTAAAGAATATGCGAGGGTCATGGGCACAAAAGTTGTAGGCCTATGTCTTAGGGTTATATGTATAAAACCTCGTGCAATTCCAAGGTGTGTAGAGGGTGATACAGTCAAAATACTGAGAGATGTACGAATATAAGGAAAAAACTTGCGAAAATTGCCATCGAAAAGGGGAATTTTTTTTGAAATGTTGACTTAAGGCTCCGTTTCGACTCCAATACATTCATTTACCCATGAGATCTCTTGGTGAAAAATATCAAACGAGTAGAACACGAGGGCAGAACATTTCTGAGAAATTAGTGAAATCTCCAATTCACCAAATTGGTACCCCTTTCAGAAATCTTCGATTTCTCTAATATGAATTCGAGCAATGTTTTTTTAGTGAATACTAAAGAATATGCGATGGTCATGGGCACAAAAGTTGTAGGCCTATGTCTCAGGGTTCTATGTATAAAACCTCGTGCAATTCGAAGGTGTGCAGAGGGTGATACAGTCAAAATACTGAGAGATGTACGAATATAAGCAAAAAATTTGCGAAAATTGCCATGGAAAAGGGGAATTTTTTTTGAAATGTTGACTTAAGGCTCCGTTTCGACTCCAATACATTCATTTACCCATGAGATCTCTTGGTGAAAAATATCGAACGAGTAGAACATGAGGGCAGAACATTTCTGAGAAATTAGTGAAATCTCCAATTCACCAAAGTGGTACCCCTTTCAGAAATCTTCGATTTCTCTAATATGAATTCGAGCAATGTTTTGATAGTGAATACTAAAGAATATGCGATGGTCATGGGCAAAAAATTTGTAGGCCTATGTCTTAGGGTTCTATGTATAAAACCTCGTGCAATTCCAAGGTGTGCAGAGGGTGATACAGTCAAAATACTGAGAGATGTACGAATATAAGGAAAACACTTGCGAAAATTGCCATCGAAAAGGGGAATTATTTTTGAAATGTTGACTTAAGGCTCCGTTTCGACTCCAATACATTCATTTACCCATGAGATCTCTTGGTGAAAAATATGGAACAAGTAGAACACGAGGGCAGAACATTTCTGAGAAATTAGTGAAATCTCCAATTCACCAAAGTGGTACCCCTTTCAGAAATCTTCGATTTCTCTAATATGGATTCGAGCAATGTTTTGATAGTGAATACTAAAGAATATGCGAGGGTCATGGGAACAAAAGTTGTAGGCCTATGTCTTAGGGTTCTATGTATAAAACCTCGTGCAATTCCAAGGTGTGCAGAGGGTGATACAGTCAAAATACTGAGAGATGTACGAATCTAAGGAAAAAACTTGCGAAAATTGACATCGAAAAGAGGAATTTTTTTTGAAATGTTGACTTAAGGCTCCGTTTCGACTCCAATACATTCATTTACCCATGAGATCTCTTGGTGAAAAATATCGAACGAGTAGAACACGAGGGCAGAACATTTCTGAGAAATTAGTGAAATCTCCAATTCACCAAAGTGGTACCCCTTTCAGAAATCTTCGATTTCTCAAATATGAATTCGAGCAATATTTTGATAGTGAATACTAAACAATATGCGATGGTCATGGGCAGAAAAGTTGTAGGCCTATGTCTTAGGGTTCTATGTATAAAACCTCTTGCAATTCCGAGGTGTGTAGAGGGTGCTACAGTCAAAATAATGAGAGATGTACGAATCTAAGGAAAAAACTTGCGAAAATTGCCATCGAAAAGGGGAATTTTTTTTGAAATGTTGACTTAAGGCTCCGTTTCGACTCCAATACATTCATTTACCCATGAGATCTCTTGGTGAAAAATATCGAACGAGTAGAACACGAGGGCAGAACATTTCTGAGAAATTAGTGAAATCTCCAATTCACCAAAGTGGTACCCCTTTCAGAAATCTTCGATTTCTCTAATATGGATTCGAGCAATGTTTTGATAGTGAATACTAAAGAATAGGCGAGGGTCATGGGAACAAAAGTTGTAGGCCTATGTCTTAGGGTTCTATGTATAAAACCTCGTGCAATTCCAAGGTGTGCAGAGGGTGATACAGTCAAAATACTGAGAGATGTACGAATCTAAGGAAAAAACTTGCGAAAATTGCCATCGAAAAGGGGAATTTTGTTTGAAATGTTGACTTAAGGCTCCGTTTCGACTCCAATACATTCATTTACCCATGAGATCTCTTGGTGAAAAATATCGAATGAGTAGAACACGAGGGCAGAACATTTCTGAGAAATTAGTGAAATCTCCAATTCACCAAAGTGGTACCCCTTTCAGAAATCTTCGATTTCTCTAATATGGATTCGAGCAATGTTTTGATAGTGAATACTAAAGAATATGCGAGGGTCATGGGCACAAAAGTTGTAGGCCTATGTCTTAGGGTTCTATGTATAAAACCTCGTGCAATTCCAAGGTGTGCAGAGGGTGATACAGTCAAAATACTGAGAGATGTACGAATATAAGGAAAACACTTGCGAAAATTGCCATCGAAAAGGGGAATTATTTTTGAAATGTTGACTTAAGGCTCCGTTTCGACTCCAATACATTCATTTACCCATGAGATCTCTTGGTGAAAAATATCGAACGAGTAGAACACGAGGGCAGAACATTTCTGAGAAATTAGTGAAATCTCCAATTCACCAAAGTGGTACCCCTTTCAGAAATCTTCGATTTCTCTAATATGGATTCGAGCAATGTTTTGATAGTGAATACTAAAGAATATGCGAGGGTCATGGGAACAAAAGTTGTAGGCCTATGTCTTAGGGTTCTATGTATAAAACCTCGTGCAATTCCAAGGTGTGCAGAGGGTGATACAATCAAAATACTGAGAGATGTACGAATCTAAGGAAAAAACTTGCGAAAATTGACATCGAAAAGGGGAATTTTTTTTGAAATGTTGACTTAAGGCTCCGTTTCGACTCCAATACATTCATTTACCCATGAGATCTCTTGGTGAAAAATATCGAACGAGTAGAACACGAGGGCAGTACATTTCGGAGAAATTAGTGAAATCTCCAATTCACCAAAGGGGTACCCCTTTCAGAAATCTTTGATTTCTCTAATATGAATTCGAGCAATGTTTTGATAGTGAATACTAAAGAATATACGAGGGTCATGGGCACAAAAGATGTAGGCCTATGTCTTAGGGTTCTATGTATGAAACCCTGTGCTATTCCAAGGTGTGTAGACGGTGATACAGTCAAAATACTGAGAGATGTACGAATATAAGGAAAAAACTTGCGAAAATTGCCATAAAAAAGGGGAATATTTTTTGAAATGTTGACTTAAGGCTCCGTTTCAACTCCGATACATTCACTTACCCATGATATCTCTTGGTGAAAAATATCGAACGAGTAGAATACGAGGGCAGTACATTTCGGAGAAATTAGTGAAATCTCCAATTCACCAAAGGGGTACCCCTTTCAGAAATCTTCGATTTCTCTAATATCAATTCGAGCAATGTTTTGATAGTGAATACTAAAGAATATGCGAGGGTCATGGGCACAAAAGTTGTAGGCCTATGTCTTACGGTTATATGTATAAAACCTCGTGCAATTCCAAGGTGTGTAGAGGGTGATACAGTCAAAATACTGAGAGATGTACGAATATAAGGAAAAAACTTGCGAAAATTGCCATCGAAAAGGGGAATTTTTTTTGAAATGTTGACTTAAGGCTCCGTTTCGACTCCAATACATTCATTTACCCATGAGGTCTCTTGGTGAAAAATATCGAACGAGTAGAACACGAGGGCAGTACATTTCGGAGAAATTAGTGAAATCTCCAATTCACCAAAGGGGTACCCCTTTCAGAAATCTTCGATTTCTCTAATATGGATTCGAGCAATGTTTTGATAGTGAATACTAAAGAATATGCGAGGGTCATGGGCACAAAAGTTGTAGGCCTATGTCTTAGGGTTATATGTATAAAACCTCGTGCAATTCCAAGGTGTGTAGAGGGTGATACAGTCAAAATACTGAGAGATGTACGAATATAAGGAAAAAACTTGCGAAAATTGCCATCGAAAAGGGGAATTTTTTTTGAAATGTTGACTTAAGGCTCCGTTTCGACTCCAATACATTCATTTACCCATGAGATCTCTTGGTGAAAAATATCAAACGAGTAGAACACGAGGGCAGAACATTTCTGAGAAATTAGTGAAATCTCCAATTCACCAAATTGGTACCCCTTTCAGAAATCTTCGATTTCTCTAATATGAATTCGAGCAATGTTTTTATAGTGAATACTAAAGAATATGCGATGGTCATGGGCACAAAAGTTGTAGGCCTATGTCTCAGGGTTCTATGTATAAAACCTCGTGCAATTCGAAGGTGTGCAGAGGGTGATACAGTCAAAATACTGAGAGATGTACGAATATAAGCAAAAAACTTGCGAAAATTGCCATGGAAAAGGGGAATTTTTTTTGAAATGTTGACTTAAGGCTCCGTTTCGACTCCAATACATTCATTTACCCATGAGATCTCTTGGTGAAAAATATCGAACGAGTAGAACACGAGGGCAGAACATTTCTGGGAAATTAGTGAAATCTCCAATTCACCAAAGTGGTACCCCTTTCAGAAATCTTCGATTTCTCAAATATGAATTCGAGCAATATTTTGATAGTGAATACTAAACAATATGCGATGGTCATGGGCAGAAAAGTTGTAGGCCTATGTCTTAGGGTTCTATGTATAAAACCTCTTGCAATTCCGAGGTATGTAGAGGGTGCTACAGTCAAAATAATGAGAGATGTACGAATCTAAGGAAAAAACTTGCGAAAATTGCCATCGAAAAGGGGAATTTTTTTTGAAATGTTGACTTAAGGCTCCGTTTCGACTCCAATACATTCATTTACCCATGAGATCTCTTGGTGAAAAATATCGAACGAGTAGAACACGAGGGCAGAACATTTCTGAGAAATTAGTGAAATCTCCAATTCACCAAAGGGGTACCCCTTTCAGAAATCTTCGATTTCTCTAATATGAATTCGAGCAATATTTTTATAGTGAATACTAAACAATATGCGATGGTCATGGGCAGAAAAGTTGTAGGCCTATGTCTTAGGGTTCTATGTATAAATCCTCGTGCAATTCCGAGGTGTGTAGAGGGTGCTACAGTCAAAATACTGAGAGATGTACGAATCTAAGGAAAAAACTTGCGAAAATTGCCATCGAAAAGGGGAATTTTTTTTGAAATGTTGACTTAAGGCTCCGTTTCGACTCCAATACATTCATTTACCCATGAGGTCTCTTGGTGAAAAATATCGAACGAGTAGAACACGAGGGCAGTACATTTCGGAGAAATTAGTGAAATCTCCAATTCACCAAAGGGGTACCCCTTTCAGAAATCTTCGATTTCTCTAATATGGATTCGAACAATGTTTTGATAGTGAATACTAAAGAATATGCGAGGGTCATGGGCACAAAAGTTGTAGGCCTATGTCTTAGGGTTATATGTATAAAACCTCGTGCAATTCCAAGGTGTGTAGAGGGTGATACAGTCAAAATACTGAGAGATGTACGAATATAAGGAAAAAACTTGCGAAAATTGCCATCGAAAAGGGGAATTTTTTTTGAAATGTTGACTTAAGGCTCCGTTTCGACTCCAATACATTCATTTACCCATGAGATCTCTTGGTGAAAAATATCGAACGAGTAGAACACGAGGGCAGAACATTTCTGAGAAATTAGTGAAATCTCCAATTCACCAAATTGGTACCCCTTTCAGAAATCTTCGATTTCTCTAATATGAATTCGAGCAATGTTTTGATAGTGAATACTAAAGAATATGCGATGGTCATGGGCACAAAAGTTGTAGGCCTATGTCTCAGGGTTCTATGTATAAAACCTCGTGCAATTCGAAGGTGTGCAGAGGGTGATACAGTCAAAATACTGAGAGATGTACGAATATAAGCAAAAAACTTGCGAAAATTGCCATGGAAAAGGGGAATTTTTTTTGAAATGTTGACTTAAGGCTCCGTTTCGACTCCAATACATTCATTTACCCATGAGATCTCTTGGTGAAAAATATCGAACGAGTAGAACACGAGGGCAGAACATTTCTGAGAAATTAGTGAAATCTCCAATTCACCAAAGTGGTACCCCTTTCAGAAATCTTCGATTTCTCTAATATGAATTCGAGCAATGTTTTGATAGTGAATACTAAAGAATATGCGATGGTCATGGGCACAAAAGTTGTAGGCCTATGTCTCAGGGTTCTATGTATAAAACCTCGTGCAATTCGAAGGTGTGCAGAGGGTGATACAGTCAAAATACTGAGAGATGTACGAATCTAAGGAAAAAACTTGCGAAAATTGCCATCGAAAAGGGGAATTTTTTTTGAAATGTTGACTTAAGGCTCCGTTTCGACTCCAATACATTCATTTACCCATGAGATCTCTTGGTGAAAAATATCGAACGAGTAGAACACGAGGGCAGAACATTTCTGAGAAATTAGTGAAATCTCCAATTCACCAAAGTGGTACCCCTTTCAGAAATCTTCGATTTCTCAAATATGAATTCGAGCAATATTTTGATAGTGAATACTAAACAATATGCGATGGTCATGGGCAGAAAAGTTGTAGGCCTATGTCTTAGGGTTCTATGTATAAAACCTCTTGCAATTCCGAGGTGTGTAGAGGGTGCTACAGTCAAAATAATGAGAGATGTACGAATCTAAGGAAAAAACTTGCGAAAATTGCCATCGAAAAGGGGAATTTTTTTTGAAATGTTGACTTAAGGCTCCGTTTCGACTCCAATACATTCATTTACCCATGAGATCTCTTGGTGAAAAATATCGAACGAGTAGAACACGAGGGCAGAACATTTCTGAGAAATTAGTGAAATCTTCAATTCACCAAAGTGGTACCCCTTTCAGAAATCTTCGATTTCTCAAATATGAATTCGAGCAATATTTTGATAGTGAATACTAAACAATATGCGATGGTCATGGGCAGAAAAGTTGTAGGCCTATGTCTTAGGGTTCTATGTATAAAACCTCTTGCAATTCCGAGGTGTGTAGAGGGTGCTACAGTCAAAATAATGAGAGATGTACGAATCTAAGGAAAAAACTTGCGAAAATTGCCATCGAAAAGGGGAATTTTTTTTGAAATGTTGACTTAAGGCTCCGTTTCGACTCCAATACATTCATTTACCCATGAGATCTCTTGGTGAAAAATATCGAACGAGTAGAACACGAGGGCAGAACATTTCTGAGAAATTAGTGAAATCTCCAATTCACCAAAGGGGTACCCCTTTCAGAAATCTTCGATTTCTCTAATATGAATTCGAGCAATATTTTGATAGTGAATACTAAACAATATGCGATGGTCATGGGCAGAAAAGGTGTAGGCCTATGTCTTAGGGTTCTATGTATAAATCCTCGTGCAATTCCGAGGTGTGTAGAGGGTGCTACAGTCAAAATACTGAGAGATGTACGAATCTAAGGAAAAAACTTGCGAAAATTGCCATCGAAAAGGGGAATTTTTTTTGAAATGTTGACTTAAGGCTCCGTTTCGACTCCAATACATTCATTTACCCATGAGGTCTCTTGGTGAAAAATATCGAACGAGTAGAACACGAGGGCAGTACATTTCGGAGAAATTAGTGAAATCTCCAATTCACCAAAGGGGTACCCCTTTCAGAAATCTTCGATTTCTCTAATATGGATTCGAACAATGTTTTGATAGTGAATACTAAAGAATATGCGAGGGTCATGGGCACAAAAGTTGTAGGCCTATGTCTTAGGGTTATATGTATAAAACCTCGTGCAATTCGAAGGTGTGCAGAGGGTGATACAGTCAAAATACTGAGAGATGTACGAATATAAGGAAAAAACTTGCGAAAATTGCCATCGAAAAGGGGAATTTTTTTTGAAATGTTGACTTAAGGCTCCGTTTCGACTCCAATACATTCATTTACCCATGAGATCTCTTGGTGAAAAATATCGAACGAGTAGAACACGAGGGCAGAACATTTCTGAGAAATTAGTGAAATCTCCAATTCACCAAATTGGTACCCCTTTCAGAAATCTTCGATTTCTCTAATATGAATTCGAGCAATGTTTTTATAGTGAATACTAAAGAATATGCGATGGTCATGGGCACAAAAGTTGTAGGCCTATGTCTCAGGGTTCTATGTATAAAACCTCGTGCAATTCGAAGGTGTGCAGAGGGTGATACAGTCAAAATACTGAGAGATGTACGAATATAAGCAAAAAACTTGCGAAAATTGCCATGGAAAAGGGGAATTTTTTTTGAAATGTTGACTTAAGGCTCCGTTTCGACTCCAATACATTCATTTACCCATGAGATCTCTTGGTGAAAAATATCGAACGAGTAGAACACGAGGGCAGAACATTTCTGAGAAATTAGTGAAATCTCCAATTCACCAAAGTGGTACCCCTTTCAGAAATCTTCGATTTCTCAAATATGAATTCGAGCAATGTTTTGATAGTGAATACTAAAGAATATGCGATGGTCATGGGCAAAAAATTTGTAGGCCTATGTCTTAGGGTTCTATGTATAAAACCTCGTGCAATTCCAAGGTGTGCAGAGGGTGCTACAGTCAAAATAATGAGAGATGTACGAATATAAGGAAAACACTTGCGAAAATTGCCATCGAAAAGGGGAATTATTTTTGAAATGTTGACTTAAGGCTCCGTTTCGACTCCAATACATTCATTTACCCATGAGATCTCTTGGTGAAAAATATCGAACGAGTAGAACACGAGGGCAGAACATTTCTGAGAAATTAGTGAAATCTCCAATTCACCAAAGTGGTACCCCTTTCAGAAATCTTCGATTTCTCTAATATGGATTCGAGCAATATTTTGATAGTGAATACTAAACAATATGCGATGGTCATGGGAACAAAAGTTGTAGGCCTATGTCTTAGGGTTCTATGTATAAATCCTCGTGCAATTCCAAGGTGTGCAGAGGGTGATACAGTCAAAATACTGAGAGATGTACGAATCTAAGGAAAAAACTTGCGAAAATTGCCATCGAAAAGGGGAATTTTTTTTGAAATGTTGACTTAAGGCTCCGTTTCGACTCCAATACATTCATTTACCCATGAGGTCTCTTGGTGAAAAATATCGAACGAGTAGAACACGAGGGCAGTACATTTCTGAGAAATTAGTGAAATCTCCAATTCACCAAAGGGGTACCCCTTTCAGAAATCTTCGATTTCTCTAATATGGATTCGAACAATGTTTTGATAGTGAATACTAAAGAATATGCGAGGGTCATGGGCACAAAAGTTGTAGGCCTATGTCTTAGGGTTATATGTATAAAACCTCGTGCAATTCCAAGGTGTGTAGAGGGTGATACAGTCAAAATACTGAGAGATGTACGAATATAAGGAAAAAACTTGCGAAAATTGCCATCGAAAAGGGGAATTTTTTTTGAAATGTTGACTTAAGGCTCCGTTTCGACTCCAATACATTCATTTACCCATGAGATCTCTTGGTGAAAAATATCGAACGAGTAGAACACGAGGGCAGAACATTTCTGAGAAATTAGTGAAATCTCCAATTCACCAAATTGGTACCCCTTTCAGAAATCTTCGATTTCTCTAATATGAATTCGAGCAATGTTTTTATAGTGAATACTAAAGAATATGCGATGGTCATGGGCACAAAAGTTGTAGGCCTATGTCTCAGGGTTCTATGTATAAAACCTCGTGCAATTCGAAGGTGTGCAGAGGGTGATACAGTCAAAATACTGAGAGATGTACGAATATAAGCAAAAAACTTGCGAAAATTGCCATGGAAAAGGGGAATTTTTTTTGAAATGTTGACTTAAGGCTCCGTTTCGACTCCAATACATTCATTTACCCATGAGATCTCTTGGTGAAAAATATCGAACGAGTAGAACACGAGGGCAGAACATTTCTGAGAAATTAGTGAAATCTCCAATTCACCAAAGTGGTACCCCTTTCAGAAATCTTCGATTTCTCTAATATGAATTCGAGCAATGTTTTGATAGTGAATACTAAAGAATATGCGATGGTCATGGGCAAAAAATTTGTAGGCCTATGTCTTAGGGTTCTATGTATAAAACCTCGTGCAATTCCAAGGTGTGCAGAGGGTGATACAGTCAAAATACTGAGAGATGTACGAATATAAGGAAAACACTTGCGAAAATTGCCATCGAAAAGGGGAATTATTTTTGAAATGTTGACTTAAGGCTCCGTTTCGACTCCAATACATTCATTTACCCATGAGATCTCTTGGTGAAAAATATCGAACGAGTAGAACACGAGGGCAGAACATTTCTGAGAAATTAGTGAAATCTCCAATTCACCAAAGTGGTACCCCTTTCAGAAATCTTCGATTTCTCTAATATGGATTCGAGCAATGTTTTGATAGTGAATACTAAAGAATAGGCGAGGGTCATGGGAACAAAAGTTGTAGGCCTATGTCTTAGGGTTCTATGTATAAAACCTCGTGCAATTCCAAGGTGTGCAGAGGGTGATACAGTCAAAATACTGAGAGATGTACGAATCTAAGGAAAAAACTTGCGAAAATTGCCATCGAAAAGGGGAATTTTGTTTGAAATGTTGACTTAAGGCTCCGTTTCGACTCCAATACATTCATTTACCCATGAGATCTCTTGGTGAAAAATATCGAATGAGTAGAACACGAGGGCAGAACATTTCTGAGAAATTAGTGAAATCTCCAATTCACCAAAGTGGTACCCCTTTCAGAAATCTTCGATTTCTCTAATATGGATTCGAGCAATGTTTTGATAGTGAATACTAAAGAATATGCGAGGGTCATGGGCACAAAAGTTGTAGGCCTATGTCTTAGGGTTCTATGTATAAAACCTCGTGCAATTCCAAGGTGTGCAGAGGGTGATACAGTCAAAATACTGAGAGATGTACGAATATAAGGAAAACACTTGCGAAAATTGCCATCGAAAAGGGGAATTATTTTTGAAATGTTGACTTAAGGCTCCGTTTCGACTCCAATACATTCATTTACCCATGAGATCTCTTGGTGAAAAATATCGAACGAGTAGAACACGAGGGCAGAACATTTCTGAGAAATTAGTGAAATCTCCAATTCACCAAAGTGGTACCCCTTTCAGAAATCTTCGATTTCTCTAATATGGATTCGAGCAATGTTTTGATAGTGAATACTAAAGAATATGCGAGGGTCATGGGAACAAAAGTTGTAGGCCTATGTCTTAGGGTTCTATGTATAAAACCTCGTGCAATTCCAAGGTGTGCAGAGGGTGATACAGTCAAAATACTGAGAGATGTACGAATCTAAGGAAAAAACTTGCGAAAATTGACATCGAAAAGGGGAATTTTTTTTGAAATGTTGACTTAAGGCTCCGTTTCGACTCCAATACATTCATTTACCCATGAGATCTCTTGGTGAAAAATATCGAACGAGTAGAACACGAGGGCAGTACATTTCGGAGAAATTAGTGAAATCTCCAATTCACCAAAGGGGTACCCCTTTCAGAAATCTTCGATTTCTCTAATATGAATTCGAGCAATGTTTTGATAGTGAATACTAAAGAATATACGAGGGTCATGGGCACAAAAGATGTAGGCCTATGTCTTAGGGTTCTATGTATGAATCCCTGTGCTATTCCAAGGTGTGTAGACGGTGATACAGTCAAAATACTGAGAGATGTACGAATATAAGGAAAAAACTTGCGAAAATTGCCATAAAAAAGGGGAATATTTTTTGAAATGTTGACTTAAGGCTCCGTTTCAACTCCGATACATTCACTTACCCATGATATCTCTTGGTGAAAAATATCGAACGAGTAGAATACGAGGGCAGTACATTTCGGAGAAATTAGTGAAATCTCCAATTCACCAAAGGGGTACCCCTTTCAGAAATCTTCGATTTCTCTAATATCAATTCGAGCAATGTTTTGATAGTGAATACTAAAGAATATGCGAGGGTCATGGGCACAAAAGTTGTAGGCCTATGTCTTACGGTTATATGTATAAAACCTCGTGCAATTCCAAGGTGTGTAGAGGGTGATACAGTCAAAATACTGAGAGATGTACGAATATAAGGAAAAAACTTGCGAAAATTGCCATCGAAAAGGGGAATTTTTTTTGAAATGTTGACTTAAGGCTCCGTTTCGACTCCAATACATTCATTTACCCATGAGGTCTCTTGGTGAAAAATATCGAACGAGTAGAACACGAGGGCAGTACATTTCGGAGAAATTAGAGAAATCTCCAATTCACCAAAGGGGTACCCCTTTCAGAAATCTTCGATTTCTCTAATATGGATTCGAACAATGTTTTGATAGTGAATACTAAAGAATATGCGAGGGTCATGGGCACAAAAGTTGTAGGCCTATGTCTTAGGGTTATATGTATAAAACCTCGTGCAATTCCAAGGTGTGTAGAGGGTGATACAGTCAAAATACTGAGAGATGTACGAATATAAGGAAAAAACTTGCGAAAATTGCCATCGAAAAGGGGAATTTTTTTTGAAATGTTGACTTAAGGCTCCGTTTCGACTCCAATACATTCATTTACCCATGAGATCTCTTGGTGAAAAATATCGAACGAGTAGAACACGAGGGGAGTACATTTCGGAGAAATTAGTGAAATCTCCAATTCACCAAAGGGGTACCCCTTTCAGAAATCTTCGATTTCTCTAATATGAATTCGAGCAATATTTTGATAGTGAATACTAAAGAATATGCGATGGTAATGGGCAGAAAAGTTGTAGGCCTATGTCTTAGGGTTCTATGTATAAAACCTCGTGCAATTCCAAGGTGTGCAGAGGGTGATACAGTCAAAATACTGAGAGATGTACGAATATAAGGAAAAAACTTGCGAAAATTGCCATCGAAAAGGGGAATTTTTTTTGAAATGTTGACTTAAGGCTCCGTTTCGACTCCAATACATTCATTTACCCATGAGATCTCTTGGTGAAAAATATCAAACGAGTAGAACACGAGGGCAGAACATTTCTGAGAAATTAGTGAAATCTCCAATTCACCAAATTGGTACCCCTTTCAGAAATCTTCGATTTCTCTAATATGAATTCGAGCAATGTTTTTATAGTGAATACTAAAGAATATGCGATGGTCATGGGCACAAAAGTTGTAGGCCTATGTCTCAGGGTTCTATGTATAAAACCTCGTGCAATTCGAAGGTGTGCAGAGGGTGATACAGTCAAAATACTGAGAGATGTACGAATATAAGCAAAAAACTTGCGAAAATTGCCATGGAAAAGGGGAATTTTTTTTGAAATGTTGACTTAAGGCTCCGTTTCGACTCCAATACATTCATTTACCCATGAGATCTCTTGGTGAAAAATATCGAACGAGTAGAACACGAGGGCAGAACATTTCTGAGAAATTAGTGAAATCTCCAATTCACCAAAGTGGTACCCCTTTCAGAAATCTTCGATTTCTCTAATATGAATTCGAGCAATGTTTTGATAGTGAATACTAAAGAATATGCGATGGTCATGGGCAAAAAATTTGTAGGCCTATGTCTTAGGGTTCTATGTATAAAACCTCGTGCAATTCCAAGGTGTGCAGAGGGTGATACAGTCAAAATACTGAGAGATGTACGAATATAAGGAAAACACTTGCGAAAATTGCCATCGAAAAGGGGAATTATTTTTGAAATGTTGACTTAAGGCTCCGTTTCGACTCCAATACATTCATTTACCCATGAGATCTCTTGGTGAAAAATATCGAACGAGTAGAACACGAGGGCAGAACATTTCTGAGAAATTAGTGAAATCTCCAATTCACCAAAGTGGTACCCCTTTCAGAAATCTTCGATTTCTCTAATATGGATTCGAGCAATGTTTTGATAGTGAATACTAAAGAATAGGCGAGGGTCATGGGAACAAAAGTTGTAGGCCTATGTCTTAGGGTTCTATGTATAAAACCTCGTGCAATTCCAAGGTGTGCAGAGGGTGATACAGTCAAAATACTGAGAGATGTACGAATCTAAGGAAAAAACTTGCGAAAATTGCCATCGAAAAGGGGAATTTTGTTTGAAATGTTGACTTAAGGCTCCGTTTCGACTCCAATACATTCATTTACCCATGAGATCTCTTGGTGAAAAATATCGAATGAGTAGAACACGAGGGCAGAACATTTCTGAGAAATTAGTGAAATCTCCAATTCACCAAAGTGGTACCCCTTTCAGAAATCTTCGATTTCTCTAATATGGATTCGAGCAATGTTTTGATAGTGAATACTAAAGAATATGCGAGGGTCATGGGCACAAAAGTTGTAGGCCTATGTCTTAGGGTTCTATGTATAAAACCTCGTGCAATTCCAAGGTGTGCAGAGGGTGATACAGTCAAAATACTGAGAGATGTACGAATATAAGGAAAACACTTGCGAAAATTGCCATCGAAAAGGGGAATTATTTTTGAAATGTTGACTTAAGGCTCCGTTTCGACTCCAATACATTCATTTACCCATGAGATCTCTTGGTGAAAAATATCGAACGAGTAGAACACGAGGGCAGAACATTTCTGAGAAATTAGTGAAATCTCCAATTCACCAAAGTGGTACCCCTTTCAGAAATCTTCGATTTCTCTAATATGGATTCGAGCAATGTTTTGATAGTGAATACTAAAGAATATGCGAGGGTCATGGGAACAAAAGTTGTAGACCTATGTCTTAGGGTTCTATGTATAAAACCTCGTGCAATTCCAAGGTGTGCAGAGGGTGATACAGTCAAAATACTGAGAGATGTACGAATCTAAGGAAAAAACTTGCGAAAATTGACATCGAAAAGGGGAATTTTTTTTGAAATGTTGACTTAAGGCTCCGTTTCGACTCCAATACATTCATTTACCCATGAGATCTCTTGGTGAAAAATATCGAACGAGTAGAACACGAGGGCAGTACATTTCGGAGAAATTAGTGAAATCTCCAATTCACCAAAGGGGTACCCCTTTCAGAAATCTTCGATTTCTCTAATATGAATTTGAGCAATGTTTTGATAGTGAATACTAAAGAATATACGACGGTCATGGGCACAAAAGATGTAGGCCTATGTCTTAGGGTTCTATGTATAAAACCTCGTGCAATTCCAAGGTGTGTAGAGGGTGATACAGTCAAAATACTGAGAGATGTACGAATATAAGGAAAAAACTTGCGAAAATTGCCATCGAAAAGGGGAATTTTTTTTGAAATGTTTACTTAAGGCTCCGTTTCGACTCCAATACATTCATTTACCCATGAGATCTCTTGGTGAAAAATATCAAACGAGTAGAACACGAGGGCAGAACATTTCTGAGAAATTAGTGAAATCTCCAATTCACCAAATTGGTACCCCTTTCAGAAATCTTCGATTTCTCTAATATGAATTCGAGCAATGTTTTTATAGTGAATACTAAAGAATATGCGATGGTCATGGGCACAAAAGTTGTAGGCCTATGTCTTACGGTTATATGTATAAAACCTCGTGCAATTCCAAGGTGTGTAGAGGGTGATACAGTCAAAATACTGAGAGATGTACGAATATAAGCAAAAAACTTGCGAAAATTGCCATGGAAAAGGGGAATTTTTTTTGAAATGTTGACTTAAGGCTCCGTTTCGACTCCAATACATTCATTTACCCATGAGATCTCTTGGTGAAAAATATCGAACGAGTAGAACACGAGGGCAGAACATTTCTGAGAAATTAGTGAAATCTCCAATTCACCAAAGTGGTACCCCTTTCAGAAATCTTCGATTTCTCTAATATGGATTCGAGCAATGTTTTGATAGTGAATACTAAAGAATAGGCGAGGGTCATGGGAACAAAAGTTGTAGGCCTATGTCTTAGGGTTCTATGTATAAAACCTCGTGCAATTCCAAGGTGTGCAGAGGGTGATACAGTCAAAATACTGAGAGATGTACGAATCTAAGGAAAAAACTTGCGAAAATTGCCATCGAAAAGGGGAATTTTGTTTGAAATGTTGACTTAAGGCTCCGTTTCGACTCCAATACATTCATTTACCCATGAGATCTCTTGGTGAAAAATATCGAATGAGTAGAACACGAGGGCAGAACATTTCTGAGAAATTAGTGAAATCTCCAATTCACCAAAGTGGTACCCCTTTCAGAAATCTTCGATTTCTCTAATATGGATTCGAGCAATGTTTTGATAGTGAATACTAAAGAATATGCGAGGGTCATGGGCACAAAAGTTGTAGGCCTATGTCTTAGGGTTCTATGTATAAAACCTCGTGCAATTCTAAGGTGTGCAGAGGGTGATACAGTCAAAATACTGAGAGATGTACGAATATAAGCAAAAAACTTGCGAAAATTGCCATGGAAAAGGGGAATTTTTTTTGAAATGTTGACTTAAGCCTCCGTTTCGACTCCAATACATTCATTTACCCATGAGATCTCTTGGTGAAAAATATCGAACGAGTAGAACACGAGGGCAGAACATTTCTGAGAAATTAGTGAAATCTCCAATTCACCAAAGTGGTACCCCTTTCAGAAATCTTCGATTTCTCTAATATGAATTCGAGCAATGTTTTGATAGTGAATACTAAAGAATATGCGATGGTCATGGGCAAAAAATTTGTAGGCCTATGTCTTAGGGTTCTATGTATAAAACCTCGTGCAATTCCAAGGTGTGCAGAGGGTGATACAGTCAAAATACTGAGAGATGTACGAATATAAGGAAAACACTTGCGAAAATTGCCATCGAAAAGGGGAATTATTTTTGAAATGTTGACTTAAGGCTCCGTTTCGACTCCAATACATTCATTTACCCATGAGATCTCTTGGTGAAAAATATCGAACGAGTAGAACACGAGGGCAGAACATTTCTGAGAAATTAGTGAAATCTCCAATTCACCAAAGTGGTACCCCTTTCAGAAATCTTCGATTTCTCTAATATGGATTCGAGCAATGTTTTGATAGTGAATACTAAAGAATAGGCGAGGGTCATGGGAACAAAAGTTGTAGGCCTATGTCTTAGGGTTCTATGTATAAAACCTCGTGCAATTCCAAGGTGTGCAGAGGGTGATACAGTCAAAATACTGAGAGATGTACGAATCTAAGGAAAAAACTTGCGAAAATTGCCATCGAAAAGGGGAATTTTGTTTGAAATGTTGACTTAAGGCTCCGTTTCGACTCCAATACATTCATTTACCCATGAGATCTCTTGGTGAAAAATATCGAATGAGTAGAACACGAGGGCAGAACATTTCTGAGAAATTAGTGAAATCTCCAATTCACCAAAGTGGTACCCCTTTCAGAAATCTTCGATTTCTCTAATATGGATTCGAGCAATGTTTTGATAGTGAATACTAAAGAATATGCGAGGGTCATGGGCACAAAAGTTGTAGGCCTATGTCTTAGGGTTCTATGTATAAAACCTCGTGCAATTCC
Organism: Humulus lupulus; assembly: GCF_963169125.1. Lineage (NCBI taxonomy): Eukaryota > Viridiplantae > Streptophyta > Magnoliopsida > Rosales > Cannabaceae > Humulus > Humulus lupulus. Next base: position 297,011,285 of record NC_084794.1, on the reverse strand, counting down.
AAGGTGTGCAGAGGGTGATACAGTCAAAATACTGAGAGATGTACGAATATAAGGAAAACACTTGCGAAAATTGCCATCGAAAAGGGGAATTATTTTTGAAATGTTGACTTAAGGCTCCGTTTCGACTCCAATACATTCATTTACCCATGAGATCTCTTGGTGAAAAATATCGAACGAGTAGAACACGAGGGCAGAACATTTCTGAGAAATTAGTGAAATCTCCAATTCACCAAAGTGGTACCCCTTTCAGAAATCTTCGATTTCTCTAATATGGATTCGAGCAATGTTTTGATAGTGAATACTAAAGAATATGCGAGGGTCATGGGAACAAAAGTTGTAGACCTATGTCTTAGGGTTCTATGTATAAAACCTCGTGCAATTCCAAGGTGTGCAGAGGGTGATACAGTCAAAATACTGAGAGATGTACGAATCTAAGGAAAAAACTTGCGAAAATTGACATCGAAAAGGGGAATTTTTTTTGAAATGTTGACTTAAGGCTCCGTTTCGACTCCAATACATTCATTTACCCATGAGATCTCTTGGTGAAAAATATCGAACGAGTAGAACACGAGGGCAGTACATTTCGGAGAAATTAGTGAAATCTCCAATTCACCAAAGGGGTACCCCTTTCAGAAATCTTCGATTTCTCTAATATGAATTCGAGCAATGTTTTGATAGTGAATACTAAAGAATATACGACGGTCATGGGCACAAAAGATGTAGGCCTATGTCTTAGGGTTCTATGTATAAAACCTCGTGCAATTCCAAGGTGTGTAGAGGGTGATACAGTCAAAATACTGAGAGATGTACGAATATAAGGAAAAAACTTGCGAAAATTGCCATCGAAAAGGGGAATTTTTTTTGAAATGTTGACATAAGGCTCCGTTTCGACTCCAATACATTCATTTACCCATGAGATCTCTTGGTGAAAAATATCAAACGAGTAGAACACGAGGGCAGAACATTTCTGAGAAATTAGTGAAATCTCCAATTCACCAAATTGGTACCCCTTTCAGAAATCTTCGATTTCTCTAATATGAATTCGAGCAATGTTTTTATAGTGAATACTAAAGAATATGCGATGGTCATGGGCACAAAAGTTGTAGGCCTATGTCTCAGGGTTCTATGTATAAAACCTCGTGCAATTCGAAGGTGTGCAGAGGGTGATACAGTCAAAATACTGAGAGATGTACGAATATAAGCAAAAAACTTGCGAAAATTGCCATGGAAAAGGGGAATTTTTTTTGAAATGTTGACTTAAGGCTCCGTTTCGACTCCAATACATTCATTTACCCATGAGATCTCTTGGTGAAAAATATCGAACGAGTAGAACACGAGGGCAGAACATTTCTGGGAAATTAGTGAAATCTCCAATTCACCAAAGTGGTACCCCTTTCAGAAATCTTCGATTTCTCTAATATGGATTCGAGCAATGTTTTGATAGTGAATACTAAAGAATAGGCGAGGGTCATGGGAACAAAAGTTGTAGGCCTATGTCTTAGGGTTCTATGTATAAAACCTCGTGCAATTCCAAGGTGTGCAGAGGGTGATACAGTCAAAATACTGAGAGATGTACGAATCTAAGGAAAAAACTTGCGAAAATTGCCATCGAAAAGGGGAATTTTGTTTGAAATGTTGACTTAAGGCTCCGTTTTGACTCCAATACATTCATTTACCCATGAGATCTCTTGGTGAAAAATATCGAATGAGTAGAACACGAGGGCAGAACATTTCTGAGAAATTAGTGAAATCTCCAATTCACCAAAGTGGTACCCCTTTCAGAAATCTTCGATTTCTCTAATATGGATTCGAGCAATGTTTTGATAGTGAATACTAAAGAATATGCGAGGGTCATGGGCACAAAAGTTGTAGGCCTATGTCTTAGGGTTCTATGTATAAAACCTCGTGCAATTCTAAGGTGTGCAGAGGGTGATACAGTCAAAATACTGAGAGATGTACGAATATAAGGAAAACACTTGCGAAAATTGCCATCGAAAAGGGGAATTATTTTTGAAATGTTGACTTAAGGCTCCGTTTCGACTCCAATACATTCATTTACCCATGAGATCTCTTGGTGAAAAATATCGAACGAGTAGAACACGAGGGCAGAACATTTCTGAGAAATTAGTGAAATCTCCAATTCACCAAAGTGGTACCCCTTTCAGAAATCTTCGATTTCTCTAATATGGATTCGAGCAATGTTTTGATAGTGAATACTAAAGAATATGCGAGGGTCATGGGAACAAAAGTTGTAGGCCTATGTCTTAGGGTTCTATGTATGAAACCCTGTGCTATTCCAAGGTGTGTAGACGGTGATACAGTCAAAATACTGAGAGATGTACGAATATAAGGAAAAAACTTGCGAAAATTGCCATAAAAAAGGGGAATATTTTTTGAAATGTTGACTTAAGGCTCCGTTTCAACTCCGATACATTCACTTACCCATGATATCTCTTGGTGAAAAATATCGAACGAGTAGAACACGAGGGCAGTACATTTCGGAGAAATTAGTGAAATCTCCAATTCACCAAAGGGGTACCCCTTTCAGAAATCTTCGATTTCTCTAATATCAATTCGAGCAATGTTTTGATAGTGAATACTAAAGAATATGCGAGGGTCATGGGCACAAAAGTTGTAGGCCTATGTCTTACGGTTATATGTATAAAACCTCGTGCAATTCCAAGGTGTGTAGAGGGTGATACAGTCAAAATACTGAGAGATGTACGAATATAAGGAAAAAACTTGCGAAAATTGCCATCGAAAAGGGGAATTTTTTTTGAAATGTTGACTTAAGGCTCCGTTTCGACTCCAATACATTCATTTACCCATGAGGTCTCTTGGTGAAAAATATCGAACGAGTAGAACACGAGGGCAGTACATTTCGGAGAAATTAGTGAAATCTCCAATTCACCAAAGGGGTACCCCTTTCAGAAATCTTCGATTTCTCTAATATGAATTCGAGCAATATTTTGATAGTGAATACTAAAGTATATGCGATGGTCATGGGCAGAAAAGTTGTAGGCCTATGTCTTAGGGTTCTATGTATAAAACCTCGTGCAATTCCGAGGTGTGTAGAGGGTGCTACAGTCAAAATTCTGAGAGATGTACGAATCTAAGGAAAAAACTTGCGAAAATTGCCATCGAAAAGGGGAATTTTTTTTGAAATGTTGACTTAAGGCTCCGTTTCGACTCCAATACATTCATTTACCCATGAGATCTCTTGGTGAAAAATATCGAACGAGTAGAACACGAGGGCAGTACATTTCGGAGAAATTAGTGAAATCTCCAATTCACCAAAGGGGTACCCCTTTCAGAAATCTTCGATTTCTCTAATATGAATTCGAGCAATGTTTTGATAGTGAATACTAAAGAATATACGAGGGTCATGGGCACAAAAGATGTAGGCCTATGTCTTAGGGTTCTATGTATGAAACCCTGTGCTATTCCAAGGTGTGTAGACGGTGATACAGTCAAAATACTGAGAGATGTACGAATATAAGGAAAAAACTTGCGAAAATTGCCATAAAAAAGGGGAATATTTTTTGAAATGTTGACTTAAGGCTCCGTTTCAACTCCGATACATTCACTTACCCATGATATCTCTTGGTGAAAAATATCGAACGAGTAGAATACGAGGGCAGTACATTTCGGAGAAATTAGTGAAATCTCCAATTCACCAAAGGGGTACCCCTTTCAGAAATCTTCGATTTCTCTAATATCAATTCGAGCAATGTTTTGATAGTGAATACTAAAGAATATGCGAGGGTCATGGGCACAAAAGTTGTAGGCCTATGTCTTACGGTTATATGTATAAAACCTCGTGCAATTCCAAGGTGTGTAGAGGGTGATACAGTCAAAATACTGAGAGATGTACGAATATAAGGAAAAAACTTGCGAAAATTGCCATCGAAAAGGGGAATTTTTTTTGAAATGTTGACTTAAGGCTCCGTTTCGACTCCAATACATTCAATTACCCATGAGGTCTCTTGGTGAAAAATATCGAACGAGTAGAACACGAGGGCAGTACATTTCGGAGAAATTAGTGAAATCTCCAATTCACCAAAGCGGTACCCCTTTCAGAAATCTTCGATTTCTCTAATATGGATTCGAGCAATGTTTTGATAGTGAATACTAAAGAATATGCGAGGGTCATGGGCACAAAAGTTGTAGGCCTATGTCTTAGGGTTATATGTATAAAACCTCGTGCAATTCCAAGGTGTGTAGAGGGTGATACAGTCAAAATACTGAGAGATGTACGAATATAAGGAAAAAACTTGCGAAAATTGCCATCGAAAAGGGGAATTTTTTTTGAAATGTTGACTTAAGGCTCCGTTTCGACTCCAATACATTCATTTACCCATGAGATCTCTTGGTGAAAAATATCCAACGAGTAGAACACGAGGGCAGAACATTTCTGAGAAATTAGTGAAATCTCCAATTCACCAAATTGGTACCCCTTTCAGAAATCTTCGATTTCTCTAATATAAATTCGAGCAATGTTTTTATAGTGAATACTAAAGAATATGCGATGGTCATGGGCACAAAAGTTGTAGGCCTATGTCTCAGGGTTCTATGTATAAAACCTCGTGCAATTCGAAGGTGTGCAGAGGGTGATACAGTCAAAATACTGAGAGATGTACGAATATAAGCAAAAAACTTGCGAAAATTGCCATGGAAAAGGGGAATTTTTTTTGAAATGTTGACTTAAGGCTCCGTTTCGACTCCAATACATTCATTTACCCATGAGATCTCTTGGTGAAAAATATCGAACGAGTAGAACATGAGGGCAGAACATTTCTGAGAAATTAGTGAAATCTCCAATTCACCAAAGTGGTACCCCTTTCAGAAATCTTCGATTTCTCTAATATGAATTCGAGCAATGTTTTGATAGTGAATACTAAAGAATATGCGATGGTCATGGGCAAAAAATTTGTAGGCCTATGTCTTAGGGTTCTATGTATAAAACCTCGTGCAATTCCAAGGTGTGCAGAGGGTGATACAGTCAAAATACTGAGAGATGTACGAATATAAGGAAAACACTTGCGAAAATTGCCATCGAAAAGGGGAATTATTTTTGAAATGTTGACTTAAGGCTCCGTTTCGACTCCAATACATTCATTTACCCATGAGATCTCTTGGTGAAAAATATGGAACAAGTAGAACACGAGGGCAGAACATTTCTGAGAAATTAGTGAAATCTCCAATTCACCAAAGTGGTACCCCTTTCAGAAATCTTCGATTTCTCTAATATGGATTCGAGCAATGTTTTGATAGTGAATACTAAAGAATATGCGAGGGTCATGGGAACAAAAGTTGTAGGCCTATGTCTTAGGGTTCTATGTATAAAACCTCGTGCAATTCCAAGGTGTCCAGAGGGTGATACAGTCAAAATACTGAGAGATGTACGAATCTAAGGAAAAAACTTGCGAAAATTGACATCGAAAAGAGGAATTTTTTTTGAAATGTTGACTTAAGGCTCCGTTTCGACTCCAATACATTCATTTACCCATGAGATCTCTTGGTGAAAAATATCGAACGAGTAGAACACGAGGGCAGAACATTTCTGAGAAATTAGTGAAATCTCCAATTCACCAAAGTGGTACCCCTTTCAGAAATCTTCGATTTCTCAAATATGAATTCGAGCAATATTTTGATAGTGAATACTAAACAATATGCGATGGTCATGGGCAGAAAAGTTGTAGGCCTATGTCTTAGGGTTCTATGTATAAAACCTCTTGCAATTCCGAGGTGTGTAGAGGGTGCTACAGTCAAAATAATGAGAGATGTACGAATCTAAGGAAAAAACTTGCGAAAATTGCCATCGAAAAGGGGAATTTTTTTTGAAATGTTGACTTAAGGCTCCGTTTCGACTCCAATACATTCATTTACCCATGAGATCTCTTGGTGAAAAATATCGAACGAGTAGAACACGAGGGCAGTACATTTCGGAGAAATTAGTGAAATCTCCAATTCACCAAAGGGGTACCCCTTTCAGAAATCTTCGATTTCTCTAATATGAATTCGAGCAATGTTTTGATAGTGAATACTAAAGAATATACGAGGGTCATGGGCACAAAAGATGTAGGCCTATGTCTTAGGGTTCTATGTATGAAACCCTGTGCTACTCCAAGGTGTGTAGACGGTGATACAGTCAAAATACTGAGAGATGTACGAATATAAGGAAAAAACTTGCGAAAATTGCCATAAAAAAGGGGAATATTTTTTGAAATGTTGACTTAAGGCTCCGTTTCAACTCCGATACATTCACTTACCCATGATATCTCTTGGTGAAAAATATCGAACGAGTAGAATACGAGGGCAGTACATTTCGGAGAAATTAGTGAAATCTCCATTTCACCAAAGGGGTACCCCTTTCAGAAATCTTCGATTTCTCTAACATCAATTCGAGCAATGTTTTGATAGTGAATACTAAAGAATATGCGAGGGTCATGGGCACAAAAGTTGTAGGCCTATGTCTTACGGTTATATGTATAAAACCTCGTGCAATTCCAAGGTGTGTAGAGGGTGATACAGTCAAAATACTGAGAGATGTACGAATATAAGGAAAAAACTTGCGAAAATTGCCATCGAAAAGGGGAATTTTTTTTGAAATGTTGACTTAATGCTCCGTTTCGACTCCAATACATTCATTTACCCATGAGGTCTCTTGGGGAAAAATATCGAACGAGTAGAACACGAGGGCAGTACATTTCGGAGAAATTAGTGAAATCTCCAATTCACCAAAGGGGTACCCCTTTCAGAAATCTTCGATTTCTCGAATATGGATTCGAGCAATGTTTTGATAGTGAATACTAAAGAATATGCGAGGGTCATGGGCACAAAAGTTGTAGGCCTATGTCTTAGGGTTATATGTATAAAACCTCGTGCAATTCCAAGGTGTGTAGAGGGTGATACAGTCAAAATACTGAGAGATGTACGAATATAAGGAAAAAACTTGCGAAAATTGCCATCGAAAAGGGGAATTTTTTTTGAAATGTTGACTTAAGGCTCCGTTTCGACTCCAATACATTCATTTACCCATGAGATCTCTTGGTGAAAAATATCAAACGAGTAGAACACGAGGGCAGAACATTTCTGAGAAATTAGTGAAATCTCCAATTCACCAAATTGGTACCCCTTTCAGAAATCTTCGATTTCTCTAATATGAATTCGAGCAATGTTTTTATAGTGAATACTAAAGAATATGCGATGGTCATGGGCACAAAATTTGTAGGCCTATGTCTCAGGGTTCTATGTATAAAACCTCGTGCAATTCGAAGGTGTGCAGAGGGTGATACAGTCAAAATACTGAGAGATGTACGAATATAAGCAAAAAACTTGCGAAAATTGCCATGGAAAAGGGGAATTTTTTTTGAAATGTTGACTTAAGGCTCCGTTTCGACTCCAATACATTCATTTACCCATGAGATCTCTTGGTGAAAAATATCGAACGAGTAGAACATGAGAGCAGAACATTTCTGAGAAATTAGTGAAATCTCCAATTCACCAAAGTGGTACCCCTTTCAGAAATCTTCGATTTCTCTAATATGAATTCGAGCAATGTTTTGATAGTGAATACTAAAGAATATGCGATGGTCATGGGCAAAAAATTTGTAGGCCTATGTCTTAGGGTTCTATGTATAAAACCTCGTGCAATTCCAAGGTGTGCAGAGGGTGATACAGTCAAAATACTGAGAGATGTACGAATATAAGGAAAACACTTGCGAAAATTGCCATCGAAAAGGGGAATTATTTTTGAAATGTTGACTTAAGGCTCCGTTTCGACTCCAATACATTCATTTACCCATGAGATCTCTTGGTGAAAAATATGGAACAAGTAGAACACGAGGGCAGAACATTTCTGAGAAATTAGTGAAATCTCCAATTCACCAAAGTGGTACCCCTTTCAGAAATCTTCGATTTCTCTAATATGGATTCGAGCAATGTTTTGATAGTGAATACTAAAGAATATGCGAGGGTCATGGGAACAAAAGTTGTAGGCCTATGTCTTAGGGTTCTATGTATAAAACCTCGTGCAATTCCAAGGTGTGCAGAGGGTGATACAGTCAAAATACTGAGAGATGTACGAATCTAAGGAAAAAACTTGCGAAAATTGACATCGAAAAGAGGAATTTTTTTTGAAATGTTGACTTAAGGCTCCGTTTCGACTCCAATACATTCATTTACCCATGAGATCTCTTGGTGAAAAATATCGAACGAGTAGAACACGAGGGCAGAACATTTCTGAGAAATTAGTGAAATCTCCAATTCACCAAAGTGGTACCCCTTTCAGAAATCTTCGATTTCTCTAATATGGATTCGAGCAATGTTTTGATAGTGAATACTAAAGAATATGCGAGGGTCATGGGAACAAAAGTTGAAGGCCTATGTCTTAGGGTTCTATGTATAAAACCTCGTGCAATTCCAAGGTGTGCAGAGGGTGATACAGTCAAAATACTGAGAGATGTACGAATCTAAGGAAAAAACTTGCGAAAATTGCCATCGAAAAGGGGAATTTTTTTTGAAATGTTGACTTAAGGCTCCGTTTCGACTCCAATACATTCATTTACCCATGAGATCTCTTGGTGAAAAATATCGAACGAGTAGAACACGAGGGCAGAACATTTCTGAGAAATTAGTGAAATCTCCAATTCACCAAAGTGGTACCCCTTTCAGAAATCTTCGATTTCTCAAATATGAATTCGAGCAATATTTTGATAGTGAATACTAAACAATATGCGATGGTCATGGGCAGAAAAGTTGTAGGCCTATGTCTTAGGGTTCTATGTATAAAACCTCGTGCAATTCCAAGGTGTGCAGAGGGTGATACAGTCAAAATACTGAGAGATGTACGAATATAAGGAAAACACTTGCGAAAATTGCCATCGAAAAGGGGAATTATTTTTGAAATGTTGACTTAAGGCTCCGTTTCGACTCCAATACATTCATTTACCCATGAGATCTCTTGGTGAAAAATATCGAACGAGTAGAACACGAGGGCAGAACATTTCTGAGAAATTAGTGAAATCTCCAATTCACCAAAGTGGTACCCCTTTCAGAAATCTTCGATTTCTCTAATATGGATTCGAGCAATTTTTTGATAGTGAATACTAAAGAATATGCGAGGGTCATGGGAACAAAAGTTGTAGGCTTATGTCTTAGAGTTCTATGTATAAAACCTCGTGCAATTCCAAGGTGTGCAGAGGGTGATACAGTCAAAATAGTGAGAGATGTACGAATCTAAGGAAAAAACTTGCGAAAATTGCCATCGAAAAGGGGAATTTTGTTTGAAATGTTGACTTAAGGCTCCGTTTCGACTCCAATACATTCATTTACCCATGAGATCTCTTGGTGAAAAATATCGAACGAGTAGAACACGAGGGCAGAACATTTCTGAGAAATTAGTGAAATCTCCAATTCACCAAAGTGGTACCCCTTTCAGAAATCTTCGATTTCTCTAATATGAATTCGAGCAATATTTTGATAGTGAATACTAAACAATATGCGATGGTCATGGGCAGAAAAGTTGTAGGCCTATGTCTTAGGGTTCTATGTATAAAACCTCCTGCAATTCCGAGGTGTGGAGAGGGTGCTACAGTCAAAATAATGAGAGATGTACGAATCTAAGGAAAAAACTTGCGAAAATTGCCATCGAAAAGGGGAATTTTTTTTGAAATGTTGACTTAAGGCTCCGTTTCGACTCCAATACATTCATTTACCCATGAGATCTCTTGGTGAAAAATATCGAACGAGTAGAACACGAGGGCAGAACATTTCTGAGAAATTAGTGAAATCTCCAATTCACCAAAGAGGTACCCCTTTCAGAAATCTTCGATTTCTCTAATATGAATTCGAGCAATGTTTTGATAGTGAATACTAAAGAATATGCGATGGTCATGGGCAAAAAATTTGTAGGCCTATGTCTTAGGGTTCTATGTATAAAACCTCGTGCAATTCCAAGGTGTGCAGAGGGTGATACAGTCAAAATACTGAGAGATGTACGAATATAAGGAAAAAACTTGCGAAAATTGCCATCGAAAAGGGGAATTATTTTTGAAATGTTGACTTAAGGCTCCGTTTCGACTCCAATACATTCATTTACCCATGAGATCTCTTGGTGAAAAATATCGAACGAGTAGAACACGAGGGCAGAACATTTCTGAGAAATTAGTGAAATCTCCAATTCACCAAAGTGGTACCCCTTTCAGAAATCTTCGATTTCTCAAATATGAATTCGAGCAATATTTTGAAAGTGAATACTAAACAATATGCGATGGTCATGGGCAGAAAAGTTGTAGGCCTATGTCTTAGGGTTCTATGTATAAAACCTCATGCAATTCCGAGGTGTGTAGAGGGTGCTACAGTCAAAATAATGAGAGATGTACGAATCTAAGGAAAAAACTTGCGAAAATTGCCATCGAAAAGGGGAATTTTTTTTGAAATGTTGACTTAAGGCTCCGTTTCGACTCCAATACATTCATTTACCCATGAGATCTCTTGGTGAAAAATATCGAACGAGTAGAACACGAGGGCAGAACATTTCTGAGAAATTAGTGAATTCTCCAATTCACCAAAGGGGAACCCCTTTTAGAAATCTTCGATTTCTCTAATATGGATTCGAGCAATGTTTTGATAGTGAATACTAAAGAATATGCGAGGGTCATGGGAACAAAAGTTGTAGGCCTATGTCTTAGGGTTCTATGTATAAAACCTCGTGCAATTCCGAGGTGTGGAGAGGGTGCTACAGTCAAAATAATGAGAGATGTACGAATCTAAGGAAAAAACTTGCGAAAATTGCCATCGAAAAGGGGAATTTTTTTTGAAATGTTGACTTAAGGCTCCGTTTCGACTCCAATACATTCATTTACCCATGAGATCTCTTGGTGAAAAATATCGAACGAGTAGAACACGAGGGCAGAACATTTCTGAGAAATTAGTGAAATCTCCAATTCACCAAAGAGGTACCCCTTTCAGAAATCTTCGATTTCTCTAATATGAATTCGAGCAATGTTTTGATAGTGAATACTAAAGAATATGCGATGGTCATGGGCAAAAAATTTGTAGGCCTATGTCTTAGGGTTCTATGTATAAAACCTCGTGCAATTCCAAGGTGTGCAGAGGGTGATACAGTCAAAATACTGAGAGATGTACGAATATAAGGAAAAAACTTGCGAAAATTGCCATCGAAAAGGGGAATTATTTTTGAAATGTTGACTTAAGGCTCCGTTTCGACTCCAATACATTCATTTACCCATGAGATCTCTTGGTGAAAAATATCGAACGAGTAGAACACGAGGGCAGAACATTTCTGAGAAATTAGTGAAATCTCCAATTCACCAAAGAGGTACCCCTTTCAGAAATCTTCGATTTCTCTAATATGAATTCGAGCAATGTTTTGATAGTGAATACTAAAGAATATGCGATGGTCATGGGCAAAAAATTTGTAGGCCTATGTCTTAGGGTTCTATGTATAAAACCTCGTGCAATTCCAAGGTGTGCAGAGGGTGATACAGTCAAAATACTGAGAGATGTACGAATATAAGGAAAAAACTTGCGAAAATTGCCATCGAAAAGGGGAATTATTTTTGAAATGTTGACTTAAGGCTCCGTTTCGACTCCAATACATTCATTTACCCATGAGATCTCTTGGTGAAAAATATCGAACGAGTAGAACACGAGGGCAGAACATTTCTGAGAAATTAGTGAAATCTCCAATTCACCAAAGTGGTACCCCTTTCAGAAATCTTCGATTTCTCTAATATGGATTCGAGCAATGTTTTGATAGTGAATACTAAAGAATATGCGAGGGTCATGGGAACAAAAGTTGTAGGCTTATGTCTTAGAGTTCTATGTATAAAACCTCGTGCAATTCCAAGGTGTGCAGAGGGTGATACAGTCAAAATAGTGAGAGATGTACGAATCTAAGGAAAAAACTTGCGAAAATTGCCATCGAAAAGGGGAATTTTGTTTGAAATGTTGACTTAAGGCTCCGTTTCGACTCCAATACATTCATTTACCCATGAGATCTCTTGGTGAAAAATATCGAACGAGTAGAACACGAGGGCAGAACATTTCTGAGAAATTAGTGAAATCTCCAATTCACCAAAGTGGTACCCCTTTCAGAAATCTTCGATTTCTCTAATATGAATTCGAGCAATATTTTGATAGTGAATACTAAACAATATGCGATGGTCATGGGCAGAAAAGTTGTAGGCCTATGTCTTAGGGTTCTATGTATAAAACCTCCTGCAATTCCGAGGTGTGGAGAGGGTGCTACAGTCAAAATAATGAGAGATGTACGAATCTAAGGAAAAAACTTGCGAAAATTGCCATCGAAAAGGGGAATTTTTTTTGAAATGTTGACTTAAGGCTCCGTTTCGACTCCAATACATTCATTTACCCATGAGATCTCTTGGTGAAAAATATCGAACGAGTAGAACACGAGGGCAGAACATTTCTGAGAAATTAGTGAAATCTCCAATTCACCAAAGAGGTACCCCTTTCAGAAATCTTCGATTTCTCTAATATGAATTCGAGCAATGTTTTGATAGTGAATACTAAAGAATATGCGATGGTCATGGGCAAAAAATTTGTAGGCCTATGTCTTAGGGTTCTATGTATAAAACCTCGTGCAATTCCAAGGTGTGCAGAGGGTGATACAGTCAAAATACTGAGAGATGTACGAATATAAGGAAAAAACTTGCGAAAATTGCCATCGAAAAGGGGAATTATTTTTGAAATGTTGACTTAAGGCTCCGTTTCGACTCCAATACATTCATTTACCCATGAGATCTCTTGGTGAAAAATATCGAACGAGTAGAACACGAGGGCAGAACATTTCTGAGAAATTAGTGAAATCTCCAATTCACCAAAGTGGTACCCCTTTCAGAAATCTTCGATTTCTCAAATATGAATTCGAGCAATATTTTGAAAGTGAATACTAAACAATATGCGATGGTCATGGGCAGAAAAGTTGTAGGCCTATGTCTTAGGGTTCTATGTATAAAACCTCATGCAATTCCGAGGTGTGTAGAGGGTGCTACAGTCAAAATAATGAGAGATGTACGAATCTAAGGAAAAAACTTGCGAAAATTGCCATCGAAAAGGGGAATTTTTTTTGAAATGTTGACTTAAGGCTCCGTTTCGACTCCAATACATTCATTTACCCATGAGATCTCTTGGTGAAAAATATCGAACGAGTAGAACACGAGGGCAGAACATTTCTGAGAAATTAGTGAATTCTCCAATTCACCAAAGGGGAACCCCTTTTAGAAATCTTCGATTTCTCTAATATGGATTCGAGCAATGTTTTGATAGTGAATACTAAAGAATATGCGAGGGTCATGGGAACAAAAGTTGTAGGCCTATGTCTTAGGGTTCTATGTATAAAACCTCGTGCAATTCCGAGGTGTGGAGAGGGTGCTACAGTCAAAATAATGAGAGATGTACGAATCTAAGGAAAAAACTTGCGAAAATTGCCATCGAAAAGGGGAATTTTTTTTGAAATGTTGACTTAAGGCTCCGTTTCGACTCCAATACATTCATTTACCCATGAGATCTCTTGGTGAAAAATATCGAACGAGTAGAACACGAGGGCAGAACATTTCTGAGAAATTAGTGAAATCTCCAATTCACCAAAGAGGTACCCCTTTCAGAAATCTTCGATTTCTCTAATATGAATTCGAGCAATGTTTTGATAGTGAATACTAAAGAATATGCGATGGTCATGGGCAAAAAATTTGTAGGCCTATGTCTTAGGGTTCTATGTATAAAACCTCGTGCAATTCCAAGGTGTGCAGAGGGTGATACAGTCAAAATACTGAGAGATGTACGAATATAAGGAAAAAACTTGCGAAAATTGCCATCGAAAAGGGGAATTATTTTTGAAATGTTGACTTAAGGCTCCGTTTCGACTCCAATACATTCATTTACCCATGAGATCTCTTGGTGAAAAATATCGAACGAGTAGAACACGAGGGCAGAACATTTCTGAGAAATTAGTGAAATCTCCAATTCACCAAAGTGGTACCCCTTTCAGAAATCTTCGATTTCTCAAATATGAATTCGAGCAATATTTTGAAAGTGAATACTAAACAATATGCGATGGTCATGGGCAGAAAAGTTGTAGGCCTATGTCTTAGGGTTCTATGTATAAAACCTCATGCAATTCCGAGGTGTGTAGAGGGTGCTACAGTCAAAATAATGAGAGATGTACGAATCTAAGGAAAAAACTTGCGAAAATTGCCATCGAAAAGGGGAATTTTTTTTGAAATGTTGACTTAAGGCTCCGTTTCGACTCCAATACATTCATTTACCCATGAGATCTCTTGGTGAAAAATATCGAACGAGTAGAACACGAGGGCAGAACATTTCTGAGAAATTAGTGAATTCTCCAATTCACCAAAGGGGAACCCCTTTTAGAAATCTTCGATTTCTCTAATATGGATTCGAGCAATGTTTTGATAGTGAATACTAAAGAATATGCGAGGGTCATGGGAACAAAAGTTGTAGGCCTATGTCTTAGGGTTCTATGTATAAAACCTCGTGCAATTCCAAGGTGTGCAGAGGGTGATACAGTCAAAATACTGAGAGATGTACGAATCTAAGGAAAAAACTTGCGAAAATTGCCATCGAAAAGGGGAATTTTTTTTGAAATGTTGACTTAAGGCTCCGTTTCGACTCCAATACATTCATTTACCCATGAGATCTCTTGGTGAAAAATATCGAACGAGTAGAACACGAGGGCAGAACATTTCTGAGAAATTAGTGAAATCTCCAATTCACCAAAGTGGTACCCCTTTCAGAAATCTTCGATTTCTCTAATATGGATTCGAGCAATGTTTTGATAGTGAATACTAAAGAATATGCGAGGGTCATGGGAACAAAAGTTGAAGGCCTATGTCTTAGGGTTCTATGTATAAAACCTCGTGCAATTCCAAGGTGTGCAGAGGGTGATACAGTCAAAATACTGAGAGATGTACGAATCTAAGGAAAAAACTTGCGAAAATTGCCATCGAAAAGGGGAATTTTTTTTGAAATGTTGACTTAAGGCTCCGTTTCGACTCCAATACATTCATTTACCCATGAGATCTCTTGGTGAAAAATATCGAACGAGTAGAACACGAGGGCAGAACATTTCTGAGAAATTAGTGAAATCTCCAATTCACCAAAGTGGTACCCCTTTCAGAAATCTTCGATTTCTCAAATATGAATTCGAGCAATATTTTGATAGTGAATACTAAACAATATGCGATGGTCATGGGCAGAAAAGTTGTAGGCCTATGTCTTAGGGTTCTATGTATAAAACCTCGTGCAATTCCAAGGTGTGCAGAGGGTGATACAGTCAAAATACTGAGAGATGTACGAATCTAAGGAAAAAACTTGCGAAAATTGCCATCGAAAAGGGGAATTTTTTTTGAAATGTTGACTTAAGGCTCCGTTTCGACTCCAATACATTCATTTACCCATGAGGTCTCTTGGTGAAAAATATCGAACGAGTAGAACACGAGGGCAGTACATTTCGGAGAAATTAGTGAAATCTCCAATTCACCAAAGGGGTACCCCTTTCAGAAATCTTCGATTTCTCTAATATGGATTCGAGCAATGTTTTGATAGTGAATACTAAAGAATATGCGAGGGTCATGGGCACAAAAGTTGTAGGCCTATGTCTTAGGGTTATATGTATAAAACCTCGTGCAATTCCAAGGTGTGTAGAGGGTGATACAGTCAAAATACTGAGAGATGTACGAATATAAGGAAAAAACTTGCGAAAATTGCCATCGAAAAGGGGAATTTTTTTTGAAATGTTGACTTAAGGCTCCGTTTCAACTCCGATACATTCATTTACCCATGAGGTCTCTTGGTGAAAAATATCGAACGAGTAGAACACGAGGGCAGTACATTTCGGAGAAATTAGTGAAATCTCCAATTCACCAAAGGGGTACCCCTTTCAGAAATCTTCGATTTCTCTAATATGGATTCGAGCAATGTTTTGATAGTGAATACTAAAGAATATGCGAGGGTCATGGGCACAAAAGTTGTAGGCCTATGTCTTAGGGTTATATGTATAAAACCTAGTGCAATTCCAAGGTGTGTAGAGGGTGATACAGCCAAAATTCTGAGAGATGTACGAATATAAGGAAAAAACTTGCGAAAATTGCCATCGAAAAGGGGAATTTTTTTTGAAATGTTGACTTAAGGCTCCGTTTCGACTCCAATACATTCATTTACCCATGAGATCTCTTGGTGAAAAATATCAAACGAGTAGAACACGAGGGCAGAACATTTCTGAGAAATTAGTGAAATCTCCAATTCACCAAATTGGTACCCCTTTCAGAAATCTTCGATTTCTCTAATATGAATTCGAGCAATGTTTTTATAGTGAATACTAAAGAATATGCGATGGTCATGGGCACAAAAGTTGTAGGCCTATGTCTCAGGGTTCTATGTATAAAACCTCGTGCAATTCGAAGGTGTGCAGAGGGTGATACAGTCAAAATACTGAGAGATGTACGAATATAAGCAAAAAACTTGCGAAAATTGCCATGGAAAAGGGGAATTTTTTTTGAAATGTTGACTTAAGGCTCCGTTTCGACTCCAATACATTCATTTACCCATGAGATCTCTTGGTGAAAAATATCGAACGAGTAGAACATGAGGGCAGAACATTTCTGAGAAATTAGTGAAATCTCCAATTCACCAAAGTGGTACCCCTTTCAGAAATCTTCGATTTCTCTAATATGAATTCGAGCAATGTTTTGATAGTGAATACTAAAGAATATGCGATGGTCATGGGAAAAAAATTTGTAGGCCAATGTCTTAGGGTTCTATGTATAAAACCTCGTGCAATTCCAAGGTGTGCAGAGGGTGATACAGTCAAAATACTGAGAGATGTACGAATATAAGGAAAACACTTGCGAAAATTGCCATCGAAAAGGGGAATTATTTTTGAAATGTTGACTTAAGGCTCCGTTTCGACTCCAATACATTCATTTACCCATGAGATCTCTTGGTGAAAAATATGGAACAAGTAGAACACGAGGGCAGAACATTTCTGAGAAATTAGTGAAATCTCCAATTCACCAAAGTGGTACCCCTTTCAGAAATCTTCGATTTCTCTAATATGGATTCGAGCAATGTTTTGATAGTGAATACTAAAGAATATGCGAGGGTCATGGGAACAAAAGTTGTAGGCCTATGTCTTAGGGTTCTATGTATAAAACCTCGTGCAATTCCAAGGTGTGCAGAGGGTGATACAGTCAAAATACTGAGAGATGTACGAATCTAAGGAAAAAACTTGCGAAAATTGACATCGAAAAGAGGAATTTTTTTTGAAATGTGGACTTAAGGCTCCGTTTCGACTCCAATACATTCATTTACCCATGAGATCTCTTGGTGAAAAATATCGAACGAGTAGAACACGAGGGCAGAACATTTCTGAGAAATTAGTGAAATCTCCAATTCACCAAAGTGGTACCCCTTTCAGAAATCTTCGATTTCTCAAATATGAATTCGAGCAATATTTTGATAGTGAATACTAAACAATATGCGATGGTCATGGGCAGAAAAGTTGTAGGCCTATGTCTTAGGGTTCTATGTATAAAACCTCTTGCAATTCCGAGGTGTGTAGAGGGTGCTACAGTCAAAATAATGAGAGATGTACGAATCTAAGGAAAAAACTTGCGAAAATTGCCATCGAAAAGGGGAATTTTTTTTGAAATGTTGACTTAAGGCTCCGTTTCGACTCCAATACATTCATTTACCCATGAGATCTCTTGGTGAAAAATATCGAACGAGTAGAACACGAGGGCAGAACATTTCTGAGAAATTAGTGAAATCTCCAATTCACCAAAGGGGTACCCCTTTCAGAAATCTTCGATTTCTCTAATATGAATTCGAGCAATATTTTGATAGTGAATACTAAACAATATGCGATGGTCATGGGCAGAAAAGTTGTAGGCCTATGTCTTAGGGTTCTATGTATAAATCCTCGTGCAATTCCGAGGTGTGTAGAGGGTGCTACAGTCAAAATTCTGAGAGATGTACGAATCTAAGGAAAAAACTTGCGAAAATTGCCATCGAAAAGGGGAATTTTTTTTGAAATGTTGTCTTAAGGCTCCGTTTCGACTCCAATACATTCATTTACCCACGAGATCTCTTGGTGAAAAATATGGAACGAGTAGAACACGAGGGCAGAACATTTCTGAGAAATTAGTGAAATCTCCAATTCACCAAAGTGGTACCCCTTTCAGAAATCTTCGATTTCTCTAATATGAATTCGAGCAATGTTTTTATAGTGAATACTAAAGAATATGCGATGGTCATGGGCACAAAAGTTGTAGGCCTATGTCTCAGGGTTCTATGTATAAAACCTCGTGCAATTCGAAGGTGTGCAGAGGGTGATACAGTCAAAATACTGAGAGATGTACGAATATAAGCAAAAAACTTGCGAAAATTGCCATCGAAAAGGGGAATTTTTTTTGAAATGTTGACTTAAGGCTCCGTTTCGACTCCAATACATTCATTTACCCATGAGATCTCTTGGTGAAAAATATCGAACGAGTAGAACACGAGGGCAGAACATTTCTGAGAAATTAGTGAAATCTCCAATTTTCCAAAGTGGTACCCCTTTCAGAAATCTTCGATTTCTCTAATATGAATTCGAGCAATGTTTTGATAGTGAATACTAAAGAATATGCGATGGTCATTGGCAAAAAATTTGTAGGCCTATGTCTTAGGGTTCTATGTATAAAACCTCGTGCAATTCCAAGGTGTGCAGAGGGTGATACAGTCAAAATACTGAGAGATGTACGAATATAAGGAAAACACTTGCGAAAATTGCCATCGAAAAGGGGAATTATTTTTGAAATGTTGACTTAAGGCTCCGTTTCGACTCCAATACATTCATTTACCCATGAGATCTCTTGGTGAAAAATATCGAACGAGTAGAACACGAGGGCAGAACATTTCTGAGAAATTAGTGAAATCTCCAATTCACCAAAGTGGTACCCCTTTCAGAAATCTTCGATTTCTCTAATATGGATTCGAGCAATTTTTTGATAGTGAATACTAAAGAATATGCGAGGGTCATGGGAACAAAAGTTGTAGGCTTATGTCTTAGAGTTCTATGTATAAAACCTCGTGCAATTCCAAGGTGTGCAGAGGGTGATACAGTCAAAATAGTGAGAGATGTACGAATCTAAGGAAAAAACTTGCGAAAATTGCCATCGAAAAGGGGAATTTTGTTTGAAATGTTGACTTAAGGCTCCGTTTCGACTCCAATACATTCATTTACCCATGAGATCTCTTGGTGAAAAATATCGAACGAGTAGAACACGAGGGCAGAACATTTCTGAGAAATTAGTGAATTCTCCAATTCACCAAAGGGGAACCCCTTTTAGAAATCTTCGATTTCTCTAATATGGATTCGAGCAATGTTTTGATAGTGAATACTAAAGAATATGCGAGGGTCATGGGAACAAAAGTTGTAGGCCTATGTCTTAGGGTTCTATGTATAAAACCTCGTGCAATTCCAAGGTGTGCAGAGGGTGATACAGTCAAAATACTGAGAGATGTACGAATCTAAGGAAAAAACTTGCGAAAATTGCCATCGAAAAGGGGAATTTTGTTTGAAATGTTGACTTAAGGCTCCGTTTCGACTCCAATACATTCATTTACCCATGAGATCTCTTGGTGAAAAATATCGAACGAGTAGAACACGAGGGCAGAACATTTCTGAGAAATTAGTGAAATCTCCAATTCACCAAAGTTGTACCCCTTTCAGAAATCTTCGATTTCTCTAATATGAATTCGAGCAATATTTTGATAGTGAATACTAAACAATATGCGATGGTCATGGGCAGAAAAGTTGTAGGCCTATGTCTTAGGGTTCTATGTATAAAACCTCGTGCAATTCGAAGGTGTGCAGAGGGTGATACAGTCAAAATACTGAGAGATGTACTAATCTAAGGAAAAAACTTGCGAAAATTGCCATCGAAAAGGGGAATTTTTTTTGAAATGTTGACTTAAGGCTCCGTTTCGACTCCAATACATTCATTTACCCATGAGATCTCTTGGTGAAAAATATCGAACGAGTAGAACACGAGGGCAGAACATTTCTGAGAAATTAGTGAAATCTCCAATTCACCAAAGTGGTACCCCTTTCAGAAATCTTCGATTTCTCTAATATGGATTCGAGCAATGTTTTGATAGTGAATACTAAAGAATATGCGAGGGTCATGGGAACAAAAGTTGAAGGCCTATGTCTTAGGGTTCTATGTATAAAACCTCGTGCAATTCCAAGGTGTGCAGAGGGTGATACAGTCAAAATACTGAGAGATGTACGAATCTAAGGAAAAAACTTGCGAAAATTGCCATCGAAAAGGGGAATTTTTTTTGAAATGTTGACTTAAGGCTCCGTTTCGACTCCAATACATTCATTTACCCATGAGATCTCTTGGTGAAAAATATCGAACGAGTAGAACACGAGGGCAGAACATTTCTGAGAAATTAGTGAAATCTCCAATTCACCAAAGTGGTACCCCTTTCAGAAATCTTCGATTTCTCTAATATGGATTCGAGCAATGTTTTGATAGTGAATACTAAAGAATATGCGAGGGTCATGGGAACAAAAGTTGAAGGCCTATGTCTTAGGGTTCTATGTATAAAACCTCGTCCAATTCCAAGGTGTGCAGAGGGTGATACAGTCAAAATACTGAGAGATGTACGAATCTAAGGAAAAAACTTGCGAAAATTGCCATCGAAAAGGGGAATTTTTTTTGAAATGTTGACTTAAGGCTCCGTTTCGACTCCAATACATTCATTTACCCATGAGATCTCTTGGTGAAAAATATCGAACGAGTAGAACACGAGGGCAGAACATTTCTGAGAAATTAGTGAAATCTCCAATTCACCAAAGTTGTACCCCTTTCAGAAATCTTCGATTTCTCTAATATGAATTCGAGCAATATTTTGATAGTGAATACTAAACAATATGCGATGGTCATGGGCAGAAAAGTTGTAGGCCTATGTCTTAGGGTTCTATGTATAAAACCTCGTGCAATTCCAAGGTGTGCAGAGGGTGATACAGTCAAAATACTGAGAGATGTACGAATCTAAGGAAAAAACTTGCGAAAATTGCCATCGAAAAGGGGAATTTTTTTTGAAATGTTGACTTAAGGCTCCGTTTCGACTCCAATACATTCATTTACCCATGAGATCTCTTGGTGAAAAATATCGAACGAGTAGAACACGAGGGCAGTACATTTCTGAGAAATTAGTGAAATCTCCAATTCACCAAAGGGGTACCCCTTTCAGAAATCTTCGATTTCTCTAATATGAATTCGAGCAATATTTTGATAGTGAATACTAAACAATATGCGATGGTCATGGGCAGAAAAGTTGTAGGCCTATGTCTTAGGGTTCTATGTATAAATCCTCGTGCAATTCCGAGGTGTGTAGAGGGTGCTACAGTCAAAATACTGAGAGATGTACGAATCTAAGGAAAAAACTTGCGAAAATTGCCATCGAAAAGGGGAATTTTTTTTGAAATGTTGTCTTAAGGCTCCGTTTCGACTCCAATACATTCATTTACCCACGAGATCTCTTGGTGAAAAATATGGAACGAGTAGAACACGAGGGCAGAACATTTCTGAGAAATTAGTGAAATCTCCAATTCACCAAAGTGGTACCCCTTTCAGAAATCTTCGATTTCTCTAATATGAATTCGAGCAATGTTTTTATAGTGAATACTAAAGAATATGCGATGGTCATGGGCACAAAAGTTGTAGGTCTATGTCTTAGGGTTCTATGTATAAAACCTCGTGCAATTCCAAGGAGTGTAGAGGGTGATACAGTCAAAATACTGAGAGATGTCCGAATATAAGGAAAAAACTTGCGAAAATTGCCATCGAAAAGGGGAATTTTTTTTGAAATGTTGACTTAAGGCTCCGTTTCGACTCCAATACATTCATTTACCCATGAGATCTCTTGGTGAAAAATATCGAACGAGTAGAACACGAGGGCAGTACATTTCGGAGAAATTAGTGAAATCTCCAATTCACCAAAGGGGTACCCCTTTCAGAAATCTTCAATTTCTCTAATATGGATTCGAGCAATGTTTTGATAGTGAATACTAAACAATATGCGAGGGTCATGGGCACAAAAGTTGTAGGCCTATGTCTTAGGGTTCTATGTATAAAACCTCGTGCAATTCCAAGGTGTGTAGAGGGTGCTACAGTCAAAATACTGAGAGATGTACGAATATAAGGAAAAAACTTGCTAAAATTGCCATCGAAAAGGGGAATTTTTTTTGAAATGTTGACTTAAGGCTCCGTTTCGACTCCAATACATTCATTTACCCATGAGATCTCTTGGTGAAAAATATCGAACGTGTAGAACACGAGGGCAGTACATTTCGGAGAAATTAGTGAAATCTCCAATTCACCAAATTGGTACCCCTTTCAGAAATCTTCGATTTCTCTAAAATGGATTCGAGCACTGTTTTCATAGTGAATACTAAAGAATATGCGAGGGTCATGGGCACAAAAGTTGTAGGCCTATGTCTTAGGGTTCTATGTATAAAACCTCGTGCAATTCCAAAGTGTGCAGAGGGTGATACAGTCAAAATACTGAGAGATGTACGAATATAAGGAAAAAACTTGCGAAAATTGCCATAAAAAAGGGGAATTTTTTTTGAAATGTTGACTTAAGGCTCCGTTTCGACTCCAATACATTCATTTACCCATGAGATCTCTTGGTGAAAAATATCGAACGAGTAGAACACGAGGGCAGTACATTTCGGAGAAATTAGTGAAATCTCCAATTCACCAAAGGGGAACCCCTTTCAGAATTCTTCGATTTCTCTAATATGGATTCGAGCAATGTTTTGATAGTGAATACTAAATAATATGCGAGGGTCATGGGCACAAAAGTTGTAGGTCTATGTCTTAGGGTTCTATGTATAAAACCTCGTGCAATTCCAAGGAGTGTAGAGGGTGATACAGTCAAAATACTGAGAGATGTCCGAATATAAGGAAAAAACTTGCGAAAATTGCCATCGAAAAGGGGAATTTTTTTTGAAATGTTGACTTAAGGCTCCGTTTCGACTCCAATACATTCATTTACCCATGAGATCTCTTGGTGAAAAATATCGAACGAGTAGAACACGAGGGCAGTACATTTCGGAGAAATTAGTGAAATCTCCAATTCACCAAAGGGGTACCCCTTTCAGAAATCTTCAATTTCTCTAATATGGATTCGAGCAATGTTTTGATAGTGAATACTAAACAATATGCGAGGGTCATGGGCACAAAAGTTGTAGGCCTATGTCTTAGGGTTCTATGTATAAAACCTCGTGCAATTCCAAGGTGTGTAGAGGGTGCTACAGTCAAAATACTGAGAGATGTACGAATATAAGGAAAAAACTTGCTAAAATTGCCATCGAAAAGGGGAATTTTTTTTGAAATGTTGACTTAAGGCTCCGTTTCGACTCCAATACATTCATTTACCCATGAGATCTCTTGGTGAAAAATATCGAACGTGTAGAACACGAGGGCAGTACATTTCGGAGAAATTAGTGAAATCTCCAATTCACCAAATTGGTACCCCTTTCAGAAATCTTCGATTTCTCTAAAATGGATTCGAGCACTGTTTTCATAGTGAATACTAAAGAATATGCGAGGGTCATGGGCACAAAAGTTGTAGGCCTATGTCTTAGGGTTCTATGTATAAAACCTCGTGCAATTCCAAAGTGTGCAGAGGGTGATACAGTCAAAATACTGAGAGATGTACGAATATAAGGAAAAAACTTGCGAAAATTGCCATAAAAAAGGGGAATATTTTTTGAAATGTTGACTTAAGGCTCCGTTTTGACTCCAATACATTCATTTACCCATGAGATCTCTTGGTGAAAAATATCGAACGAGTAGAACACGAGGGCAGAACATTTCTGAGAAATTAGTGAATTCTCCAATTCACCAAAGGGGAACCCCTTTCAGAAATCTTCGATTTCTCTAATATGGATTCGAGCAATGTTTTGATAGTGAATACTAAATAATATGCGAGGGTCATGGGCACAAAAGTTGTAGGTCTATGTCTTAGGGTTCTATGTATAAAACCTTGTGCAATTCCAAGGAGTGTAGAGGGTGATACAGTCAAAATACTGAGAGATGTACGAATATAAGCAAAAAACTTGCGAAAATTGCCATCGAAAAGGGGAATTTTTTTTGAAATGTTGACTTAAGGCTCCGTTTCGACTCCAATACATTCATTTACCCATGAGATCTCTTGGTGAAAAATATCGAACGAGTAGAACACGAGGGCAGTACATTTCGGAGAAATTAGTGAAATCTCCAATTCACCAAAGGGGAACCCCTTTCAGAAATCTTCGATTTCTCTAATATGGATTCGAGCAATGTTTTGATAGTGAATACTAAAGAATATGCGAGGGTCATGGGCACAAAAGTTGTAGGCCTATGTCTTAGGGTTCTATGTATTAAACCTCGTGCAATTCCAAGGTGTGCAGAGGGTGATACAGTCAAAATACTGAGAGATGTACGAATATAAGCAAAAAACTTGCGAAAATTGCCATCGAAAAGGGGAATTTTTTTTGAAATGTTGACTTAAGGCTCCGTTTCGACTCCAATACATTCATTTACCCATGAGATCTCATGGTGAAAAATATCGAACGAGTAGAACACGAGGGCAGTACATTTCGGAGAAATTAGTGAAATCTCCAATTCACCAAAGGGGAACCCCTTTCAGAAATCTTCGATTTCTCTAATATGGATTCGAGCAATGTTTTGATAGTGAATACTAAATAATATGCGAGGGTCATGGGCACAAAAGTTGTAGGTCTATGTCTTAGGGTTCTATGTATAAAACCTCGTGCAATTCCAAGGAGTGTAGAGGGTGATACAGTCAAAATACTGAGAGATGTACGAATATAAGCAAAAAACTTGCGAAAATTGCCATCGAAAAGGGGAATTTTTTTTGAAATGTTGACTTAAGGCTCCGTTTCGACTCCAATACATTCATTTACCCATGAGATCTCTTGGTGAAAAATATCGAACGAGTAGAACACGAGGGCAGTACATTTCGGAGAAATTAGTGAAATCTCCAATTCACCAAAGTGGTACCCCTTTCAGAAATCTTCGATTTCTCTAATATGAATTCGAGCAATGTTTTTATAGTGAATACTAAAGAATATGCGATGGTCATGGGCACAAAAGTTGTAGGTCTATGTCTTAGGGTTCTATGTATAAAACCTCGTGCAATTCCAAGGTGTGTAGAGGGTGCTACAGTCAAAATACTGAGAGATGTACGAATCTAAGGAAAAAACTTGCGAAAATTGCCATCGAAAAGGGGAATTTTTTTTGAAATGTTGTCTTAAGGCTCCGTTTCGACTCCAATACATTCATTTACCCACGAGATCTCTTGGTGAAAAATATGGAACGAGTAGAACACGAGGGCAGAACATTTCTGAGAAATTAGTGAAATCTCCAATTCACCAAAGTGGTACCCCTTTCAGAAATCTTCGATTTCTCTAATATGAATTCGAGCAATGTTTTTATAGTGAATACTAAAGAATATGCGATGGTCATGGGCACAAAAGTTGTAGGTCTATGTCTTAGGGTTCTATGTATAAAACCTCGTGCAATTCCAAGGAGTGTAGAGGGTGATACAGTCAAAATACTGAGAGATGTCCGAATATAAGGAAAAAACTTGCGAAAATTGCCATCGAAAAGGGGAATTTTTTTTGAAATGTTGACTTAAGGCTCCGTTTCGACTCCAATACATTCATTTACCCATGAGATCTCTTGGTGAAAAATATCGAACGAGTAGAACACGAGGGCAGTACATTTCGGAGAAATTAGTGAAATCTCCAATTCACCAAAGGGGTACCCCTTTCAGAAATCTTCAATTTCTCTAATATGGATTCGAGCAATGTTTTGATAGTGAATACTAAACAATATGCGAGGGTCATGGGCACAAAAGTTGTAGGCCTATGTCTTAGGGTTCTATGTATAAAACCTCGTGCAATTCCAAGGTGTGTAGAGGGTGCTACAGTCAAAATACTGAGAGATGTACGAATATAAGGAAAAAACTTGCTAAAATTGCCATCGAAAAGGGGAATTTTTTTTGAAATGTTGACTTAAGGCTCCGTTTCGACTCCAATACATTCATTTACCCATGAGATCTCTTGGTGAAAAATATCGAACGTGTAGAACACGAGGGCAGTACATTTCGGAGAAATTAGTGAAATCTCCAATTCACCAAATTGGTACCCCTTTCAGAAATCTTCGATTTCTCTAAAATGGATTCGAGCACTGTTTTCATAGTGAATACTAAAGAATATGCGAGGGTCATGGGCACAAAAGTTGTAGGCCTATGTCTTAGGGTTCTATGTATAAAACCTCGTGCAATTCCAAAGTGTGCAGAGGGTGATACAGTCAAAATACTGAGAGATGTACGAATATAAGGAAAAAACTTGCGAAAATTGCCATAAAAAAGGGGAATTTTTTTTGAAATGTTGACTTAAGGCTCCGTTTCGACTCCAATACATTCATTTACCCATGAGATCTCTTGGTGAAAAATATCGAACGAGTAGAACACGAGGGCAGTACATTTCGGAGAAATTAGTGAAATCTCCAATTCACCAAAGGGGAACCCCTTTCAGAATTCTTCGATTTCTCTAATATGGATTCGAGCAATGTTTTGATAGTGAATACTAAATAATATGCGAGGGTCATGGGCACAAAAGTTGTAGGTCTATGTCTTAGGGTTCTATGTATAAAACCTCGTGCAATTCCAAGGAGTGTAGAGGGTGATACAGTCAAAATACTGAGAGATGTCCGAATATAAGGAAAAAACTTGCGAAAATTGCCATCGAAAAGGGGAATTTTTTTTGAAATGTTGACTTAAGGCTCCGTTTCGACTCCAATACATTCATTTACCCATGAGATCTCTTGGTGAAAAATATCGAACGAGTAGAACACGAGGGCAGTACATTTCGGAGAAATTAGTGAAATCTCCAATTCACCAAAGGGGTACCCCTTTCAGAAATCTTCAATTTCTCTAATATGGATTCGAGCAATGTTTTGATAGTGAATACTAAACAATATGCGAGGGTCATGGGCACAAAAGTTGTAGGCCTATGTCTTAGGGTTCTATGTATAAAACCTCGTGCAATTCCAAGGTGTGTAGAGGGTGCTACAGTCAAAATACTGAGAGATGTACGAATATAAGGAAAAAACTTGCTAAAATTGCCATCGAAAAGGGGAATTTTTTTTGAAATGTTGACTTAAGGCTCCGTTTCGACTCCAATACATTCATTTACCCATGAGATCTCTTGGTGAAAAATATCGAACGTGTAGAACACGAGGGCAGTACATTTCGGAGAAATTAGTGAAATCTCCAATTCACCAAATTGGTACCCCTTTCAGAAATCTTCGATTTCTCTAAAATGGATTCGAGCACTGTTTTCATAGTGAATACTAAAGAATATGCGAGGGTCATGGGCACAAAAGTTGTAGGCCTATGTCTTAGGGTTCTATGTATAAAACCTCGTGCAATTCCAAAGTGTGCAGAGGGTGATACAGTCAAAATACTGAGAGATGTACGAATATAAGGAAAAAACTTGCGAAAATTGCCATAAAAAAGGGGAATATTTTTTGAAATGTTGACTTAAGGCTCCGTTTTGACTCCAATACATTCATTTACCCATGAGATCTCTTGGTGAAAAATATCGAACGAGTAGAACACGAGGGCAGAACATTTCTGAGAAATTAGTGAATTCTCCAATTCACCAAAGGGGAACCCCTTTCAGAAATCTTCGATTTCTCTAATATGGATTCGAGCAATGTTTTGATAGTGAATACTAAATAATATGCGAGGGTCATGGGCACAAAAGTTGTAGGTCTATGTCTTAGGGTTCTATGTATAAAACCTTGTGCAATTCCAAGGAGTGTAGAGGGTGATACAGTCAAAATACTGAGAGATGTACGAATATAAGCAAAAAACTTGCGAAAATTGCCATCGAAAAGGGGAATTTTTTTTGAAATGTTGACTTAAGGCTCCGTTTCGACTCCAATACATTCATTTACCCATGAGATCTCTTGGTGAAAAATATCGAACGAGTAGAACACGAGGGCAGTACATTTCGGAGAAATTAGTGAAATCTCCAATTCACCAAAGGGGAACCCCTTTCAGAAATCTTCGATTTCTCTAATATGGATTCGAGCAATGTTTTGATAGTGAATACTAAAGAATATGCGAGGGTCATGGGCACAAAAGTTGTAGGCCTATGTCTTAGGGTTCTATGTATTAAACCTCGTGCAATTCCAAGGTGTGCAGAGGGTGATACAGTCAAAATACTGAGAGATGTACGAATATAAGCAAAAAACTTGCGAAAATTGCCATCGAAAAGGGGAATTTTTTTTGAAATGTTGACTTAAGGCTCCGTTTCGACTCCAATACATTCATTTACCCATGAGATCTCATGGTGAAAAATATCGAACGAGTAGAACACGAGGGCAGTACATTTCGGAGAAATTAGTGAAATCTCCAATTCACCAAAGGGGAACCCCTTTCAGAAATCTTCGATTTCTCTAATATGGATTCGAGCAATGTTTTGATAGTGAATACTAAATAATATGCGAGGGTCATGGGCACAAAAGTTGTAGGTCTATGTCTTAGGGTTCTATGTATAAAACCTCGTGCAATTCCAAGGAGTGTAGAGGGTGATACAGTCAAAATACTGAGAGATGTACGAATATAAGCAAAAAACTTGCGAAAATTGCCATCGAAAAGGGGAATTTTTTTTGAAATGTTGACTTAAGGCTCCGTTTCGACTCCAATACATTCATTTACCCATGAGATCTCTTGGTGAAAAATATCGAACGAGTAGAACACGAGGGCAGTACATTTCGGAGAAATTAGTGAAATCTCCAATTCACCAAAGGGGAACCCCTTTCAGAATTCTTCGATTTCTCTAATATGGATTCGAGCAATGTTTTGATAGTGAATACTAAATAATATGCGAGGGTCATGGGCACAAAAGTTGTAGGTCTATGTCTTAGGGTTCTATGTATAAAACCTCGTGCAATTCCAAGGAGTGTAGAGGGTGATACAGTCAAAATACTGAGAGATGTCCGAATATAAGGAAAAAACTTGCGAAAATTGCCATCGAAAAGGGGAATTTTTTTTGAAATGTTGACTTAAGGCTCCGTTTCGACTCCAATACATTCATTTACCCATGAGATCTCTTGGTGAAAAATATCGAACGAGTAGAACACGAGGGCAGTACATTTCGGAGAAATTAGTGAAATCTCCAATTCACCAAAGGGGTACCCCTTTCAGAAATCTTCAATTTCTCTAATATGGATTCGAGCAATGTTTTGATAGTGAATACTAAACAATATGCGAGGGTCATGGGCACAAAAGTTGTAGGCCTATGTCTTAGGGTTCTATGTATAAAACCTCGTGCAATTCCAAGGTGTGTAGAGGGTGCTACAGTCAAAATACTGAGAGATGTACGAATATAAGGAAAAAACTTGCTAAAATTGCCATCGAAAAGGGGAATTTTTTTTGAAATGTTGACTTAAGGCTCCGTTTCGACTCCAATACATTCATTTACCCATGAGATCTCTTGGTGAAAAATATCGAACGTGTAGAACACGAGGGCAGTACATTTCGGAGAAATTAGTGAAATCTCCAATTCACCAAATTGGTACCCCTTTCAGAAATCTTCGATTTCTCTAAAATGGATTCGAGCACTGTTTTCATAGTGAATACTAAAGAATATGCGAGGGTCATGGGCACAAAAGTTGTAGGCCTATGTCTTAGGGTTCTATGTATAAAACCTCGTGCAATTCCAAAGTGTGCAGAGGGTGATACAGTCAAAATACTGAGAGATGTACGAATATAAGGAAAAAACTTGCGAAAATTGCCATAAAAAAGGGGAATATTTTTTGAAATGTTGACTTAAGGCTCCGTTTTGACTCCAATACATTCATTTACCCATGAGATCTCTTGGTGAAAAATATCGAACGAGTAGAACACGAGGGCAGAACATTTCTGAGAAATTAGTGAATTCTCCAATTCACCAAAGGGGAACCCCTTTCAGAAATCTTCGATTTCTCTAATATGGATTCGAGCAATGTTTTGATAGTGAATACTAAATAATATGCGAGGGTCATGGGCACAAAAGTTGTAGGTCTATGTCTTAGGGTTCTATGTATAAAACCTTGTGCAATTCCAAGGAGTGTAGAGGGTGATACAGTCAAAATACTGAGAGATGTACGAATATAAGCAAAAAACTTGCGAAAATTGCCATCGAAAAGGGGAATTTTTTTTGAAATGTTGACTTAAGGCTCCGTTTCGACTCCAATACATTCATTTACCCATGAGATCTCTTGGTGAAAAATATCGAACGAGTAGAACACGAGGGCAGTACATTTCGGAGAAATTAGTGAAATCTCCAATTCACCAAAGGGGAACCCCTTTCAGAAATCTTCGATTTCTCTAATATGGATTCGAGCAATGTTTTGATAGTGAATACTAAAGAATATGCGAGGGTCATGGGCACAAAAGTTGTAGGCCTATGTCTTAGGGTTCTATGTATTAAACCTCGTGCAATTCCAAGGTGTGCAGAGGGTGATACAGTCAAAATACTGAGAGATGTACGAATATAAGCAAAAAACTTGCGAAAATTGCCATCGAAAAGGGGAATTTTTTTTGAAATGTTGACTTAAGGCTCCGTTTCGACTCCAATACATTCATTTACCCATGAGATCTCATGGTGAAAAATATCGAACGAGTAGAACACGAGGGCAGTACATTTCGGAGAAATTAGTGAAATCTCCAATTCACCAAAGGGGAACCCCTTTCAGAAATCTTCGATTTCTCTAATATGGATTCGAGCAATGTTTTGATAGTGAATACTAAATAATATGCGAGGGTCATGGGCACAAAAGTTGTAGGTCTATGTCTTAGGGTTCTATGTATAAAACCTCGTGCAATTCCAAGGAGTGTAGAGGGTGATACAGTCAAAATACTGAGAGATGTACGAATATAAGCAAAAAACTTGCGAAAATTGCCATCGAAAAGGGGAATTTTTTTTGAAATGTTGACTTAAGGCTCCGTTTCGACTCCAATACATTCATTTACCCATGAGATCTCTTGGTGAAAAATATCGAACGAGTAGAACACGAGGGCAGTACATTTCGGAGAAATTAGTGAAATCTCCAATTCACCAAAGGGGAACCCCTTTCAGAATTCTTCGATTTCTCTAATATGGATTCGAGCAATGTTTTGATAGTGAATACTAAATAATATGCGAGGGTCATGGGCACAAAAGTTGTAGGTCTATGTCTTAGGGTTCTATGTATAAAACCTCGTGCAATTCCAAGGAGTGTAGAGGGTGATACAGTCAAAATACTGAGAGATGTCCGAATATAAGGAAAAAACTTGCGAAAATTGCCATCGAAAAGGGGAATTTTTTTTGAAATGTTGACTTAAGGCTCCGTTTCAACTCCAATACATTCATTTACCCATGAGATCTCTTGGTGAAAAATATCGAACGAGTAGAACACGAGGGCAGTACATTTCGGAGAAATTAGTGAAATCTCCAATTCACCAAAGGGGTACCCCTTTCAGAAATCTTCAATTTCTCTAATATGGATTCGAGCAATGTTTTGATAGTGAATACTAAACAATATGCGAGGGTCATGGGCACAAAAGTTGTAGGCCTATGTCTTAGGGTTCTATGTATAAAACCTCGTGCAATTCCAAGGTGTGTAGAGGGTGCTACAGTCAAAATACTGAGAGATGTACGAATATAAGCAAAAAACTTGCTAAAATTGCCATCGAAAAGGGGAATTTTTTTTGAAATGTTGACTTAAGGCTCCGTTTCGACTCCAATACATTCATTTACCCATGAGATCTCTTGGTGAAAAATATCGAACGTGTAGAACACGAGGGCAGTACATTTCGGAGAAATTAGTGAAATCTCCAATTCACCAAATTGGTACCCCTTTCAGAAATCTTCGATTTCTCTAAAATGGATTCGAGCACTGTTTTCATAGTGAATACTAAAGAATATGCGAGGGTCATGGGCACAAAAGTTGTAGGCCTACGTCTTAGGGTTCTATGTATAAAACCTCGTGCAATTCCAAGGTGTGCAGAGGGTGATACAGTCAAAATACTGAGAGATGTACGAATATAAGGAAAAAACTTGCGAAAATTGCCATAAAAAAGGGGAATATTTTTTGAAATGTTGACTTAAGGCTCCGTTTTGACTCCAATACATTCATTTACCCATGAGATCTCTTGGTTAAAAATATCGAACGAGTAGAACACGAGGGCAGAACATTTCTGAGAAATTAGTGAATTCTCCAATTCACCAAAGGGGAACCCCTTTCAGAAATCTTCGATTTCTCTAATATGGATTCGAGCAATGTTTTGATAGTGAATACTAAATAATATGCGAGGGTCATGGGCACAAAAGTTGTAGGTCTATGTCTTAGGGTTCTATGTATAAAACCTTGTGCAATTCCAAGGAGTGTAGAGGGTGATACAGTCAAAATACTGAGAGATGTACGAATATAAGCAAAAAACTTGCGAAAATTGCCATCGAAAAGGGGAATTTTTTTTGAAATGTTGACTTAAGGCTCCGTTTCGACTCCAATACATTCATTTACCCATGAGATCTCTTGGTGAAAAATATCGAACGAGTAGAACACGAGGGCAGTACATTTCGGAGAAATTAGTGAAATCTCCAATTCACCAAAGGGGAACCCCTTTCAGAAATCTTCGATTTCTCTAATATGGATTCGAGCAATGTTTTGATAGTGAATACTAAAGAATATGCGAGGGTCATGGGCACAAAAGTTGTAGGCCTATGTCTTAGGGTTCTATGTATTAAACCTCGTGCAATTCCAAGGTGTGCAGAGGGTGATACAGTCAAAATACTGAGAGATGTACGAATATAAGCAAAAAACTTGCGAAAATTGCCATCGAAAAGGGGAATTTTTTTTGAAATGTTGACTTAAGGCTCCGTTTCGACTCCAATACATTCATTTACCCATGAGATCTCATGGTGAAAAATATCGAACGAGTAGAACACGAGGGCAGTACATTTCGGAGAAATTAGTGAAATCTCCAATTCACCAAAGGGGAACCCCTTTCAGAAATCTTCGATTTCTCTAATATGGATTCGAGCAATGTTTTGATAGTGAATACTAAATAATATGCGAGGGTCATGGGCACAAAAGTTGTAGGTCTATGTCTTAGGGTTCTATGTATAAAACCTTGTGCAATTCCAAGGAGTGTAGAGGGTGATACAGTCAAAATACTGAGAGATGTACGAATATAAGCAAAAAACTTGCGAAAATTGCCATCGAAAAGGGGAATTTTTTTTGAAATGTTGACTTAAGGCTCCGTTTCGACTCCAATACATTCATTTACCCATGAGATCTCTTGGTGAAAAATATCGAACGAGTAGAACACGAGGGCAGTACATTTCGGAGAAATTAGTGAAATCTCCAATTCACCAAAGGGGAACCCCTTTCAGAATTCTTCGATTTCTCTAATATGGATTCGAGCAATGTTTTGATAGTGAATACTAAATAATATGCGAGGGTCATGGGCACAAAAGTTGTAGGTCTATGTCTTAGGGTTCTATGTATAAAACCTCGTGCAATTCCAAGGAGTGTAGAGGGTGATACAGTCAAAATACTGAGAGATGTCCGAATATAAGGAAAAAACTTGCGAAAATTGCCATCGAAAAGGGGAATTTTTTTTGAAATGTTGACTTAAGGCTCCGTTTCAACTCCAATACATTCATTTACCCATGAGATCTCTTGGTGAAAAATATCGAACGAGTAGAACACGAGGGCAGTACATTTCGGAGAAATTAGTGAAATCTCCAATTCACCAAAGGGGTACCCCTTTCAGAAATCTTCAATTTCTCTAATATGGATTCGAGCAATGTTTTGATAGTGAATACTAAACAATATGCGAGGGTCATGGGCACAAAAGTTGTAGGCCTATGTCTTAGGGTTCTATGTATAAAACCTCGTGCAATTCCAAGGTGTGTAGAGGGTGCTACAGTCAAAATACTGAGAGATGTACGAATATAAGGAAAAAACTTGCTAAAATTGCCATCGAAAAGGGGAATTTTTTTTGAAATGTTGACTTAAGGCTCCGTTTCGACTCCAATACATTCATTTACCCATGAGATCTCTTGGTGAAAAATATCGAACGTGTAGAACACGAGGGCAGTACATTTCGGAGAAATTAGTGAAATCTCCAATTCACCAAATTGGTACCCCTTTCAGAAATCTTCGATTTCTCTAAAATGGATTCGGGCACTGTTTTCATAGTGAATACTAAAGAATATGCGAGGGTCATGGGCACAAAAGTTGTAGGCCTACGTCTTAGGGTTCTATGTATAAAACCTCGTGCAATTCCAAGGTGTGCAGAGGGTGATACAGTCAAAATACTGAGAGATGTACGAATATAAGGAAAAAACTTGCGAAAATTGCCATAAAAAAGGGGAATATTTTTTGAAATGTTGACTTAAGGCTCCGTTTTGACTCCAATACATTCATTTACCCATGAGATCTCTTGGTTAAAAATATCGAACGAGTAGAACACGAGGGCAGAACATTTCTGAGAAATTAGTGAATTCTCCAATTCACCAAAGGGGAACCCCTTTCAGAAATCTTCGATTTCTCTAATATGGATTCGAGCAATGTTTTGATAGTGAATACTAAATAATATGCGAGGGTCATGGGCACAAAAGTTGTAGGTCTATGTCTTAGGGTTCTATGTATAAAACCTTGTGCAATTCCAAGGAGTGTAGAGGGTGATACAGTCAAAATACTGAGAGATGTACGAATATAAGCAAAAAACTTGCGAAAATTGCCATCGAAAAGGGGAATTTTTTTTGAAATGTTGACTTAAGGCTCCGTTTCGACTCCAATACATTCATTTACCCATGAGATCTCTTGGTGAAAAATATCGAACGAGTAGAACACGAGGGCAGTACATTTCGGAGAAATTAGTGAAATCTCCAATTCACCAAAGGGGAACCCCTTTCAGAAATCTTCGATTTCTCTAATATGGATTCGAGCAATGTTTTGATAGTGAATACTAAAGAATATGCGAGGGTCATGGGCACAAAAGTTGTAGGTCTATGTCTTAGGGTTCTATGTATAAAACCTTGTGCAATTCCAAGGAGTGCAGAGGGTGATCCAGTCAAAATACTGAGAGATGTACGAATATAAGGAAAAAACTTGCTAAAATTGCCATCAAAAAGGGGAATTTTTTTTGAAATGTTGACTTAAGGCTCCGTTTCGACTCCAATACATTCATTTACCCATGAGATCTCATGGTGAAAAATATCGAACGAGTAGAACACGAGGGCAGTACATTTCGGAGAAATTAGTGAATTCTCCAATTCACCAAATTGGTACCCCTTTCAGAAATCTTCGATTTCTCTAATATGGATTCGAGCAATGTTTTGATAGTGAATACTAAAGAATATGCGAGGGTCATGGGCACAAAAGTTGTAGGCCTATGTCTTAGGGTTCTATGTATAAAACCTCGTGGAATTCCAAGGTGTGCAGAGGGTGATACAGTCAAAATACTGAGAGATGTACGAATATAAGGAAAAAACTTGCGAAAATTGCCATAAAAAAGGGGAATATTTTTTGAAATGTTGACTTAAGGCTCCGTTTTGACTCCAATACATTCATTTACCCATGAGATCTCTTGGTGAAAAATATCGAACGAGTAGAACACGAGGGCAGTACATTTCAGAGAAATTAGTGAATTCTCCAATTCACCAAAGGGGTACCCCTTTCAGAAATCTTCGATTTCTCTAATATGGATTCGAGCAATGTTTTGATAGTGAATACTAAAGAATATGCGATGGTCATGGGAAAAAAAGTTGTAGGCCTATGTCTTAGGGTTCTATGTATAAAACCTCGTGCAATTCCAAGGTGTGTAGAGGGTGATACAGTCAAAATACTGAGAGATGTACGAATATAAGGAAAAAACTTGCGAAAATTGCCATCAAAAAGGGGAATTTTTTTTGAAATGTTGACTTAAGGCTCTGTTTCGACTCCGATACATTCATTTACCCATGATATCTCTTGGTGAAAAATATCGAACGAGTAGAAGACGAGGGCAGTACATTTCGGAGAAATTAGTGAAATCTCCAATTCACCAAATTGGTACCCCTTTCAGAAATCTTCGATTTCTCTAAAATGGATTCGGGCACTGTTTTCATAGTGAATACTAAAGAATATGCGAGGGTCATGGGCACAAAAGTTGTAGGCCTACGTCTTAGGGTTCTATGTATAAAACCTCGTGCAATTCCAAGGTGTGCAGAGGGTGATACAGTCAAAATACTGAGAGATGTACGAATATAAGGAAAAAACTTGCGAAAATTGCCATAAAAAAGGGGAATATTTTTTGAAATGTTGACTTAAGGCTCCGTTTTGACTCCAATACATTCATTTACCCATGAGATCTCTTGGTTAAAAATATCGAACGAGTAGAACACGAGGGCAGAACATTTCTGAGAAATTAGTGAATTCTCCAATTCACCAAAGGGGAACCCCTTTCAGAAATCTTCGATTTCTCTAATATGGATTCGAGCAATGTTTTGATAGTGAATACTAAATAATATGCGAGGGTCATGGGCACAAAAGTTGTAGGTCTATGTCTTAGGGTTCTATGTATAAAACCTTGTGCAATTCCAAGGAGTGTAGAGGGTGATACAGTCAAAATACTGAGAGATGTACGAATATAAGCAAAAAACTTGCGAAAATTGCCATCGAAAAGGGGAATTTTTTTTGAAATGTTGACTTAAGGCTCCGTTTCGACTCCAATACATTCATTTACCCATGAGATCTCATGGTGAAAAATATCGAACGAGTAGAACACGAGGGCAGTACATTTCGGAGAAATTAGTGAAATCTCCAATTCACCAAAGGGGAACCCCTTTCAGAAATCTTCGATTTCTCTAATATGGATTCGAGCAATGTTTTGATAGTGAATACTAAATAATATGCGAGGGTCATGGGCACAAAAGTTGTAGGTCTATGTCTTAGGGTTCTATGTATAAAACCTTGTGCAATTCCAAGGAGTGTAGAGGGTGATACAGTCAAAATACTGAGAGATGTACGAATATAAGCAAAAAACTTGCGAAAATTGCCATCGAAAAGGGGAATTTTTTTTGAAATGTTGACTTAAGGCTCCGTTTCGACTCCAATACATTCATTTACCCATGAGATCTCTTGGTGAAAAATATCGAACGAGTAGAACACGAGGGCAGTACATTTCGGAGAAATTAGTGAAATCTCCAATTCACCAAAGGGGAACCCCTTTCAGAATTCTTCGATTTCTCTAATATGGATTCGAGCAATGTTTTGATAGTGAATACTAAATAATATGCGAGGGTCATGGGCACAAAAGTTGTAGGTCTATGTCTTAGGGTTCTATGTATAAAACCTCGTGCAATTCCAAGGAGTGTAGAGGGTGATACAGTCAAAATACTGAGAGATGTCCGAATATAAGGAAAAAACTTGCGAAAATTGCCATCGAAAAGGGGAATTTTTTTTGAAATGTTGACTTAAGGCTCCGTTTCAACTCCAATACATTCATTTACCCATGAGATCTCTTGGTGAAAAATATCGAACGAGTAGAACACGAGGGCAGTACATTTCGGAGAAATTAGTGAAATCTCCAATTCACCAAAGGGGTACCCCTTTCAGAAATCTTCAATTTCTCTAATATGGATTCGAGCAATGTTTTGATAGTGAATACTAAACAATATGCGAGGGTCATGGGCACAAAAGTTGTAGGCCTATGTCTTAGGGTTCTATGTATAAAACCTCGTGCAATTCCAAGGTGTGTAGAGGGTGCTACAGTCAAAATACTGAGAGATGTACGAATATAAGGAAAAAACTTGCTAAAATTGCCATCGAAAAGGGGAATTTTTTTTGAAATGTTGACTTAAGGCTCCGTTTCGACTCCAATACATTCATTTACCCATGAGATCTCTTGGTGAAAAATATCGAACGTGTAGAACACGAGGGCAGTACATTTCGGAGAAATTAGTGAAATCTCCAATTCACCAAATTGGTACCCCTTTCAGAAATCTTCGATTTCTCTAAAATGGATTCGGGCACTGTTTTCATAGTGAATACTAAAGAATATGCGAGGGTCATGGGCACAAAAGTTGTAGGCCTACGTCTTAGGGTTCTATGTATAAAACCTCGTGCAATTCCAAGGTGTGCAGAGGGTGATACAGTCAAAATACTGAGAGATGTACGAATATAAGGAAAAAACTTGCGAAAATTGCCATAAAAAAGGGGAATATTTTTTGAAATGTTGACTTAAGGCTCCGTTTTGACTCCAATACATTCATTTACCCATGAGATCTCTTGGTTAAAAATATCGAACGAGTAGAACACGAGGGCAGAACATTTCTGAGAAATTAGTGAATTCTCCAATTCACCAAAGGGGAACCCCTTTCAGAAATCTTCGATTTCTCTAATATGGATTCGAGCAATGTTTTGATAGTGAATACTAAATAATATGCGAGGGTCATGGGCACAAAAGTTGTAGGTCTATGTCTTAGGGTTCTATGTATAAAACCTTGTGCAATTCCAAGGAGTGTAGAGGGTGATACAGTCAAAATACTGAGAGATGTACGAATATAAGCAAAAAACTTGCGAAAATTGCCATCGAAAAGGGGAATTTTTTTTGAAATG
The DNA here is from genome assembly GCF_963169125.1 of Humulus lupulus. Classification (NCBI taxonomy): domain Eukaryota; kingdom Viridiplantae; phylum Streptophyta; class Magnoliopsida; order Rosales; family Cannabaceae; genus Humulus; species Humulus lupulus. The sequence continues at coordinate 296,972,499 of NC_084794.1, read as the reverse complement.
TTGACTTAAGGCTCCGTTTCGACTCCAATACATTCATTTACCCATGAGATCTCTTGGTGAAAAATATCGAACGAGTAGAACACGAGGGCAGTACATTTCGGAGAAATTAGTGAAATCTCCAATTCACCAAAGGGGAACCCCTTTCAGAAATCTTCGATTTCTCTAATATGGATTCGAGCAATGTTTTGATAGTGAATACTAAAGAATATGCGAGGGTCATGGGCACAAAAGTTGTAGGTCTATGTCTTAGGGTTCTATGTATAAAACCTTGTGCAATTCCAAGGAGTGCAGAGGGTGATCCAGTCAAAATACTGAGAGATGTACGAATATAAGGAAAAAACTTGCTAAAATTGCCATCAAAAAGGGGAATTTTTTTTGAAATGTTGACTTAAGGCTCCGTTTCGACTCCAATACATTCATTTACCCATGAGATCTCATGGTGAAAAATATCGAACGAGTAGAACACGAGGGCAGTACATTTCGGAGAAATTAGTGAATTCTCCAATTCACCAAATTGGTACCCCTTTCAGAAATCTTCGATTTCTCTAATATGGATTCGAGCAATGTTTTGATAGTGAATACTAAAGAATATGCGAGGGTCATGGGCACAAAAGTTGTAGGCCTATGTCTTAGGGTTCTATGTATAAAACCTCGTGGAATTCCAAGGTGTGCAGAGGGTGATACAGTCAAAATACTGAGAGATGTACGAATATAAGGAAAAAACTTGCGAAAATTGCCATAAAAAAGGGGAATATTTTTTGAAATGTTGACTTAAGGCTCCGTTTTGACTCCAATACATTCATTTACCCATGAGATCTCTTGGTGAAAAATATCGAACGAGTAGAACACGAGGGCAGTACATTTCAGAGAAATTAGTGAATTCTCCAATTCACCAAAGGGGTACCCCTTTCAGAAATCTTCGATTTCTCTAATATGGATTCGAGCAATGTTTTGATAGTGAATACTAAAGAATATGCGATGGTCATGGGAAAAAAAGTTGTAGGCCTATGTCTTAGGGTTCTATGTATAAAACCTCGTGCAATTCCAAGGTGTGTAGAGGGTGATACAGTCAAAATACTGAGAGATGTACGAATATAAGGAAAAAACTTGCGAAAATTGCCATCAAAAAGGGGAATTTTTTTTGAAATGTTGACTTAAGGCTCTGTTTCGACTCCGATACATTCATTTACCCATGATATCTCTTGGTGAAAAATATCGAACGAGTAGAAGACGAGGGCAGTACATTTCGGAGAAATTAGTGAAATCTCCAATTCACCAAATTGGTACCCCTTTCAGAAATCTTCGATTTCTCTAAAATGGATTCGGGCACTGTTTTCATAGTGAATACTAAAGAATATGCGAGGGTCATGGGCACAAAAGTTGTAGGCCTACGTCTTAGGGTTCTATGTATAAAACCTCGTGCAATTCCAAGGTGTGCAGAGGGTGATACAGTCAAAATACTGAGAGATGTACGAATATAAGGAAAAAACTTGCGAAAATTGCCATAAAAAAGGGGAATATTTTTTGAAATGTTGACTTAAGGCTCCGTTTTGACTCCAATACATTCATTTACCCATGAGATCTCTTGGTTAAAAATATCGAACGAGTAGAACACGAGGGCAGAACATTTCTGAGAAATTAGTGAATTCTCCAATTCACCAAAGGGGAACCCCTTTCAGAAATCTTCGATTTCTCTAATATGGATTCGAGCAATGTTTTGATAGTGAATACTAAATAATATGCGAGGGTCATGGGCACAAAAGTTGTAGGTCTATGTCTTAGGGTTCTATGTATAAAACCTTGTGCAATTCCAAGGAGTGTAGAGGGTGATACAGTCAAAATACTGAGAGATGTACGAATATAAGCAAAAAACTTGCGAAAATTGCCATCGAAAAGGGGAATTTTTTTTGAAATGTTGACTTAAGGCTCCGTTTCGACTCCAATACATTCATTTACCCATGAGATCTCTTGGTGAAAAATATCGAACGAGTAGAACACGAGGGCAGTACATTTCGGAGAAATTAGTGAAATCTCCAATTCACCAAAGGGGAACCCCTTTCAGAAATCTTCGATTTCTCTAATATGGATTCGAGCAATGTTTTGATAGTGAATACTAAAGAATATGCGAGGGTCATGGGCACAAAAGTTGTAGGTCTATGTCTTAGGGTTCTATGTATAAAACCTTGTGCAATTCCAAGGAGTGTAGAGGGTGATACAGTCAAAATACTGAGAGATGTACGAATATAAGGAAAAAACTTGCTAAAATTGCCATCAAAAAGGGGAATTTTTTTTGAAATGTTGACTTAAGGCTCCGTTTCGACTCCAATACATTCATTTACCCATGAGATCTCATGGTGAAAAATATCGAACGAGTAGAACACGAGGGCAGTACATTTCGGAGAAATTAGTGAATTCTCCAATTCACCAAATTGGTACCCCTTTCAGAAATCTTCGATTTCTCTAATATGGATTCGAGCAATGTTTTGATAGTGAATACTAAAGAATATGCGAGGGTCATGGGCACAAAAGTTGTAGGCCTATGTCTTAGGGTTCTATGTATAAAACCTCGTGGAATTCCAAGGTGTGCAGAGGGTGATACAGTCAAAATACTGAGAGATGTACGAATATAAGGAAAAAACTTGCGAAAATTGCCATAAAAAAGGGGAATATTTTTTGAAATGTTGACTTAAGGCTCCGTTTTGACTCCAATACATTCATTTACCCATGAGATCTCTTGGTGAAAAATATCGAACGAGTAGAACACGAGGGCAGTACATTTCGGAGAAATTAGTGAATTCTCCAATTCACCAAAGGGGTACCCCTTTCAGAAATCTTCGATTTCTCTAATATGGATTCGAGCAATGTTTTGATAGTGAATACTAAAGAATATGCGATGGTCATGGGAAAAAAAGTTGTAGGCCTATGTCTTAGGGTTCTATGTATAAAACCTCGTGCAATTCCAAGGTGTGTAGAGGGTGATACAGTCAAAATACTGAGAGATGTACGAATATAAGGAAAAAACTTGCGAAAATTGCCATCAAAAAGGGGAATTTTTTTTGAAATGTTGACTTAAGGCTCTGTTTCGACTCCGATACATTCATTTACCCATGATATCTCTTGGTGAAAAATATCGAACGAGTAGAAGACGAGGGCAGTACATTTCGGAGAAATTAGTGAAATCTCCAATTCACCAAATTGGTACCCCTTTCAGAAATCTTCGATTTCTCTAAAATGGATTCGGGCACTGTTTTCATAGTGAATACTAAAGAATATGCGAGGGTCATGGGCACAAAAGTTGTAGGCCTACGTCTTAGGGTTCTATGTATAAAACCTCGTGCAATTCCAAGGTGTGCAGAGGGTGATACAGTCAAAATACTGAGAGATGTACGAATATAAGGAAAAAACTTGCGAAAATTGCCATAAAAAAGGGGAATATTTTTTGAAATGTTGACTTAAGGCTCCGTTTTGACTCCAATACATTCATTTACCCATGAGATCTCTTGGTTAAAAATATCGAACGAGTAGAACACGAGGGCAGAACATTTCTGAGAAATTAGTGAATTCTCCAATTCACCAAAGGGGAACCCCTTTCAGAAATCTTCGATTTCTCTAATATGGATTCGAGCAATGTTTTGATAGTGAATACTAAATAATATGCGAGGGTCATGGGCACAAAAGTTGTAGGTCTATGTCTTAGGGTTCTATGTATAAAACCTTGTGCAATTCCAAGGAGTGTAGAGGGTGATACAGTCAAAATACTGAGAGATGTACGAATATAAGCAAAAAACTTGCGAAAATTGCCATCGAAAAGGGGAATTTTTTTTGAAATGTTGACTTAAGGCTCCGTTTCGACTCCAATACATTCATTTACCCATGAGATCTCTTGGTGAAAAATATCGAACGAGTAGAACACGAGGGCAGTACATTTCGGAGAAATTAGTGAAATCTCCAATTCACCAAAGGGGAACCCCTTTCAGAAATCTTCGATTTCTCTAATATGGATTCGAGCAATGTTTTGATAGTGAATACTAAAGAATATGCGAGGGTCATGGGCACAAAAGTTGTAGGTCTATGTCTTAGGGTTCTATGTATAAAACCTTGTGCAATTCCAAGGAGTGCAGAGGGTGATCCAGTCAAAATACTGAGAGATGTACGAATATAAGCAAAAAACTTGCGAAAATTGCCATCGAAAAGGGGAATTTTTTTTGAAATGTTGACTTAAGGCTCCGTTTCGACTCCAATACATTCATTTACCCATGAGATCTCATGGTGAAAAATATCGAACGAGTAGAACACGAGGGCAGTACATTTCGGAGAAATTAGTGAAATCTCCAATTCACCAAAGGGGAACCCCTTTCAGAAATCTTCGATTTCTCTAATATGGATTCGAGCAATGTTTTGATAGTGAATACTAAAGAATATGCGAGGGTCATGGGCACAAAAGTTGTAGGTCTATGTCTTAGGGTTCTATGTATAAAACCTTGTGCAATTCCAAGGAGTGTAGAGGGTGATACAGTCAAAATACTGAGAGATGTACGAATATAAGCAAAAAACTTGCGAAAATTGCCATCGAAAAAGGGAATTTTTTTTGAAATGTTGACTTAAGGCTCCGTTTCGACTCCAATACATTCATTTACCCATGAGATCTCTTGGTGAAAAATATCGAACGAGTAGAACACGAGGGCAGTACATTTCGGAGAAATTAGTGAAATCTCCAATTCACCAAAGGGGAACCCCTTTCAGAAATCTTCGATTTCTCTAATATGGATTCGAGCAATGTTTTGATAGTGAATACTAAAGAATATGCGAGGGTCATGGGCACAAAAGTTGTAGGTCTATGTCTTAGGGTTCTATGTATAAAACCTTGTGCAATTCCAAGGAGTGTAGAGGGTGATACAGTCAAAATACTGAGAGATGTACGAATATAAGCAAAAAACTTGCGAAAATTGCCATCGAAAAGGGGAATTTTTTTTGAAATGTTGACTTAAGGCTCCGTTTCGACTCCAATACATTCATTTACCCATGAGATCTCTTGGTGAAAAATATCGAACGAGTAGAACACGAGGGCAGTACATTTCGGAGAAATTAGTGAAATCTCCAATTCACCAAAGGGGAACCCCTTTCAGAAATCTTCGATTTCTCTAATATGGATTCGAGCAATGTTTTGATAGTGAATACTAAAGAATATGCGAGGGTCATGGGCACAAAAGTTGTAGGTCTATGTCTTAGGGTTCTATGTATAAAACCTTGTGCAATTCCAAGGAGTGCAGAGGGTGATCCAGTCAAAATACTGAGAGATGTACGAATATAAGGAAAAAACTTGCTAAAATTGCCATCAAAAAGGGGAATTTTTTTTGAAATGTTGACTTAAGGCTCCGTTTCGACTCCAATACATTCATTTACCCATGAGATCTCATGGTGAAAAATATCGAACGAGTAGAACACGAGGGCAGTACATTTCGGAGAAATTAGTGAATTCTCCAATTCACCAAAGGGGTACCCCTTTCAGAAATCTTCGATTTCTCTAATATGGATTCGAGCAATGTTTTGATAGTGAATACTAAAGAATATGCGATGGTCATGGGAAAAAAAGTTGTAGGCCTATGTCTTAGGGTTCTATGTATAAAACCTCGTGCAATTCCAAGGTGTGTAGAGGGTGATACAGTCAAAATACTGAGAGATGTACGAATATAAGGAAAAAACTTGCGAAAATTGCCATCAAAAAGGGGAATTTTTTTTGAAATGTTGACTTAAGGCTCTGTTTCGACTCCGATACATTCATTTACCCATGATATCTCTTGGTGAAAAATATCGAACGAGTAGAAGACGAGGGCAGTACATTTCGGAGAAATTAGTGAAATCTCCAATTCACCAAATTGGTACCCCTTTCAGAAATCTTCGATTTCTCTAAAATGGATTCGGGCACTGTTTTCATAGTGAATACTAAAGAATATGCGAGGGTCATGGGCACAAAAGTTGTAGGCCTACGTCTTAGGGTTCTATGTATAAAACCTCGTGCAATTCCAAGGTGTGCAGAGGGTGATACAGTCAAAATACTGAGAGATGTACGAATATAAGGAAAAAACTTGCGAAAATTGCCATAAAAAAGGGGAATATTTTTTGAAATGTTGACTTAAGGCTCCGTTTTGACTCCAATACATTCATTTACCCATGAGATCTCTTGGTTAAAAATATCGAACGAGTAGAACACGAGGGCAGAACATTTCTGAGAAATTAGTGAATTCTCCAATTCACCAAAGGGGAACCCCTTTCAGAAATCTTCGATTTCTCTAATATGGATTCGAGCAATGTTTTGATAGTGAATACTAAATAATATGCGAGGGTCATGGGCACAAAAGTTGTAGGTCTATGTCTTAGGGTTCTATGTATAAAACCTTGTGCAATTCCAAGGAGTGTAGAGGGTGATACAGTCAAAATACTGAGAGATGTACGAATATAAGCAAAAAACTTGCGAAAATTGCCATCGAAAAGGGGAATTTTTTTTGAAATGTTGACTTAAGGCTCCGTTTCGACTCCAATACATTCATTTACCCATGAGATCTCTTGGTGAAAAATATCGAACGAGTAGAACACGAGGGCAGTACATTTCGGAGAAATTAGTGAAATCTCCAATTCACCAAAGGGGAACCCCTTTCAGAAATCTTCGATTTCTCTAATATGGATTCGAGCAATGTTTTGATAGTGAATACTAAAGAATATGCGAGGGTCATGGGCACAAAAGTTGTAGGTCTATGTCTTAGGGTTCTATGTATAAAACCTTGTGCAATTCCAAGGAGTGCAGAGGGTGATCCAGTCAAAATACTGAGAGATGTACGAATATAAGCAAAAAACTTGCGAAAATTGCCATCGAAAAGGGGAATTTTTTATGAAATGTTGACTTAAGGCTCCGTTTCGACTCCAATACATTCATTTACCCATGAGATCTCATGGTGAAATATATCGAACGAGTAGAACACGAGGGCAGTACATTTCGGAGAAATTAGTGAAATCTCCAATTCACCAAATTGGTACCCCTTTCAGAAATCTTCGATTTCTCTAATATGGATTCGAGCAATGTTTTCATAGTGAATACTAAAGAATATGCGAGGGTCATGGGCACAAAAGTTGTAGGCCTATGTCTTAGGGTTCTATGTATTAAACCTCGTGCAATTCCAAGGTGTGCAGAGGGTGATACAGTCAAAATACTGAGAGATGTACGAATATAAGGAAAAAACTTGCGAAAATTGCCATCAAAAAGGGGAATTTTTTTTGAAATGTTGACTTAAGGCTCCGTTTCGACTCCAATACATTCATTTACCCATGAGATCTCATGGTGAAAAATATCGAACGAGTAGAACACGAGGGCAGTACATTTCGGAGAAATTAGTGAATTCTCCAATTCACCAAATTGGTACCCCTTTCAGAAATCTTCGATTTCTCTAATATGGATTCGAGCAATGTTTTGATAGTGAATACTAAAGAATATGCGAGGGTCATGGGCACAAAAGTTGTAGGCCTATGTCTTAGGGTTCTATGTATAAAACCTCGTGGAATTCCAAGGTGTGCAGAGGGTGATACAGTCAAAATACTGAGAGATGTACGAATATAAGGAAAAAACTTGCGAAAATTGCCATAAAAAAGGGGAATATTTTTTGAAATGTTGACTTAAGGCTCCGTTTTGACTCCAATACATTCATTTACCCATGAGATCTCTTGGTGAAAAATATCGAACGAGTAGAACACGAGGGCAGTACATTTCGGAGAAATTAGTGAATTCTCCAATTCACCAAAGGGGTACCCCTTTCAGAAATCTTCGATTTCTCTAATATGGATTCGAGCAATGTTTTGATAGTGAATACTAAAGAATATGCGATGGTCATGGGAAAAAAAGTTGTAGGCCTATCTCTTAGGGTTCTATGTATAAAACCTCGTGCAATTCCAAGGTGTGTAGAGGGTGATACAGTCAAAATACTGAGAGATGTACGAATATAAGGAAAAAACTTGCGAAAATTGCCATCAAAAAGGGGAATTTTTTTTGAAATGTTGACTTAAGGCTCTGTTTCGACTCCGATACATTCATTTACCCATGATATCTCTTGGTGAAAAATATCGAACGAGTAGAAGACGAGGGCAGTACATTTCAATGAAATTAGTGAAATCTCCAATTCACCAAAGGGGTACCCCTTTCAGAAATCTTCGATTTCTCTAATATGAATTCGAGCAATATTTTGATAGTGAATACTAAAGTATATGCGATGGTCATGGGCAGAAAAGTTGTAGGCCTATGTCTTAGGGTTCTATGTATAAAACCTCGTGCAATTCCGAGGTGTGTAGAGGGTGCTACAGTCAAAATTCTGAGAGATGTACGAATCTAAGGAAAAAACTTGCGAAAATTGCCATCGAAAAGGGGAATTTTTTTTGAAATGTTGACTTAAGGCTCCGTTTCGACTCCAATACATTCATTTACCCATGAGAAGCCTTGGTGAAAAATGTCGAACGTGTAGAACACGAGGGCAGTACATTTCAAAGAAATTAGTGAAATCTCCAATTCACCAAAGGGGTACCCCTTTCAGAAATCTTCGATTTCTCTAATATGGATTCGAGCAATGTTTTGATAGTGAATACTAAAGAATATGCGAGGGTCATGGGCAAAAAAGTTGTAGGCCTATGTCTTAGGGTTCTATGTATAAAGCCTTGTGCAATTCTGAGGTGTGTAGATGGTGCTACAGTCAAAATACTGAGAGATGTACGAATATAAGGAAAAAACTTCCGAAAATTGCCATCAAAAAGGGGAATTTTTTTTGAAATGTTGACTTAAGGCTCCGTTTCGACTCCAATACATTCATTTACCCATGAGATATCTTGGTGAAAAATATCGAACGAGTAGAACACGAGGGCAGTACATTTCGGAGAAATTAGTGAAATCTCCAATTCACCAAAGGGGAACCCCTTTCAGAAATCTTCGATTTCTCTAATATGGATTCGAGCAATGTTTTGATAGTGAATACTAAATAATATGCGAGGGTCATGGGCACAAAAGTTGTAGGCCTATGTCTTAGGGTTCTATGTATAAAACCTCGTGCAATACCAAGGAGTGTAGAGGGTGATACAGTCAAAATACTGAGAGGTGTACGAATATAAGGAAAAATCTTGCGAAAATTGCCATCGAAAAGGGGAATTTTTTTTGAAATGTTGACTTAAGGCTCCGTTTCGACTCCAATACATTCATTTACCCATGAGATCTCATGGTGAAAAATATCGAACGAGTAGAACACGAGGGCAGTACATTTCGGAGAAATTAGTGAATTCTCCAATTCACCAAATTGGTACCCCTTTCAGAAATCTTCGATTTCTCTAATATGGATTCGAGCAATGTTTTGATAGTGAATACTAAAGAATATGCGAGGGTCATGGGCACAAAAGTTGTAGGCCTATGTCTTAGGGTTCTATGTATAAAACCTCGTGGAATTCCAAGGTGTGCAGAGGGTGATACAGTCAAAATACTGAGAGATGTACGAATATAAGGAAAAAACTTGCGAAAATTGCCATAAAAAAGGGGAATATTTTTTGAAATGTTGACTTAAGGCTCCGTTTTGACTCCAATACATTCATTTACCCATGAGATCTCTTGGTGAAAAATATCGAACGAGTAGAACACGAGGGCAGTACATTTCGGAGAAATTAGTGAATTCTCCAATTCACCAAAGGGGTACCCCTTTCAGAAATCTTCGATTTCTCTAATATGGATTCGAGCAATGTTTTGATAGTGAATACTAAAGAATATGCGATGGTCATGGGAAAAAAAGTTGTAGGCCTATCTCTTAGGGTTCTATGTATAAAACCTCGTGCAATTCCAAGGTGTGTAGAGGGTGATACAGTCAAAATACTGAGAGATGTACGAATATAAGGAAAAAACTTGCGAAAATTGCCATCAAAAAGGGGAATTTTTTTTGAAATGTTGACTTAAGGCTCTGTTTCGACTCCGATACATTCATTTACCCATGATATCTCTTGGTGAAAAATATCGAACGAGTAGAAGACGAGGGCAGTACATTTCAATGAAATTAGTGAAATCTCCAATTCACCAAAGGGGTACCCCTTTCAGAAATCTTCGATTTCTCTAATATGAATTCGAGCAATATTTTGATAGTGAATACTAAAGTATATGCGATGGTCATGGGCAGAAAAGTTGTAGGCCTATGTCTTAGGGTTCTATGTATAAAACCTCGTGCAATTCCGAGGTGTGTAGAGGGTGCTACAGTCAAAATTCTGAGAGATGTACGAATCTAAGGAAAAAACTTGCGAAAATTGCCATCGAAAAGGGGAATTTTTTTTGAAATGTTGACTTAAGGCTCCGTTTCGACTCCAATACATTCATTTACCCATGAGAAGCCTTGGTGAAAAATGTCGAACGTGTAGAACACGAGGGCAGTACATTTCAAAGAAATTAGTGAAATCTCCAATTCACCAAAGGGGTACCCCTTTCAGAAATCTTCGATTTCTCTAATATGGATTCGAGCAATGTTTTGATAGTGAATACTAAAGAATATGCGAGGGTCATGGGCAAAAAAGTTGTAGGCCTATGTCTTAGGGTTCTATGTATAAAGCCTTGTGCAATTCTGAGGTGTGTAGATGGTGCTACAGTCAAAATACTGAGAGATGTACGAATATAAGGAAAAAACTTCCGAAAATTGCCATCAAAAAGGGGAATTTTTTTTGAAATGTTGACTTAAGGCTCCGTTTCGACTCCAATACATTCATTTACCCATGAGATATCTTGGTGAAAAATATCGAACGAGTAGAACACGAGGGCAGTACATTTCGGAGAAATTAGTGAAATCTCCAATTCACCAAAGGGGAACCCCTTTCAGAAATCTTCGATTTCTCTAATATGGATTCGAGCAATGTTTTGATAGTGAATACTAAATAATATGCGAGGGTCATGGGCACAAAAGTTGTAGGCCTATGTCTTAGGGTTCTATGTATAAAACCTCGTGCAATACCAAGGAGTGTAGAGGGTGATACAGTCAAAATACTGAGAGGTGTACGAATATAAGGAAAAATCTTGCGAAAATTGCCATCGAAAAGGGGAATTTTTTTTGAAATGTTGACTTAAAGCTCCGTTTCAACTCCAATACATTCATTTACCCATGAGATCTCTTGGTGAAAAATATCGAACGAGTCGAACACGAGGGTAGAACATTTCTGAGAAATTAGTGAAATCTCCAATTCACCAAAGTGGTACCCCTTTCAGAATTCTTCGATTTCTCTAATATGAATTCGAGCAATGTTTTGATAGTGAATACTAAAGAATATGCAAGGGTCATGGGCACAAAAGTTGTAGGCCTATGTCTTAGGGTTCTATGTATAAAACCTCGTGCAATTCCAAGGAGTGCAGAGGGTGATACAGTCAAAATACTGAGAGATGTACGAATCTAAGGAAAAAACTTGCGAAAATTGCCATAAAAAAGGGGAATTTTTTTTGAAATGTTGACTTAAGGCTCCGTTTTGACTCCAATACATTCATTTACCCATGAGATCTCTTGGTGAAAAATATCGAACGAGTAGAACACGAGGGCAGAACATTTCAAAGAAATTAGTGAAATCTCCAATTCACCAAAGGGGTACCCCTTTCAGAAATCTTCGATTTCTCTAATATAGATTCGAGCAATGTTTTGATAGTGAATACTAAAGAATATGCGATGGTCATGGGCAAAAAAGTTGTAGGCCTATGTCTTAGGGTTCTATGTATAAAACCTCGTGCAATTCCAAGGTGTGTAGAGGGTGATACAGTCAAAATACTGAGAGATGTACGAATATAAGGAAAAAACTTGCGAAAATTGCCATCAAAAAGGGGAATTTTTTTTGAAATGTTGACTTAAGGCTCCGTTTCGACTCCGTTACATTCATTTACCCATGATATCTCTTGGTGAAAAATATCGAACGAGTAGAAGACGAGGGCAGTACATTTCAATGAAATTATTTGAAATCTCCAATTCACCAAAGGGGTACCCCTTTCAGAAATCTTCGATTTCTCTAATATGAATTCGAGCAATATTTTGATAGTGAATACTAAAGTATATGCGATGGTCATGGGCAGAAAAGTTTTAGGCCTATGTCTTAGGGTTCTATGTATAAAACCTCGTGTAATTCCGAGGTGTGTAGAGGGTGCTACAGTCAAAATTCTGAGAGATGTACGAATCTAAGGAAAAAACTTGCGAAAATTGCCATCGAAAAGGGGAATTTTTTTTGAAATGTTGACTTAAGGCTCCGTTTCGACTCCAATACATTCATTTACCCATGAGATCTCTTGGTGAAAAATGTCGAATGTGTAGAACACGAGGGCAGTACATTTCAAAGAAATTAGTGAAATCTCCAATTCACCAAAGGGGTACCCCTTTCAGAAATCTTCGATTTCTCTAATATGGATTCGAGCAATGTTTTGATAGTGAATACTAAAGAATATGCGATGGTCATGGGCAAAAAAGTTGTAGGCCTATGTCTTAGGGTTCTATGTATAAAGCCTTGTGCAATTCTGAGGTGTGTAGATGGTGCTACAGTCAAAATACTGAGAGATGTACGAATATAAGGAAAAAACTTCCGAAAATTGCCATCAAAAAGGGGAATTTTTTTTGAAATGTTGACTTAAGGCTCCGTTTCGACTCCAATACATTCATTTACCCATGAGATCTCTTGGTGAAAAATATCGAACGAGTAGAACACGAGGGCAGTACATTTCGGAGAAATTAGTGAAATCTCCAATTCACCAAAGGGGAACCCCTTTCAGAAATCTTCGATTTCTCTAATATGGATTCGAGCAATGTTTTGATAGTGAATACTAAATAATATGCGAGGGTCATGGGCACAAAAGTTGTAGGCCTATGTCTTAGGGTTCTATGTATAAAACCTCGTGCAATACCAAGGAGTGTAGAGGGTGATACAGTCAAAATACTGAGAGGTGTACGAATATAAGGAAAAATCTTGCGAAAATTGCCATCGAAAAGGGGAATTTTTTTTGAAATGTTGACTTAAAGCTCCGTTTCAACTCCAATACATTCATTTACCCATGAGATCTCTTGGTGAAAAATATCGAACGAGTAGAACACGAGGGCAGTACATTTCGGAGAAATTAGTGAAATCTCCAATTCACCAAAGGGGAACCCCTTTCAGAAATCTTCGATTTCTCTAATATGGATTCGAGCAATGTTTTGATAGTGAATACTAAAGAATATGCAAGGGTCATGGGCACAAAAGTTGTAGGCCTATGTCTTAGGGTTCTATGTATAAAACCTCGTGCAATTCCAAGGTGTGCAGAGGGTGATACAGTCAAAATACTGAGAGATGTACGAATATAAGGAAAAAACTTGCGAAAATTGCCATAAAAAAGGGGAATTTTTTTTGAAATGTTGACTTAAGGCTCCGTTTTGACTCCAATACATTCATTTACCCATGAGATCTCTTGGTGAAAAATATCGAACGAGTAGAACACGAGGGCAGAACATTTCAAAGAAATTAGTGAAATCTCCAATTCACCAAAGGGGTACCCCTTTCAGAAATCTTCGATTTCTCTAATATAGATTCGAGCAATGTTTTGATAGTGAATACTAAAGAATATGCGATGGTCATGGGCAAAAAAGTTGTAGGCCTATGTCTTAGGGTTCTATGTATAAAACCTCGTGCAATTCCAAGGTGTGTAGAGGGTGATACAGTCAAAATACTGAGAGATGTACGAATATAAGGAAAAAACTTGCGAAAATTGCCATCAAAAAGGGGAATTTTTTTTGAAATGTTGACTTAAGGCTCCGTTTCGACTCCGATACATTCATTTACCCATGATATCTCTTGGTGAAAAATATCGAACGAGTAGAAGACGAGGGCAGTACATTTCAATGAAATTAGTGAAATCTCCAATTCACCAAAGGGGTACCCCTTTCAGAAATCTTCGATTTCTCTAATATGAATTCGAGCAATATTTTGATAGTGAATACTAAAGTATATGCGATGGTCATGGGCAGAAAAGTTGTAGGCCTATGTCTTAGGGTTCTATGTATAAAACCTCGTGCAATTCCGAGGTGTGTAGAGGGTGCTACAGTCAAAATTCTGAGAGATGTACGAATCTAAGGAAAAAACTTGCGAAAATTGCCATCGAAAAGGGGAATTTTTTTTGAAATGTTGACTTAAGGCTCCGTTTCGACTCCAATACATTCATTTACCCATGAGAAGCCTTGGTGAAAAATGTCGAACGTGTAGAACACGAGGGCAGTACATTTCAAAGAAATTAGTGAAATCTCCAATTCACCAAAGGGGTACCCCTTTCAGAAATCTTCGATTTCTCTAATATGGATTCGAGCAATGTTTTGATAGTGAATACTAAAGAATATGCGAGGGTCATGGGCAAAAAAGTTGTAGGCCTATGTCTTAGGGTTCTATGTATAAAGCCTTGTGCAATTCTGAGGTGTGTAGATGGTGCTACAGTCAAAATACTGAGAGATGTACGAATATAAGGAAAAAACTTCCGAAAATTGCCATCAAAAAGGGGAATTTTTTTTGAAATGTTGACTTAAGGCTCCGTTTCGACTCCAATACATTCATTTACCCATGAGATATCTTGGTGAAAAATATCGAACGAGTAGAACACGAGGGCAGTACATTTCGGAGAAATTAGTGAAATCTCCAATTCACCAAAGGGGAACCCCTTTCAGAAATCTTCGATTTCTCTAATATGGATTCGAGCAATGTTTTGATAGTGAATACTAAATAATATGCGAGGGTCATGGGCACAAAAGTTGTAGGCCTATGTCTTAGGGTTCTATGTATAAAACCTCGTGCAATACCAAGGAGTGTAGAGGGTGATACAGTCAAAATACTGAGAGGTGTACGAATATAAGGAAAAATCTTGCGAAAATTGCCATCGAAAAGGGGAATTTTTTTTGAAATGTTGACTTAAAGCTCCGTTTCAACTCCAATACATTCATTTACCCATGAGATCTCTTGGTGAAAAATATCGAACGAGTCGAACACGAGGGTAGAACATTTCTGAGAAATTAGTGAAATCTCCAATTCACCAAAGTGGTACCCCTTTCAGAATTCTTCGATTTCTCTAATATGAATTCGAGCAATGTTTTGATAGTGAATACTAAAGAATATGCAAGGGTCATGGGCACAAAAGTTGTAGGCCTATGTCTTAGGGTTCTATGTATAAAACCTCGTGCAATTCCAAGGAGTGCAGAGGGTGATACAGTCAAAATACTGAGAGATGTACGAATCTAAGGAAAAAACTTGCGAAAATTGCCATAAAAAAGGGGAATTTTTTTTGAAATGTTGACTTAAGGCTCCGTTTTGACTCCAATACATTCATTTACCCATGAGATCTCTTGGTGAAAAATATCGAACGAGTAGAACACGAGGGCAGAACATTTCAAAGAAATTAGTGAAATCTCCAATTCACCAAAGGGGTACCCCTTTCAGAAATCTTCGATTTCTCTAATATAGATTCGAGCAATGTTTTGATAGTGAATACTAAAGAATATGCGATGGTCATGGGCAAAAAAGTTGTAGGCCTATGTCTTAGGGTTCTATGTATAAAACCTCGTGCAATTCCAAGGTGTGTAGAGGGTGATACAGTCAAAATACTGAGAGATGTACGAATATAAGGAAAAAACTTGCGAAAATTGCCATCAAAAAGGGGAATTTTTTTTGAAATGTTGACTTAAGGCTCCGTTTCGACTCCGTTACATTCATTTACCCATGATATCTCTTGGTGAAAAATATCGAACGAGTAGAAGACGAGGGCAGTACATTTCAATGAAATTATTTGAAATCTCCAATTCACCAAAGGGGTACCCCTTTCAGAAATCTTCGATTTCTCTAATATGAATTCGAGCAATATTTTGATAGTGAATACTAAAGTATATGCGATGGTCATGGGCAGAAAAGTTTTAGGCCTATGTCTTAGGGTTCTATGTATAAAACCTCGTGTAATTCCGAGGTGTGTAGAGGGTGCTACAGTCAAAATTCTGAGAGATGTACGAATCTAAGGAAAAAACTTGCGAAAATTGCCATCGAAAAGGGGAATTTTTTTTGAAATGTTGACTTAAGGCTCCGTTTCGACTCCAATACATTCATTTACCCATGAGATCTCTTGGTGAAAAATGTCGAATGTGTAGAACACGAGGGCAGTACATTTCAAAGAAATTAGTGAAATCTCCAATTCACCAAAGGGGTACCCCTTTCAGAAATCTTCGATTTCTCTAATATGGATTCGAGCAATGTTTTGATAGTGAATACTAAAGAATATGCGATGGTCATGGGCAAAAAAGTTGTAGGCCTATGTCTTAGGGTTCTATGTATAAAGCCTTGTGCAATTCTGAGGTGTGTAGATGGTGCTACAGTCAAAATACTGAGAGATGTACGAATATAAGGAAAAAACTTCCGAAAATTGCCATCAAAAAGGGGAATTTTTTTTGAAATGTTGACTTAAGGCTCCGTTTCGACTCCAATACATTCATTTACCCATGAGATCTCTTGGTGAAAAATATCGAACGAGTAGAACACGAGGGCAGTACATTTCGGAGAAATTAGTGAAATCTCCAATTCACCAAAGGGGAACCCCTTTCAGAAATCTTCGATTTCTCTAATATGGATTCGAGCAATGTTTTGATAGTGAATACTAAATAATATGCGAGGGTCATGGGCACAAAAGTTGTAGGCCTATGTCTTAGGGTTCTATGTATAAAACCTCGTGCAATACCAAGGAGTGTAGAGGGTGATACAGTCAAAATACTGAGAGGTGTACGAATATAAGGAAAAATCTTGCGAAAATTGCCATCGAAAAGGGGAATTTTTTTTGAAATGTTGACTTAAAGCTCCGTTTCAACTCCAATACATTCATTTACCCATGAGATCTCTTGGTGAAAAATATCGAACGAGTAGAACACGAGGGCAGTACATTTCGGAGAAATTAGTGAAATCTCCAATTCACCAAAGGGGAACCCCTTTCAGAAATCTTCGATTTCTCTAATATGGATTCGAGCAATGTTTTGATAGTGAATACTAAAGAATATGCAAGGGTCATGGGCACAAAAGTTGTAGGCCTATGTCTTAGGGTTCTATGTATAAAACCTCGTGCAATTCCAAGGTGTGCAGAGGGTGATACAGTCAAAATACTGAGAGATGTACGAATATAAGGAAAAAACTTGCGAAAATTGCCATAAAAAAGGGGAATTTTTTTTGAAATGTTGACTTAAGGCTCCGTTTTGACTCCAATACATTCATTTACCCATGAGATCTCTTGGTGAAAAATATCGAACGAGTAGAACACGAGGGCAGAACATTTCAAAGAAATTAGTGAAATCTCCAATTCACCAAAGGGGTACCCCTTTCAGAAATCTTCGATTTCTCTAATATAGATTCGAGCAATGTTTTGATAGTGAATACTAAAGAATATGCGATGGTCATGGGCAAAAAAGTTGTAGGCCTATGTCTTAGGGTTCTATGTATAAAACCTCGTGCAATTCCAAGGTGTGTAGAGGGTGATACAGTCAAAATACTGAGAGATGTACGAATATAAGGAAAAAACTTGCGAAAATTGCCATCAAAAAGGGGAATTTTTTTTGAAATGTTGACTTAAGGCTCCGTTTCGACTCCGATACATTCATTTACCCATGATATCTCTTGGTGAAAAATATCGAACGAGTAAAAGACGAGGGCAGTACATTTCAATGAAATTATTTGAAATCTCCAATTCACCAAAGGGGTACCCCTTTCAGAAATCTTCGATTTCTCTAATATGAATTCGAGCAATATTTTGATAGTGAATACTAAAGTATATGCGATGGTCATGGGCAGAAAAGTTTTAGGCCTATGTCTTAGGGTTCTATGTATAAAACCTCGTGTAATTCCGAGGTGTGTAGAGGGTGCTACAGTCAAAATTCTGAGAGATGTACGAATCTAAGGAAAAAACTTGCGAAAATTGCCATCGAAAAGGGGAATTTTTTTTGAAATGTTGACTTAAGGCTCCGTTTCGACTCCAATACATTCATTTACCCATGAGATCTCTTGGTGAAAAATGTCGAATGTGTAGAACACGAGGGCAGTACATTTCAAAGAAATTAGTGAAATCTCCAATTCACCAAAGGGGTACCCCTTTCAGAAATCTTCGATTTCTCTAATATGGATTCGAGCAATGTTTTGATAGTGAATACTAAAGAATATGCGATGGTCATGGGCAAAAAAGTTGTAGGCCTATGTCTTAGGGTTCTATGTATAAAGCCTTGTGCAATTCTGAGGTGTGTAGATGGTGCTACAGTCAAAATACTGAGAGATGTACGAATATAAGGAAAAAACTTCCGAAAATTGCCATCAAAAAGGGGAATTTTTTTCGAAATGTTGACTTAAGGCTCCGTTTCGACTCCGATACATTCATTTACCCATGAGATCTCTTAAGGAAAAATATCGAACGAGTAGAACACGAGGGTAGTACATTTCGGAGAAATTAGTGAAATCTCCAATTCACCAAAGGGGTACCCCTTTCAGAAATCTTCGATTTCTCAAATATGAATTCGAACAATCTTTTGATAGTAAATAATAAAGAATATGCGATGTTCATGGGCAGAAAAGTTGTAGGCCTATGTCTTAGGGTTCTATGTATAAAACCTTGTGCAATTCCGAGGTGTGTAGAGGGTGATACAGTCAAAATACTGAGAGGTGTACGAATATAAGGAAAAAACTTGCGAAAATTGCGATCGAAAAGGGGATTTTTTTTTGAAATGTTGACTTAAGGCTCCGTTTCGACTCCAGTACATTCATTTACCCATGAGATCTCTTGGTGAAAAATATCGAACGAGTAGAACACGAGGGCAGTACATTTCGGAGAAATTAGTGAAATCTCCAATTCACCATAGGGGAACCCCTTTCAGAATTCTTCGATTTCTCTAATATGGATTCGAGCAATGTTTTGATAGTGAATACTAAATAATATGCGAGGGTCATGGGCACAAAAGTTGTAGGTCTATGTCTTAGGGTTCTATGTATAAAACCTCGTGCAATTCCAAGGAGTGTAGAGGGTGATACAGTCAAAATACTGAGAGATGTCCGAATATAAGGAAAAAACTTGCGAAAATTGCCATCGAAAAGGGGAATTTTTATTGAAATGTTGACTTAAGGCTCCGTTTCAACTCCAATACATTCATTTACCCATGAGATCTCTTGGTGAAAAATATCGAACGAGTAGAACACGAGGGCAGTACATTTCGGAGAAATTAGTGAAATCTCCAATTCCCCAAAGGGGTACCCCTTTCCGAAATCTTCGATTTCTCTAATATGGATTCGAGCAATGTTTTGATAGTGAATACTAAACAATATGCGAGGGTCATGGGCACAAAAGTTGTAGGCCTATGTCTTAGGGTTCTATGTATAAAACCTCGTGCAATTCCAAGGTGTGTAGAGGGTGCTACAGTCAAAATACTGAGAGATGTACGAATATAAGGAAAAAACTTGCTAAAATTGCCATCGAAAAGGGGAATTTTTTTTGAAATGTTGACTTAAGGCTCCGTTTCGACTCCAATACATTCATTTACCCATGAGATCTCTTGGTGAAAAATATCGAACGTGTAGAACACGAGGGCAGTACATTTCGGAGAAATTAGTGAAATCTCCAATTCACCAAATTGGTACCCCTTTCAGAAATCTTCGATTTCTCTAATATGGATTCGAGCAATGTTTTGATAGTGAATACTAAATAATATGCGAGGGTCATGGGCACAAAAGTTGTAGGCCTATGTCTTAGGGTTCTATGTATAAAACCTCGTGCAATACCAAGGAGTGTAGAGGGTGATACAGCCAAAATACTGAGAGGTGTACGAATATAAGGAAAAATCTTGCGAAAATTGCCATCGAAAAGGGGAATTTTTTTTGAAATGTTGACTTAAAGCTCCGTTTCAACTCCAATACATTCATTTACCCATGAGATCTCTTGGTGAAAAATATCGAACGAGTCGAACACGAGGGTAGAACATTTCTGAGAAATTAGTGAAATCTCCAATTCACCAAAGTGGTACCCCTTTCAGAATTCTTCGATTTCTCTAATATGAATTCGAGCAATGTTTTGATAGTGAATACTAAAGAATATGCAAGGGTCATGGGCACAAAAGTTGTAGGCCTATGTCTTAGGGTTCTATGTATAAAACCTCG
Organism: Humulus lupulus; assembly: GCF_963169125.1. Lineage (NCBI taxonomy): Eukaryota > Viridiplantae > Streptophyta > Magnoliopsida > Rosales > Cannabaceae > Humulus > Humulus lupulus. The sequence goes on along the minus strand of NC_084794.1, from coordinate 296,952,309 downwards.
TGCAATTCCAAGGAGTGCAGAGGGTGATACAGTCAAAATACTGAGAGATGTACGAATCTAAGGAAAAAACTTGCGAAAATTGCCATAAAAAAGGGGAATTTTTTTTGAAATGTTGACTTAAGGCTCCGTTTTGACTCCAATACATTCATTTACCCATGAGATCTCTTGGTGAAAAATATCGAACGAGTAGAACACGAGGGCAGAACATTTCAAAGAAATTAGTGAAATCTCCAATTCACCAAAGGGGTACCCCTTTCAGAAATCTTCGATTTCTCTAATATAGATTCGAGCAATGTTTTGATAGTGAATACTAAAGAATATGCGATGGTCATGGGCAAAAAAGTTGTAGGCCTATGTCTTAGGGTTCTATGTATAAAACCTCGTGCAATTCCAAGGTGTGTAGAGGGTGATACAGTCAAAATACTGAGAGATGTACGAATATAAGGAAAAAACTTGCGAAAATTGCCATCAAAAAGGGGAATTTTTTTTGAAATGTTGACTTAAGGCTCCGTTTCGACTCCGTTACATTCATTTACCCATGATATCTCTTGGTGAAAAATATCGAACGAGTAGAAGACGAGGGCAGTACATTTCAATGAAATTATTTGAAATCTCCAATTCACCAAAGGGGTACCCCTTTCAGAAATCTTCGATTTCTCTAATATGAATTCGAGCAATATTTTGATAGTGAATACTAAAGTATATGCGATGGTCATGGGCAGAAAAGTTTTAGGCCTATGTCTTAGGGTTCTATGTATAAAACCTCGTGTAATTCCGAGGTGTGTAGAGGGTGCTACAGTCAAAATTCTGAGAGATGTACGAATCTAAGGAAAAAACTTGCGAAAATTGCCATCGAAAAGGGGAATTTTTTTTGAAATGTTGACTTAAGGCTCCGTTTCGACTCCAATACATTCATTTACCCATGAGATCTCTTGGTGAAAAATGTCGAATGTGTAGAACACGAGGGCAGTACATTTCAAAGAAATTAGTGAAATCTCCAATTCACCAAAGGGGTACCCCTTTCAGAAATCTTCGATTTCTCTAATATGGATTCGAGCAATGTTTTGATAGTGAATACTAAAGAATATGCGATGGTCATGGGCAAAAAAGTTGTAGGCCTATGTCTTAGGGTTCTATGTATAAAGCCTTGTGCAATTCTGAGGTGTGTAGATGGTGCTACAGTCAAAATACTGAGAGATGTACGAATATAAGGAAAAAACTTCCGAAAATTGCCATCAAAAAGGGGAATTTTTTTTGAAATGTTGACTTAAGGCTCCGTTTCGACTCCAATACATTCATTTACCCATGAGATCTCTTGGTGAAAAATATCGAACGAGTAGAACACGAGGGCAGTACATTTCGGAGAAATTAGTGAAATCTCCAATTCACCAAAGGGGAACCCCTTTCAGAAATCTTCGATTTCTCTAATATGGATTCGAGCAATGTTTTGATAGTGAATACTAAATAATATGCGAGGGTCATGGGCACAAAAGTTGTAGGCCTATGTCTTAGGGTTCTATGTATAAAACCTCGTGCAATACCAAGGAGTGTAGAGGGTGATACAGTCAAAATACTGAGAGGTGTACGAATATAAGGAAAAATCTTGCGAAAATTGCCATCGAAAAGGGGAATTTTTTTTGAAATGTTGACTTAAAGCTCCGTTTCAACTCCAATACATTCATTTACCCATGAGATCTCTTGGTGAAAAATATCGAACGAGTAGAACACGAGGGCAGTACATTTCGGAGAAATTAGTGAAATCTCCAATTCACCAAAGGGGAACCCCTTTCAGAAATCTTCGATTTCTCTAATATGGATTCGAGCAATGTTTTGATAGTGAATACTAAAGAATATGCAAGGGTCATGGGCACAAAAGTTGTAGGCCTATGTCTTAGGGTTCTATGTATAAAACCTCGTGCAATTCCAAGGTGTGCAGAGGGTGATACAGTCAAAATACTGAGAGATGTACGAATATAAGGAAAAAACTTGCGAAAATTGCCATAAAAAAGGGGAATTTTTTTTGAAATGTTGACTTAAGGCTCCGTTTTGACTCCAATACATTCATTTACCCATGAGATCTCTTGGTGAAAAATATCGAACGAGTAGAACACGAGGGCAGAACATTTCAAAGAAATTAGTGAAATCTCCAATTCACCAAAGGGGTACCCCTTTCAGAAATCTTCGATTTCTCTAATATAGATTCGAGCAATGTTTTGATAGTGAATACTAAAGAATATGCGATGGTCATGGGCAAAAAAGTTGTAGGCCTATGTCTTAGGGTTCTATGTATAAAACCTCGTGCAATTCCAAGGTGTGTAGAGGGTGATACAGTCAAAATACTGAGAGATGTACGAATATAAGGAAAAAACTTGCGAAAATTGCCATCAAAAAGGGGAATTTTTTTTGAAATGTTGACTTAAGGCTCCGTTTCGACTCCGATACATTCATTTACCCATGATATCTCTTGGTGAAAAATATCGAACGAGTAAAAGACGAGGGCAGTACATTTCAATGAAATTATTTGAAATCTCCAATTCACCAAAGGGGTACCCCTTTCAGAAATCTTCGATTTCTCTAATATGAATTCGAGCAATATTTTGATAGTGAATACTAAAGTATATGCGATGGTCATGGGCAGAAAAGTTTTAGGCCTATGTCTTAGGGTTCTATGTATAAAACCTCGTGTAATTCCGAGGTGTGTAGAGGGTGCTACAGTCAAAATTCTGAGAGATGTACGAATCTAAGGAAAAAACTTGCGAAAATTGCCATCGAAAAGGGGAATTTTTTTTGAAATGTTGACTTAAGGCTCCGTTTCGACTCCAATACATTCATTTACCCATGAGATCTCTTGGTGAAAAATGTCGAATGTGTAGAACACGAGGGCAGTACATTTCAAAGAAATTAGTGAAATCTCCAATTCACCAAAGGGGTACCCCTTTCAGAAATCTTCGATTTCTCTAATATGGATTCGAGCAATGTTTTGATAGTGAATACTAAAGAATATGCGATGGTCATGGGCAAAAAAGTTGTAGGCCTATGTCTTAGGGTTCTATGTATAAAGCCTTGTGCAATTCTGAGGTGTGTAGATGGTGCTACAGTCAAAATACTGAGAGATGTACGAATATAAGGAAAAAACTTCCGAAAATTGCCATCAAAAAGGGGAATTTTTTTCGAAATGTTGACTTAAGGCTCCGTTTCGACTCCGATACATTCATTTACCCATGAGATCTCTTAAGGAAAAATATCGAACGAGTAGAACACGAGGGTAGTACATTTCGGAGAAATTAGTGAAATCTCCAATTCACCAAAGGGGTACCCCTTTCAGAAATCTTCGATTTCTCAAATATGAATTCGAACAATCTTTTGATAGTAAATAATAAAGAATATGCGATGTTCATGGGCAGAAAAGTTGTAGGCCTATGTCTTAGGGTTCTATGTATAAAACCTTGTGCAATTCCGAGGTGTGTAGAGGGTGATACAGTCAAAATACTGAGAGGTGTACGAATATAAGGAAAAAACTTGCGAAAATTGCGATCGAAAAGGGGATTTTTTTTTGAAATGTTGACTTAAGGCTCCGTTTCGACTCCAGTACATTCATTTACCCATGAGATCTCTTGGTGAAAAATATCGAACGAGTAGAACACGAGGGCAGTACATTTCGGAGAAATTAGTGAAATCTCCAATTCACCATAGGGGAACCCCTTTCAGAATTCTTCGATTTCTCTAATATGGATTCGAGCAATGTTTTGATAGTGAATACTAAATAATATGCGAGGGTCATGGGCACAAAAGTTGTAGGTCTATGTCTTAGGGTTCTATGTATAAAACCTCGTGCAATTCCAAGGAGTGTAGAGGGTGATACAGTCAAAATACTGAGAGATGTCCGAATATAAGGAAAAAACTTGCGAAAATTGCCATCGAAAAGGGGAATTTTTATTGAAATGTTGACTTAAGGCTCCGTTTCAACTCCAATACATTCATTTACCCATGAGATCTCTTGGTGAAAAATATCGAACGAGTAGAACACGAGGGCAGTACATTTCGGAGAAATTAGTGAAATCTCCAATTCCCCAAATGGGTACCCCTTTCCGAAATCTTCGATTTCTCTAATATGGATTCGAGCAATGTTTTGATAGTGAATACTAAACAATATGCGAGGGTCATGGGCACAAAAGTTGTAGGCCTATGTCTTAGGGTTCTATGTATAAAACCTCGTGCAATTCCAAGGTGTGTAGAGGGTGCTACAGTCAAAATACTGAGAGATGTACGAATATAAGGAAAAAACTTGCTAAAATTGCCATCGAAAAGGGGAATTTTTTTTGAAATGTTGACTTAAGGCTCCGTTTCGACTCCAATACATTCATTTACCCATGAGATCTCTTGGTGAAAAATATCGAACGTGTAGAACACGAGGGCAGTACATTTCGGAGAAATTAGTGAAATCTCCAATTCACCAAATTGGTACCCCTTTCAGAAATCTTCGATTTCTCTAAAATGGATTCGAGCACTGTTTTCATAGTGAATACTAAAGAATATGCGAGGGTCATGGGCACAAAAGTTGTAGGCCTATGTCTTAGGGTTCTATGTATAAAACCTCGTGCAATTCCAAGGTGTGCAGAGGGTGATACAGTCAAAATACTGAGAGATGTACGAATATAAGGAAAAAACTTGCGAAAATTGCCATAAAAAAGGGGAATATTTTTTGAAATGTTGACTTAAGGCTCCGTTTTGACTCCAATACATTCATTTACCCATGAGATCTCTTGGTGAAAAATATCGAACGAGTAGAACACGAGGGCAGAACATTTCTGAGAAATTAGTGAATTCTCCAATTCACCAAAGGGGAACCCCTTTTAGAAATCTTCGATTTCTCTAATATAAATTCGAGAAATGTTTTGATAGTGAATACTAAAGAATATGCGAGGGTCATGGGCACAAAAGTTGTAGGCCTATGTCTTAGGGTTCTATGTATTAAACCTCGTGCAATTCCAAGGTGTGCAGAGGGTGATACAGTCAAAATACTGAGAGATGTACGAATATAAGGAAAAAACTTGCGAAAATTGCCATCGAAAAGGGGAATTTTTTTTGAAATGTTGACTTAAGGCTCCGTTTCGACTCCCATACATTCATTTACCCATGAGATCTCTTGGTGAAAAATATCGAACGAGTAGAACACGAGGGCAGTACATTTCGGAGAAATTAGTGAAATCTCCAATTCACCAAAGGGGAACCCCTTTCAGAAATCTTCGATTTCTCTAATATGGATTCGAGCAATGTTTTGATAGTGAATACTAAATAATATGCGAGGGTCATGGGCACAAAAGTTTTAGGCCTATGTCTTAGGGTTCTATGTATAAAACCTCGTGTAATTCCGAGGTGTGTAGAGGGTGCTACAGTCAAAATTCTGAGAGATGTACGAATCTAAGGAAAAAACTTGCGAAAATTGCCATCGAAAAGGGGAATTTTTTTTGAAATGTTGACTTAAGGCTCCGTTTCGACTCCAATACATTCATTTACCCATGAGATCTCTTGGTGAAAAATGTCGAATGTGTAGAACACGAGGGCAGTACATTTCAAAGAAATTAGTGAAATCTCCAATTCACCAAAGGGGTACCCCTTTCAGAAATCTTCGATTTCTCTAATATGGATTCGAGCAATGTTTTGATAGTGAATACTAAAGAATATGCGATGGTCATGGGCAAAAAAGTTGTAGGCCTATGTCTTAGGGTTCTATGTATAAAGCCTTGTGCAATTCTGAGGTGTGTAGATGGTGCTACAGTCAAAATACTGAGAGATGTACGAATATAAGGAAAAAACTTCCGAAAATTGCCATCAAAAAGGGGAATTTTTTTCGAAATGTTGACTTAAGGCTCCGTTTCGACTCCGATACATTCATTTACCCATGAGATCTCTTAAGGAAAAATATCGAACGAGTAGAACACGAGGGTAGTACATTTCGGAGAAATTAGTGAAATCTCCAATTCACCAAAGGGGTACCCCTTTCAGAAATCTTCGATTTCTCAAATATGAATTCGAACAATCTTTTGATAGTAAATAATAAAGAATATGCGATGTTCATGGGCAGAAAAGTTGTAGGCCTATGTCTTAGGGTTCTATGTATAAAACCTTGTGCAATTCCGAGGTGTGTAGAGGGTGATACAGTCAAAATACTGAGAGGTGTACGAATATAAGGAAAAAACTTGCGAAAATTGCGATCGAAAAGGGGATTTTTTTTTGAAATGTTGACTTAAGGCTCCGTTTCGACTCCAGTACATTCATTTACCCATGAGATCTCTTGGTGAAAAATATCGAACGAGTAGAACACGAGGGCAGTACATTTCGGAGAAATTAGTGAAATCTCCAATTCACCATAGGGGAACCCCTTTCAGAATTCTTCGATTTCTCTAATATGGATTCGAGCAATGTTTTGATAGTGAATACTAAAGTATATGCGATGGTCATGGGCAGAAAAGTTGTAGGCCTATGTCTTAGGGTTCTATGTATAAAATCTTGTGCAATTCCGAGGTGTGTAGAGGGTGATACAGTCAAAATACTGAGAGGTGTACGAATATAAGGAAAAAACTTGCGAAAATTGCCATCGAAAAGGGGAATTTTTATTGAAATGTTGACTTAAGGCTCCGTTTCAACTCCAATACATTCATTTACCCATGAGATCTCTTGGTGAAAAATATCGAACGAGTAGAACACGAGGGCAGTACATTTCGGAGAAATTAGTGAAATCTCCAATTCACCAAATTGGTACCCCTTTCAGAAATCTTCGATTTCTCTAAAATGGATTCGAGCACTGTTTTCATAGTGAATACTAAAGAATATGCGAGGGTCATGGGCACAAAAGTTGTAGGCCTATGTCTTAGGGTTCTATGTATAAAACCTCGTGCAATTCCAAGGTGTGCAGAGGGTGATACAGTCAAAATACTGAGAGATGTACGAATATAAGGAAAAAACTTGCGAAAATTGCCATAAAAAAGGGGAATATTTTTTGAAATGTTGACTTAAGGCTCCGTTTTGACTCCAATACATTCATTTACCCATGAGATCTCTTGGTGAAAAATATCGAACGAGTAGAACACGAGGGCAGAACATTTCTGAGAAATTAGTGAATTCTCCAATTCACCAAAGGGGAACCCCTTTTAGAAATCTTCGATTTCTCTAATATAAATTCGAGAAATGTTTTGATAGTGAATACTAAAGAATATGCGAGGGTCATGGGCACAAAAGTTGTAGGCCTATGTCTTAGGGTTCTATGTATTAAACCTCGTGCAATTCCAAGGTGTGCAGAGGGTGATACAGTCAAAATACTGAGAGATGTACGAATATAAGGAAAAAACTTGCGAAAATTGCCATCGAAAAGGGGAATTTTTTTTGAAATGTTGACTTAAGGCTCCGTTTCGACTCCCATACATTCATTTACCCATGAGATCTCTTGGTGAAAAATATCGAACGAGTAGAACACGAGGGCAGTACATTTCGGAGAAATTAGTGAAATCTCCAATTCACCAAAGGGGAACCCCTTTCAGAAATCTTCGATTTCTCTAATATGGATTCGAGCAATGTTTTGATAGTGAATACTAAATAATATGCGAGGGTCATGGGCACAAAAGTTGTAGGCCTATGTCTTAGGGTTCTATGTATAAAACCTCGTGAAATTCCAAGGAGTGTAGAGGGTGATACAGTCAAAATACTGAGAGTTGTACGAATATAAGGAAAAATCTTGCGAAAATTGCCATCGAAAAGGGGAATTTTTTTTGAAATGTTGACTTAAGGCTCCGTTTCGACTCCGATACATTCATTTACCCATGATATCTCTTAAGGAAAAATATCGAACGAGTAGAACACGAGGGCAGTACATTTCGGAGAAATTAGTGAAATCTCCAATTCACCAAATTGGTACCCCTTTCAGAAATCTTCGATTTCTCTAATATGGATTCGAGCAATGTTTTCATAGTGAATACTAAAGAATATGCGAGGGTCATGGGCACAAAAGTTGTAGGCCTATGTCTTAGGGTTCTATGTATAAAACCTCGTGCAATTCCAAGGTGTGCAGAGGGTGATACAGTCAAAATACTGAGAGATGTACGAATATACGGAAAAAACTTGCGAAAATTGCCATCAAAAAGGGGAATTTTTTTTGAAATGTTGACTTAAGGCTCCGTTTCGACTCCGATACATTCATTTACCCATGATATCTCTTGGTGAAAAATATCGAACGAGTAGAAGACGAGGGCAGTACATTTCTGAGAAATTAGTGAATTCTCCAATTCACCAAAGGGGAACCCCTTTTAGAAATCTTCGATTTCTCTAATATAAATTCGAGAAATGTTTTGATAGTGAATACTAAAGAATATGCGAGGGTCATGGGCACAAAAGTTGTAGGCCTATGTCTTAGGGTTCTATGTATAAAACCTCGTGCAATTCCGAGGTGTGTAGAGGGTGCTACAGTCAAAATTCTGAGAGATGTACGAATCTAAGGAAAAAACTTGCGAAAATTGCCATAAAAAAGGGGAATATTTTTTGAAATGTTGACTTAAGGCTCCGTTTCGACTCCAATACATTCATTTACCCATGAGATCTCTTGGTGAAAAATGTCGAACGTGTAGAACACGAGGGCAGTACATTTCAAAGAAATTAGTGAAATCTCCAATTCACCAAAGGGGTACCCCTTTCAGAAATCTTCGATTTCTCTAATATGGATTCGAGCAATGTTTTGATAGTGAATACTAAAGAATATGCGATGGTCATGGGCACAAAAGTTGTAGGCCTATGTCTTAGGGTTCTATGTATAAAACCTCGTGCAATACCAAGGAGTGTAGAGGGTGATACAGTCCAAATACTGAGAGGTGTACGAATATAAGGAAAAATCTTGCGAAAATTGCCATCGAAAAGGGGAATTTTTTTTGAAATGTTGACTTAAAGCTCCGTTTCAACTCCAATACATTCATTTACCCATGAGATCTCTTGGTGAAAAATATCGAACGAGTCGAACACGAGGGTAGAACATATCTGAGAAATTAGTGAAATCTCCAATTCACCAAAGTGGTACCCCTTTCAGAATTCTTCGATTTCTCTAATATGAATTCGAGCAATGTTTTGATAGGGAATACTAAAGAATATGCAAGGGTCATGGGCACAAAAGTTGTAGGCCTATGTCTTAGGGTTCTATGTATAAAACCTCGTGCAATTCCAAGGTGTGCAGAGGGTGATACAGTCAAAATACTGAGAGATGTACGAATATAAGGAAAAAACTTGCGAAAATTGCCATCAAAAAGGGGAATTTTTTTTGAAATGTTGACTTAAGGCTCCGTTTCGACTCCGATACATTCATTTACCCATGATATCTCTTGGTGAAAAATATCGAACGAGTAGAAGACGAGGGCAGTACATTTCAATGAAATTAGTGAAATCTCCAATTCACCAAAGGGGTACCCCTTTCAGAAATCTTCGATTTCTCTAATATGAATTCGAGCAATATTTTGATAGTGAATACTAAAGTATATGCGATGGTCATGGGCAGAAAAGTTGTAGGCCTATGTCTTAGGGTTCTATGTATAAAACCTCGTGCAATTCCGAGGTGTGTAGAGGGTGATACAGTTAAAATACTGAGAGATGTACGAATATAAGGAAAAAACTTGCGAAAATTGCCATCCAAAAGGGGAATTTTTTTTGAAATGTTGACTTAAGGCTCCGTTTCGACTCCGATACATTCATTTACCCATGATATCTCTTGGTGAAAAATATCGAACGAGTAGAAGACGAGGGCAGTACATTTCAATGAAATTAGTGAAATCTCCAATTCACCAAAGGGGTACCCCTTTCAGAAATCTTCGATTTCTCTAATATGAATTCGAGCAATATTTTGATAGTGAATACTAAAGTATATGCGATGGTCATGGGCAGAAAAGTTGTAGGCCTATGTCTTAGGGTTCTATGTATAAAACCTCGTGCAATTCCGAGGTGTGTAGAGGGTGCTACAGTCAAAATTCTGAGAGATGTACGAATCTAAGGAAAAAACTTGCGAAAATTGCCATCGAAAAGGGGAATTTTTTTTGAAATGTTGACTTTAGGCTCCGTTTCGACTCCAATACATTCATTTACCCATGAGATCTCTTGGTGAAAAATGTCGAACGTGTAGAACACGAGGGCAGTACATTTCAAAGAAATTAGTGAAATCTCCAATTCACCAAAGGGGTACCCCTTTCAGAAATCTTCGATTTCTCTAATATGGATTCGAGCAATGTTTTGATAGTGAATACTAAAGAATATGCGATGGTCATGGGCAGAAAAGTTGTAGGCCTATGTCTTAGGGTTCTATGTATAAAACCTCGTGCAATTCCAAGGTGTGCAGAGGGTGATACAGTCAAAATACTGAGAGATGTACGAATATAAGGAAAAAACTTGCGAAAATTGCCATCAAAAAGGGGAATTTTTTTTGAAATGTTGACTTAAGGCTCCGTTTCGACTCCGATACATTCATTTACCCATGATATCTCTTGGTGAAAAATATCGAACGAGTAGAAGACGAGGGCAGTACATTTCAATGAAATTAGTGAAATCTCCAATTCACCAAAGGGGTACCCCTTTCAGAAATCTTCGATTTCTCTAATATGAATTCGAGCAATATTTTGATAGTGAATACTAAAGTATATGCGATGGTCATGGGCAGAAAAGTTGTAGGCCTATGTCTTAGGGTTCTATGTATAAAACCTCGTGCAATTCCGAGGTGTGTAGAGGGTGATACAGTTAAAATACTGAGAGATGTACGAATATAAGGAAAAAACTTGCGAAAATTGCCATCCAAAAGGGGAATTTTTTTTGAAATGTTGACTTAAGGCTCCGTTTCGACTCCGATACATTCATTTACCCATGATATCTCTTGGTGAAAAATATCGAACGAGTAGAAGACGAGGGCAGTACATTTCAATGAAATTAGTGAAATCTCCAATTCACCAAAGGGGTACCCCTTTCAGAAATCTTCGATTTCTCTAATATGAATTCGAGCAATATTTTGATAGTGAATACTAAAGTATATGCGATGGTCATGGGCAGAAAAGTTGTAGGCCTATGTCTTAGGGTTCTATGTATAAAACCTCGTGCAATTCCGAGGTGTGTAGAGGGTGCTACAGTCAAAATTCTGAGAGATGTACGAATCTAAGGAAAAAACTTGCGAAAATTGCCATCGAAAAGGGGAATTTTTTTTGAAATGTTGACTTTAGGCTCCGTTTCGACTCCAATACATTCATTTACCCATGAGATCTCTTGGTGAAAAATGTCGAACGTGTAGAACACGAGGGCAGTACATTTCAAAGAAATTAGTGAAATCTCCAATTCACCAAAGGGGTACCCCTTTCAGAAATCTTCGATTTCTCTAATATGGATTCGAGCAATGTTTTGATAGTGAATACTAAAGAATATGCGATGGTCATGGGCAAAAAATTTGTAGGCCTATGTCTTAGGGTTCTATGTATAAAGCCTTGTGCAATTCTGAGGTGTGTAGATGGTGCTACAGTCAAAATACTGAGAGATGTACGAATATAAGGAAAAAACTTCCGAAAATTGCCATCAAAAAGGGGAATTTTTTTTGAAATGTTGACTTAAGGCTCCGTTTCGACTCCAATACATTCATTTACCCATGAGATCTCTTGGTGAAAAATATCGAACGAGTATAACACGAGGGCAGTACATTTCGGAGAAATTAGTGAAATCTCCAATTCACCAAAGGGGAACCCCTTTCAGAAATCTTCGATTTCTCTAATATGGATTCGAGCAATGTTTTGATAGTGAATACTAAATAATATGCGAGGGTCATGGGCACAAAAGTTGTAGGCCTATGTCTTAGGGTTCTATGTATAAAACCTCGTGCAATACCAAGGAGTGTAGAGGGTGATACAGTCAAAATACTGAGAGGTGTACGAATATAAGGAAAAATCTTGCGAAAATTGCCATCGAAAAGGGGAATATTTTTTGAAATGTTGACTTAAAGCTCCGTTTCAACTCCAATACATTCATTTACCCATGAGATCTCTTGGTGAAAAATATCGAACGAGTCGAACACGAGGGTAGAACATTTCTGAGAAATTAGTGAAATCTCCAATTCACCAAAGTGGTACCCCTTTCAGAATTCTTCGATTTCTCTAATATGAATTCGAGCAATGTTTTGATAGTGAATACTAAAGAATATGCAAGGGTCATGGGCACAAAAGTTGTAGGCCTATGTCTTAGGGTTCTATGTATAAAACCTCGTGCAATTCCAAGGTGTGCAGAGGGTGATACAGTCAAAATACTGAGAGATGTACGAATATAAGGAAAAAACTTGCGAAAATTGCCATAAAAAAGGGGAATTTTTTTTGAAATGTTGACTTAAGGCTCCGTTTTGACTCCAATACATTCATTTACCCATGAGATCTCTTGGTGAAAAATATCGAACGAGTAGAACACGAGGGCAGAACATTTCAAAGAAATTAGTGAAATCTCCAATTCACCAAAGGGGTACCCCTTTCAGAAATCTTCGATTTCTCTAATATGGATTCGAGCAATGTTTTGATAGTGAATACTAAAGAATATGCGATGGTCATGGGCAAAAAAGTTGTAGGCCTATATCTTAGGGTTCTATGTATAAAACCTCGTGCAATTCCAAGGTGTGTAGAGGGTGATACAGTCAAAATACTGAGAGATGTACGAATATAAGGAAAAAACTTGCGAAAATTGCCATCAAAAAGGGGAATTTTTTTTGAAATGTTGACTTAAGGCTCCGTTTCGACTCCGATACATTCATTTACCCATGATATCTCTTGGTGAAAAATATCGAACGAGTAGAAGACGAGGGCAGTACATTTCAATGAAATTAGTGAAATCTCCAATTCACCAAAGGGGTACCCCTTTCAGAAATCTTCGATTTCTCTAATATGAATTCGAGCAATATTTTGATAGTGAATACTAAAGTATATGCGATGGTCATGGGCAGAAAAGTTGTAGGCCTATGTCTTAGGGTTCTATGTATAAAACCTCGTGCAATTCCGAGGTGTGTAGAGGGTGCTACAGTCAAAATTCTGAGAGATGTACGAATCTAAGGAAAAAACTTGCGAAAATTGCCATCGAAAAGGGGAATTTTTTTTGAAATGTTGACTTTAGGCTCCGTTTCGACTCCAATACATTCATTTACCCATGAGATCTCTTGGTGAAAAATGTCGAACGTGTAGAACACGAGGGCAGTACATTTCAAAGAAATTAGTGAAATCTCCAATTCACCAAAGGGGTACCCCTTTCAGAAATCTTCGATTTCTCTAATATGGATTCGAGCAATGTTTTGATAGTGAATACTAAAGAATATGCGATGGTCATGGGCAAAAAAGTTGTAGGCCTATGTCTTAGGGTTCTATGTATAAAGCCTTGTGCAATTCTGAGGTGTGTAGATGGTGCTACAGTCAAAATACTGAGAGATGTACGAATATAAGGAAAAAACTTCCGAAAATTGCCATCAAAAAGGGGAATTTTTTTTGAAATGTTGACTTAAGGCTCCGTTTCGACTCCAATACATTCATTTACCCATGAGATCTCTTGGTGAAAAATATCGAACGAGTAGAACACGAGGGCAGTACATTTCGGAGAAATTAGTGAAATCTCCAATTCACCAAAGGGGAACCCCTTTCAGAAATCTTCGATTTCTCTAATATGGATTCGAGCAATGTTTTGATAGTGAATACTAAATAATATGCGAGGGTCATGGGCACAAAAGTTGTAGGCCTATGTCTTAGGGTTCTATGTATAAAACCTCGTGCAATACCAAGGAGTGTAGAGGGTGATACAGTCAAAATACTGAGAGGTGTACGAATATAAGGAAAAATCTTGCGAAAATTGCCATCGAAAAGGGGAATTTTTTTTGAAATGTTGACTTAAAGCTCCGTTTCAACTCCAATACATTCATTTACCCATGAGATCTCTTGGTGAAAAATATCGAACGAGTCGAACACGAGGGTAGAACATTTCTGAGAAATTAGTGAAATCTCCAATTCACCAAAGTGGTACCCCTTTCAGAATTCTTCGATTTCTCTAATATGAATTCGAGCAATGTTTTGATAGTGAATACTAAAGAATATGCAAGGGTCATGGGCACAAAAGTTGTAGGCCTATGTCTTAGGGTTCTATGTATAAAACCTCGTGCAATTCCAAGGTGTGCAGAGGGTGATACAGTCAAAATACTGAGAGATGTACGAATATAAGGAAAAAACTTGCGAAAATTGCCATAAAAAAGGGGAATTTTTTTTGAAATGTTGACTTAAGGCTCCGTTTTGACTCCAATACATTCATTTACCCATGAGATCTCTTGGTGAAAAATATCGAACGAGTAGAACACGAGGGCAGAACATTTCAAAGAAATTAGTGAAATCTCCAATTCACCAAAGGGGTACCCCTTTCAGAAATCTTCGATTTCTCTAATATGGATTCGAGCAATGTTTTGATAGTGAATACTAAAGAATATGCGATGGTCATGGGCAAAAAAGTTGTAGGCCTATATCTTAGGGTTCTATGTATAAAACCTCGTGCAATTCCAAGGTGTGTAGAGGGTGATACAGTCAAAATACTGAGAGATGTACGAATATAAGGAAAAAACTTGCGAAAATTGCCATCAAAAAGGGGAATTTTTTTTGAAATGTTGACTTAAGGCTCCGTTTCGACTCCGATACATTCATTTACCCATGATATCTCTTGGTGAAAAATATCGAACGAGTAGAAGACGAGGGCAGTACATTTCAATGAAATTAGTGAAATCTCCAATTCACCAAAGGGGTACCCCTTTCAGAAATCTTCGATTTCTCTAATAAGAATTCGAGCAATATTTTGATAGTGAATACTAAAGTATATGCGATGGTCAATGGCAGAAAAGTTGTAGGCCTATGTCTTAGGGTTCTATGTATAAAACCTCGTGCAATTCCGAGGTGTGTAGAGGGTGCTACAGTCAAAATTCTGAGAGATGTACGAATCTAAGGAAAAAACTTGCGAAAATTGCCATCGAAAAGGGGAATTTTTTTTGAAATGTTGACTTTAGGCTCCGTTTCGACTCCAATACATTCATTTACCCATGAGATCTCTTGGTGAAAAATGTCGAACGTGTAGAACACGAGGGCAGTACATTTCAAAGAAATTAGTGAAATCTCCAATTCACCAAAGGGGTACCCCTTTCAGAAATCTTCGATTTCTCTAATATGGATTCGAGCAATGTTTTGATAGTGAATACTAAAGAATATGCGATGGTCATGGGCAAAAAAGTTGTAGGCCTATGTCTTAGGGTTCTATGTATAAAGCCTTGTGCAATTCTGAGGTGTGTAGATGGTGCTACAGTCAAAATACTGAGAGATGTACGAATATAAGGAAAAAACTTCCGAAAATTGCCATCAAAAAGGGGAATTTTTTTCGAAATGTTGACTTAAGGCTCCGTTTCGACTCCGATACATTCATTTACCCATGAGATCTCTTAAGGAAAAATATCGAACGAGTAGAACACGAGGGTAGTACATTTCGGAGAAATTAGTGAAATCTCCAATTCACCAAAGGGGTACCCCTTTCAGAAATCTTCGATTTCTCAAATATGAATTCGAACAATCTTTTGATAGTGAATACTAAAGAATATGCGATGTTCATGGGCAGAAAAGTTGTAGGCCTATGTCTTAGGGTTCTATGTATAAAACCTTGTGCAATTCCGAGGTGTGTAGAGGGTGATACAGTCAAAATACTGAGAGGTGTACGAATATAAGGAAAAAACTTGCGAAAATTGCGATCGAAAAGGGGATTTTTTTTTGAAATGTTGACTTAAGGCTCCGTTTCGACTCCAGTACATTCATTTACCCATGAGATCTCTTGGTGAAAAATATCGAACGAGTAGAACACGAGGGCAGTACATTTCGGAGAAATTAGTGAAATCTCCAATTCACCATAGGGGAACCCCTTTCAGAATTCTTCGATTTCTCTAATATGGATTCGAGCAATGTTTTGATAGTGAATACTAAATAATATGCGAGGGTCATGGGCACAAAAGTTGTAGGCCTATGTCTTAGGGTTCTATGTATAAAACCTCGTGAAATTCCAAGGAGTGTAGAGGGTGATACAGTCAAAATACTGAGAGATGTACGAATATAAGGAAAAAACTTGCGAAAATTGCCATCGAAAAGGGGAATTTTTTTTGAAATGTTGACTTAAGGCTCCGTTTCGACTCCCATACATTCATTTACCCATGAGATCTCTTGGTGAAAAATATCGAACGAGTAGAACACGAGGGCAGTACATTTCGGAGAAATTAGTGAAATCTCCAATTCACCAAAGGGGAACCCCTTTCAGAAATCTTCGATTTCTCTAATATGGATTCGAGCAATGTTTTGATAGTGAATACTAAATAATATGCGAGGGTCATGGGCACAAAAGTTGTAGGCCTATGTCTTAGGGTTCTATGTATAAAACCTCGTGAAATTCCAAGGAGTGTAGAGGGTGATACAGTCAAAATACTGAGAGTTGTACGAATATAAGGAAAAATCTTGCGAAAATTGCCATCGAAAAGGGGAATTTTTTTTGAAATGTTGACTTAAGGCTCCGTTTCGACTCCGATACATTCATTTACCCATGATATCTCTTAAGGAAAAATATCGAACGAGTAGAACACGAGGGCAGTACATTTCGGAGAAATTAGTGAAATCTCCAATTCACCAAATTGGTACCCCTTTCAGAAATCTTCGATTTCTCTAATATGGATTCGAGCAATGTTTTCATAGTGAATACTAAAGAATATGCGAGGGTCATGGGCACAAAAGTTGTAGGCCTATGTCTTAGGGTTCTATGTATAAAACCTCGTGCAATTCCAAGGTGTGCAGAGGGTGATACAGTCAAAATACTGAGAGATGTACGAATATACGGAAAAAACTTGCGAAAATTGCCATCAAAAAGGGGAATTTTTTTTGAAATGTTGACTTAAGGCTCCGTTTCGACTCCGATACATTCATTTACCCATGATATCTCTTGGTGAAAAATATCGAACGAGTAGAAGACGAGGGCAGTACATTTCTGAGAAATTAGTGAATTCTCCAATTCACCAAAGGGGAACCCCTTTTAGAAATCTTCGATTTCTCTAATATAAATTCGAGAAATGTTTTGATAGTGAATACTAAAGAATATGCGAGGGTCATGGGCACAAAAGTTGTAGGCCTATGTCTTAGGGTTCTATGTATAAAACCTCGTGCAATTCCGAGGTGTGTAGAGGGTGCTACAGTCAAAATTCTGAGAGATGTACGAATCTAAGGAAAAAACTTGCGAAAATTGCCATAAAAAAGGGGAATATTTTTTGAAATGTTGACTTAAGGCTCCGTTTCGACTCCAATACATTCATTTACCCATGAGATCTCTTGGTGAAAAATGTCGAACGTGTAGAACACGAGGGCAGTACATTTCAAAGAAATTAGTGAAATCTCCAATTCACCAAAGGGGTACCCCTTTCAGAAATCTTCGATTTCTCTAATATGGATTCGAGCAATGTTTTGATAGTGAATACTAAAGAATATGCGATGGTCATGGGCACAAAAGTTGTAGGCCTATGTCTTAGGGTTCTATGTATAAAACCTCGTGCAATACCAAGGAGTGTAGAGGGTGATACAGTCCAAATACTGAGAGGTGTACGAATATAAGGAAAAATCTTGCGAAAATTGCCATCGAAAAGGGGAATTTTTTTTGAAATGTTGACTTAAAGCTCCGTTTCAACTCCAATACATTCATTTACCCATGAGATCTCTTGGTGAAAAATATCGAACGAGTCGAACACGAGGGTAGAACATATCTGAGAAATTAGTGAAATCTCCAATTCACCAAAGTGGTACCCCTTTCAGAATTCTTCGATTTCTCTAATATGAATTCGAGCAATGTTTTGATAGGGAATACTAAAGAATATGCAAGGGTCATGGGCACAAAAGTTGTAGGCCTATGTCTTAGGGTTCTATGTATAAAACCTCGTGCAATTCCAAGGTGTGCAGAGGGTGATACAGTCAAAATACTGAGAGATGTACGAATATAAGGAAAAAACTTGCGAAAATTGCCATCAAAAAGGGGAATTTTTTTTGAAATGTTGACTTAAGGCTCCGTTTCGACTCCGATACATTAATTTACCCATGATATCTCTTGGTGAAAAATATCGAACGAGTAGAAGACGAGGGCAGTACATTTCAATGAAATTAGTGAAATCTCCAATTCACCAAAGGGGTACCCCTTTCAGAAATCTTCGATTTCTCTAATATGAATTCGAGCAATATTTTGATAGTGAATACTAAAGTATATGCGATGGTCATGGGCAGAAAAGTTGTAGGCCTATGTCTTAGGGTTCTATGTATAAAACCTCGTGCAATTCCGAGGTGTGTAGAGGGTGATACAGTTAAAATACTGAGAGATGTACGAATATAAGGAAAAAACTTGCGAAAATTGCCATCCAAAAGGGGAATTTTTTTTGAAATGTTGACTTAAGGCTCCGTTTCGACTCCGATACATTCATTTACCCATGATATCTCTTGGTGAAAAATATCGAACGAGTAGAAGACGAGGGCAGTACATTTCAATGAAATTAGTGAAATCTCCAATTCACCAAAGGGGTACCCCTTTCAGAAATCTTCGATTTCTCTAATATGAATTCGAGCAATATTTTGATAGTGAATACTAAAGTATATGCGATGGTCATGGGCAGAAAAGTTGTAGGCCTATGTCTTAGGGTTCTATGTATAAAACCTCGTGCAATTCCGAGGTGTGTAGAGGGTGCTACAGTCAAAATTCTGAGAGATGTACGAATCTAAGGAAAAAACTTGCGAAAATTGCCATCGAAAAGGGGAATTTTTTTTGAAATGTTGACTTTAGGCTCCGTTTCGACTCCAATACATTCATTTACCCATGAGATCTCTTGGTGAAAAATGTCGAACGTGTAGAACACGAGGGCAGTACATTTCAAAGAAATTAGTGAAATCTCCAATTCACCAAAGGGGTACCCCTTTCAGAAATCTTCGATTTCTCTAATATGGATTCGAGCAATGTTTTGATAGTGAATACTAAAGAATATGCGATGGTCATGGGCAGAAAAGTTGTAGGCCTATGTCTTAGGGTTCTATGTATAAAACCTCGTGCAATTCCAAGGTGTGCAGAGGGTGATACAGTCAAAATACTGAGAGATGTACGAATATAAGGAAAAAACTTGCGAAAATTGCCATCAAAAAGGGGAATTTTTTTTGAAATGTTGACTTAAGGCTCCGTTTCGACTCCGATACATTCATTTACCCATGATATCTCTTGGTGAAAAATATCGAACGAGTAGAAGACGAGGGCAGTACATTTCAATGAAATTAGTGAAATCTCCAATTCACCAAAGGGGTACCCCTTTCAGAAATCTTCGATTTCTCTAATATGAATTCGAGCAATATTTTGATAGTGAATACTAAAGTATATGCGATGGTCATGGGCAGAAAAGTTGTAGGCCTATGTCTTAGGGTTCTATGTATAAAACCTCGTGCAATTCCGAGGTGTGTAGAGGGTGATACAGTTAAAATACTGAGAGATGTACGAATATAAGGAAAAAACTTGCGAAAATTGCCATCCAAAAGGGGAATTTTTTTTGAAATGTTGACTTAAGGCTCCGTTTCGACTCCGATACATTCATTTACCCATGATATCTCTTGGTGAAAAATATCGAACGAGTAGAAGACGAGGGCAGT